>NC_060149.1:81445165-82059107 GCF_021461385.2 Schistocerca piceifrons
TTGGGAGATGGTGGAATTGAAGTTGATGCAGTCACAGCTACAGCATATGTTGTTCATATATGTTTGGTTGTTGTTGTTGTAGGTGTGACTGTTGCTTGTGTTCAAAATGGTTCAAATGGCTCTGAGCACTATGCGACTTAACTTCTGAGGTCATCAGTCGCCTAGAACTTAGAACTAATTAAACCTAACTAACCTAAGGACATCACACACATCCATGCCCGAGGCAGGATTCGAACCTCCGACCGTAGCGGTCGCTCAGCTCCAGACTGTAGCGCCTAGAACCGTATGGCCACTCCGGCCGGCGTTGCTTCTGTTTCTGGACCCAGATGGAGTGATGATGGATGTGGCAATGGACCAGCAGTAAGGGCCAATCCACTGCTGGTTGGTGCAGTTCTGACATTGGTGGCAGGAACAGTATTGGTGGTAGTAGTAGCAGTGATGGCAATGAAGCTGCAGAACATGCAGAAGTGACGTCATTCACAAATGAGGACTCAGTTAAGTCTGGTGAGGAAGTATGTGTGAGTGGTAAGACAGATATATTGATCCAAGTGGTGGGGAAAGAGGGTAAAGAGGGAAGAACAGGTGGGGACAGTGAGTAGGGGGTAAATGAGTAAGTGGAGGTGGGAGTAGAGTACATGTGCAAGTAGTTGATTCAAGAAGTATTAATTGTGGGTTGATACATCACATGATGAGGGCAGCAACAGTGATGACAAGTAGGCATTGAAACAGCAGTGACTGCCTGATGGAGGCGAAGACTGGAAGCAAAAATGTAGCCTGCCTATGACTGCCGATGACTAGCGGCAAGGGCGAGTTGTGGCTGCGAAGGTGATGACTAGTAACGAAGGTGATGACTGGCAGGAAAGATGATGACAGGCAGTGAGGAGTGGTAGCAAGGCCTGTCAGCAATGGTGATGACATAGACCAGGAATGGTGGTGACATAGACAGCGACAGCTGTAAACTTCTTCCTATCATGTGTCCAACCCTGAGAGCAGTCCAGGCAGTTGTTATTCCCAAGAAGAATAGGCCCTCCAACCGTCAGAAGAAATCGGCCTATTGCAATCAACTCATCTATCTTACATGCATCCAACATGAATTACGAACATTTCAGAATGAAACACGATTTATATAAATAAAAGTCTAATCGTAACCCTCAAAGACATCGCAAATATCTGTCATAAAAAAGAAGTACATTTCACAATAGTAACGATTCGTATGCACTGTATTTCAAAAAGAAAAAACAGTGGGCCGTGTCAGACCCAGGACTCTGCCCTTCTGGTGGACTGGAGATGAACAAAATGCCGCCCATTCGTAAATAGATTCCTGAGACGCGAGTCATGGATGCTCCCTTGTCGAGCGCTGGACCAGCTTCAAGTAGTCCACTAGACCCTGACCACTAGCGCTCACGCCAAGAAAAACCACTCGCTCCACTCTGCACTGCTGACTGGATGTTCCACAGGCCAGCGGCCGTTTCTATAATGAAAGCTCTCGGAAAATGACAGATTATTACGACCAATTCTAAAATACTCTTCCACTGGTTTGATGTTGTTATCAAGTAATTGTTATAGCATTTATTGAACGAATTTAGAAACAGGTTATTAGCCATGTAAATATAATGTGATGGAGTTTCTAACGAAACAGGTGAGTGAATGGAAGTCGTCAAAGAAATTAAGAGGCATGTAGACGTTCTTTCCGAGAAATATTAATGCGAAAGTTTACAGAACATTATCAGAGAGCAGAATGGTTTATAACCACAAACGTATATCTCACGTAAGGACTGACAAGACAGGAGAAATCACAGCTCATTCGGCACCACATTGTCGTTCTCCTATTGCTCCATTTGAGAGTGAAATAGGAAAAGGAAAGACTTCATAAATTCTTCTCGGTCTACAAGCTGCATCACTTTGAATAAACAGTCGAGCTTTTGCCAGCTGTTTCCCCCATCGTCATCAGGATTTAAAATCACTGACTGTGATGGCAGAGGCAGCTATCGAAAACTCGAGTGTTTTTGTTCCAAGTGACATGGCGTGTAAACCGAGATTATTTTATTGAAGCATATGTCCCCAAAAGACTCCAAGGACAAAAGAAATGATTATCACTATGCACTGTGTCTATATCTACATCTACAGCTACATGGATACTCTGCAAATCATCTTTAAGTGCCTGGCAGAGGGTTCATCGAATCACCTTCACAATTTTCTATTACTCCAATCTCGTATAGTGCGCGGAAAGAACGAACACCTATATCTTTCGGTACAAGTTCTGATTACCCTTATTTTACGATGGTGGTCGCTTCACCCTATGTAGGTCGGACTCAACAAAATACACTCCTGGAAATGGAAAAAAGAACACTTTGACACCGGTGTGTCAGACACACCATATTTGCTCCGGACACTGCGAGAGGGCTGTACAAGCAATGATCACACGCACGGCACAGCGGACACACCAGGAACCGCGGTGTTGGCCGTCGAATGGCGCTAGCTGCGCAGCATTTGTGCACCGCCGCCGTCAGTGTCAGCCAGTTTGCCGTGGCATACGGAGCTCCATCGCAGTCTTTAACACTGGTAGCATGCCGCGACAGCGTGGACGTGAACCGTATGTGCAGTTGACGGACTTTGAGCGAGGGCGTATAGTGGGCATGCGGGAGGCCGGGTGGACGTACCGCCGAATTGCTCAACACGTGGGGCGTGAGGTCTCCACAGTACATCGATGTTGTCGCCAGTGGTCGGCGGAAGGTGCACGTGCCCGTCAACCTGGGACTGGACCGCAGCGACGCACGGATGCACGCCAAGACCGTAGGATCCTACGCAGTGCCGTAGGGGACCGCACCACCACTTCCCAGCAAATTAGGGACACTGTTGCTCCTGGGGTATCGGTGAGGACCATTCGCAACCGTCTCCATAAAGCTGGGCTATGGTCCCGCACACCGTTAGGCCGTCTTCCGCTCACGCCCCAACATCGTGCAGCCCGCCTCCAGTGGTGTCGCGACAGGCGTGAATGGAGGGACGAATGGAGACGTGTCGTCTTCAGCGATGAGAGTCGCTTCTGCCTTGGTGCCAATGATGGTCGTATGCGTGTTTGGCGCCGTGCAGGTGAGCGCCACAATCAGGACTGCATACGACCGAGGCACACAGGGCCAACACCCGGCATCATGGTGTGGGGAGCGATCTCCTACACTGGCCGTACACCTCTGGTGATCGTCGAGGGCACACTGAATAGTGCACGGTACATCCAAACCGTCATCAAACCCATCGTTCTACCATTCCTAGACCGGCAAGGGAACTTGCTGTTCCAACAGGACAATGCACGTCCGCATGTATCCCGTGCCACCCAACGTGCTCTAGAAGGTGTAAGTCAACTACCCTGGCCAGCAAGATCTCCGGATCTGTCCCCCATTGAGCATGTTTGGGACTGGATGAAGCGTCGTCTCACGCGGTCTGCACGTCCAGCACGAACGCTGGTCCAACTGAGGCGCCAGGTGGAAATGGCATGGCAAGCCGTTCCACAGGACTACATCCAGCATCTCTACGATCGTCTCCATGGGAGAATAGCAGCCTGCATTGATGCGAAAGGTGGATATACACTGTACTAGTGCCGACATTGTGCATGCTCTGTTGCCTGTGTCTATGTGCCTGTGGTTCTGTCAGTGTGATCATGTGATGTATCTGACCCCAGGAATGTGTCAATAAAGTTTCCCCTTCCTGGGACAATGAATTCACGGTGTTCTTATTTCAATTTCCAGGAGTGTATTTTCGCATTCAGAGGAGAAAGTTGGTGATTGAAATTCCGTGAGAAGATTCCTCCACAACGAAAAACGCCTTTGTTTTAATGATGTCCATCCCAAATCCTGTATCATTTCAGTGACATTCTCTCCCCTATTTTGCGATAATACAAAACGTGCTGCCCTTCTTTGAACTTTTTCGATGTGCTCCATCAATCCTATTTGGTAAGGATCCCACACCATGCAGCAGTATTGTAAAAGAGAATGGACATGCATACTGTAGGCAGTCTCCTTAGTATATCTGTTACATTTTCTAAGTGTCCTGCCAATAAAATGCAGCCTTTGGTTAGCATTCCCCACAACATTTTCTATGTGTTCCTTCCAAAGTAAGTTGTTCATAATTGTAATTCCTAAGTATTTAGTTGAACTTATGGCCTTTAGATTTGACTGATTTATCGTGCAACCAAAGTTTAACGGATTCCTTTTAGCACTCATCTGGATGACCTCACACTTTTCGTTATTTATTGTAGTGGCACCACCGTTTAGGATAGGGAAAGTTAGTTTTGTGCAATATGCTGAGCACAAGTCACAGTCAGGTGCGGGCTGGATTGCAGTGAGTTACGCATACCAGCAGTTGCGAAGGCAAATAGAGACCACAGGGGCATAGAACTGACGGAGAAAGCACACACAGCTGTTTGCATGGCGCAAGTCACAGCCAGAAGGGAGCCACTGGCCAACCTAAGTGTTGTGCGTACATGACACGAATCGGCGTACTTGACAAAACAGAGGCGCACAGCTAAGTATAAATAGGTGCCTTTTTCTAACGAGATCCATTCAAGTGTGGTAGCTCTGCTGGATGGCGGGGCGTGTCACACCACCAGCTTCACATAGCAGCAGATGGAGCGCCAGCATTCCAGTCCATGGTGGGTCATTGGTTCGACCCCCTGACTCCGACACAGGGTCCGTAGCCTGCCAGCCAGAGGCACTCCACTCCACGACTCACTACCGCAGGCAGTCATCCTGGCGTCCAACACACACCAGAGGCATTATGTGGATAGGGCCGCAGATTCGGATGCCGGATCACAGGCGCTTGTCGTTGTCGTGATCTCAGCCATGCCAGCGAGAAGAAGTAGCAGCTGCATGCCTGCGGCTCACACCGAGCAGCGCTGAGTCGGTAGGGACGCAGACCACTGAGCCAACTGCTGGCTCATCCTGACGCCGCAACTCCACTTGTGTACAAGGCCAGATCGACACAGCATTGCATTATACGGGCCGCTGGGGTGCTTCCTCAGCATTGCGGGGCCCTGTGACACAGACCAAGAGGAACGAGGGCACTGTAGCTAAAAAACAATAAATCACTTGGAAAGTTCTCGCTGAGTTTTAATATGGCACCTCCTGGCACCCACCCTTTACATTATGGTCAACTGCCAATTTTCGCACCATACCAGCAGAATACATAGATGTGATCTGAAATGAGATGAAATGATTAAATGGATACTTGCAGTGAAAGTAAGCTGAACACACCTAAGATCACTTTGGTGCTTATGACATACATACAGTGTGTGGTGTCACCGCCAGACACCACACTTGCTAGGTGGTAGCTTAAATCGGCCGCGGTCCATTTAGTACATGTCGGACCCGCGTGTCGCCACTGTGTGATCGCAGACCGAGTGCCACCACAAGGCAGGTCTCGAGATACGATATAGCACTCGCCCAGTTGTACGACGACTTTGCTAGCGACTACACTGACGAAGCTTTTCTCTCATTTGCCGAGAGACAGTTAGAATAGCCTTCAGCTAAGTCCATGGCTACGACCTAGCAAGGCGCCATTAACCGTATCTGAAGATAGTCTTATTTGTATTATCAAGAGCGATGTACCACAAGGATAGAATAAAGTTAAGTATTCGAGGAGCTGCATACTTTTCTTATTAGAATTCACTACTTATCCTGTTCCAGAATTCACGCCCGTCTGCGTTAGATAGCGTGCATTTAGGCCGCCTCTATCTACAAGGTGTTGGCACATTTGTCAACACATCACAGTGTTCAGAAAATGCATGCTTAACACAACGAAAGCGAGGTCGAAAGATTCGGGATAAAGGTATGAAAACATATGGATAGTAGTGGGATAAAGCTGGTTCAAAAATGGTTCAAATGGCTCTGAGCACTATGGGACTTAACATATGAGGTCATCAGAACTTATCAGAACTTATAACTACTTAAACCTAACTAACCTAAGGACATCACACACATCCATGCTCAAGGCAGGATTCAAACCTGCGACCGTAGCGGTCACGCGGTTCCAGACTGAAGCGCCTAGAACCACTCGGCCACACCAGCCGGCGATAAAACTGGTTCTGGTGCCTTTTGTTTGTGCAGGTTGCATACATTCAGGGTAAGCATACATTCAGGACCAATTTTTCGCCATACCCCTCCCCTTGAACTATTGTTACGCTAATTGTTTTATGACCCTCTGGACATTGATCTGATGACCCCCTTCTGAGAAACTCTCACCCCTTCCCTTCCTTCTCCTTCTCCCTCACCCCTCTGGGAGAAGAGACACATTTTTGTCACACCTCCAAAGTTCAGTTCAGATCCACTTTTCCCCCTTCTGGGAAATCCCCCAGCTATTCCCTACCCTGCCTGACTTCCCATCCCCTCCTCATCTGGAAATTGGCGGGAAAAGGATTCAGTCTGAATTCAAATCATTGTCAATAATAATATACTGTTCAATTGAATTTGCACATGATTTATTTAATCAGTTTGCAGGAGACAGGGTTCCCCCACTTTGGTAGAGCTCATATCTGCACTACCTCATTCCCACCTCCCATGAAATGATAACTGTAAGCACCAAGAAATTGAATGAAGGGCAGTATATTAGCCATTGTTTTCAGTCCCCCACACGTATGTCTGTCAGTTGGGCACCAAGCTAGCTGTCTTCCACATCTGCTGATTGGGTGCTGCTGGAGAGATGCTGGGTGGAGCGTCAAGCACTGACAGCTCCATTAACTTTGGACGTCTGCAGGCTAAGGCATGCATTCACCAGCTCACGCTTCAATCGTTGCCACACAGAATTACTGTAAGATTGCTCGTGTGTGGCGGCCCGTCCTTCATGCTTCATGGAGGAAGTGAAATGATTGTAAGAGGGCTCCAGACAACCACTGCATGTGCCTGTACTGGTCTAAGTGGATGCACATGCTTACCTGCTCGAAAGACTGCCCATTGTGTTCATGGTCCCAAACAAAGCATCAGGTGACAGCATTCCTTTGATTGGGAAATTCCAGACCCGCTTCTGGTCTCTGTCTCTCTCAAGTGGTTACTTTCTATTTCTGTGTAGGCAATCGTGAACCAACATGTCCAAACCCACAGATGAAGGTTTTCGTCACTACTCCGAATACAGCATTCCTATTGGCCAATGCTGATTGAGTAAAGGTATATAAAGCCTACCCCCATCCTCAATGGTCCTCATTCTAAAAAAATGGCTCTGAGCACTATGGGACTTAACATCTATGGTCATCAGTCCCCTAGAACTTAGAACTACTTAAACCTAACTAACCTAAGGACAGCACACAACACCCAGCCATCACGAGGCAGAGAAAATCCCTGACCCCACCGGGAATCGAACCCGGGAACCCGGGCGTGGGAAGCGAGAACGCTACCGCACGACCACGAGATGCGGGCGGTCCTCATTCTGCTCTAGTCTCTGACTACATTCAGTTCTCCTCGTTAGTGCGTCGAGTATTCAATGGTGCATTTATGTGAAGTGGTCAGCAGCAGTAAACAGCAGCAACACCTGTGGCAAACGCCCTAGGCAAGGAGAATTACTAGGTAAGTACATATTCCAGTCGATAACTATAATTTTTTCTCATAGTTCTTTCACTAAGAATTTCTTAATACTGAATACATGTCATCTTCTTATTGTTTCAGCATATATCCATGAAATAAGGGATCAGCTGGATCCTATGAGGCAGCAGCAGCACAGCAGAAACAGCATCAGCATTGTAAGTACATATTTTATTGTTTGTAGTGCTGTCTGCATATGTAATATGTTGCTGAGGCATAATACTTTCGTTAAACGTATTTCATCATAGTGCTGTGTGCATATATAATATATTGTAGTGGGACTTCTGCCACCAAATGTATCAGGATGACCAGACATAGCAGGAAGAGGTAGAAGGCACCATATTAAGACTCGTCTGAGCTTTCCAAATGATTTATTGTTTCCAACCACAGTGCCCTCGTACACCCCATCTACATCACAGGGCCCCACAATGCTGAGGAAGCACCCCAACAGCCTGTGCAATGCAAAGCTGTGTCGAGTCGACCTTGGCCAGCCCCGGAGTTCCAATGGCGACAGCGTGTGCCAGCTCCTGACTCAGCTGTCCCCATTCTCATTGCCTCCGTGCCCCTCCGAGGAACCGCCAAGTGGCTCGCTGACAACTGCAAGATGTTCCGCGTTGTGTTCCCTCCCTGGCATGGCTTAGGATGTGGCGACAACAAGCGCCCATGAACCGGCATCTGAATCTGCAGCCCTCCCCTTGGGATGCCTCCGGAATGTGTTGCAACCAGGACGACTACCCGCAGTAGCGAGCCATGGAGTGGCTCGCCATTGGATGGCTATGGATCCCGCGTTGACCTCAGAGGGCCAAACCAGCGACCCGCTGTGAACTGGAACGCTGGTGCCCCATCTGCTGCTGCATGCAGCTGGTGGTGTGACACGACACGCCATCCAGGAAAGCTGCCACACTTGGATGAATCTCGTTAGAAACCCGCACCTATTTACACGCAGCTGTGTGCCTCTGTTTTGCCGCATGCACCGTTTCACATACTCATAACAGGCTAGGTTGGCCAGTGGGCCCCTTCTGCCTGTGACTTGCTACATGCAAACCACTATGTATACTCTTTCAGCAATTTGACGGCCCTGTGGCCTCTACTCTACTTCGCCACTGTTGGTATGTGTAACTCACTGCAATCTGGCCCACACCTGCCTTAACTTGTGCTCAGGATATTGCACAAAATTAATATACCCTATCCTAAACGGCGGTGCCACTACATTATTCCCCTCTTTGGAAAGACCCGGTCCCCGGGTCAACCCCTAAATAGCTCTTAACTTGCTTGGGTCGGCACCTACGACATATTTCCTTACTACTAGAAAACTTAAATGTGGTCTAGTGCCCCTTAAAACCATGGCATGAAACAAAACGTAAAAATTCGTTACTCGACGACCACTGCTCGATGAAACCCTTACCTACTCGTCTCACGCCCTCGGTATCCAATCCACTGGGACTTGGACTACCCTTGGTGCCCTCATTGAATTAGCTCTCAGCATGATCAGAAAGCAAACAACACATAACAAAGTTAAGTCTGCGATTAAACTTGACACAGAGGTGCTCAAAATGATCGTTATTCGCCGTTGCCTTTCCCTATACTGGGTGACATGTTGCACAAGCTTTTCGGTTGATATGCGCTCCTCTTGCTCTAAAATGAGCTGGTTTACGGATCTCAACAGACCTGGCTCCAGAGTTTGATTTAACAAGGTCAGATTCTGCCTTGGCAAAAACTCTAAAGTGGCTTTTGGCCAGTACAGCTGTGGCTGCGTAACATACAATTGCGTGACTCCTGAAATTGACGCTGGCTTGTGGAAGGTTGGTCCTATTATGTTACACTTAGTTACATTCATTAAAATTCCGCTCCCCTCGAGCTCTATACGTTTTACTTCTGCAAATACTCCCCGCTCAAAACAACTTGCTACTATCACCAAATTCTCGTAGGTAGAGAAGATCCAATGCATCCTGACCCCTTGCAAGCTCAATTTTGGTTCCATGATGTCCCTTTGACAGTCTATTCCTGTACCCCTGGCTAAAAACAACTGCAACTTGCACGTGTCCCATATTTGTAGCTTCACAGATTTTCCTCCAACATTTACTATTTTTGATCCAAACTCAACACAGACTGTGTGACTACTTTCATCATTAAATTTACATTATATAAACTGGTGCAATAAACACGTCTTTCCTGACCCAGCACTGTCGATAACTAAAAGTTTAAACAGGAAATCATACGACTCTGACATTGACTCTGACATCGCTCAACACATATTTATTACGGCTTTGCCGCAAAATTTACTCCAACGCATTTATTTCTCTAGAATTGCGTTTGCTTTCTCCTCCAACAACACTCCACATACGTCAGACGCTACACTTCCCTTTTCAGTGACCTGAGGACAGGGATCACCATCATCCATCCTCCCTCTTCAAAAGGACTGCTGTCCGCAGCAGGCTATATTCGAAAATACATGCAAAATGTGAAAATATATTGCCTAATTACTCTACACAAACCCAATGATACATGACACGAAAACAAAAGGAAAAACTATAAATACTCTACTACTTTCTGGATCGCAAAGCATATGATACTTCATGCTGTACTCTATCTTCCTGGTTTTCTCTGTGCTTAGCACCTCTCTTCACTCTCTCTTCCTTCCTCTTTCCTTCCTGTGACACGTCTGGAATCACATCAGGGCAATCTTTAAATCGCCGTGACCGCCCAATGTGTACTATCATTGTTCTAGTTAGCAGCTGAAGCTTAACATTAACAGGGGATGTGGTTTCAACAACTTGGTATGGCCCTTGATACCTCATGAGGAACTTCTTCGTTTTTCCTTTTTGCGTATAGGGGCTGGACAGCATTACCCATTGCCCCACTCTATACTGCGGTAATCTTTCTTTCCACTTTACTGCGTCTTCCTGCCTTTCCAGACCCTTTGTATTCGCCTTTTGTACCCGTTTCCAGACATCCCGAATTGCCCTTGTGAATTGACGTACAGATTGACAGGTCCTTCCTATTTGTAGCCTCACCAAATCAAACGATGATGGCATATTTAGCCCTTACACTATCTCATATGGAGACAAACCGGTATTTGTATGGACTTTTGGATTGTATGCACATATAACATGCTTCAGATACTCGTCCCACTGATGGTGACGGGAATCCACATAAAAACTCATCATCTTCCCGATTGTTCTGTGTACCTGTTCCGTCCTTCTGTTGGCCTGCGGATGCAATGCGCTCTTCCTCAACTTCTTTACGTTCACCTGTTTACACAGTTCCTTCATTAAATCCGACATGAAGTTGGTTCCTTGGTCAGTAATTATTGTCTCCGGTACACCAAACTTCAAAATCCAGTTGTTTACAAACGCTTGCACGACCATTTCTGCCTGTTGATTTAGCATAGCCACCAGCTCCACACACCTCGAAAAATGGTCTATTATTATCAGAACGAATCTGTTCCACGATGGTGTTCAGCTGAAAGGTCGTAAGACATCGATCCTCAACAAAGAAAATGGACATGTCGCTTCTGGTAATCGTTGTAGGTGTATCTGTTTCCTACTCAAATCTGTTCTCTGAGCACATGGTATACAATTTTTGACATACTGATTCACATCTACTTTTCTACCTTTCCACCAATACCTCTCCGCCAGTCTCCTATTCGTGACTCTACATCGTCCATGACCAGATAACACGTGATCATATGCTTCCTTCAAAACCTCGACCCTCAACTTCGCGGGCACTACTACCCTTGGCCCTAACTTCGTTACCCTGCACAGAAGACCGTCGTACATATTAAATTGTGGCTGTGTCCGATACAATTTACAATCGTAGTCAGCGTCCTGTAATTTTTGCCATACTGCTAGGTTATAACCTATGACTTCTACTTACGCCACTTTCCTACTTAGTGCATCCGCATTACTGTGCTTCTTCCCAGGCTTGTGCACCACCTCGTAGTCGAATTCCCTAAGCCTCACAGCCCATCTAGCGAGTCTAGTGGACGGTCCTTCAACCCCAACAACCACTTCAATGCAGCATGATCTGTCGCTACCCAAAATCTCCTCCCATATAAAAAACATTTAAATTATGTGATTCCATAGCTTACTCTAAGCATCTCCCTCTCTGTTGTTGAGTAATTCCTCTCTGCTGCATTCAAATGCCTAGACGCATAGGCTACAGGATGTTTGTTCCCATCAATTTCCTGACTGAGAACACACCCTAATGCTTGACTGGATGCATCGCATGCTAGTATAAACTCCTTTTCAAAATCTGGAAACACAAGAACCGGACTTGATGTTAACACTTCTTTCAGTTTGTCAGACGCTTTCTGACGCTCTTCTGTCCACTCAAATTTCACGCCTCTCCGTAACAATCGCGTCAACGACTGTGCTAAAGTTGCAAAACCCTTCACGAACTTTCGATATAAATTGCAAATTCCCATGAATAACTGAACTTCCTTAACTGTTTTCGGTTCCTGAAAAATCCCTTACAGCCTGTACCAACCTCGGATCTGTTCGCACTTACGTAATTTACTTCTTCTAATGCAAAATGACACTTCTCCAGGCTCAACGTCAAACGAGCTGCTCTTAACCTCATAAAGACTTCCCTCAACCGCTGTCTATGTTGTTCCATACTACTTGAAAACACTAATGTCATCAAAATAGACCAGACACTGTCGTGGTTTCAAACCCCCTCAAGACACAGTCTAGCAACCTCTGAAACGTTGACAGAGCGTTTTCCAAACCGAGTGGCATTCTAATGTACTGGTAATGACCTCCAGGAGCAGAGAAAGCAGTTGTTGGACGATCCTCTGGAACCACCTCTGACTGATGATAACCACTTGTCAAATCCATCGTAGAAAAGTACTGACACTGTCCTATGTGATCCAAAGTCTCCGATATGTTTGGAATGGGGAATGCGTCCGTTACTGTCTTATTATTGAGGTATCGGTAGTCACACCAGAACCTGTATTTCTTAGTTCAAAAAAATGGTACAAATGGCTCTGAGCACTATGGGACTTAACTTCTGAGGCCATCAGTCCCCTAAAACTTAGAACTACTTAAACCTAACTAACCTAAGGACATCACAAACATCCATGCCCGAGGCAGGATTCGAACCTGAGACCGTAGCGGTCGCGCGGTTCCAGACTGTAGCGCCTAGAACCGCTCGGCCACATCGGCCGGCCTTATATTTCTTAGTTCCATCCATATATTTTTAGGCACAATGACAACGGCCGCTCCCCAGCAATTTTTACTATGCTCTATAATACTGTCCGCAAGCTGCAATGAAATCCTCCACAATCGGCTGCAAATACCTCGTAAATCTGTATGGTTTACGGTAAACTGGTGCTCCATTCCTTGTTGGTATCCTATGTTGAACTGATGGAGTTGCCGGTAACGGCCCGTGCGGAAAAGGCAAATCCTTAAAATCCCACAATAATTCTTCAATATGCTCTCTTTCTCCTCCTTTCAAATGGTTAACTTTGTTTCGCAATGCAGTTCTATCGGCAGTTAGTGGTGGATCGCTGCGCCTACCTCTCGAACACCAGTCTTCGTCATCTGGTAGATCCAAATTCGCTACTAAAACCCCTTTTCCCAAATTCGCGTCTACAGCGCTAAAATTCATGGGGACTATTCGCCCGTCGTTTCCCTCTTGTACGCGTACAATACTACGTTTCACAAAACGACTTAAAGGATCCAAAACTTCATTATCCTCCAATGGTTCAGTAACACATACCATACCCACAGGTAGATCTGACTCTACACTTATCCAAAGCGACTTCCTGGTGCCACTAGACACACACTCATGCGAATTAAGCCGTAATGCTAATGTAGGCAGTTCAATTGGTTTGTTCATTACGTTGAACGCTCCTTGCGACAGCTCTGCATTGACAACAGTTACCCCTAGCTGAAATAACAATCCACCCAGTTCCACAGTTCGTTGTCCAACGTCAATTTTGGCATGATGTTGATGCAAGAAATCTACTCCTAGGATCATGTCGTAGCCCTCGCTTACCCGTGGTACTGCCGCCATGCGTGCATCAAATCGGACTTTCCCTAACCGTAAGTCATCTGCCACTGACCCCAAAGGTGTGACCTCTTTATCCCCCACTCCACGCAACCTGTAACGTGGTGGGTCTCACTTCCTTCGTCCCATTAAACTCTTAGTAGCCACTGAAACTTGTGCCCCTGTTTCCAACAAAATCTTAAACTTTTTAGTTCCTACGGATCCTACCACTGAACATTCCACCCCTGCACGCGTATTTGTAGCATTGAAATTAAACGGGAGCTCCCTTAGGTGGGTCTTGGGCCCCCTCTGCCATTTAACTATTGTCCACCTCTACTAACTCCACTTCTCCATCCTTCACGCTGCTGATTTGCACACTTTCCACTATTCCTTGGTGACTGGGTACATTGCCTCTGCATGTGTCCTGTACGACCACACTTAAAACATTTTATACCAACTGTAAACACTGCTTGTCTATCACGTACCCCCGTTGCCATGTCTATTTCCTCACGTTGAATTGCCAGCTGAATGCCGGAATATAAATCTTTTGGCGTCCCTTCACGCACTTGCCCCTTCACGCACTAACCCCCTCAAAAATACATCAACTGCCCTTTTCTCGGCCTCCTGCAACGGAACACCATTTGTTTCATCGCTCTGACCCAACTCGTAAGTATCCTCGTTAATTTCCTTTCAAATGCTTAATTTTGTCACGCAATGCAGTTCTGTCGGCAGTTTGTGGTTCATCGCTTCGCCTAGCTATCGAAGACCAACCATTCATCACCGCTGAAGTCTCCAAGTCCTCCAAAAACGAACGCACATCCTCAGAGGCCTTGCCAGAAAACGGAATAATCAAACTCACGGCAGCTGGATCAATCTTCTGCACCCTAGGCAACAACGACTCATCAGATGCGGTTTCCTGCTATCTTCTAGATGGTAATTCATTTCTCAACTACGTATTGTCTGCTGTCAATTGCGCTACTTTTTCCAACAAAAACCGTACCACTTCTGATTCCGACATTCTCGCGTCCCTGACTCTGCCATTGCGTTGCTTTCGTTCTGTTGGTCCCATTTCAACTTATAAAATCCCCGAAACCAAAACATTTAACTACAAAAATAATCTGATTCCTTACATCTCAGTACCATCATATTCAGTAACATCATATTCAAATTAACACAAATGTGATTAAACGCCACAAAACAATGTTACTCCCTAAACATACTAACACTTACTCTGACAACAAAATAATATGCCCAAGCAAAACATCTAAAAATGTGACTCCTGACATGCAATACTCAAAACACAAACAAAAAAGAAAGAAAACATCCAACACTCAAAAGAAAAATCTTGTCAGCACTCACCACATGTTGTGAATGTACTGCAGGTGGTGGGCTCGAACAACGTACTACAGACGACGTCTACTATTCTGAAACCAAATGTAGTGGGACTTCAGCTGCCGAATGTATCAGGGTGACAAAACGTTGCAGAAAGAGGTAGAAGGCACCATACTAAGACTTGTCCGAGCTTTACAAATGATTTTTTGTTTCCAACCACAGTGCCCTCGTACACCTTGTCTGCATCACAGGGCCCCACAATGCTGAGGAAGCACCCCAGCAGCCTGTGCAATGCAAAGCTGTGTCGAGTCGACATTGGCCAGCCCCGGAGTTCAGATGGTGTCAGGGTGCGCCGGCTGCCAACTCAGCTGTCCCTGTCCTCATTGCCTCCGTGCAGATCCGAGAAGCTGCCGAGCGGCCCGCTGACAACTGCAAGACGGTCTGCAACGTGTTCCCTCACTGGCATGGCTTAGGATGTGGCGACAACAAGCGCCCGCGATCTGGCGTCCGAATCTGCAGCACTCACCTCAGGATACCTCCGGCGTGTGTTGGAAGCCCGGACTGCTCGTGGTAGCGAGCCGTGGAGTGGCCCACTGCTGGCTGTCTACAGACCCATCGTCATCCTCAGAGGGTCAAACCAGTGACCTGCCGTCAACTGGAACGCTGGCGCCCCATCTGCTGTTGTGTGTAGCTTGTGGTGAGACACGCTCCGCCGTCCAGGTGAGCTGTCACACTTGAATGAATCTCGTTAGAAACCCGCACATATTTCTACATGGCTGTGCGCCTCTATTTTGCCATATGCACCGCTTCACATCACATACTCATAATAGGCTAGGTGGGCCAGTGGGCCCCTTCTGCCTGTGACTTGCAACATGTAAACCGCTACATATACTCTTTCAGCAATTTGACGGCCCTGTGGTCTCTATTCTACTTCGTAACTGTTGGTATGCGTAACTTATTGCAATCCAGCCCACACCTGGCTGTAACTTGTGCTCAGAATATTGCACAAAACTAACTTTTCCTATCCTAAACAGTGGTGCCGCTACAATATTGTTATCTGAGGCATGTTCTTTTTTTGTTGTTGATAATTTCAAGGCAGAGGAGCAGGGAGGGACAGAGGTTGTGATGCCTTCTTCGTAGTTTTCTGTGTATACACAATACGATGCTGTTATTCCAGGGCCAATGAGTCTGATGCCTATTCTATGTTGTTGTAGATGATTTTGAGGATAAGGAATAGAGAGGGAAAGAGGTTGTGATACAATCCACATCACAGCTACTGCGTAAGTGTATATTCTAAAAAAAGTTTTTCTTAGCTTTGTGTGTGTATACATTTCTATTAAACCAGTGTGTTGCTGTTGTAGGCGTTGTAGGGGACCTGGATCGATGGATTTATTGTGGTTCGGGCGACGTGTTGCTTCAGTGGTTTGAGGAGGTCGAACTGTGTGACTGTGATGAGATTCTGAATGAACTGAGGGATATATCTCAGAGCCAGAGCAATATAGGTAATTTATATACATATTCACAATGCTTACATATAATCAGTGTTCTTTCTTCATTGCAGCAGCGGCATCAAGCAATGTCTGGAATGATGCGCTTATTTCTCGTTAGTGTTCGTCTTCTTCCACAATACACCATGGCGCAGATACCAGGGGCAGTGAAGAAACTACGAACAAGGCGCGGTCCTGTGTGGCACTCTCCACCTTCCCCTACACCAACTTCACTCTGGCGTCAGTGAGCCAGTGTCCCTCCAGCAACTGGCTTATGGCTGTGGCTACAACCTTCTCCGTAGACACAACCACAACCAGGATTCTTACACTAGGCCAACACACCATTTCATCCTCCTCCACGTTCTCGCCCGAACTGCAAGATACGTGCACCTCCTTGCTCCTCGTCCGAGCCAGCAGCAGTAGCAACATCATAGTCAACAAGTTGTAGATATTGTACCAGCAGTAATCCAGTGGCAATCAGGGTTCCCTCCCCTGATGTTCTAATGAAGGACATTGTGGCGAAACAAGCGCTGTATCATTTGAGAGATACAGAGGCGAGCGAGTGTGCCGTGACTTACCCCAGTTCACTGCTAGTAGCGCCACGTCACCACAACGCGTCTGTGCATAGCACAAGAGTATTGCACCATAATTTAAGAAGGGAATTACATTACTCTTGGGTGGACGAGCCCTAGTGAACACACGGTATGCCTCCCTCCTAACCCCCTCTGCAGCGTCAGGAGGTAGTTTGCAAACTGCCTGTTCAATTGAACTAATAAAATCAAGCACCGGCAAACAGCAGCAGAGAGGACTGCTTTACGCTCTCTCAGAGTTGATCCTGATATTGTTATTTTACCTGCGGACAAGGGCAATGCCACCATTGTTTTAAATAAACAGGATTATGTACAAAAGATGCAACGTTTACTATCTGATTCAGCGTATGGCAGAATCGATGCTGATCCCTCAAAAAGTGTGGAGAGAAAAACCAACAGCCTCCTGAAGAAAAGTGGTTTGTCGCAGGACACTATCAAGAGTCTTAACACCTATAGTGCTGTCCCCCCGAGGTTATATGGCCTTCCGAAGGTTCACAAGGAAGGGGTTCCTTTCTGTTCTATAGAGAGTAACATTGGCGCTCCGTCATATCGTGTAGCCAAGCATCTTGCTTCTCTGTTGAGTCCACAAGTAGGTCGGTGTGAACATCATGTCAGGAACTCAGCTGATTTTTTACGTCGTTTGGAGGGACTGCGGTTGAATGACTCTGATATTTCAGTGAGTTTCGATTTGGTCTCTCTCTTCACTCGTGTTCCTCTGTCTGATTCGTTGCGGTTAATTGAGGCTAGGTTTGGTGCTGAATTAACTAATCTCTTTCGACATGTGTTGACATCCACTTACTTTTTATTCAATGACAAGTATTACGAGCAGACAGATGGAGTTGCAATGGGTAGTCCGTTGTCTCGTGTGATCGCAAATTTGTTTATGGAAGACTTCGAGGAACGTGCAATGGAGTCGGCGCCTTTGAAACCCTCCTGTTTCTTTAGATATGTTGACGATACCTTTGTTGTTTGGCCTCATGATAGGGAGGATTTGAATGCCTTTCTAGGACATCTGAACTCGATCCACCCGAACATTCGCTTTACGATGGAGGTGGAAGACTATGGTTGCCTTCCCGTTCTTGAAGTGTTGGTTAGGAGAAGGATGATGGATCATTGAGACATGCAATCTACAAGAAACGTACTCGCACCGACTTGTACTTACAGGCTAATAGTTGTCACCATCTGGCTCAGCGTGAAGGGGTACTTAGTACCTTGGTACACAGGGCACATGTCGTTTCTGAAGCTGAGACTTTGGCAGCTGAGCTCTCCCATTTTGAAGTTACATTTCGTCAAAACGGTTATAGTGATAGGCAGATTGAACGTACGTTGCGCTATCGACCAACTGTACATCGAGTGACTGATGACAATTCTGAGTCGACACCTAAGTCTTATTTAGGAAACACTTATTTAGGAAACACTTCCAACAAAATCAGTCGTATTTTACGGAAATACGATGTGAAATGTGTTTTCCGACCTCCATCTAAAATTAGAGTGCTTTTGAATTCTGTTGAGATGAGCTTGGTCTGCGTAAGGCGGGTGTATATCGCATTCCTTCATATACTGGTCAAACTATCAGGACCGTGGAGGACCGATGTACTGAGCATAAACGGCTAACACGATTACAGCAGCCAAGTAGATCTGCTATTGCCGAACATTGCTTGGATACTGGTCACCCCATGTTATATAATAACACCGAGATATTGGCATGCACGTCCAGCTAATGGGACAGTGTTATAAAGGAGGCAGTTGAGATTAAATTAGCGAGCAACCTCGTTAACAGGGATGGAGTTTTTTGTTTAAACCCTGTTTGGAATCTGGCTCTCTCCCTTGTCAAAAAACAGAGGGACAGAGCCAATGCTACCTCACCGGCGAGTTCGTAGTCTCACTATCGATAGCTCTGACTTTGGTCATCTTTTGTGGCACTAGTGTTCATGTGTGTGTTATCTTTACTGCATCAGCCCGAGAAATTTGCATGTACGTCGTCTGTCCATTGCAGTTTGCCTTGAAAATGGCAGGATGTTCTCCCGCCAAACTATCGGCGGTCGCTGAAAGAGTTACCTGGCTGATTCCCAGAAGTTATTTGAAAATGAGAGTGGGTGTAAGGTTTGCAGAATAGTAGTACAATCCATTTGTCATAGTGTAAGTAATTGTGTAAATGTGTGTGTGTGTGTCCATGTGTGTGTCATGTAAATATTTATTTATTTACACACAGCATGTGTGTGGGGTATGTGCACTGTGTACAATTATAAATATATACCTCATGAAAAAAATCTTCCAACCATGTTTGTCGACAAGAATTCTACTTGCAAAATATGTATCTGTGCTCGAGTCACGTCGACAAAAAAAACAGTGTGCTATAAATATATATACTTAACTTGCCGCTAACCATCCAAACCTGATTAGCTTTTAAGTATATATATAGTTCACAGTCTATCAAAATTGTTGTTGTATAACAACCATGTAACTGCTACTACTGGAGCTGCTGCAGTGTATGAATGAAAGTATCTCCACATTAGTTTATAGCATAGATTTATGCATTAGAAAACTGTAAATATTTCAACTACTGATTTTTTTTGTTATTGTGTAAAAAAGTATGTCTGTATCGAGTATTACAATCAAATTATATCTCAAGAACCAAAATGTATCTCAATAATCAAATAGTATCTGTGAGAATTGAATAAAATGAATTCGTTACCATAAGTCTTTGTTGTTGTTATTTACAAAAAACCTATTTCAGTTGCATATATAAACGATGTGCAAGACACAAATGACATTAGCTTTGAACATGAAGATGAAGCTTACTGTGGAAAATAACAAAATATATAGAATGGTTGCATGGGATCACACCTATCATGCTGAGCTCGAAAATCTTTCATGGGAGGTTTATAAGCTTTACAGTGACAACATTCCCATGAGCAAATCGAAGGAGAATGAAGATCTTTAGAATAACGCGACTGCCATATCTGTCGGCTGCCGTTACATAGGAAAGTGGAAACTCCTCGTAGGGATCACTGTCATCTTACAGGGAAGGTCCATGGCGAAGCCCATAATTCATGCAAGGCGTATGGCGGCACGAGGCAAGTGATTGTGTCCTGTTCCAAAGGCATAACAAACACATCTAAAACTACATCAGCAGTACTTGAAGAAAACCAAAGACATGGTATCTAGGCAAAGCTATATACTATGAACTTGGGAGCAGGGTGAAAATATATCATACACAGGTTGTGAGGTAAAAATTTATTTATTTTTTATCCAGCTTAAAAGTAATTTTACATTTTCACAAACAGGCACAACACTATTTTCACACATCTTCTTCTTGAGTCGATGGAGAGCAGGGCACTTGTAGAATTCCAATGTCTCGAATAGTAGCAAACCTGAAGATTCGATGGATCCACATGATCTTCTCCTCACCTTTTCCATAGAGTATGGTATACGTGTGGTGAAATAATCAAAGGGATGTCAGTGTCTTTATAGGAAATACCAGAATCATCCCAGTGAATTCCATGGCAGAAACCTGTTAATCATGTTGTACTCCTCCATGTTTCAGCTCACTTCACATCGTTGAAAGACCTAGGTGATGCAGTGTATGCTGGAAATGTTTCTATTATGGTTCAAATTCAAATGGCTCTGAGCACTATGAGACTTAACAACTTATGTTATCAGTCCCCTAGAACTTAGAACTACTTAAACGTAACTAACCTAAGCACATCACACACATTCATGGCCGAGGCAGGATTCGAATCTGCGACCATAGCAGTCACGCGGTTTCGGACTGAAGCGCCTAGAACCGCACGGCCACCACGGCCGGCATTTCTATTATACCAGTATCGTCTGTGTATGCTCCAAATGCAGCATCCTTAAATATGAATCGTCTACACTCATCATCATTGAAACCCTGAGCATCTACAATAATATTCACACCTCTAAATGCCATTGTGAAATGCTCTGTGTAGGCTCAGCACCTGTCCATTTACACAGCACGTTGCACAACACTTTTGAGCGGGCAATAGTTCATCACACGTCACGTGGAACTAGACCATTCACTGCAGTGTGCCAAAGATTATAATGCAATTTATACATCTGTAGGTCCAGATTTAATTATCTTTATCTGTTTTGAATAGTCTATTATGGTTATTGGCGCCAGCGCCGCGAATTTCTGTTGTCTTAGTAGATATTCTTCCTCTTCATAGTATGAAGCACAGAAACTTGCATAAATGTCACATACTAAACTGTATACATTTTCACTCCACTGCAGCTGTAAATTATCATACGGGAAAAATTCAGAGTTCAGGTAGACTATGGCATTAGTTAACCTGCAACTGTCAAATCTGGTGGAATCATTTGTTATATTCCCTCTTCTATCGGTCTGAAACGCAAGTATTATGAATATGGGGGTCTACGATTGAGCAGAGGTTTCAATATACCACGTTTGTCTTCTTGCAGTCGAGAGCTCTGGGTACTACCATGAATAGAAGAATAATGGCAGAAACACACCAGCATTCAGAACTTTTGAAAGCTTCAAACGCTGCTCATCGATACAGTGATGTGTGGCATTTTCCACATTATTTTATTGATGGTGATCTCGTTCTCCTCTTGAGCTTCTTGAATGCGTGAGGTGTTATCCGTTGCACTCTGTGCCAGTAGTTCCTGTTTAGCATTCAGAACAATTCACCGCATGTCCTCAAAGTATCCCATAAACAGTTTTAGAGATATACGTGCAGTAAGTCTCTAGTACTCTTCCACTGTTCTATCCACTAGCTCTTCTAAGAACAGTCCAGCATTTTCCAAATCGTTCAGATCCGGGGGAGGCGTAGAGACATACATTTTAAGAGTCCATGCTATGCCTACATGGCGTGTATGGTCAGTCTCGACCCCTTCAAGTTCGTATTGTTTCTTATGACACAGGAACGCTATAGCATTAGGTGTAGGGTTTAATACCACTGTAGCAGGACCATCCATTTCTGTAAATGATCCATCAAGATACATGAAACTCTTGCATGGGAGCACTAAAGTCTCTTAGTGTTGGATGAGCTCTTCTGCATTTCCTCTGTGTAAATGCATCCTGAAATTTCAGTGCCACTGCTATCCTTTAAGATGTAAGTTCAGGGATTTGTTCTCTGCACTCTGGAAACTGTGAATATCACACTCAATCACTTTGGGAGGAATCACTTCTCAAATACTGTCATGTGTTTTGAGGTACTTACCAAATCACCCACATTAAATTTCTGGTTATGTTGATCCAGTGTTTTAATATGATGGTGTACTTTATCCATGAGTCCACTGTCATGAACATCGATTGATCTCATTTTCATTGTGCTATGTTAGGCTCGTTTTTACTGTGCAAACTGTGCAGTTATTTCTGGGAGGATATCTGTCCATTTGTATGAGCCACAAATATTAAAATGCATCCACATTCGCCCTGCTGCTACGGTCACAGGTTCGAATCCTGCCTCAGGCATGGATGTGTGTGATGTCCCTAGGTTAGATAGGTTTAAGTAGTTCTGACTCTAGGGGACTGATGACCTCAGATGTTAAGTCCCATAGTGCTCAGAGCCATTTGAACCATTTGAGCATCCACATTTGGCTTTTTATTGTTCTGTTCAGACATTCCGCAATACTCGCCTCCAGGTGGGTGAATGTTGAGTGGTGATGTATTCCATATCGCTGCATCATGGTATTGAAATATCTATTGTATAACTCTCCACCATGATCGATTTGGAGGTTGTCTAGGCATCAATTTGTACCACTCTGCAACAAACGTTCAAACGCCTCGGTGACATCTCTCCCAGTTTTTGTTTTAGCAGGTAATTCCTAGACAAATTTGGAGAATGTATCAATAAACATTAAAATATATTTGAATCCACTATTTGTATGCGAATATTCACGCATGTCTACAAGATCAGCCTGCCATTAGTCATTCAAAATTTTAATCATAACGTATGGGAGTGTGTTTTATGTGCTGGTTTTTGCACTTCTCGAACTACTGCCTCCACACTTATTCGATTATACCCTCTCTCTAAGCTCAACCTCTTTCTAATGAGCAGTATTACCAGCAGCATCTGATGCCGTGAGCAGTCGCAGCCAATCTATTAACTCATTGGGATCATTGTAGTATATATACTGTGGGCGTTGATTGCTGACTCTTTTATGCTGCATGTCAATACCGTCACCAATGATATATCGAGCATCTAATACAGGGCTATTACAAATGATTGAAGCGATTTCATAAATTCACTGTAGTTCCATTCATTGACATATGGTCACGACACACTACAGATACGTAGAAAAACTCATAAAGTTTTGTTTGGCTGAAACCGCACTTCAGGTTTCTGCCGCCAGAGCGCTCGAGAGCGCAGTGAGACAAAATGGCGACAGGAGCCGAGAAAGCGTATGTCGTGCTTGAAATGCACTCACATCAGTCAGTCATAACAGTGCAACGACACTTCAGGACGAAGTTCAACAAAGATCCACCAACTGCTAACTCCATTCGGCGATGGTATGCACAGTTTAAAGCTTCTGGATGCTTCTGTAAGGGGAAATCAACAGGTCGGCCTGCAGTGAGCGAAGAAACGGTTGAACCGCGTGCGGGCAAGTTTCACGCGTAGCCCGCGGAAGTCGACGAATAAAGCAAGCAGGGAGCTAAACGTACCACAGCCGACGGTTTGGAAAATCTTACGGAAAAGGCTAAAGCAGAAGCCTTACTGTTTAAAATTGCTACAAGCCCTGACACCCGATGACAAAGTCAAATGCTTTGAATTTTCGGCGCAGTTGCAACAGCTCATGGAAGAGGATGCATTCAGTGCGAAACTTGTCTTCAGTGATGAAGCAACATTTTTTCTTAATGGTGAAGTGAACAGACACAATGTGCGAATCTGGGCGGTAGAGAATCCTCACGCATTCATGCAGCAAATTCGCAATTCACCAAAAGTTAACGTGTTTTGTGCAATCTCACGGTTTAAAGTTTACGACCCCTTTTTCTTCTGCGAAAAAAACGTTACAGGACACGTGTATCTGGACATGCTGGAAAATTGGCTCATGCCACAACTGGAGACCGACAGCGCTGACTTCATCTTTCAACAGGATGGTGCTCCACCGTACTTCCATCATTATGTTTGGCATTTCTTAAACAGGAGATTGGAAAACCGATGAATCGGTCGTGGTGGAGATCATGATCAGCAATTCATGTCATGGCCTCCACGCTCTCCCGACTTAACCCCATGCGATTTCTTTCTGTGGGGTTATGTGGAAGATTCAGTGTTTAAACCTCCTCTACCAAGAAACGTACCATAACTGCGAGCTCGCATCAGCGATGCTTTCGAACTCATTGATGGGGACATGCTGCGCCGAGTGTGGGAGGAACTTGATTATCGGCTTGATGTCTGCCGAATCACTATAGGGGCACATATCGAACATTTGTGAATGCCTAAAAAAACTTTTTGAGTTTTTGTATGTGTGTGCAAAGCATTGTGAAAATATCTCAAATAATAAAGTTATTGTAGAGCTGTGAAATCGCTTCAGTCATTTGTAATAGCCCTGTATAGGTTTTATACTGGTTCTCTATTTCACAGTGCACCAGTTCCCCACTTTCCTATGTACACCAGTCAACTGCAGGATTTCGCTATAAGCCTGCAGATTTTTGGATGAATAATTTACAGTTTATGTGGGATTTAAGAAAATGAGGATCATTAGACCAGTTGTTCTTGGAAATTTCCTATCACCTCTCTGTATTATTTTTTCTTTTTACCTTAAGGTTTTGTGCCCAACATGTATGGTTTTTCACCACTACACCAAATGTTTTGTCCATCCTGGTATCGCTGTGATGGTTAATGAAATCAGCAATGTCATCGTCGTTGTGTAATTTCGCTGGGTGTTCATCCAGCGATTCAGTAACTGGTTTAAAAGTTTCCATCATTATCCACTCTGTATTCAAATGTCCTAATCTTAGTAGTTGTAACTTCTCTTGAACAGCCTTCTGTGCCATGATGAGATAATGCTTAGTCAATGTCTTGTTATGTACTAAGCACACTTCATTGCATCATGGATCTTATACATATTTCGTTCAATTCTATCAGCCTCTACAATTATGTCGTGTTCATTCGTTTCAGTTCCATCAACCATTACAGCTAAGTCGTCTACTTTCTTTCTCAGAATGATCTGGGTGTACATCTCTAGTTTCCTAACCCTAACTTTACGTTCGAGAGGTTCAAATTTTCCATCTATGTATAGACGCATTGTCTGTCTATGCACACCTATCCACTTGGGCTGAATGACTGACATATGCGCGAACTTGTTCACGGTGTGATGTAAACTAATGTACTCATCACCTTCTTCATATCTATATATAAAGAACCTCTGCAGAGTTCCTTCTATACCTACCATCATTCAGTTATCTTGATTCTATCTATAATGAGAAACCCATACTGTGTGTGATTCCAGCAATCTGTACATATCTTTACAAAATCATTGAATGACATGTCACTTCCTACATGCGCCTGGTAAATGTGTTTTAAATTCAGTTTGTCTTGTTAGAAATCTATAATGAGATTTGAATTATCTGTCACCACCTGTTTTGGGATTCTCGAAGACATCTAACTCAAATAAAATACGTCAACGCCCATATCACGACCAAAACAGAAATATTGTAGAATTTTATGCTGGTTTTCCAGAGCAGCATCGTCAAATACGAACACAGTGTTTAGCTTTACTTTTTCTGGTGGAGGGATTTGACTGCATTGACTGAATGTCGTGTATGTTAAACCATCGACACCCTGCAACGCCTTTTGCAGTGACTGGTACTTGGGAATATAACGTTTTTGAAAATACAAAGACATGTTCAAAGTGGACTCTATCCGTGTGTGCTAGCAGTGACATGAGAACATTTGTCTTGCCTCAGTTGCATGGAACTACAGTTATCACTCATATATTATCGGGTAGGAGTATCGCATTCTTCTCCTTCTTCTTCTGGTCTTCTCCTCCACCATCACAGGTCCGGTCACTTACAACAATGTCCTTATGTTTCAGAAACCCTGCCATGATACAGACTGTATAAGGTTTTGGTGGGCAATCAGCTTTTATAGAAAAATGAAACTTGTAATAACAATAATAATAATAATATGTGTAGCCACTATAGCGCAGTTCTCTTACAAACTGAACTACAGTGGCTATGCCTTATATCATATAATGAAGGGGTAGTTAAATAAGAAAAATAACAAAGATTTGCGAAAATAATTTTCATTTACACCTCTGCAGTGGTATACATGACTAGAAACTCACCAGTTTAATCTTCACAACAGTACTGTATTTAGCAAATGAAGTTTTCTTGTATGTACAGAATTCAACATGAATTTCTCTCAAACTGATGGATGTTGCTTTAGCGTCTTCTTTTAACATCATATTGATGCAGTTTTCTAAATCATCTTCATGCACACTATACATACAGAGATAGTTCACAATGTCTTTATACACAGTTTGAACACACAGAAACCAACAGCTAAGATCTTACCAACACAATGGGTAGCACCACCCATAGGCCAGACAAGTTTGTAACAGTGGAGTGTTGCAGATAAGTGGATCGACTACCAGATCTCACTGTGAGTGTCATGTCATCATACAATGATGTTATGGATAGCGTCAAGCCAGCACAGTAAATGTCTGGGGGTGGAAGAGGTGGAGAATACTCATAGGTCATCTGTCGATTGATGTAGGCTTGCTGGTCATTGTGCCTAGCAGTTCTAGGCACTTCAGTCTGGAACCGCGCGACCGCTATATTCGCAGGTTCGAATCCTGCCTCGGGCATGGATGTGTGTGATGTCCTCAGATGTAAAGTCCCATAGTGCTCAGAGCCATTTGAACCATTTGATGGAGGCTTCAGCATGACACAGTTCATCCAATTCCAACATCATAAACCACATTTTAATACGTCTCAATTAATTTCTGTCCCTAACACAACAATCCAGGTACTTCACTGATACTCTTACACCAACATTTAAGCGCTTTGAAAGGCTAGCTGTTAAATTATAAGATGACGTGAAAAACAGTAGAGCATGGGAAAAATCGACAGCTTCTCACCCACTGCATCAACACTCTGCCCTTCCAGTAACACCAGAATGTTCTGTAATGGAGCAAATGAAGGAGACCAGTATTAACGTGCATTGTGTGGTGTAGTGCTCCCAGCACATTTCTGAGAGTTGAGGACTAGCTGAGTGTCATTACACAAACCGATGAGCAGGATGGATAACAGCAGCTCACTGTTCTGCTCCAACATGTTGTTCATGGTACACTACAGGATCCAACGGTGTTGCTGGTCCTGCTCAACCTGGCAGGCCAGAGGTCGCTACAGGTCCCAACAAGCCAGCAATATCTGCTGCTAACCCAGACACGACATACATCACTGCAGCTCTGGACATACTGGAGGCTGTTGCAGGTCTTGACATACTAGAGGTCGCTGAAGAAAGAAGAAGAAACAATAAGCAGCTGCAGACAAAGACATGGAGTTGAACAAAGACATGGAACTATACCACATGTACTTACTTTTATGCTTCTTCTTCAAAACGGAGGTGAATGAGGATCTTGGTTGAACTGTTGACACTTCATGGTTCTTCCACTGAGTGACTACGACTGAGAATGCATCCATTATATATCCATCTTATATGATGATGTGCCCAGACGTAGCACTCATGCACTCGTATTACCCACTCCCAATTAGCTGTTGATTCCTGAGGGAAGTGGTGGGGGAAGAATCTCAAGTGCAATTTGTGACAGTTATGTGAACTAGCTCAGTCAAAGCCCATACACCAAGATGGACATCTCTTGTTCATTCTGTCTGTGATAGTGGAATAGCACAAAGCTGTCTCCTGCACTGCGGATTGTCCAGCCATTTCAGAAAACACAAACAGCTCCAGCACAGGAAGCAGCCTCTGTGAGTTGCAAATTGCATCTTAAGCCCATCTCACTACATCGCAATTATTTGTTGAAAAGTATTCACCCCTCTCTTATCCATTATCACCTCTTTCCATTCCTCTTGTGGGAGGCCATGTACACAGTCCTCAGTTGTATGCCTACAAGTAATACACCTATTAAATTTCTCTCTGTCTAACAACACCAACATCTCCTCAACTGAACACATTATGACAGTACCTACTCAGGAGGAGACTACATACTGAGACACTGCTGTAACATAGTTCTGAACTGAGCTAAAATATCCAGCAAAATGCATATTGTACCACATATCTCTTTGTTTTTCATCATTATCACACAGGTGCTCCATAGTGAGATTCCTCCTGCCTGACAGCTCAACATATACTGAGAGATCTGAGGTGGGACCCAATTAGAATGCTGCTGCCATCTGGCAGCAGAGCATGGAACTAGAGCCTCAGATGGGCTTGACCTCCATGGTGTGCAGATGCAGTGCCCGATCAACAGACACACACATGGGTGACACAAAACAGTAGCTAACATACCACACTTCATTCCGTTCTTTGGAGCTTAGGGTTATTACGTAATAGGAAGTGGGGTGGGGGAATTCAGACGTGAGCTCTATTCAAGTGGGGGAGCCCTGTCTGCCAAAAAATGATTAAATAAAGAATATGCAAATTGAGTTAAACAATATATTATTACTGACATTAATTTGAATTTTGTGTCATGAGATCGTCCCTCTAAAGTATTTTTCCCGCCAATTTCCAGATGGGCAGTGGAGAGGGGATATGGGGGAAAGGAGAGGAGGGCTCAGGGATTTTCCAGGAGGGGAAAAAGTGCATGTGAACTGAACTGGGATGGGGTGCCAAAAAAGTGTCCCTTTTCCCAGAGAGGTGGGGGAGGAGGAGGAGGGGGATGTGGATGGGTGGGGGACTCTCAGAAAGATGGATTTTCCCCAGAGGATCATAAATCAACACCATAGGGTCATAAATCAGTTAGCATCACCATGGGTTAAGGGGAGGAGGAGAGCAATAATTTGCCCATGAATGTATGTATACATCTGAAGGGATGCTTGCTTCTGAATGTATGCAACCCACACAAACAAAATGGATCAGAACCAGCTTTATTCCACTATTCAGGATGGGGATCAACTAAAAAGAGGAAAGCCAGTGATCCAAATCAACATTTGGGAGGACAACGGTTCAATCCCGCGTCCGGCCATCCTGATTTAGGTTTTCCGTGATTTCCCTAAATCGCTCCAGGCAAATGCGGGGATGGTTCCTCTCAAAGGGCACGGCCGACTTCCTTCCCCATCCTTCCCTAATCCGATGAGACCGATGACCTCGCTGTCTGGTCTCCTTCCCCAAACAACCCAACCAAAACAACTGAATAAGAAATGGACAAAGCGCAAATATATATAGGAAATCAGTCAGTTCTACCTCGAAATAGGCGACTTCTATGTTAAATTCAGCCCATATAAAAGATTCCAAGAGATAAATGCTCAGACTGAAATGTGTAGTTGCATTGGTCTGCTGGATATGCATCCACAAGTGCGTTGTAAACATAATGTTTGCACAGGATTCTTTAATCATTTCAGGTGAATTCTGGGGTGTTTGTGCGGTAAGTTTTTTGTTGATCGAGATTGCAAATGAGATGAAAGTTTAGGACTGTCGGTAGATCAAACATACTACAATGGATTCTTCTAGTTTTCCAGAGGTATATGACATCACATGTTTACACACGACTCCCATAAATTGCGGGTGTAGAACTGATGTCCAGAAACGTACTGGATGCATTGGGATCACGCGCATTTAAGGTTTAACAAATGAACACGATTATTCCACAAATCACATTAGCACGGTCTGAACCCTATACTTTAGTCTATGTTATGGGCGCTTGTGGGGGAAAATCCACTATAGTAGTTCTTTAAGATTTTTTATTATTGTCCCGCAGTTGGTAGAGCACTAGTGATTGTTTTAGTAGTGCATTGGATCATAATACATCCAATGGCGAACTCAGTAATGTAGTAGCAGTACATTCATATTATAGGTTCCCAACGAACTACAATGTACCACTGTACTAGTAGTAGAGTCACACCATAGGTTCTCAAGTAAGTGTACCACAATGACCACAAACAGTTTGGTAGATGATAGCATTATTCATTAACTGACAATAATTTTCGCTATAGGTACGTCTTGATGTGACAGAAATTTGATAATGATGCACATAAAAGTTAAAGTCTAATCATTCCTCCTATAAAATGAAAGTGATCTAATATCCAGGCTCGTATTGCATTTTAAGTGATGTTTGAGTGGTTTCTCACATAAATATGTATGTGTTTTACGGTCTGCAAAGGGTATCTAACATTTCTAGTGAATTTCTAAACGGTGTCAGGTGACGAATCTGAAGAAGTGAGCAATATGTGAAAGGATCGTATGTTCATAATGGGTGGGTGGGGGTAGTGAAATTTCCAGTCGTGAGTTTACACAGTTCCATAGGATTTCTAAATAGTTTTCCGATGAATGCTAATACGATTCCTACAACAAGGGCACTTGCGCAGTAGGTCTTTTTCTGGTAACTATAGCTAGTGTCAGGTAGTGTGATGTGTAACGATCATCCATGCTGGCTTTGAGAAATAGTAAATGCATACTAGGTTGCAGGATGCTGAAATACGTTAGATTGTAGTGAAATATTTCTGACGACCGTCGAACTTAGAGTTAGTCAAGCTCGTTTGGAGTTTGATTTCATCTAAAGTTTTTGTACCAGGCTTCAGAGGTACACAACAAATACCACGGGAGGCTGCCACAATACAGGTACAGACGCTCGCCTGGCATCTCTCAGTTCTGAGCAGCAGCGTCTGATGACGTTCACAAATCCATACCATTTTCTAGAATGAGATTTTCACTCTGCAGCGGAGTGTGCTCTGATATGAAACTTCCTGGCAGATTAAAACTGTGTGCCGGGCCGAGACTCGAACTCGGGACCTTTGCCTTTCGCGGGCTAGTGCTCTACCAACTGATCTACCCAAGCACGACTCACGCCACGTCCTCACAGCTTTACTTCTGCCAGTATGTCGTCTCCTACCTTCCAAACTTTACAGAAGCTCTCCTGCGAACCCTGCAGAACTAGCACTCCTTTCTTTCAGGAGTGCTAGTTCTGCAAGGTTCGTAGGAGAGATTCTGTAAAGTTTGGAGAGTAGGAGATGAGATAATGGCATGTATCTGCCGATGCATTACAGTGCAAAGACGCTGACGTGTTCACTACACGTCAACAGCCGACACAGCCAAGCGACTGGTACAGCCATACCCGAAAGACACAGGGCGCGCACGCTACTCGGCTGAAATTATGTCAATAAGTTTAGGAATGATAAATATTACAATGTTGGTCACGCTGTGGCGTAAACGCAAAAGGGATCACTTTTTCTATGGAAATACATGTTGTAATTACTGTAAAAAGACCGGACGTAGTGCTGAGGTTTGCAAAACGGAGCACAATCGACAAGACAAGCAGACACTCAACTCAAACGTACTGCAGTGATTAATAATAAAAGTCAATTAATGTTCATAACAAATCTATACAAATTCGAAAACTTTCACGGGAGAAATGTCACTTGAATGTGATTTTTTTATGTCACTAATAAATCGTTTTGCGTAACTCTTAGAAGCTAACAAGGTGTAAATAAATTTTCAATTTGACATAGGGTTGGACAATTTGAATCTTTAACTTATAGGTACTGAAAATTAGGTGTGATAAAATTAACAGACTTTCAAAGTTTGCTGTTCAGTTACAGCAATCAGGAAATTCCAGTAAAAGGCTAAATTTCAGTTAATGTTACATATAAAAAAATTCACGAAACAAGTTACATTCCTAGTTTTCAATTCAAGTAAAGCAGCTAATTTATTAGGATTGGATCTCTTCAATGTTTGGGGCTTCTCCGTTCACGAAGGAGTGAATCAAGTTCAAAGTTTTCTAAATAGAGGTTTACACTCCGCAGTCAGGCTGAGTAATAACTCTTAATAGCTTTGATTTGACTTCTTGAAGCGTTGAAAAAATCTGTCAGGCGGCAGGAAGGTCGACTTGCCAGTCAAAATATGATATTTTTCTGAAGCAACGAGCAGTGTCCAATGTAAGAAGACACACATTACGCTAAAACTGAATGTGGTACCGAAATTTTACAAAGCATGCAACATAAGCTTTTGCGTTGAAAGATACAGTAAAGAAGGAACTCGATAGTTTGGAACAGAATGAGGTCTTAGAAGCCATAACCCGTAGCCATTGGACAACGCCGTCGTAGTTGTATAGAAACCAAAGGACTCACTATGAATCTGCGGAGAATTTCAGAGCGATGGTTAATTCTCAATGTATCATTGATTCATATCCTGTTCCCAAGCCAGAAGAAATGATGTCATAATTACCTCGTGGTATGTACTTCTCCAGGTTGGATCGTAAAGAATATTTGTAAATCTCTTTGGACTAAGACACACGGAGCGTTATGGTTATAAATACTCCATTTGGCCTCTACTGTTGACATACATGTCTCGGGCAAAACGCAACAAGAACTGTTACAGTTTCAAAATTATACAAGTGGCAAATTTAACACGCAACACAGGCAAGTCTATCTTCTTTCAAATGAAGTGCAATACTTGGGACACATACTGTCTGCACCCGGCATCAACGCAACGCTGCAACATATTGTCGCTTTCCAGCTCCCAAGGATGTCAAGCAATTATGTTCTGTATTAGAACAAATATATTATTATCGGAAGTTTCACTCCACAATGCAGCTTCCATCAGTGAACAATTGCAGAAGTGGTTACTTAAAGGCATCGAATGAAACTAAATACTCACAGTTGCTGTGGATCCTTCAGATTATGATATACGCGGCAGTCTGCCACACCGATACACTGGATTTGAATGTCAAATTGTGTTCGCTTCACAGACTCTACAGCAGCACAAAGAAATTACTGTGAGGTCAAGAAGGAGGCTGTTGCGATTAAACAGGATGCTCAGAAACAGTCTGAAAAGCTTGTAAGGGTGTTGCAGGAGGGGTTGCACTGAGAAATAATTCTTAAAAAAATTAGTACCTGTGAATACAATAAACTTAAAGAAGCTAACAGAATAATAATAGTAAAATTTGTTTTTAAGTTATCAGGTTTTATGTTTTCCAGTCATTTACGTTATTTATGTTAGTGTCACCATAATCTCTGTTCTCTCAGTTAATTGTTTTCCGGCCATTAAAATTAATGGTTGGTTAACGTGTACAATATTTTGAGCTTTTCAACCACTATCACATGCTTCAATATAGATTTTCAAATCGATTTATGTGGGAACTAAATCGTGTTTCAACTCACACACAACCTGTAAGATCACGCATGCCATAAAACTGTACAGTTTGTTTGAGAATCTAAATCATTTTGGGTTTTATGAGAAACTTAAGTGGCATTGTTAGAGGCATCTTTCAAAATATTTTGACGAAATACGTCACCTGACTGCTCCAGTTCAATTCAGTTCAGTTCAATTTCTTTACTCATCTGTTAACAATACACATTCTATGGATGTAGTGAACTCATAGCCAGGGATAGTTCCATACTTACATAAAAATAGAATCATCTTATATCAGTAGATGTAAACAATTTTGCTTTTTCATATTCAGATATTCTTTAATGTGATGAGAGAAATTGTAACAACAACAACTGTACATATAATAATTTTTTCTTCTGATTTTCGATACATTAGTGTAAGCGACATTCTGATTTCATTTCTTTTTTCTTTTCATGTCATTATGTTAAAGAAACTGTAAACAATTTTCGATGTGAATATTAATGTTTATGTCAAATTGCAAGCAATATTATAACAAAATGGAAATGTAAGAAATGTTGAAACTGTTGTAAGATGTTAAAGTTGTAATTGTGCGCCTGGTCCATACGTAGGCAATGTATTAAGATATGTAGAATGCAAAACCTTTGGTGAATACCCTGTCTGTAGGGGAGCGGTAAAAGGTGGATGGCAGGCGAGCGCGGGAAAATGCACGCGGGCGCGGCACGGCATAACGGGCTCAGCAGTAGTAGTCGGAGTTGGGCATCGGTCTGAGTAACACGTTCTGGATCGAGGAGGCTCTCCTGGAAAACGTGATTTCGTTGAGCCTCGGATGTGCCGTTTCCGACGCCTATACAGTATGGCAGTATTCCATTGGCACTAAATGGAAAAATATTGCGACGCTATGTAGAAGTAAAGTGCCGATACATCAAGAGCCATAGCTGTGCTTGTATGTGTGCTCTGCGCCTCGTCATCTCGCCGCCCGACAACCGCCGCTTCGATACGAACAGGTTGAAACTTTTAGTACTGTATTCGTGTGGACCAGTGTTACTTTTGTTCCTGACTGTTCGATAACAACTTAACTTTTACCAGAACTGTCCTATCATTTAATTATCCTCATCACTAACCTACACAGGGTCCTTTCCACATGTGCAATCCGAGTGTCCCGAGATGAAGAATTAAAATTTATGTTAATAATAATTACCTGCAGACCTAGCTATGTTAGAATGATGTTTAAAGAACTTTGTTGTTAATGAAATAATAGACAAATAATATAGGTCTGACAAAGTTGGAAGATAATGTTGAAATTGGTTTAGTTATGAAGTTTAATTAATTTGAGACAAAAATAATGGTAGTTAAATGAGCAGGAAATATGATAAAAAGAGTAGTAAGTCATATATTGGAAATCTTGAGTGCTTAATGCTTTCAATAGTTAATAGTTTCAATACAGTGATCATAACAGTTTCAGGGTCCCCCCCTTTTTCTTTTCTATTCATTTAAATTCTGAAGTGTACTGAACTGATTTGACCAGCAAAGTTAAAGTCAATATAAAACCAAAATTTATTAGTGTTTTACCTTTTTCAAAATTGATATTGTATGTGTGGTTCGAAAGTGCTATTTCTAGGGTAACCTATGCCCGATTTTAATCAGATCAATAGACAGTACGAAGTTTGTAGTAAACATTATAGTGTATTGTTGTGTATTTATGGCTTGTCCATATTAGTACAGAAAGTGAAATCATTAGTTCAGTAAATTTTCTGGTTCTAAAATTTACCATGGTATGCAGTGTTATTATGTGTTGTTTTGTATGAACGTACATCAACTTGTACTGGGAAGAAACTCAGTTAATGCCTAATTAGGCTGGCGACCGTATTATTAACAATTTGGTAGCATCTGATGTGTTGTTTCTTGTCCGTCCTAACGTGTAGTAGCACTTCAGACTTGCTTGATGTATCATTGTTATTACTGAGTGGGTGAAAGTCTGATTTTGCCTCCATTCAGGTACACGCGGTCAACATATATACCAAATTCCTTTCTTATAAGGTGAAGCCCATTAACTTACCATAGTACAGGCTTTAATAAGTATTGTGAGCAGTACCGTAGTGTAGCTCTACTATGAATTTACGAAATTCCTTAACTGTCTTTATTATCGTAGGCGATGCACTAAAAAGTATTTTTGATTGATAAATTACAGTTTTTGGTAAATGACCTTTTTGTGGGTGTCTTTGTGAAAGTCATCTCTGTTTCTTGTTTTGTAATAATGAACCTGATTGTTCAATGTTGAAAATTCATAGTGAGTTTTTAGAAAGCACAGACATACATAAATGTATAAGCCAGGAAGTGTTATTATTTTTAATTCTTTAAATACTTCCCTACAGCGAATTCTTTTCATTAGTCTAACAGCCTTTTTTGAAATTTGAAAGTTTGTTTTGCCATACATTCATTTTCCGAGGCAATCTGCAGTACATTATAAAAACAACACTTGAATATAACTTTCTTCGTGAAGGCAAGTCATATATCGCACAAAACAACATGCAAGAAAGCAATTATTTTATGTTTAGTTTGTACTAAATTTGCGAGAGTCTCACTGACGAATTTTTCTACCCTTAGAGTTTCGTTTGTCATAAGATAACAAAACTACTTGAGTCTTCAACTACATCTTTGTGCCATTCCGAGTTTCATACGTATTTTTGCAGATTCGTGAAAATTTTTGAAATTGATAAATGGGCGGCCCATGAACGCGCCATGATGTTTCCCATGAGTTATACGCTGCTGGAAAAACACACAACTTACAAAGAGCACCTTTAATTGCTTTACGATTAACCAACGATCGATATAATTACAGCCAGTCCAATTGAAATGTTCTGCTTATACCATCTATGTAATTTGGAAATTATAATTTTTGTCACGTTGTCATGGGTTCAATAAAATCTTCAGGCAATGGTAAATCTCCTTTTTCGACGCAATTTCCGACGTCAGAAGTACTTACCAGGAGACTGTTATCTTTCTCATAAAAGCACTTGGCTAATTTTATATTCTCCCCATCAATGCAGTTACTGAGTTCTTAATGTTTTCTTGTGATATTGTATCGCAGGTACCATATTTTATATTTTTCAATTACCTCACTTTCGCTTTTCATTTGTTTGTGAGGTAGGGTAAGATGACCTAAAAACGATACAAAATTACAAAATTTGTCTGTATTTTTGAAAGAAAAATAGTAGGAAAAAATGGTAAATGTAAGAGAGTGTAACCTGTCTTAAAATGACACTGTATTTAATTATTTATAGTTACAAATGTAGACTAGAAAAAATAAGAACCATGCATCACTATTTGGACCGTAACTCTTAAATATGATATGGCTGGTGCAAAATGTGACACGCATGTAATATTGTTATGTACAGTGCAGATAAAAGGTTGAGGCCTTAAAATGAGATACAAAACACACAAAACGAAAAATATGTGTAACTGATATTTTTCTGTGAGGGGTATTTCTAGGATATTTACGGCATGAAATGTTGGTCAGAGTGAAGTACAGAAATTTCCTTATTGGTTTTTCCTATTTTTAATACCATAAAGTCAAGCAGCAATGGGTAGGAACTATTTACAGTTATAAATAATATAGTGACACTAATACAAAAATGAGAGGTACATACAAGAGAATCACTGTCTTATTTTTTCCATAAATATAAACAAGACCATTAAATACAAAGCAAATTCCTCATTTGATATTTCCCATTCCAGTCACAACATGAGGAATTTCCCTGTAACATCACTTTTATTAATAAGACAATTGTCTTTCAATTAATTTGAGAACTACATTATCCTTGCCCATAGACTCTTGACCCGTAACCCCTAGATCATGTTCCAGTACTTTTTGTATGACGCAGTCATATGTGTGGCTTACCCCTCGAAATTTTGCCATATGCTGTTGTCACTCTTGAAAGAAATATCGGAATCCGAATCAGTCTCTTCAGTTTCTTTTAGCTTTTGTGTACTTGCCGTAGCTTTTGTCACAGGCATAGCTTTCTGGCTCGTCTGCTGTTGGCCTATTTGGACGCTTGACTTTTTAAGCAGTGAGCTTACTGCTGCAGGGTGTGGTCCCCTGCAGTGCAGTTGCTGGAATATTTGGAGGGTGTCAATCTTTAGTACACCGCCCTGTGGCTGGTGGCTGGGCAGCAGGCGACAGTGTATCACTTTTAGGAATGACTATCATATTTTGGAATGGAGTTCATCGTAGGAGGAGTGTTCAATATACCGGGTGATCAAAAAGTCAGTATAAATTTCAAAACTGAATAAATCACAGAATACTGTAGATAGAGAGATACAAATTGACACACATGCTTGGAATGACATGGGGTTTTATTAGAACCAAAAAAATACAAACGTTCAAAAAATGTCCGACAGATGGCGCTTCATCTGATCAGAATAGCAATAATTAGCATAACAAAGTAAGACAAAGCAAAGATGATGTTCTTTTCAGGAAATGCTCAATATGTCCACTATCATTACTCAACAAAAGCTGTAGTCGAGGAATAATGTTGTGAACAGCACTGTAAAGCATGTCCGGAGTTATGGTGAGGCATTGGCGTCGGATGTTGTCTTTCAGCATCCCTAGAGATGTCGGTCGATCACGATACACTTGTGACTTCAGGTAACCCCAAAGCCAATAATCGCATGGACTGAGGTCTGGGGACCTGGGAGGCCAAGCATGACGAAAGTGGCAGCTGAGCACACAATCATCACCAAACGACACGCGCAAGAGATCTTTCACGCGTCTAGCAATATGGGGTGGAGCGCCATCCTACATAAACATTGTACGTTCCAGCAGGTGTTTATCAGCCAGGCTGGGGATGATCCGATTCTGTAACATATCGGCGCACCTCTCACTCGTCACGGTAGCAGTTTTTCTGTCCAGCGCCATATGTCGGACATTTTGTGAACTTTGTTTTCTTTTGGTTCTAATAAAACCCCATGTCATTTCAAGCATGTGTGTCAATTTTTACCTCTCTGTCTACATTATTCCTTGGTTTATTGAGTTTTCAAATTTATACTGACTTTTTGATCACCCAGTATAATGCAACACTTTTTTTCTCGGCCAGTTTCGCTTGAAAAAAATCGGAATTGTTCTGGGGCTTCTTCCTCTAGCCCCTATAGTTTGATGAAGTTCAAATAGGTGGCGGCACTGTACATAGCCCTCAATATGGCGTCTGTAATGGAGGTGCACCCCAAGCAGAGAGTTGTCATTGAGTTTGGCACATATTCACAAACACTTGCAGAATGTCTATGGCAGTGAACAAAAGGATGGTGAGTCGTTGGATGAGGCGAGTGTCATTACCGCATCAAGATCGTGCAAGTCTGTCCGATCTCCCACACGCTGGCTGGCCTCGCACCGCCCTGACTCCTGCAATGATGGAACATGTAGACACTCTCATTTGAGGTGATGAATGAATCACAATTAAACACCTCGCTGCTCAGCTGGACATCTGTGTTGGTAGTACTGACATACTCGTCCAGCAGTTGGGATACTCAAGGTGTGTGCCTGTTGAGTTCCTTGCTGCCTAACAGAAGACCATAAAGAACAACAAAGGACCATCTGTGCGGAGTTAATTGCACGTTATAAGGCTGACTGTGACAATGTTTCGTGGAACATCATCACAGGCGATGAAACATGGGTCCATTACTTAGAACCGGAAACAAAACACCAATCCATGAAGAGGTGCCACACCACCTCTCCATCGAAAAAAAGTTCATAGGTGCACTTTCAGCTGCTAAAGTAATGACGACGGTGTTCTGGTGCTCTGAGGGGGTATTCTGTTCATGTCCTTGTTCATGGTACAACAATGAACTCTGAAGTGAATTGCGCTATCCTCAGGAAATTGAAGAAACGACTTCAGAATGTTCATTGTCAGAAAAATGCAAACGAATTTCTCCTTCTCCGTGACACTGCAAGGTCTCACACAAGTCTGCACTTCCAAAAGGACTTCACAAAACTTTATTGGGCTGTTCTTCCTCATCCACCCCACAGCCCGTAAATCTTGCATCTTCTGACTTCCACCTGTTTGGCCCAATGAAGGATGCACTCCATGGGAAACCATTTGTGAATAATGGGGAGGTTACGGATGCAGCAAGCCATTGGCTCTGACATCGACCAGTTGACTGGTACCATGTGGGCATACAGACCCTGCCAGTAAGGTGGCGTAAGACTGTCTTATTGAACGGAAATTGTGTTGAAAAACAGTGTTTTGTAGACAAAAGAGTGGGTAATAATTTGATGTACTGGAATTCCGAATAAAACCAACCTGTTTTCAGAAAAAGAATGTGTTATATTACTTATTGAACGCCCCTGGTGTTTAAGGATTATGTTGACTGTTTAAATATCTCCATGCAACACATGTGTCAGTGATGAATAATTCGGCAAATAGAGCATAATTTTCTGTGTATATTAGACAGATTTGGTAGGTATATGGTCAGTATTTACGTAAATTTCTACAACTGTGTACACACTTATTTTCAGATTGAAAGTGCTGTTTGTCAAAATTATTTTTGTACCTCCAAAGCGAAGTCCTTAATGGAAAATATATTAAGACCAACTATTCCTAAACAATGGCAGCATAGCTAACAGTAGGAACACATGTGTAAGGTATAGTTTTCTTATGAGTAGACTGGGTGCGTTATTTCTTGGAAAGTTTTGACTGTATCAGTTTTAGGACATTTTACATACAAATAGCTTGCAAATAATGGTAATTTTTTTTACTATGTTCACAATTTCTTTAAGCCCAATAATGCACAAAATGTTAAGTCAAACACAATCATGTATCACTGTTCACTTACAACACATCGTTGACCATAGAAAAACTGATATATAATTTCATTCACTGCCGACAACCCACTTATACCATACCAATCAGTTCAGTTTTCTGACAACACATGCTCAAATGTGGTGCTTATTTGCAGTAGTGATTATGAAATTACTGAAATGAACACCGTTGTGCGACAAATACTCCATGTCTGGGTGGCGCACCATTGAATTCCTAAGGTTGGCAGAATTTCCATTGCCGACGACTTTCTACTTTTACTGACGAGTACCAGTCAGTAGTCACACAGTATAAGTGAACACTCCTTCAGCAAGTGAAAAGAAATATAACACAAATACTAGTTGGAACTAGTTCTGGCCAGTTGTTAACCATTATTTGAATTTTGGAGGAGTAAGTTTTGTCGAGTGTGCTTAGTCGTGCAGCTGTTTTGTGAGATAAATAAACATTTGAGGTTTATGAGGATCTGTACATCCAGTGACGTGGGAACTGCAAGAGTGGCTTTTTTCAGTGCCTAGAAAGGCAACATTTTCAAGACGGAACTCTCACCATGGACATCCTTATAATGGGACAATGTACACATGTAGTAGTTTCATCACTCAGTTGTTTGGTAGCTTCATTTCATTTTGTCATAGCTTATCAGTAATTCCCAGAATTTGTTAATATATTACCTTACCTTCTGTGCAATTCACAACTTGTTCACAAGTATTGAAATCCCGAATATTCTGGCTATCAATGTCAAAATATGGCTCATGAAATGAACATAGCGGAGAAGATGCAGGACTGCTGCATCACTATTGTAGGCAAGGAACTAGTGCAGCTGGTTGCTTTCCTCCAACCTGTTATGAGTGCCAAGATTGTATCTGTGCCATGTGGATGACTTTGATGAGTGATTCTACATTTAAGTGTTGGCTTTGCATTATTATGGATGAAAAGAAAGGAGAGAGAAACCCGGGGCCAGTACACAGTCTGCTCATCTCAAATAGCACCAAGGGGCCACCAAGCTTGATGTCAGCATCCAACAGACGTATCACCATCAACTGTGTCATATGTACTCACTTTATGAGACACTGCAGTGAGGTTTGGAATTCAGTCCAGGACACTGGCGCACAGACTGATGATGAGAAACCTTACACCACCATCTCTGTTGCCACTGTTGCCCAAATACTGGCAGCAGAAATGTTCCACCACCAGAATTCGAGCTGGCCTACCTTCACATCGACCACTGCTGCACAGGCCTGTGTTAGCGACCTGGGCTGTGGCAGTCAGTCCTCCTGGCTATAGAAATGTAAATTTAATTCTTCACTTTTCATCATATAGATACTGTACAGTACCTAATTTTGCGAGAATGATGTCACTCTAGTTCTGCCTCCATAGCCGAATTGGTCAGCACTTTTGACGCTTATGTGGAGGACCTGGGTACAATTCCCAGTACTACCAAGACTTTCTCCTTGGGAGGAGGACTAACATGGTGCATTCGGGATGACACAGCAGCTAGAGTGGCCGGCACGAAAGTAGAGTCCTCAAGGTCATGGCAGCTGCCTGCCGCCAGCAGGGATTGCAGGCTATGATTCGCCCGCCTCTCGGCTTTGTTGCCATGTAGGTAGCGTTAGTGGTAGGTCAGAGCAGCTGAAAGCTCCGTGTTACCATGCTATATCGAGTGTTCACGTCTGATATCAGTGTCTTACTGTCTTTAGAAAGGTGCTTTGACGTGTGTTCGGTGGTTCAGTTGTAGAAGACATACTGCAAATGTTTTTCCCTTACAGTAGACGTCTGATAAATTTATCACAAGTGGTGGTGATTAGTTTACTTGACAGTAACTACAGTAACTGTCAATTAAAATAAGGTTGTCAACTCTGCATTAATTAACAACAGTTTTTCCTAAAAACCTGTATCGAATGACTTTACTTTCGGATATAATCTTACTGTATTCGGTTTACTTGTGCATTCGGTATTTAACTCCTTTTTTTCATAGAACCTTTTACTGATTGTTTCGTAGTAAGGGTAATGCAGTTCATATAATGACAAAACGTTGTGGTTCTTCTGTATCGACTGTATATATAAACAGTGCAGTAACATTAGAACAGTCCCAGCACCTATGCCGATTTTCCGAGAAGAGCATAGAAATCTATGATATTTGATGACTTTTACAAAAAGCTAGAATGTAGAATTGAATTACTTTAATATGACAGAGAATAGTATCCGATGGGTAGAGAAATACAGGGCAATGGCCGTGATAAAATTGATTATTCTGGCCAGTCACTTCAATGCACTGTCTTCTGCGCCCACTTGGTTTTTAATTCAGAAACTGTAATGATGGACGAAATTTGTAACACAAGACAGGGACATAGCAGTAGTAAGAATGAGGTTTTTGGTTACCAAGCACATATTGACTGCTGAGAATAATAGGCTTACAGCAAATTTAGATAAAACTTGGGTTTCACAAAACCTTTCGAACAAATATTTTGCTCGGCTACAGTGAATATATTGCTTCAAAGTAACTACAATTACTTTTGCATAGCGTATATTGGCGTTTTGAGTGATGGATGCAATGACGAAGGATATTTATAAGCAGCCAGTAAAATATTTTCGGGAAATAGGGAGCATTCTCGATCATATTAAAGCAAGCTGTCCGAACAAAATTCTTGGCGACGGCCTACAACGACTCGCGCTGCTGCTCACGGAGTATCGAGGAAGTAATTTGCCTCTGTACATGATACAATACAATGATGATATCTGAAATGTTACCAAAAATAATTTTGTAGTTTTATTAACAACTTTCTCGCGGGAAGTTTCTTCGCAGTCCTACAGAACGAAAATTCATCAGCGACTACATTTTTCATTACGCAGTAGGCACAGTTTCACACCTCTTACAATATTTTACTTTTTGTCTTAGAATACTTTTATTTCCGAAGTAAAAGACGCAGCACATGCATCTGTAAACTTTGAGGACGTTCATTTTTTTCAGTCCAACTACATTAGTGATTCTGTTACTAGCATAGGTTGAAGTAAGGAATTATTTTCCTTCAAAATTTCTTGTAAGGTTAGTTTTCACTTTTTTTCCTAGCAGCTAGTGAGAATTTTCTTTTGGAAAGTACTCCATCATATTCTAGACTACAAATAAAGTTACCCAATATTTTTTTGAATTTTTATGAACATCTGAAATTATCAATATAAAAAAACTGGCAATGCTGTAAGATAGTGAGATGACCTTGAAGCCCTATTTTAGTGTCGGCTACTATAGCCTAAATCACGTGGTTTTCTTTTCCCGATTTTATTTTCAAGATTTTACTTAATTTTTTAAATGTTACTGTTTAATATCATTTTATGCCACAACAGTTCATTCTTTTAATGTTGGCAAAAACGAACAGTGTACATACTTCTAGGAAAAACGTAACATTATTGCAAAATAATGTATTTCTACATGTTGAAAATAAAGTGATGGTCCATCTGCTTATGGTCATTATTGCATGACTTATTGTTTGGATGTTGACTGAAAAATATAGATATTGTTCCAAACGTTAACTCTATTTGTGAAATATTGATATCTGTGTGTCGATTCCTTAGATTCGTTTTTGAAACTAAAGGAAAATATCAAAGTGCACATGCCAGTTGTTTCAACATATATTGAAAATCTTTTTTCTAACTACAAGCTTGTTCTATACAACAGGTGTTCCCCCACTTCCGAACTACAAGCTTGTGCTATACAACAGGTGTTCCCCCATTTCCGAGAGGCTCTGCACTCTGACTGTTAGATGCTGAAATAGCCAAGGATAAAGAGAAGTACTCGTCCATGGTATCAGTTGAGGACTCGCGTGTGTGATGAATATGTTCTTAATATTACTTTGTGTGTTATGTTTCCATGTGACGCTTGATTCAAACTATAATACTCTGAGAGAGAAGCAATGTGAGTCAGCCGTCTATCCAGCAACGCCACTTGGCTTGCATTGCACAGGAAGACGTGCATATATCGTCCACAGTTCGTAGTAGGAAAGAAAAGTTACGAAGTGGGGCAGTGTCGTGTGGAACTGGGATGAATACTAATTGAAGTGGGAAAGCTGAAAGTGATGGGATTATAATGTTGTGACTATTCCTATGTTGTATTCCATGTTGCAGTGTGGTGTATGTCATGTAATTTAAGTATGTGTGGTTTGCATGGGAGAGTAGCAAGGTAGTTTCAGAGGTAGTGGGTTATGCATGTTCCTTTTGTACCGCTCGGTCTGGAGGAAAGTTTCGTGATGATGGTTGTGAGAGTCAAAGTGTGAGATACAGCAAAAGATCCACCATCCTATCCAGAAAGTGCACTGTAGCATTAAATAATTACGAGACCATAAGATAGAGAATCACCAATGGTAGCCATGCCCACTGGGCGGAATTTCTCATGTGTTATTGTTGTAGGTTATAGAATTTGTGTGTTTAGGTTATAGAATTTATCGGAATAAATAAGATAGTGAAAAGAAATAGATTGGTGGCCTTTTCCTCCGAATTGTATGTTGTCATGATATCCAGAATTTATAATGTGTGCACCATTCATATTCAGTGCAATGGCCACGTGTTGATCAAAGCCATTAAATAAGAAAGAAAATGTGGTATTGCCAGTGCGTAGTGAACAGTCAGAGTTCTGTAAATTACTGATAGTCAGATGTGCGTTTCCGTTGCGTAATATTCATACAGGAGGATAATTTGTGACTTAATTGTGAGTACGAGAGTTCATGTTACTCGATAAATAAGAATGAATCCACTCGCTTGGCAGACCACTCATCTTGCGGGCCTGACTGCTTGATGCCACAGTATGAGCAAGGCATGTGGGTGCCTCTCATAATTTCGACCCTGCCAGGATTGTGCTGTTAGGGTTTGCTGTTAAGATTTTTTTTATGGGAATTTTTAATATTTTTTCGTATATTGTGATAGCACTAAGAAGTAATATTTTTTGTTTGCAATTTCTTTCTGGATTGGTGAGGATCTTTTATTTTTTTATGTAATTAATTGCTATATCGTCCAAGGCTGGAAGATAGTTGTATAATTTTTTTTTTGCGTAATGTCCGTAGTAACTAGTTCACAGTCAAAAAGTGTAGTCACCATGGAGGAGAGTGTTTCTTGGGTGAACGTACCAGTGGAACAGGAAGTAGGTGTCGATCTTGGGTTAATGAGCGAGAACGGCAAAAACTCGGAAGGGGCTGAATTGGTCAGCGGATCGCGGCGAGGTGATCCTTTAAGGAGAGGGCTTTGTCCACAATCGGGGGCTTTTCCCGACGAAGCGGGCGAGTCGGGACTAGGTCAGGTATGAAGTGAAAGTGTAGCTACCCTTAGCGAAGCTACGGTTTCTCAGGCAAACGAGGTGAGCGCACCAAAAGTAGCAAATGACAATGTGCTACTGCAGTTTTTGCAGAGGATGGATAGAGATAATAAGGAGAGAGATAGGGAGAATAAGGAAAGATTGGAAGCGATGGATAGGGATAATAAAGAAAGATTGGAAGCGATGGATAAAGATAATAAGGAAAGATTGTCGGCGATGGATAAAGATAGTAAGGAAAGATTGGAGGCAATGGATAAGGGAAATAAAGAGGCAATGAGGAAGCTACACACAGTAATCGATGAGCGTCTGTCCACAGTAAATAATCGGTTAGATGAGGGGGAGAAGAATCTGGATGTGTTGAAGCAAGTATGTGATGCCGTGAAAGAAAAAGCCAATAATTTTGACGTACGAATAATTGCAATAGAGAGTGATATTACAGAACGTAGGGAAGTGTTGCCGGATGAGCGAATCAAAGAGGTAGTGGTCAGAATGAGTACGATTAGTGCAGATGTAGAAAAGATCAGTATAAGAGGCGAAACAGGCTCAGACAGTGCGCAGCGAGAGGTTTATGCTGACCAGGAGGAGATACAATCACTATTACAGTTTAAAGAGGCACAATTAGAAATAAATAGGAAACATAGGGAAGAACTAGCACAGTTGCAATTAGCGTGCAGTAGCGAAGGTGAAACACCACCAGGTAGATTGCAGAGGGAGAGTGAGATAAATTCAAAAAACGAAAATAGGCAGAAAGAGGAAGACGAACTCAGAGAGTTAGAAGAACGGATGTGTCGGATAAAACAGGTGGCAAACCCAACTGGGTATAGTCCAAGGTCGGAAAACATAAATGCGGAAGAAGAATGTAGGAGGCACTTCGTGTTGGTACAAACGTACACTTGTTTTCCGGATCCAGATAACTACCAACATCCATGCCTGTGGCTGTCTCAATTTCAAGATTCATTACCTTCATCTGGGGGACCGCTCCTCAAAACGAAGTTTGTGTGTAACCATTTGAGGGACGAGGCTAGAACGAAAATGCAGGAAGTTATTAAAGACTGTAGTAGCTACAAAATATTTTGTGACAAGTTTTTAAATGAATTCTGTTCGAAAAGTAGGCAGGACCAGGTTAAGCAAAGCATATTGATGATGCCAAATTGTAACGAAGGTGGCATAAGAGATCCAGTGGCGTGCTATCAGGAAATGCTGAGACGAAATAGGTATTTGGATGTGCCATATGAAACTGGGGAGCTCATTAGGATCCATATAACGAAGTTGCCAGTGAGATTGCGCAAAGATATAGTGATAGCAGGCAGAGGCTTAGACGATTCTTCGTCATTTCAGCACTTGTTACAGGAACTTGGTAATAAGAGCAACATCGTAAACAGAGATACGACTCATAGGTCAGGCACAGTCGAGGATAGGAACAGCAGAAACTATCAGAATGACAGGAGAGCATGGAATCCTGGCATTTCTTTCTTTTCGTAATAGATTGATGGATCCAACATTATCAACATATCAGCCCTTAGCATGTTGCCTTAAAACACTTGCCACTGGCACTGAAAATTGTCTATGTAGCAGACATACGCTACTGATATGTAGAAGTGCAAATACCATACTTCTGATCACAGAATAAAACACCAGTAAAGGAATCTGTTAGGCTGGTCTCTCAGAGCAAAATTTTCAAATTTTGATTTGGAACACTAAAGTAAAAGGTCTGTTTCCTCAAAAAAAAAAACAGTTGCTAAAAATGTTATGTAATAATGCCAATGAGTCCAGTTTAATTAGTGCGATTTGACTATTGCAGGTACTTAACACGTAATGTAAAAAGTCAACATTGTGACCGAAGTTTTTATATTAGCTGCCATCTGATCGGTAGTATGTCATTGTCATAGTGACAGTTATGAGGTGCTGTGTATGGTTGTTCGGAATCTGGTGTTAGGGAAAGAGGCGTCTAGCACCAAAGTTTCTAACACTTGTGCTGTACCTTTCTCCCAGCTCGTATATTCTCTGCACACATTTAATTTTTATGTAAGCACAAATTCCTAACTAGCAAATTCTTTACTGTGTGTAGTGGACCATTCAGAGTGAGGCGGATAGTCCAGGAAAATACTGTGCTGATTGAGACGATCAAGGGAAAACAATTGCGTGGGCTTCATCACATTTCTAACATCAAATTATGGGAATGTTAAGGATAGATCGAAAGTAGGCAAGTTATGGTAGATAGTCAGTGTATTTATTTGTGGTGTGTAACGTTGTGCAGGGTCAAATCGAACATAAGAATTTTCCGGCGGGATGTCAGGAAGTATGACGGAATGGACTGGTCGAATGAGTTATGAACAGGAGTCGACAGAGCGGTGTATGTACGTATTTTTGTTATATGAATAAGGATCAAGCAGAAACGACGTGATGATTAATGAGTGGATAAAGATGGTAGATAGAGAGAGAAGCGACGTGATAATTAGTAGTGGATAAAGGTGATATTTAAGGAGAGAAGCGACGTGAAGCAGTGTGATTAATAAAGAGAGATTCGACGTGATGAAACAGTGGTAAATGAAGGTGAGTAGAATTAATAATGTGGAGATGTCTTAGATGTATGTTACAGAGAGGCCTGTGTATGCTGCAATCGAGATTGATGCGAATGGCGAAGGAGGACCAGGAAATGATGGAGTAATGGACGGACGGAGAGCCGAAATATGTATACAGAGATGAGGACAACTGCGCAACGTGAAAGGACATAAAGGGAGTATGAGATCCAGATGGTGAACGTTGTGGAATACTGACGTAAGATGTAATATAAGTGTAAATATAATTCTTACCATACATTTGCAATATGAAAAAAATAATTTGTGTTGTTGTTGTTGAAGCCTGGTACCAGTATAACTAATCAAAAAGGTACTGAGAATGTGTGCAGTAATTTTGCAGGATGAATAATTTGTGTATTTTTTGTTCTTAGATGAAATGTCGCAATTCTAAAGTGATATTTAGCAGGATGAATAATCGGTAAAGTGAATGCAGAGGTAAGCCAATGGAGAGAGGTGCCAGAATGAAAGGACGAATTCGGAGACTGGTATGCTATCTCCGAAACAACTTCATGTGTTATGTGGTTGAGTATAAGGGAGCAAAGGTATGGTATGTTGTCGTGAGTGTGGTGGTGTTATGAGTATAAGGGAGCAAAGGTATGGTATGTTGTCGTGAGTGTGGTGGTGTTAAGGTTAGCTGACTTCTAGACTTATTCTGTTAGTGTATTAATGGATTGAATGATAAGGGAAATGTGATGTCTGGTGAGTGAGAGTCATAGAGTAGTGTGATCAATGCGCACACTCCTGTAAAGGGGATGCTACCGATCCATAACTAAAACATTATTGTGCTTTATCGTTTGATTTGGATGAACCTCGATGGCAGGTCAGGATATGACGTCATGTGGATGGTACATACATGTCCTAGAAATGTTGTTATATATAATAAAAAGGTAAAATATATAAAGAGATATTAATTTCAGTCTGTCACAAGCACAAAGGTTCATTGTATATTGTAGTTTTAGAATCAACAGTTTCTGATATTTTCACTGTGATAGGATGTTAGAGTAGTCTACTATTTGATATTGTAATTATGAGCTGTATAGATTGTTTCTTATTCCTTTTGTTTTTCTGTTTTTTTGACACTTTCATGTTTTGTATGAGGGACAACAGGTACAATCAGTAGCACAAGTGTGGGCTGTATATAGAAAAGCGATAAATGTTGATGTTGTATGTGTAGAAAACTAGGGTGTATAATTTTATGTTTTTTAGAACAAAGATTCTTTTATTACCAATGTATCTAATAGATAATACAAGTTATCAATGAGTATTTAAATACTGTAAGAATATCCTTTTGTGTGTAATGTTGCGAGATGCACGGAAGGGTCTGACTGATTGGGTGTCGTAGCGCTGAGGTGCTACGCGGAACGCGCCCTACCGCATAAAAATGAAGGAGGCCAAGCTGACTTCGCCATGGGAGAGGCGACAGAGCCGCGGCGCTCCCCACTCCACTGTCGGTCGGGGTAAACTTCACGCGCCCGCTACAACAGGTCAACGGCCTGGGGCGACACGCACGTACCACTGGCCATTAATAAGTTCCGCCAACCCTTACGACTGGAGACAGTATCTCGCGGAGGCAACAGCAGGTGGTTTCTTCTGCTGAACGGCTCGCGCGGCAGTGGAGCGACGGCAGAATGAACGACGCGCGGCAGAGTTCAGCGGGCATTTTTTACCAGCAACTATTAACTAGTACTGGACTGTGGAGCCGTGAAACAAGATGACTGCTTGTTATGTCTCCATAAGGTGGAAAGTGAAGGACTGGTGTTTCCACGTTGTGAGTGGTGGGAAAGATTTTGTCTTTAGCAGACAGGACGATTGTTTTGTTTTGTCTTGACCACTGAACGGTGGGATCCATAAACTTTTGGCAGTGACTTGTTAAGTGTGCTTTGTAAATTGCATGTGGGATGCTTAGTATACTTAAAGAGGACAGTTGTTGTTTGGTGACTAATTATTGTATGAATGCAAGAAACTAAAGTGGGACTTTGACATTTGCATTTGTAGTAGGAGACATTTCTTTAATTGGTGCGGAAATAAGTGCTGTTTGTTGGAACTTAAGACTTTTAATTACACCATGAACTGAAAGGGCAGGACCGTGGATAATAGTAGTTGCAGGGCCATTTCTGGACGACCAGATTTGTGTGGATGGTACTCTGAGATTGACTATGACATTTGTGTTTAATGTGAGATACACTTTACTGTTCAGTGCGTGTTCAAAATGCTGATTTGAGTGACTTAAAGACTTTCGTCCGGGTAACCATGGGAGAGCTTTGACACCGAGACAGTGTTTCTAGGGAACCTGTCAGCAACTTTTTTGACCCCAAGAAAATCACAGAATGAAATGATTCCGTGTGACTCGCAAGATAGGAAATAATGTATTTGTATTTGTAATTGTGTAAATTTTTTTCATATGTTTCATTCCTGAAGGGACAGCAAGTGTAATTGTATTTCATTAACATTTGTGTTTAGAATAGTTAGTGTTTTTTTTTTGTTTGTTCTGGGTCATCAAGTTCACGTAGCATGTTTATTAGAATATTTGGTACAATGATGCTTTAATTATTAGCCAGTGGCGTAATACTAATGTAGCAGCTCTTGTTGCATTGGTCAGTAAGGTTGTCACAGGGGACAAGAGTTTGCGTTGCACAACAAATTTCGGAATTAACTGATGCATTTTGATGTCGTGGACAGTAATGATCTTGTTGGTGCATTGACTGAAGCCACTTAGTTTCATTATCACAGTGGTGATATTTCACATTAAAGTGTAACGAAGGCTAGTGGAAATGCAAGTTCTTAACGTCTAAATGTGTAACAACAGAGAAATGAGCAGCAGAGTAAGATACGAGAGCTACTGGTGGATTCAAGTACTTATTGCTTTGATCAAAGTTGGTGGACTGACTAGCTCAGCAGCAGGTATTTGTACTGGTGGACAAGGATAAGGTTAAACTCACAGTCGAGTAGTGATGGCAATTGCTTAAGTGATGATAGTTAATGAGGTATGACATGATGTCTTAGATGAACTATATTACGTAATCAATATGTAACTTGTGGTATATTTCATTGTTTTTCTTCTCAGTTTTATTTCTCTGTAGGTTTGATGTATATTTTAGAGTAATGGTATGGAGCCTGACATTCTACATGGAACTAGTGTACGCAATTTTTTTTCTTTTGTTGATTTTGTTTTGTATTTAGACATTGCCGTGTAAAGATTATTACAACGCAATTTATGAATGTCAGATTACTTGTTCTGTGTTTGGACGGTGAGCTATTTAAAATTTTATGAGTACAATTAGTATTTTTTTATTTGTTTTAGAATTATTGAAGTTTGGATACCCCTAAAAATAACGGAGATCCCGGTAACTAAGCAAATTTTTATCTCACCATTATTTTTTATTTGTATGATGTAATGTTTTATTTGTCATTTGGATTGATGTAGATTTGTATGTGTACGTTACTCCGGATTGTGGAGAGTACAATAATGCAACAACTGTGTCAATAATTTGGTAAAGTAACAGCATTTGGTCGTCTATTTGAGGGCATCAGGGGCTAAGGTCTCCTCCTGGTTATTTTGATGACTTGCTACGTTTGTACTAATACAGTTTTCTTCAAAAAAGTTCGGAACTACCCTCGCATTGCAAGGATAGTACCATGCCATTTATTTCTGCATGGGTAGCCCGTGCTGAAAGGGTACAGTACTGCCCGACATTGAAAATAGGTACAACACTCTTCGTTATTCTTGTCAGAACAACATATTTTTTCTAATAATAACTCAATTTCAATTAATACAGCGAAGCCAGATACCAGTGTGGGAAAGAATGACAATTTATTTATTTAATTGATCACATGTGCACTCCCACAAAATAAATCCCTACATCCAGTTTGATGAGATCTGTGAAATGAATGAATGTATGGTCGTCTGCTAACCACAGATAGTGAACGTGAATATATGATCATCTTTGAGACGGTACTTGGGTCACCTTTGGTGGGACCAAAGAGATGAAATTTACATGAGCTTTGAGCACCTGAAATGTGGCTGACCTATAAGGTAGCAAGGTACTTCCCCACTTCAGCAGGTGCGAGAGGACCTGAAGAATGGCCATGTTTCAGCACTCTGCCGCTGGATCTAGTGTTGGTAAGACCTGTCTTAGGCGTGCTCCGTAAGGACAAAAGAGTGGAGACATGGTATGCATGTGAAATACTTAAGAGTAGTTTAGAATAATAATGTCTCTATTTCAGGAACTTTTGTGGGGAGAATTAAATGTCAGGCAGGTAATATTAATGGGATCGTAGTAATCTTCGGAAGTGACCAATGGTCACAATGAAACCACGTGTAGCAATAAGTTGAAATACTTTCGAGTGCTTAAGTTAAGCTGAATTACTAGCGTGGGTACTATAAGTTGGAAATATTTAAGAAATGGCGTGTGCAGGACTTGAAATTAGAGACGAGTACTTCCACGTGATGAGTACTGTGTGAGTCTCAATCTGTGTATGAGATAAAGGATAAAGAGAAGTACTCGTCCATGGTATCAGTTGAGGACTCGCGTGTGTGATTATGTTCTTAATATTACTTTGTGTGTTATGTTTCTGTGTGACGCTTGATTCAAACTACACTCCTGGAAATGGAAAAAAGAACACATTGACACCGGTGTGTCAGACCCACCATACTTGCTCCGGACACTGCGAGAGGGCTGTACAAGCAATGATCACACGCATGGCACAGCGGACACACCAGGAACCGCGGTGTTGGCCGTCGAATGGCGCTAGCAGCGCAGCATTTGTGCACCGCCGCCGTCAGTGTCAGCCAGTTTGCCGTGGCATACGGAGCTCCATCGCAGTCTTTAACACTGGTAGCATGCCGCGACAGCGTGGACGTGAACCGTATGTGCAGTTGACGGACTTTGAGCGAGGGCGTATAGTGGGCATGCGGGAGGCCGGGTGGACGTACCGCCGAATTGCTCAACACGTGGGGCGTGAGGTCTCCACAGTACATCGATGTTGTCGCCAGTGGTCGGCGGAAGGTGCACGTGCCCGTCGACCTGGGACCGGACCGCAGCGACGCACGGATGCACGCCAAGACTGTAGGATCCTACGCAGTGCCGTAGGGGACCGCACCGCCACTTCCCAGCAAATTAGGGACACTGTTGCTCCTGGGGTATCGGCGAGGACCATTCGCAACCGTCTCCATGAAGCTGGGCTATGGTCCCGCACACCGTTAGGCCGTCTACCGCTCACGCCCCAAGATCGTGCAGCCCGCTTCGATCGTCGAGGGGACACTGAATAGTGCACGGTACATCCAAACCGTCATCGAACCCATCGTTCTACCATTCCTAGACCGGCAAGGGAACTTGCTGTTCCAACAGGACAATGCACGTCCGCATGTATCCCGTGCCACCCAACGTGCTCTAGAAGGTGTAAGTCAACTACCCTGGCCAGCAAGATCTCCGGATCTGTCCCCCATTGAGCATGTTTGGGACTGGATGAAGCGTCGTCTCACGCGGTCTGCACGTCCAGCACGAACGCTGGTCCAACTGAGGCGCCAGGTGTAAATGGCATGGCAAGCCGTTCCACAGGACTACATCCAGCATCTCTACGATCGTCTCCATGGGAGAATAGCAGCCTGCATTGCTGCGAAAGGTGGATATACACTGTACTAGTGCCGCCATTGTGCATGCTCTGTTGCCTGTGCCTATGTGCCTGTGGTTCTGTCAGTGTGATCATGTGATGTATCTGACCCCAGGAATGTGTCAATAAAGTTTCCCCTTCCTGGGACAATGAATTCACGGTGTTCTTATTTCAATTTCCAGGAGTGTATAATACTCTGAGAGAGAAGCAAGTTGAGTCAGCCGTCTATCCAGCAACGCCACTTGGCTTGCATTGCACAGGAAGACGTGCATATATCGTCCACAGTTCGTAGTAGGAAAGAAAAGTTACGAAGTGGGGCAGTGTCGTGTGGAACTGGGATGAATACTAATTGAAGTGGGAAAGCTGAAAGTGATGGGATTATAATGTTGTGACTATTCCTATGTTGTATTCCATGTTGCAGTGTGGTGTATGTCATGTAATTTAAGTGTGTGTGGTTTGCATGGGAGAGTAGCAAGGTAGTTTCAGAGGTAGTGGGTTATGCATGTTCCTTTTGTACCGCTCGGTCTGGAGGAAAGTTTCGTGATGATGGTTGTGAGAGTCAAAGTGTGAGATATAGCAAAAGATCCACCATCCTATCCAGAAAGTGCACTGTAGCATTAAATAATTACGAGACCATAAGATAGAGAATCACCAATGGTAGCCATGCCCACTGGGCGGAATTTCTCATGTGTTATTGTTGTAGCTTATAGAATTTGTGTGTTTAGGTTATAGAATTTATCGGAATAAATAAGATAGTGAAAAGAAATAGATTGGTGGCCTTTTCCTTCGAATTGTATGTTGTCATGATATCCAGAATTTATAATGTGTGCGCCATTCATATTCAGTACGACGGCCACGTGTTGATCAAAGCCATTAAATAAGAAAGAAAATGTGGTATTGCCAGTGCGTAGTGAGCAGTCAGAGTTCTGTAAATTACTGATAGTCAGATGTGCGTTTCCGTTGCGTAATATTCATACAGGAGGATAATTTGTAACTTAATTGTGAGTACGAGAATTCATGTTACTCGATAAATAAGAATGAATCCACTCGCTTCGCAGACCACTCATCTTGCAGGCCTGACTGCTTGATGCCACAGTATGAGCAAGGCATGTGGGTGCCTCTCAACTGAAGATGTCTTGGAGCTGTGTAAAATAGTATATCCTAGAATGAAGGAGGAAGATAAGGTTGCACATCTCATGAAGGGTGTTACTGAGGACATGTATCAAGCCCTACTGCTGAAGGAGGTTTCAACAGTAGACGACTTCATAAAATGGTGCCAGTATATCGAGACAATGGTTCAAACAAGAATTACACACAAGAAGTTTGAACGGCTTCCAAACGTCGTATCGATGTCTGTGGTGGAGGAAGAAACTGATTTCACAAATGTTCTTCGTCAGATAATGAGAGAGGAAGTTCAGAAGGCGCTTGGATTGCACGGCGGGCAAAAAACCGAGACGCTTCAAGAGATCATAAGGGAGGAATTGGAACAGACACTGAACCCAATCTCTCATCCTTCATTTCCCTTTGAAACGGTAAAAAAGTCGAGACCCAGGCGAAGTTACGTTCCTACAATGCCGCATGAGGAACCTGTTTGGGCACAAAGGAAGACTGGCGTATGGAGGACCCAGGATAACCAACCAGTATGTTTCCACTGCGGACGACCGGGACATGTTGTGAGCTATTGTCGAGAAAGGCAGCGGATATTTTATGACGCCCGCGCCAGAAGACAGCAGACAGATCTTAGCCGACGCCAACTCCGGGACGACGAAGATGAACAAGAAGATGTGGGTGCAGGACGACGTAGGTCACCATCGCCGCAAGTTAGCCGCTGGAGAGGACGCTCCCGAACACGCCGACCAAGGTTTCCATCGCAGTTTAGAAGCTCCAGCAGATCACCCAGCCGCCGCAACCTGGAAAACTAAAGGGTGCTACGTTCCTTGGAGGTGAGGCCGCCGAAGAGAAAAATCCTCCACCTTCGATCACTACAAAAATGACAGGAAACTTCGTCGATATCCTCATGGATGGCCAACCAGCCCAAGCTCCTGTGGACTCTGGAGCATCATATTCAGTCATTTCGGAGAAGTACCGTCAACAGTTGCAGAAAACTGTATTCGTCGACAGCAAATCATCTCTGCTGAAGGTGGCTAATGGGAAATATGTAAAACCCACAGGAAGATGTGTCATTCGTGTGGGTATAAGTGGCCATACACAGCCCTTGGAATTCATCGTCTTACAGTAGTGTAGTCATGACGTCATTTTCGTATGGGACCTTCTGAAAGCTTCTCAGGCAATTATAGATTGTCCGCGCTCGAAGATTATGCTAGACGAGATGAGATACTGTGGACAGGAAGATGCGCATCCGAGTGTGTGGAGACTGTGTGTGCTGGATGAAGTGATCATTCCTGCAGTCAGTGCTAGAGAGGTAACTGTCATGTGTCATGCCATGTATCGATCCATGGATCTTTTAGTGGAATGTAAGAGAAGCATACCACTGAAGAATAACTTGGTCAACCCAGCCTCTGTCGACTCGTTTAAAAACGGATTCGTTGAATTGTGGATAGTTAACTGTCACCAAGAACCGCAGATCCTTCCAAGACACATGTGCATAGCAAACGCTGAGCCGTTAATTGCAGAACAGCTGAGTCTGTGGGCGAAATTAGCGCTACCACTACGAGACAAGATCTTCTAGCTCGACTATCACCAGATCTCACTAAGGAACAACAAAAGAAGCTACTTGTCATTCTTCAAGAGTTCTCTGAATGCTTCAATCCAGAAGTGAAGAGCAAATTGGACAAATCGACAGTGAAGCACCGGATTAGCACTGGAGACCATCAACTAATAAGCCAGAGAGAATACCGTGTATAAGCAACAGAACGTCGAATAATTCGCGACGAGGTAGAGAAAATGATGAAGAATGACATCATTCAGCCTTTGCAGAGCCCATGGTCGTCACCAGTGGTTCTCGTCAGGAAGAAGGATGGCAGTTAGCGCTTTTGTGTTGATTACAGGAAGCTTAATAAGATAACTAAAAATGACGTTTACCCTCTTCCACGAATTGACGATACACTAGCTTATCTGAAGGGGGCTAAGTTTTTCTCAGCCATGGACATGTACTCGCGATACTGGCAAATCGAAGTAGATGGGGCTGATCGTGAGAAAACTGAGGGCCTGTATGAGTTTAAGGCAATGCCGTTTTGTTCGTGTAATGCACCAGCAACTTTTGAACGGATAATGGATAATCTTCTACGTCACCTGAGGTCGACGATGTGTCTTTGTTATTTAGATGACATTATAGTGCTCTCAGAGACATTTGATGAACATATAAAAAGACTGAGGGCCGTTCTTAAGTGTCTCCAACAAGCCGGACTGAAACTTAATTCAAGAAAGTGTCTCTTTGGAGCAAAAGAAATCAAAATACTTGGACACCTTGTGTCAAACAATGGTGTGCGGCCAGACCCAGAAAAGGTGAGATCAATAACGGAATTTCCTATTCCCGAAAGTATTAGAGATGTGAGAAGCTTCCACGGATTATGTTCTTATTACCGTCGTTTTATCAAAGACTTTTGTATCAAAGCCAGACCACTCCAAGAGTTGTTAAAGGCCAATGCTAAATTTATCTGGGATGGTGCTCAACAAGATTCTTTCGATGTGTTGCGAAAAGCTCTGACGACTGACCCTGTACTTGGTTTGTATGATGAGAGAGCACCTACAGAACTACACACAGATGCCAGTGGGTATGGGATCGGTGCTGTTCTGGTGCAGATTTCGGATGGAAAAGACAAGGTTATAGCCTATGCTTCTAGGACTTTTACAAAAGCCGAGAGAAACTACTCAACTACAGAAAGAGACTGTCTTGCTGTGATCTGGGCCATGTGCAGATTCCGACAGTATCTCTATGGAAGGTCATTCACAGTTGTTACAGTCCATCATTCATTTTGTTGGTTGACAGGTCTTAAGGATCCAACAGGACGACTCACCAGGTGGGCACTACGTCTTCAAGAGTATGACATTACCATAGTGTACAAAAGTGGAAGAAAATATCAAGATGCCGACTGTCTCTCAAGAAACCCCGTGCAAGACCATCAAGACTTTGATTAAGATAGTGACTGTCTCATTACACTCCAGGATCTCCCTGCTGAGCAGAAGAAGGACGCCAAGATATCTCAAATTATGTTTGCCTTAAATCGGTCAGAGGATGTGAAAAGACAATTTAAGGTAGTTAATGGATTACTTTGCCAGAAAACTTTGATCCGTTTGCAAAGTGGTGGCTACAAGTGAGTCCTAAACACATGCGCTGAGATGTTCTACAGAAATCTCATGATACACCTGAGGCCGGACATTCAGGATATATTGAGACATACGATAGGATTCGCAAGAGATTTTTCTGGCCAGGTTTATTTAGGGGTGTCCTCCACTATGTGTCGCACTGTCGAGAGTGCTAGAGGAGAAAGGCAGTACCTCAGAAACCACCTGGCCCACTCAAACCAATTCCACCAGCCGAAACGCCTTTCCAGAGTGCTGGGATTGATCTCATCAGACGATTTCCAACGTCTGCTAGTGGCAATAGCTGGATTATTGTTTGCAATGATTATCTGACACGGTATGCCATTACAAAAGCCGTGAAAACAACCGAAGCATTCGAGGTAGCCAAATTCATCGTAGAAGACAGTCTAATAAAACACGGTGCCGCAAGGTCTTTAATTACGGATCGCGGGAAAGATTTTGAATCGAATCTTGTGACAGAGATAAACCGTCGGTGCAACATTACTTATCACATAACGACTGCCTACCATCGACAAACTAACAGGCTTACTGAACGCAGTCATGCTATCAATGTTCGCCAAGGTTGAGCAGAGCAACTGGGATGAGGTAGTTTGCCTACAACACCGCCAAACAATACACCACAGGATTTACGCCATTTTTCCTGGTGCATGGGCGTGAGGCGACGACGACGACGATGGACACTGTGTTTCCGATACATCCTGATGACGTGGATGACGACTACATCGGCCAGGTGTTAACCAGAGCTGAGGAAGCTCGGCAGTTAGCTCGACTCCGCACGCTGCAGTCTCAAGAAAACGATCGCTGAAGGTATGACGCGAGCAGCCCTGTTGTTTACCAGCCTGGTGACCTCGTCTGGATCTTTACTCCTGTTTAGAAGTTTGGTCTCTCTGAGGAGCTCCTCAGACGCTACTTTGGACCTTATAAGGTTGTAAGACAGTTGTCTGATGTTACTAATGAAGTTGAAGATTTCGAACCCGACACAAGACGACGAAAGATCAGAGATACGGTCCACGTCCTTCAAATGAAGCCCTGTAAGGATCCTGCAGCCCAGGGTAAATTCGAAGCTCCAGCGACAGGCAACAAGCGGAAAGGTGACGAAGAACGTAGTGGCAAGGGAAGTTCTAAGATCACCGCCAGGACGAACATCAGTCATCGGGAGTCGGAGTATGCAGGGCCGATGACTCGTTCCCGGACTAGGAGGACGTAACACCGAGACGCTGTTCTCTTAAGCAGGGAGAAATGTCGCTGTAGTGTAGTGGTTGCAGGGAGGGTCGTGAGTTCAAAACTCCCTTGAAGTATAAAATTTTAATTTCTATATTCGGTTCGAGTACATTCTAGAAGTATCCAAAAATGTAAAGAATGGAATGTTCTGTAACTGTGTATATGCCGTATGTGTTCTGGCCGGAGGCAGTTCGCTCCGCGCTCTTGTATGTGCAAGTGCTGAATAAACCTTCATTAATCTACTTACACCTTCCTCTACGTGACGATATCATTTTTACGTTATATTATCGATATATTCAGGTCATTTTAGTGATAATTTTCCAGGTCTTTTAGGTCATAAAAATCTGGGCCCTGTAGTTACAGACCCATTTTCGTGTTCATAAAGTGAATGCATTATCACTAGGGGCAGCTTTCCCCACTGGCCCTCTATGGGCGCCCCTGTCCCCAACACTTTGTTGTCTTGCGTAGACTGGTAGGTGTACTCTCTCCTTCACTTCATATTCATACCTGTTGCGTGTAATGCAAGAATGGAAGAATGAATTGATTGTTGGTGTTAATAACGATCATACTCCTTTACGTCCTCTCCATTACCGCAGATAACGTGTCACTGAGCACATTTGTTCTGTGCATGCAGTACACGTGAGGCGCCTAGTTGTTTCCACTGCACTGTGTGGAGTACGAAGGTTCTGATACAGTTCACTAACCTGCTGTCTTCAAGTTGATGTCCACAGAGCAGAAAACAGCATGCAAGTCGTAGGTTCTGTATATTGAGGCTGAAACTGACTTTTAGTGAGGTTCTGTTCTGAAATAATGTATCACTTCTTTGGAATGCCACTCGCATATTTTAATATAGCCACACGAGAAGACTTCATGATCTTAAAACAACACCTTCTGATACAGCAAAGTACATGATCAAATACAATGTTTACGAAAATGTATCTTTACACTATCTGTGGCACGTGTCTGTGCCTCATGACTACCGGTGTGAATCTTTTAATACTGAATACTGGCAAACACATCCTGCGACAGACAGCATGACTGTACATCTCGACTGCCTAATCCAGAGTGACGAACAGAAACTTAAATAAAAATTGGAAACACATCCTACGACAGACAACATGTCTGTTCTTCTCGACTGCCTAATCCAGAGTGACGAACAGCCCGAAGCACTTCGTGCACCATACCAGAAAAGGCGTGACCCGAACGCTTCCGAAGTGCTTCGTCTGCAATTTCGTCAGTCTTTTTTTTTTATTTAAATTGTTTTTAATAATTCTAAAATGACTGATTGATAGTCAGCTGTTGAGAGATATTTACATTAAAAAGTGAAGTCATTCCAATGAGTAGTTTAACAAATAATAATAACTGTACTTTAACGTTTTGGCACCCTTGCTCCGAACACAGCACCCAATCACAGAGCAGTAGCATTACGCAGGCGGTCTTTCTCACGGGAATGGTACTGAATCTAACATCTGTCACAGGTACCTCACACCACATTTCGTCATCTATATACTTCAGGCATCTCCACTGCTCTGGGAACAGCTTCTTGGAGCCTAATATGACGGCTGACTAAGCCAGAAATATTACAGTGTGTCTATCTTGCACCTTCCAGTTTCCTTCTGTGTGCTCATCATCAAAATGGTTCAAATGGCTCTGAGCACTATGCGACTTAACTTCTGAGGTCATCAGTCGCCTAGAACTTAGAACTAGTTAAGCCTAACTAACCTAAGGACATCACACACATCCATGCCCGAGGCAGGATTCGAACCTGCGACCGGAGCGGTCGCTCGGTTCCAGACTGCAGCGCCTAGAACCGCTCGGCCACTCCTGCCGGCGCTCGTCATCATCATCATCCTCAACTCGCCCTGTGGATCGTCGTCTTTGTTGTCACAGCGCCCCTGTCGCTTCCGTCCCATTACAGTCGTCTCTCATCTCGCCATTGCCACTGTTGTAGTCGACTCGCTGCCTCCAACTTCGTCATTGCTGCTGCCACCTTTATCCACTGTCATCATCACTACGTCGCTCCAGACGTCGCTGCTGTCATGCCCTACCATCTCGGCGACTCTTTGTCGCCGGTAATAACCAACTACTAACTTTTACCTGTCCCCTTGTTCCACTATGGACGCTCCTACTACCTCAGTCATGTATGCCACCCCTTCCCCTGTTCTAGCTGTCACTACATGGAACGCAGCCTACAATCCGCTACCACCCTACTTCCACTCTGACTTTCCCATAGTCTTGTGTCCAACCACAATCACTTAATTCGCCTTCCCTATCCTCCCCACGACCTCTTCCCCACCTCCCACCATGTCCTTTGCTCATCCCCCACGTCAGTCACCAGCCACTTCCCCTGTTCCAACACCAGTAAAAATCACATATCACAGTGCTCATGTGGCAATACATGAAGTCACAATACCTACCACAAACTCAGCAAGCAACCAACTCAAGATAAATGGAAGGACCAGCATCATGACACATCCCACCTCCGTTCCACAAACTCCAAAAAACCACAATAACTCCCTAATCTAGACCCCATTCTCACCACTGTATCCAAGAAACACCAAACACACCCTGATCCCACTGAATACATGTACTCTGCGCCCCTCCCCTTCCTGCATCTTCTTCCCTGGCTGTTCACTCCTTTATCCTGTCCCATCCTGATCCCAGATTCCTTAACACCATGTCCCTTGCTCTTGAAATCAAGAAGTACCTCCTACACATTCCCATCACCTAAAACATACCACACAAAGACTCAGTTGTTAAAAAAACCATGAACTCTAACTTCCACACAGACCTCCTCCTAAAATTCCCACACATCTTAGAATTTCAGTTAATAGAATAATTGTCAATCTTGGATTTTTTAATTCCTCGCCAAGTTACACTTAGGATAAGTACCCTGCTCCTACATTGACATACAGGAGTGGGAGGCTGGGAGATCCAGGCTATTTTGAATTTCCTGCCGATCTTTGAATTTCCCGTCATTTTACACATAGGCCAATAGGGAACACTGCATCATATCGTCAATGTCATCATGAGGTAGGGGGAGAGGGAGGGGGGCGAATATAGCAACAGTGTGGGCTGTGCCAGGACATCCCTAGCTGCACTGCTGACGCCATGTTCAAAAGTATCTGAAATATTAGAATTTTGGACAGATTTGTAGCATGTAAAGTATTGTCTGAATTATCTGAACCATGCCCAGGTTAATGTTATGTTAAAGAGTATCCTAACAACCTATATTTGAGTTACGTTTGAAACTATTCAAATACCCTGAATTTTGCATAAATTGGCGTTATGTTCAAGAGTATTTGAATAATCTGAATTTTTTGTAAATTAGCGTCATGGTTATAAGTATCCAAACGATCTCAACTTTTTGAAAATTGGTTCTATAACATTGGAAAACACACATCATCACTACAGTTGATCCAATTTACAACATAAAGTGCACTTATCGACAACAGTTACTAAAGTAAACAATATTATTCCCACGACGTTGGCATTAACAACATCTTATGCCTGCAAAAAGCAGTTTCAGTAGTTCACCATTCATCTGTATACGTTCACAGGCTTGGAATTCGATTAGGATAGCAGTACAATCAGATGGCTTGTCACCTGCAAATGCTTTTTGCTGATATATCGAACAGTAATTGCCCATGCCAGAAACAGGAACCTCAAGGGTTTTGGATTAGTTGAAAGTATATTGAACAGCAGTAATACATATCCGTACAGGTAAGAAATGGGGGTTGCTTTGCTTCCAGCTACGTACTTTTAAGGCCATTCAAACATTATAGTGACCTCATACTAGGGTAATAGCTTTGTCTTACACTACGAAAACGTTTGCATTTTCTGCTGATAAAGTCAAATCAAGTTCTGACTTATATGAAATTACGTGAGACTTCCATGGAACAGCATTATGGAAAGTAGTAATACACATTTGTATAGGTAAGAAACGAAGCTTGCTGTGCTTTCAACTACAATCCATCCATATTCCAGACTGTAGGTCCTGACTGTGTGTACTCAGTGTATGGCTCAATTATAGCTATCACCACTTGCAAGGAGCACTGACACTCTGGGGAAACAATATGTCTGAAAGTACGGAACAGCAGTATACTTCTAAACGCGACACAATGCGACGTCTCATAACCAAATATTCAGATTCATGTAAGAATAACAGAAATTACAGGTCTGAGTCTAATGTACCATCTGCTATATCCGCCTTATAATTCTCTTGAGATAGCCTACTACTAGCGGAAAACCGAGCCCTCCTGAATAATACCTTTGATTCTACAATACTTAGTTCTCGCGACAAACTATTAGCAATACAGAAGCAGTGCATTAGCACAGAACAGATGATCCAGCATATTAAAGAAAACCAAGGCGGATAGCAGCAATGGGTCACGGTAAAGGAAACTTCGTCCTCGGGAAGTTTCTTAAAACGATTCAAATGGCTCTGAGCACTATGGGACTAGACTTAGAACTACTTAAACCTAACTAACCTAAGGACATCATACACATCCATGCCCGAGGCAGGATTCAAACCTGCGAGCATAGCAGCAGCGCGGTTCCCGACTGAAGCGCCTAGTACCACTCGGCCACAAAGGCCGGCTGAAGTTTCTTAACCTTGATCATCGCATGTATCGGCCTATTATCATTATGAAGGCAGACTCATCTGCCACTTGCACTCCTGATCGATTGGCTATCAACCGAAGGTATCGAACACAAGGTTTTAACGAAGTGGTGGAACATTGTGCTTGAATTAGTCGTCATACACTAAGTGATGGAATTTGTAGAGAAGAAGAACTGACAGTGTGTAAAGTGTAAAGAGTTGTGGAGAGAGAAAGCAACGAAGGAACAGGGGAAAAAATGTAGACACAGCAGTACTGTGTTGTTTTACTAGTTCACAGCTTCGAAAGCAGTCTGAAATTCTGAGGACAAAATTCTCCCAAGAATGGAGGAAACATTATGGCATCAGCTTCAGGCAGGCCGTTGAAACCAGCGACGGGATATGCAGGCCAGTCACCTGCATAATTCTGCAACTGGGTGCTACAATAATGATGGTATAGCATACTACAATACGACAGTGTACCATAAGGGTGAGCTGGATTGTGCATGCTGTAGCACAAGGCGGCACCTCCAGCAATAGCAAGCGAGCTTGTGTCATAAAACACCCATCTGGGGCAAGACATGTGCTTACACTCAGCCATCAGCAGCACTTCGGGCTTCCTATCTCCACTGGCGCTGTGGTAGTCTCCACGCCAGTCATTGGTTAAATGTGTGGCCAAGCAGCTGCAGCCTCATCGAGTAGCAAAACCAACTAGGTAAAGCCGCTGGCCTACATGCCATCAGTTAGCCCTGATGGTTATGGGCTTCGAACTCATACTGCTTAGAATTCTCATTCAACATGAGGTGTCTGCACACCCCTGTCAACCGCCTTGTGCAGTGACCAGTTTTCACTACTCAGCAGCCTCACCATGCATGCTGTAGACCTGACTACCTCTTGCGTCAGGAAGGTGACATGTCAATAGCAGCTGTTACATTGTCACAGCATTCAACTGCCTCACTGCTCTCTAGCCATTGTTGGCTCCTGGTTGCAGTCATAGACCTCCTGTATCGAAGCATCGATTAATAAATACTACTGTTGTTGAGTAAGCTTTTTCGTCTCTGCATTCGCCATACTAGCAGATCCTATCACATAGAGCACCCATTCGGAGGCAGAAGTGGCCATTCTGCAGCTCTGGTGTCGGTTTAGAGGTCAAAACTCACTCAGTCCAACTAAATGTGGCATTTGACGAATGCACAGTTTTTGATCACCATAGCACATTTTTAATCTCTTGAGAGGAACTACCATGTTACTTCAGCAGTGACAGGAGGTATTACCAACAAAGTAAAGTAAATGATAAGATAGAGTAAAATTCTCATTTCTATTTTTAAATTACGGGATTTCTTAATAATGTGCAGACACCTGATTAATAAGATGGGAATGTCGGTCCTTCAGTGCTTCTTTCTACTTGTGTGGGACTGTTTTTGTATTATTCTACTGCAAGCTTTGCTAATAGCTTTAAATCTTCTCACTAAGCCTTTGGTTTCACCCGAATTGATATCCAGTCACAAGTTCTGCAGTTTGAATAGAGAATCCCTTGCCATCTGTACACTATTTGGTATGAGGCATTGCACTTAGATTCACGCATTCTGAATTTGTAGACAGAGATGGTATATGTTGTATTAAATCAAGACCTGATGGAACTTTCCTTGGTTTCAGAAATCTGTGATACCACCTAAATTTTGGACAGATCAGAATTCATTTTTATTTATATATTACCTAAAACATGGATGTTCACAAAGTTCTCTAGCCCTTGGGAACAAATTTGCCACAAATATAACTTTTCGTCTCTGTATAGAAACAGTATTGTAATGTATTGAGATGCTACATTATAAAGATTAGTTCACAAATAAAAAACAGCAAATGCTAATAAAACAAAACTCTTTCCTTTGTTATCATTTTACAATATAATTATAATGTTAAACAAAACATATGTTACCATTTATATTTTTCTTCTGATACTATCGATACCCAACCAACACTTCATTACAATCTGTAGTTAACAGCTTTAAGAATATTTTCAATAACTTAAAAACTTTATCATCCACTGTTATTTTCAAAAATACTTAAAGAAATTAATAATTATGAAAAATACTTCATAAATTACAATTTACTCCAGATTTTAACATGGAAGTTACATAAACAATGCTTTCGCTCATAATACATGTTGGCAACTTCGTGAACAATAAGAATGGTTTATATTTTCTTGACTGGCTCCAATTGTAGGCAGACTCGTATTGCTGTTGAAAGAGATAACATCATGTGAAGCTCTTTGGAGGTGTGCGTTTTAGAAAGACAATGAAACTGTCCTCAAGTATTTTACATCTTTCTGAATCTATGTTCTTTCTTGTGATACTGTACTGTGTCTGTCAGTTTCGATTGTTTTACACTGAATGGGAATAAAACCACATATTTAGAAAAAAAGACCTAGTGCCTCAATATTGTCTTAAACAGTCCAGGATCATATCGATGGAATTAAAACCACTCACACCCCTACACACTTAAGCCATTTCCAACTTTTTTATAAAATATGATGAGGTTCCCCTTACAGTGTAATTACTGTGCTGCTCACTCATATGCAATGTCAGCAAAAGTAAACATTTTATACTTATTTCATTGGGAGTCAATCATTACAGGTGCATGCTTGTGTCAGGATTCATAGACTTTTTTGGCAGAAGCACTAAGAGTTTTCTTATTATAGATAAATATCACAAGAATATCCACTTGTATTCAGAAAAAAAACAGAACACCTTGAACGACTTCTTTTCATATTCACGGGACATGTACATTAGTATGTTCTGAAGAAATGAGCAGCATTTGAACCATGTCGACCAGCGGGTTCGAGGTTAACATCGATATGGCGGCGCAACACAACCTACAGGTATAATGTGCCTCCAGCTGTCGTTGTCGCTGTAATCCAAAGGTAATGGATCAGTGTGACTTGGGCAGAAGTGCTGGATGCCTCGCAGACATATGTCTTAACTGTACGATCAAATCAGTGAGTCTAAAAGAGGGCACAATGTTGGGATGAGAGAATGTAATGTATCCAGCCAGGAAACTGCTGCTCGTGTGGGACGAAGCGTTTAGGCAGTGCAAAGGGTGTGTGCAGAATGGTTCACGGAGGTGCCGTAGAACACGACGAGATGCGTCAGGTCGCAGCACCCAGACTGCCCTCCCCCATCCCCCCTGCCCCACAAGAAGATCGACACCTCATCCAAGTGGCGTTGCAGGACAGATCTGCATCCTCCACAGCTCTGGCGCAACAGTGTAACTCATCGTACACTATCGGGGGTGACAGCCCGCCGATGTTTATTACGGCATGAGTTCCGTCTCTCTCTCTGCTCTCGTGATGAAAACCTCCCTAGAGATTGTCTACATGACAGAGTTTGTTGTCCTTGGACATTTACTCCACTGGTACTGGGTTGAGATTGGTTTCTGGGACTATTGGAGTGGCATTGGACTGGTCTGAGCAGACAGGAATGAATTACTAGGAGTGCTAGAAAGGCTAGCGAGCTTATGAGGGAAGTGTCTTCTTGTTCTGTTTGATTCTCGGCGTTACATCGATGATATAACGCCAGTAACGTTCTGTGAAAATTGGATGCCTGTTTATCAGGCATAGGTCCTTCTTGGGGATGATGGTGGTCAAATTGGTGATTTCCCAACCGAATACGTATGGCTTATGGGGAAGGGAAGGTTTGGGGATATTAGATGGGGTATAAGGGTAGGGATAGATGTGAAATGGGAATGTTTTATCGCGTATTGCTTGCGCGATAACCTCCAGCACTTGCTGCACGGTATCCTTTTTCAGTAGCGGCCATGGCGCAGACAGAGGCGGTACTACCTCTGATTCATCTCCCTTATCGGTGGATGCCGGTTCTTGCGGCTCTTCCAGTGGAGCGTTGTGCGCCTGCTGGTCATCAACATCACTTGCAGTCGTGCATCGCGTAGTTCCGGGTGTAGGCGACGTACTTCTTCCACCTCAGCTTCCAGAGCTCCCCTCTCTTCCGCGAAGGCAGTTTCGGGAGTGGCAGTTGCTTCGTCGGTGGCTTTCCGCAACATTTCGCCGAGGCCACCATTGTCTTCTTCTCGGCGGCACGTCCCACTTACCCGTCCTTGGTGGAAGGGCGGGGCGGCCGCCTTGTCTTCACGGGCCACCTCTTCTCGTGTGGTGACCCTCTTCTGCTGCATCTATGTCCTCACGTAGTTGCTCTCGGGCGAGTCAGCAGCGTGCATACCGCCGCAGTTTGCGCAAGTAGCAGCCACTCCTCTCGGTTTGTTACAGCCGTATGTGTCGTGCACGTGCGCACACTTCAGGCATACAGCTGTATTCTGGCATGTCTTGGCTAGGTGCCCCATCTTTTGGCACCGGTAGCACCGCTCCTTATTGTTCCACGTCCTGTTCTTGTTGTCGCGGCGGTCGCCAGCTAACGTGAGCAGGAGATTGGCCACGGCTGCAGTCTTGCTTCTTCCTCCCTTTCCGCGTCCGGACATGGCGAGCGAGACCAGCGACAGCGACGATGCGACCCGCAGCGAGTAGTGTGACGTAGGCGAGCGACAGACGACGGGGGCTGCAGCGAGTCGAGCAGCGGAGTGTGTGGACAGATCTGCATCCTATTTGGCTCAGCCGCAACAGCGGAACAGTTGCTACGTTTACATGTGACACACTTTCCGGAAGACGAAAACCGAATCTCGTAAACCGTTTTTCGGTGTCGCGTTTAAATGCGCAGGTTGAATCGGTTTTGCTGTCCCTGTCGAAAATCGGATTTCCGGTCGTCATATGTTTTACACAAGTGGGCGCTGACAGTCAGCTGTCGTGTTTGTCGCTTGTACTAGTATGATTAGCTGAATGGCAGCTTCAGCATTCGTAACTGATGTGATCGGCGCATTTGTTATGTTTTTGATAAAGAGAGAATATGAATATCAAATAAACGCGAGTGAGCCGGCCGGTGTGGTCGAGCGGTTCTAGGTGCTTCAGTCTGGAACCGCGCGGCCGCTACGGTCGCAGGTTCGAATCCTGCCTTGGGCATGGATATGTGTGTGGTTATTCCTGATACGCGGAGCGGTGGCGATCATTAAATAACACACCAACATTCATTAATACAACTTTATTGTGCGTGAATATTTACAACGCCTTATACAGTCGGCAGCACAAAAGAGAATGGGAAGCAATATGGCGGCCCACAACAAGGTCTGCATGGGTCAGAGAGCCTGCTATGGCAGAGATATATCACTCATAGAGTCGATAGTAGCCATAGAGCCCCCCCCCCCCGCCCTTTCAGTGCGGAGCACGGTGGTACGTCAAGTCCTGTGCCAGGCCGGTGGGGTTGGGACACTTGATGGTCACAAAAGCACTTGTCCACAGTGAAATCACATGCACGACACTTGGGAGTAGGTGTAGCAAGCTCGACTGAAGCTAAGACATAATCACTGTGCAAACGGGGTGGAACCACCGGTCGTCCGGCCCGTGATATATGCTGCAAGGGGGGAGGAAGGAGGGGAGGGGTGGTGGGCCCATCCAAATCATGATGGGATTCCTGGGGGGGAGGGCAGGTGTCGTGTACGTCCAGGTCACTTGCACAGTGCTCCTGCAAGGTCCATGCAGGTTTAACCCGGTGGCGTGAAACAATTACTGGTTTGCCGTTGTTAAGTATTGACAATGTGGAAGGGCCTTGGGACAGGACTTTAAACGGACCGGTGTAGGGAGGCTGCAGGTTTGTCTATACTGTGTCGGCCCGTAACATGATAAATTCACATGTGGCCAGTTCCTTATGCATGAACACACGAGGCCTACAGTGGGCAGAGGGTAAGGGAGGTTTGATGAGTGCGATGTGCCCTCAGACGCTCTCGAAAAGTGCTGGGAGCTCGGAAGTACTTGGTAGCAGCGTATCCTCGACAAATTCGGCTGGTAAAACCAGAGGCTCCCCGTAAAGGATCTCGGCGAGGGAGGCTTGCAAGTCCTCTTTGTATGCGGTGCGCAGGCCTAGCAAAACCCAGCGGAGAGCGTCAGACCACTGGCCACCGTGGCACATAAGTGCGGCTTTAAGCATGCGGTGCCAGTGCTCCAGAAGTCCATTGGCCTGGGGGTGATAAGCGGTTGTGTGAAACTTCGCGACGCCACAGTACGAACAGAGGGAGGCGAACAGCTGTGATTCAAACTGCCTACCTTGGTCGGTGGTCAGTGAGGTAGGGCTTCCGAATTGGGAAATCCAAGTGGCAACGAAGGCCTGAGCCACAGACTCAGTCGAAATATCTTCCAAAGGGACTGCCTCGACTCATCTAGTGACCCTATCAATAATGGACAGGATATATCGAAAGCCCTTGGAGGGAGGGAGGGGACCTACAATACCAATGTGGGCATGTCGTAGATGTCCTTTAGGTATGTCGAAAGTGCCTGGCGGAGGAAGTGCATGGTGGCCCACTTTAGCTCTCCGACATGGTAAGCAGGTGCGAGCCCACATCCTACAATCATGTTTAACACCGGGCCACACATACCTTTCCGTGACCAATCTGGTGGAGGCTTTGTTGCCTGAGTGAGCTAGGTTGTGGAGTGCATCAAAATCTGAGCGGCGGAGAGCTGCGAGTATGAGAGGGTGGGGGCTACCAGTGGAAATATCACACCAGACCGGTTCTGTGGTGCTGGGGAATGCACGTTGTTCCAGTTGGAGGGAAGAGGTTGTGTCTTCTTGCAAGGCACGAATATTGGGGTACTTCGATTTGCTGGTGGGCCAGGTCGGTAAGGTGAAGTGGGGTAGTAATGATGTTGATGCGAGACAGGTAGTCAGCGACTACATTGTCAGTGCCTTGGATATATTGTGCATCAGTGGAATATTGGGATATGAAATCCATATGGCGGAAGCGTCATGGGGGGAGATTGCGTGAGGGGTTACTGGTTGCACCTGCCAAGGGTTTGTGATCTGTATAAATCGTGAACGGGCGACCCTCGACATCGGCTCTGAAATATTTGACCGCCTCGTACAGGGCGAGGAGTTCACAGTCGAAGGCCGACCATTAGGACTGGGATTTGGTTAATTTCTTGGAGACGAAACGGAGGGGTTGAGGAGTATCCAATACATGTTGCTGAAGGACCGCGCCAATTGCAGTGTCGCTTGCATCAGCTGTAATAGAAATGGGTGTGTCAGGAGCAGGGTGAGCGAGTGTGACAGCTTTAGAGAGTGCGGTTTTGAGATTTTTCAATGAATCGGCCATCTCCAGTGTCCAAACGAATTTGCGTTTGCCTTTAGTATCCTTACCCGCCAGACTGTCGGTCAGAGGCATCTGGATAGATGCAGCATAGGGCAGGTGGCGCCTGTAGAAGTTCACCATGCCTAGAAAACCGTGAAGTTCAGCAAAGTCCTCTGAGGGAGGGAGGCTAAGTTGGTTGGTTGGTTGTTTTGCGGAAGGAGACCAGACAGCGAGGTCATCGGTCTCATTGGAAGGAAGTCGGCCGTGCCCTTTGAAAGGAACCATCCTGGCATTTACCTGGAGCGATTTAGGGAAATCACGGAAAACCTAAATCAGGATGGCCGGACGCGGGATTGAACCATCGTCCTCCCGAATGCGCGTCCAGTGTGTAACCACTGCGCCACCTCGCTCGGTTGGCTAAGTATGTGTTCAACCCGAGAGGAGGTAGGGCAGACTCCCTCGGCTGTGACTGTGTGACCTAAGAAGGTGACCTCAGGACTGCTACGCTGAGACTTCTCATGGTTGATCTCCACTCCATTAGCAGCGAGCAGTGCAAGCACTCTGGAAAGATGGAGCGTGTGTTCCTCAGGTGAGGAAGAGAAAATCAGTATATCGTCTAAGTAGGCATAGGCAAAAGGGAGGTCAAACAACAGTGAGTCGATGAAGCATTGCTATGTCTGTGCGGCGTTTTTGAGACCATATGGCATGGAACAGTACTCAAAGAGGCCAAATGGAGTGATTATGACTGTCTTGGGGATATCGTCGGGGAACATGGAAATCTGATGATATGCTTTGCTACAATCGAGAACGGAGAAGATCTGGGAACCACGCAACATCTGAGTGAAATCTTGAATGTGGGGGATAGGGTAGTTATCGATGGTAGTGTTTGCGTTAAGAGCATGGTAGTCACCACAGAGGCAGAAAGTACCGTCCTTCTTCGGCAGGAGATGGATAGGTGACGACCAGTTACTATCAGATTGACAGAGAATGTTGGAATCCAAAAGATCTTTAACAATGTCTTTAGCATGGCGAAGTTTCTGCGCATTTAGGCCTTATGCTGCACAGGGGGACCATCAGTCGTGTTTATTCCAGGGCATGTGCCATTGGCAATTGCACGCAAAAACGTGTGAGAAGCAGAGGGGTTAGTGGCAGGATGGGTAGGGGCAGGAGGGGTAGGGGCAGAGGAGGTAGGGGAAAATGGGGGAGGGGCAGAGGCTGCCCAAACCGTTAATGGGGTCGCAGCTGCAGAAGAATGACCAGGCTGAGGAAGCGTGTCCACGATTGCAAGAGTGGGTGTGCGGAGTTGCAGAAGCTGCTACTGTGTCTGCAACAGTTGTGCATAGACTTCATCAATGCAAACACGCAGGTCGACATTCTGAGTGCGCAACGCATCGACGTCTGAACGCTCGCGCAAGAAAGCTGACAGAGCAGAAGAAAGGTTTGCAGAAAGTGACATACACTATGAAAGGGCAGAGTGTGAACAGTCAGTAGAAACTTCGAGCTGAGGGGGGGAATGTTGTGACTCACCAGGAACACTCGAACCGGAGATGTGAGTCAGACAGCCGGCTTGCAGATTAGGGGAGAGGGCATAATGATGAAGAAAATCGAGACCCAGTACAGGTGCATCAACTTCCGTGACGTAAAATGTCCAGGGGAAAACCTGATCTGGGGCAAATTTAAGCAGGAGATGTGAGGAACCTAGCACCAGAATCGGGGAACTGTTAGCAGCTATCGGTGGTGGTGCAGATAAGGGATCTATGTTAGGAGCGAAGGAGGGCGGGATAACACTAATGTCGGCTCCAATGTCCACCAGAAAACGAAGTTCGGTGTTGGTATCCTCGACGAAGAGGTGCAAAGCAGATGACAGTGCAGCAGGCGTCGGACGAGATGCCGGTAGGCGCCGTGAGGCAGTGCGGCGGGACATGGCGCCTAGACGACCCGCCATAAGCGTTTGGAAATCGCACTAGGATTTGCAGTTGCGAGCCGCGTCACCAAAGTTAGTGTGGAACCAGCAATAAGGAGAGCCAGCTTGCGGTGCAGGAGCATGGCTGGGTGGTGAGGTGGCCAGCTGCGAGCCGGAGTGTACTCAGGTGCTCGCTCGGCCGTCTCCGGTGACCGTTGGGGCGGCAACGTAAAAGTAGGTAGTGCAGTCGGGCAAACCACAGAGTGGAGGGGCCGTTGTTTGCGCTGACAGCGAGGCGCGTGTCTTGCTGCGGCCGTGGGTAGGCTTGGCTTCTGTTACTGCATAATGCATGGGGGAGGCGGATGCTGGACTCGAATGCTGGAGGTATTGGTGCTGAATGATGCTATACGCACGGTCGGCGATGCGCAGGCGTGCTTCGAGGGGCTCAGAGACATGGGACAATAGTTGCAGTTGTAGCTCAGAAGGAAGTTTAAGTAGCCAAATTGTCCAAAGTGCGACGTCGGGTAGAAAGTCTGTGTCCACAAGGGCGCTTAAGGGGCGCCACAGCTGTGACGGGATACGGTCATCAATGTGTTCCTCATGGATAATGCGTTGGGTCGACTCAGCAGGAGGATGGGATAAGCGTTCAACGATACAAGCTTTAGCAAATTCGTACTTATTCTGCACGGGAGGCGAAAGCAGTAGGTCACTAATAAGATCCGTGTGATCGTGCAGGTGATTAAGAAGGCACACAAATCGGACTCTGTCGTCTAGGACGCCGTGAATGTCCAACATTTTATCCACTAATGCAAACCATGTCTTAGGGTTCTCCATTTGTTGGGCTGGACGGTCGGTGCAGCGGATACACTACTTGGAGGTGCAGACGGTGTAGCAGTGTAGAGTGGTGTCAAATCGGGATTGTAGGCACCAGGAGACTGGCACACAGTAGCTGTACTAATCTGGTTATTAGGGACAAAACCACACGATTTACAAGCAGCAGGAGTGCAAGAAGAGAATTCAGTCTTCACATGTGAGTTCAGTTGCATAGAGTAGGCAGGTACAGTTGCTGGGGCCCCGGCTGGTGGGGGCACGGTTGGGTACGGAAGACTCTCCAGTACCGTGGAAACAGGTGCAGTTCGGACTGGTGAGCACGCGACCGGTGTTTGCCAAGCAAAAGAACCCGGCGCGGAAGTCGATGGAACGTCGTAGACCAGCGCGGGTGGGGCGGCCGGTGCCGCCCCCGGAGCGGGCGGTAGGCATGCGGGAGCTGGTAACAACGGGTGCGGGAGTGTAGCGGGCTCGGTTGAAACCGACCTGGCAGAGACGGACGAAACCGTCGGGAAAACGTGCGGAAGACGAACAGGAGCCAGGATGGCGCGCGGAGTGGGAGGCGCCGCTGCATCATACCCGAGCGGTTGTAAGATGTCCGTGGAGAGTTGCGCAGTCTGCGGCTGTAGAGCAGGCGTCATGTGTGGGTGCAGCAGATGAGCAGGAACGGCAGGCGCTGGGGCGTCGATAAGCAGAATGCAGTCGAACGGTCGTGAGGCAGCCGTAGGCGTGGGAACGTGCTGCGACGGCCAAGCGGGAACCGTTGAAGTTATCTCGGGGCCACGTAGGTTAAAATCCGGTTGACAGCGGAGTTCACTTTGGCACTGAAACTGCGGCGTGATTTCCGGTATGGGTTCATTTTCCACTTAGAAAAACTGCGTCTGAGAAGTCGGATCACAGGGACTGAATGGTTGTTGAAACATTGTTCGTAGCACAATACAAATCACTGTTAATGGCACTCGCGAATTGAACAAGATAGATTGGGGTCACCAATGTGGTTATTCCTGAAACGCGGAGCGGCAGCGATCATTAAATAACACACCGACATATATTAATACAACTTTATTATGCGTGAATATTTACAACGTCTTATACAGTCGGCAGCACAAAACAGAATGGGAAACAATATGGCAGTGTACAACAAGGTCCGCATGGGTCAGAGAGCCTGCTATGGCATAGATATATCAGTCGTAGAGTCGATAGTCGCCACATGTGTGATGTCCTTAGGTTAGATAGGTTTAAGTAGTTCTAAGTTCTAGGGGACTGATGACCTCAGATGTTAAGTCCCATAGTGCTCAGAGACATTTGAACCATAAACGCAAGTGAACATGTGTGGTGGAGGAGGAGGAGGTTGTTTAAAAGGCGATGCCTCCGAATATTATCAACACAATTTATTCCACCAGAAACGTATATTTTGCACTCACCGAGATCGTGCAGTGTTGTGGAAGAAAGTGTGAAGTGATCACTGGTGCAACGTAATTGTATTGCAGCATTTTGAGGGATCCGAGTGGCTTGAAAATATCCGCATGAGGAAAAAAACATTCCGATGTGCTAACAAAACTAACGGGGTTCCATTTTAAAAAAAACGTAGGTTTGTGTTAAAAAAACATACTTCCATGCATTTTTTTATGGTTTGTATTAACCAATTACACTAGCCCCTCTCCTCACGTTCGTCTGTGGAATCGATTCGTCAGTATTTGATGTGGTTTACGAAATATATCCAGCGGTAATGTTAGGTGACTCACCCTGTAGGCTTTGCATCAAAATGTGAATGAATACTAAGCAAGCATGCCACCTGGAGTGTGATATCCCAATCCCCCTCAACCTGTCCCACTGAAATCTTGGTTTTGAAACCAGTGTAGCCTGTAATGTAGCCCAAGATCTAGGTTAGTTCAGAATGTGTGAATTTTGCTTTGAGTTGGTGAAATAAATTTATAACATCGTCAAACAGAAAAATTATAATAGGTTATGGTCACGTAAATTATGAGCATTTTATGCCTATTAAGCACATACACACTATACAGAAACAATGAAAAATGCAAGTTTTTGGGGGGGGGGGTCACAAAGTAATATAATATGAGCACTGTGTAATTATAATGAGCCACTGCAACCAATAGATATACAGTGACACCATGAAGACATCCACTGATGTCTATCACTCACAAAACTCATTTTCAAGCTTTCAAATGTAAGCAGCACTCGCTTTTTGCTGGTCTGCTGGTTGCAAACACCGTAAAATTCGGCGAGTTACCTGTAGAAACTGTAAATGCAACCTCATGTAGCGGTTCTGATGTTGAAGTTTCGGTTTATGTGTCCGTTTCTGCAGATTCTGTACAATAGAGAAATGTACGATGAAGCGTTTTATTTAATATCATAAATATAAAAGTAACACAACTGCTGAATCCTTACTATAGCCCAACTCTTACCTTCTCCACATGGTGTAGAATCTACACCGCGTTCTAGCAATAAAACTGACGGCCTCTCGTGAAGGAGACTTGGCATTTCAGCGTAAAACGGAAAATCCGAACGATCATTACTGTTTACGGTATTTCGCCTCTTGGCATCGTTGAAGTCTCTCTTCAGAGATTTCCACTTCGATCTGAAATGCAGTAACATTGCGAGTTACAACCAATTTAAACGCAAATAAAGTTTTTAGATTTAAATCACGTATATTATTGTTATCTAAAAAGTAAACCAACCTTAACTGATCTGGTGTACGTGTATAGACGGCGTCAGCCATGGCTTTGCCAGCTCAGCAAAAATATCCTCATTCTTGAATCTCTTGCCATCCAACAAATGTAATATGTGCTTTTCTTCTATTAGATAGTGCATATGGATCACCTCCTGCTCCGTCCAGTATTTCTTCTTCGCTGAAGAAGCGTTTGCTTCGGCCATATTTCCCGACATTTCACAGATAACAAGAAATGCAAGCAATCTGACAGTCCAATACCGCTTCAAAATCGGTTGAGCATTCACATGGGCACGAAAACCGCTTGCGGAACTGTAAAACCAACAACTAGAAGTGGATTTCCAGATTCGATTGTGGAGTGTTTACATGACCAACCAGAAGCGGAACTCGGAAATCGATTTACGAGTTCCGGTTTTGGAAGCCCATGTAAACACACTAAGTGTAACACATCGTACCCTACCGGGAGTGACCGACCGCCGCCGTCTATTACGGCATGGGTTTCGTGCACGTCGTCCACTTCTCCGCCTACCATTGTCGAATGTTCAGAAACATGCTAGACGGCTGCATTGTTGTATGGAACGAAGTCACTGGGAACAGGAATGGCAACATATAATGTTTTTGGACGAATCCGGGTTCTGTTTGTTTGAAAATGATGGCCGCATTTTGGTTCTCCACAGAAAGGGGGAGCAGCGTAACAGTGACCGTTTTCGCACAAGACATACAGTGCCTACTCGAGGGTTTATAGTGTGAGGTGCAATTGGGTACAACCACAAATCACATTTGGTGCATGTCCAGAGCACTGCGACCAGTGTGACCTATGTGAGTAACATCCTGCGACCCATAACCACACCGTTTCTGTGCAACACCCCAGACGCCATTTTTGAGCAAGGTAATGAACTACCACATGTTGCTGCATAAACACGTGCCTTGTTGTTGTCACAGGATTTCAGTCTTTGGCCTGGGTCGCCAGATCACCAGACATGTCGCCAAGCGAAAATATGTGGGATAATGTGAAACGACGGCTGCAGCACAGTGACCCAATGCCAACCACCACAGATGAACTTAGGAACCGATGAATGCAGCATGGATGGCTGTATCACTGGACGCCATTTGCGCCTTATACACGTCGATGCCATCACACATGGAACAAGTTATCAGGGCTGATGGCGGATCCTGTGCCCACTAGGAAACAGGACACATGCTGAAATGAGTTGACTGAAATGCTAATCATTTCTGCAAAGCGTACTGATGTACATATCCTGCGAATATGAACGTCCTATATATGTAGTAGTTCTATACATATAGTATGTTCTGCAGAAATGATTAGCATTTCAGTCACCTAGGTTCAGCATATATATGATGCCCATAATAAAATGCTATGAAGAAGCATGGAATTTTGCTTGTAAATCGAAAAAGAATTTTACTGGTTGACACATCATGAACAAACGAAATTCAAGAAACAATCAGAAGACCTTCACACTAAACTACGGAAGGAAAGGCAAGTAAGTGCACAAAGTTTATCAAACTCAGCATTCTTTGGGGCAAAGTACTTTTTAATCGAGTTAAAATGAACGAAAATAAAGAAGCAGGAAGTGAAGCAGTAAGGGGTTCTTAGATATAAGTCAGCATATTTTTGACACCTCAACCGATATAGAAGTAGGTAGAAAACCAGATGTGAACTGATTATTGCGATCCATGTTAGGAAAAATAGGAGAAACAAGCTCAAAATTAGGAAACATAGATCCAACAATAAAATTTGACAGTAAAAATGAAATCCAACAGTGACCAATTGGAATCTCCAAATGAAATCCAACAGTGACCAGTCAGAATTTCAGATACAATCCTCTAGTGCTTCTTTAAAAGCAGCACTATAAAGTACACTGAAAGCAAATTGTGACCATTTAGAATCTGCCAAGAAGACTAACAATGAACAAATTAGTAGTCTGACTTCAGAACTAAATTCTTGGGCAGAGTCTGGCTGAAAGGGTGTTGATGTAAGAGTAGAAACTGTTGAAAATAAAGTTATAGCTTTAGAAAATGAATTCTTTCAAGAGGCTGCCTGTCATCGAAGGCTACTGCAAAATTACAAACTGCACAAAAAACAGTAGAAGAAAGAGTTTGTCATTTAGTTACTGAAACATAGGGCCACATAACTAATTTAAATGAAAATATGGATGATATGGGAAGAAATATGAACAATGATGTCAATATGTTAGACAAAAGTTATTGGAAGCCTAAGAAAACTTTGTTGCTAAAAATGTGTGTGTAAACAATGAGATTTTGTTGTCGAAATTATCAGTTAAAGGTTTCTCTGTGACAACTTACAATCTGTTGATTTCGTACAGCATTGCAAAGATAACTTTGTGTCTGGTATGACAGAAAATTATATATTAAATTTGACAAAAATTTTCTTGATGAAGATGCTTTTCGATGGACAAACTTCAACTTCGGTCAGTGGGCATCATTTCAGGATTCTGAAAAATTTTATGAATAAATTTTGGTCAGAATCATAATAGGCTGAAATCAAGTGTAAATTTTTGAATAATCCTATTTATAGAGAGAAAAATGATTGTCTAGAGGATTTCTGTAGCAAGCATTTAAAGAAATTAGTACATTTAGACAAAGCTATTCATGAAATAACACAATCTCATGCACTTAAGAAAAGGTTGCCTCATAGGCTACAGTGGATTTTTGTTCACAGATGAGGTGGACTTCTAGATCACTTCTTGAAATTTATTGATATATATAAGATAGGGCTTTGGAAGGAAGTAGTGATTAGAACTTTAATCAAGAATATAATCATCAAGGGAGATGGATTGAAATTTGTTAGTGGAAGTGTATCAGAAAGAAAGATGTTGCCTACCAGTGTTTGTCAGACATTAGTCATTGCAGGACTGGGAACAGAGAATGGCAAAGATTTGGATCAAATAAACTTACACACCAATTTAGAAGAGGAGAGAGAGAGAAATTTTTTAGGTTTATGTGGAATACATATGGGAATAGCAGTAATAATAAAAAGTTCTCGGAAATGCTTGCTCAACTGACTAAGATCTCTTATCCAAACTTGTGGAGACAATTGAGAAACAAGTTAAGTAAAATGTTGGCAACATTTAGTTTGCTGTCTAGTGTACAGCCCAGGTTAGAAGAAGATGGCAGAAATACTCAGGTGTGAATGTTAATATGTCGAAAACTAAAAGTGGAGAACCTGTTGAAAAAAGAGAATGTAGAAGAATTGAACTATAAAGAAACTGAAAACTATTTAGTGCTTGAAAATGCTAAGGGAAAAGAGCTAAGCGATGAGCTAAACTGGCCCTATACAAAGTCAAAATAGATGATTGGGAATATAAATACTTGATAGGTGCAGGAAAATACCATGCACCTGCTTAAGAAGGAAGTAGTGGAAAGAAGATTACGGAAAATAAAAAGAGGGGGAAATAATAAGTATCCAAGGTCCAGAAACCTAAGAAAGAATAAATAACTTTACATTAAAATAAAAGTGTGTATCATGTGTAAAAGATTGATTTTTCTAAGATAATGACTTCTGAGATGAAGAAATTTTCTCATATTTAAATAGGTCCCTTAGAAGTAGTAGAGGATCCCATCCCAATGTATATAGACTGATCTATCCTAAATCTAGAAAATTCTTTGGATTATGTAATGCCATTCAATTAAAGTTTTATGTTCATGATCCCTGAAACCATATCTTTGTCAGATCAGATATTTTACAAAACTGTCTGTCTAATATGATAAAGAGCAAAACCTAACTGCTATACCTCTTAACATATAGTAATACAACATTTTTTTCACATTATTACCTTTGTATGTTAACCGTTCATAACTGAAATGATATAGCAAAATTTCGTTTTCTGCTACTCATCACATTGTCTGAAGCCATGTTGTAATTTAGGTAGCTATAATTTTCACATCTGTTAAAACAGCAAACTTTTATGTCAGGATTACATCAACAGCATGAAAAATAATCTTGTTTTCAAATATGCTCGTTATGATCTTTTCTCTTCCACTGCTGAAAAGTAAAACATTTTACAAAAAACGCAAATACTTTTTAGTTTTTGTAAACAATTTGTTATTCTATTCTGTAATAGAAAACTCTGTAGTCCATTTCTAATAAGGCTTAATATAAAAAAGACAGTTTATTATGTTTTCTGAAGAACAGACTTGTTTGCTAACAAATGAAGAGATCAGAAAAAGAAATTATTATGAAATAAGTAGACGATTACTCTTCTGTTGAAATTAAATTATCTAGCAAATAATGCCTACCCACTCTGGATAATTTTATTCTTCTTTTTATTAAAGTACTCTTCTCTTTAACTATCCTGTACCTAATTTTTAAGAAAATCAATGTAAATGTCTCCTAGTAAGATTATTTGACAATATCATCTCAAAATGTTTTCTTCAGTTTCTGGGTGTTATAAAGGACACCATGTGTAAAATCTAGTTATATTATATTGTATATTTGCTTGAAATATTCCTTATATTGCATGTATTCATCTGTTTTATCACAAGAATTTGCTTGTCAGTATCTTACTAAAGTCAATATCATCAATTCTATAATTTCTGTTGCTAAATGGGGTGATTACAATGACTCCAATGATGCCTTTCTTAAACATAATATTATATTGTTTGGTACAGAAGTTTGGAACTACCTTTTTCATAAATGTGAAAAGGAATAATTCCATAATGATGATTTCTAAATAACTTAGAATAAATACAATTAAAATTTTTGATTAATCATAAAAGGGGGTGCTCTTACAATTATATCCTGAGAAAAAATAAAATTATCTTGTTGAACTGTCTTCAGTATTGCTCTGTGGAGAGTCTTTGTATCTTGTTTAGATTTGGGGATCAAACAAAATTTTGTGACTATTCGCGTATACTTATATTCAGTTGAAAACAATTTTCCATGTTCTTGATCAATATGAAAGCCAGAAAATAGGAACAATTTTTTTACATTGTGTTAGAACCACACTTGTGTCAATTGTCTGCGCTCAAGAGGGGCAAACATGTTTTTCCATATTCTTAAAATGTTGCATGTGCCATTTGTCAGTATACAAGAGGCTCGTTTCAATACAGGTCATTTTCTATCATGTATTTTAGTAATAGTTTATATCCTAGGTATCCATGTGTCGTGTATTCCACTAATTTGGCCTAACTATGATTTACTTTGTGTGTGATCTATAATGAGTTTGTCTACTCTTGGTGGTGTAAGTATTCTTCCTCGAAACATACATCAGATCTAAAACACATGTTATGTATCACAGTATGCCAAAGGCTTTCTCTCTTATACGCCAAACTGTCATATACTTTTAGATGCAAAGGCCACAAACTAAGAGAACAGCCATAAGACATACGAGAATCTAGAGGAAACTTGGGACATACCTTATAGAAAGAGAAAGGGGGAAAAACTTGTGTTTAGTACCTAACTAGGTTGTGTTTTTCCTTGTCAATTCACAATATTAAACACGTGCAGTTGTATCATGCAGACAGCCAAAAAACTTTAACAGAAACAAAGTGTTTTTACAAACGTTGTTCTTTGTTGATACAGAGATAATTGGTTCTACTTTTATAAAATATAATTAAATATAATCAAAATCTAATTGAAGAAAAGTAATTCTTTCAAAGTCAGAATGAAGTGACTACACTTGATATAAGATACGATTTCTTCGTATTTAAAAGCGATTATCATCTTACAAACGTTATTTAGGCAAAAAATATAAATGTCATGTAACCTTATGCTTTTTATTGATGAAAGATTTGAACAAAGTTTTTACTGTACTTTGAAACTGAGAATTTAATAGTTTATGGAAAAGATTTTTGTATCTTAATTTCATTTTCAAGTTTCCTGAAAAGAGAATTAAATTTTTCTTAAAACAACTAATTTTGAAGTATATTATCTGAAATCACACAACTCTTTATCCAAGATTGTGTGGGGAACCTATTGTAATAAATCAAGTCCTGACAAAACTTTTCTTGGTTACAGAAATGTCTAGTACCATGTAAATTTTGCCCAGATTAGAACTCATGTTTATTTATAAATTATGTAATCCATGGTTGTGGATGTTCACAAATTTTTCTAGCCCTTGGAACCAAATTTGTATGAATATAATTTTTCGTGTATATATCGATACAGTATTTTAATGTACTGTGATGCTACACCATTAAGAATGGTTTGCAAATGAATGATAGCTAATGCTAAAAAACAAAACTATATCATTTATTATAATTTTACAATATTATTATTAATATTAGACAAAACATGTCTTATGATTTATATTTTTATTGTGCTGCTCTTTTTACTCAGAAAATGTTGACCTGAAGTTAACAGCATTAAGAACATTTCCAATAATCACAAACTTAATTGCCAGCTGTTAATTTCAAAAATTCTCAAAGAAATTAATACTTATGAAAAACATTAAATAAATTAAAATTTATTTAAGATCTACACAAGCAACTTTGCGAAAAATTAGAATGGTCTATACTTCCTTGACTGGCTCCCATTGTAGGTAGGCAGACTCGGTTTGCTGTTGTAAGGGATAACATCATGTCAAACTCTTTGGAGGTGTGAGTTTTAGAAAGACAATAATACTGTTCTCAAGTGTTTATGTTCATTCTGACTCCATTTTCTGTATTGTGATGGCGAACTGTATCTATGGATGTTGGTTATTTCACACTGAATAAGAATAAAACCACATTATTCAAACAAGAACTAATCCTTTAAGTTTGTCTTAACAAACAATCCAGGACCTTATCGATGCAATTAAAATGATGTAGACCCCTTGACAGTGATGCAGTTTACAAGTTAAGTGAGCAACTGCTTATAAAATGTGATGCTGTTTCTCTTATGGTGCAAATATATTATAAGCACATTGCTGCTCACTGACATGCAGTGTCACCACAAGCAAATATTTTCTATGTTCTTTATTAGGGGAGAATCATTAGAGTGGCCAATATTTATTCTAGTCAGTTTGGTTTTATTAACATAATAGGAAAGCATCTTTAGTTTCATGTACAAGCTTCACAATTTCCATTAGCCTTAGGATGAAAAAGAATAGTCTACTACATTTTGATTCTCAATAATTTGCACACTTGAACAAATGACAAGGCAATGAAATTCGACTCTTGATCTGTGAGTGTAACATTGGGACTTTCAAAGGCCAGGACCAAGTAGGTAGTGAACGCCTTTATTAAAGTTTCTGCTATTACAGTGCCAATAGAAACCATAACCAGATATTGCGAGAAACGGTCGGTCACTGAAAATATATTCACTATCTCAGTGGTCCTCAGACTTGTTTGCTAAAGAGCCAAGACTGACATTGTAGAGAGCAGCTCGGACTGCATACATGCCAATCTTATTATTAACTGGTGGTCCACATAAATTAGTGTATTATGAGTCCCAAATAGGCTATCTACAGTAAGTGGGTAATAAGTGGCTGCTTGCCCCCCTGTACTGATCATTAAAAGTTGGCATCATAGAGAGCACTTTGTGTCGACTATTATGTTTCACATTACTGGCACCCACTACAACCTGAAAACTGTGACACTGTTATGATCTGACGAAATGTTGTCGTTTTGTATGTGTGAGTGCATAATTAACTGATTAATAACACTAACTGTACTTAAATTTAAACAACTTTTCGTGGCCTACTATAATTCTTCTAACACATTTTTCATTTGATGAAGGAGTGAAGTACAAAGAACAGTTGCAAATGGCAACTGCTTATCCTTTATCAGTTTTGGATAAACATAAGTTATCCTTCTTCAGGAGCTATCTAACGTTAACTTCTGTTACAAATAGGAATGTATCTTCGAAACTGTGGATGAATACATTCTTACCATTCACAACTGTTGGTTGAGCCTGACTCCTACATGAAATAAAACTCTTGTGCTCTTACTGACAATAATCAGCCATATTTGCGATATTAAAATCCTCCAAAAAGGGTATAAGAATTTCAAATTGCATGCACATTTTTAACAACAATCAGGTTTTTAGTGATGTATTCAACAAAGCTGAATGTTGGTACTAACCGAAATAATTATTTTAGTAGCATGGACAAAGAAAGCGATTCACCACCGACAAAATTTCACAGAATGACTGCCATCATGTATACAAATGTAAAAAATTACGAACTTGCTGCTAACCAATTTTCAATAAACTAAAAAAAATTGAGACCTGTCCACCTCATCCTTATGAATATAAAGTTCACCAGTCCTGCCAAACCGTCATGACTGTTACATGTGAAAGGTAAAGGAAAGGAAGGGATCTATTAGTAATTTAATTATTTTGAGTCACTATCAAAACCAGGTCTGGCATCAGCGCATTTTATCCTGAAGTTGATTTCAAATTGCTCTTATGCAAGAGGGACCAATTGTACCGTTAAAAAATGTTACGCTACTCAAATGGTCACATACTTGTAAACTTCATTCTAATGCACTTAATCTCAAACTTTCATAGCAAAGGCTATAAAAAAAGCTACTCTTCTAGAAACTGGATTTTTATTTATTCTAACCGGAAAGAAAACTTAGGTACAAAAATAAAAATGTTAATTAATGTGACTTGTATTGTACTTTTTGGCTATTTCGTCTATACATGCGTCATTTGAACTATATACAATCCTCATTGTGTCTTTGAAATTTCTGGACAGCTGAGTACAATATCTAATTTTCGAGTAGCCCATTTTCGAAAATGAAGCTTCAGAAATGTGAGTTGAAGGAAATAGTATTAAAATAAATTTGAAGAGTCTCATAAATTTTTGTAATTTATAGGCTCTCGTCTCCAAAATTCAGTCTACTCCTGCTTTTTACGATGTTCTATAAATTAAAGCGGTCGTGTCCCAGACTGCTACAGTCGTCAGGAGACAGCCAGGCAGGATGCAGTGGTGAGGTCCTAGTTACGCTCTAGAGCACGAAGAAAGCATTATTGAAAATAACTCATTCGTTAGCAGTAACACAGCATTGTCTTTCAAAGAGCCTTGCCACAAGCAGGCCGGCAGAGTAGTGCCTTGTCAGTGGAGGAAAGCTGGTCTGCGCTCAATTCGCAGCAGTACAACCAGCGCAATAAAGGGTCAGGTAGCAGCAGCTATGTCATGGGCAGCTGTTGACCATGGAACCTGGTGGGGTCCAGCTCTGCGTGTCGATCTCCAAAGTGCTCTCATAGACGTCGAATATTTGCATTCAGGAGTCTCAACCCAGGCCCACCTGAAGCTCTCCGGCTCACAGGAGTCAGCTCGCAGGCCTCGTTTAGGAAACAGGAGCTGGTAGCATGGGTGTCGGGCTCAGGAACGTGATGAGCAGCAGCGGTGTCCGTCCACTCGAAGTCGGACGAAGAACAGCAGCCAGGTCATGCAGGTCAAGCCTGTAGCAGGCCTGGAGAGTGATAGCGACCCCCATCATTGTGGCCTGCTAAGTGGTAGCGACCTCCATCAGCGTGGCCTCGGAAATTGACAGCACAACTGGCTGCAGCAGCATCATTCCAGCTGGACTCATAGTTCCATAGGCGATCGAAGACGATCGGGGTGCTGAGGGTCGACCTTCATAGCTTCCCCTCTTACTGGATGGCTGCAACTGACACAAGGGCTGAGATTATGCACTGGGCAGTCAGCTGTCAGCACTCATCAATCAGCACTGCAACATTTGTTAGGAATGGCAGGCTATTTATGTGGGCACTTGCCATGTGCTCTGCGGCAGTGGGGATGGCTACGACAGCATGCCTTAGTTTTACTTCACTGTAAGCTCTCCTACTGACTTCAGACTTTCGCAGCTTCAGCTCTCACAGGCTCTTTTCTGCTGGCTCGATACCTGAATACTTAAAGTATTGTTGTACCTACCCTTTCCTATGAAGCTCTGCTTTGTCAGTACTATGATGGTATCTCTTGGGTTCCATGAAGTCGTTATGCGTTGCTTGCAGACTTGGGTGCTCGGTATCTCCCCTGTGCTGCGACAGCTTTCGTGTTTGCCACAATTCGTTGAGCATTTCCCCCTAGCTGGCAGACTGCTGTTCATTGACACACGCAGTTTGACTTCTATTAGCTGCCAAAGTAGACTTTAGACAAAATTTTTAGTGTCAGCCAGGGATACTATACTGGAGCTTTAAGTTGTGTGTCGTGTTGAAGTTATATTATTTCATTTATAAAGGTTTTATGAAACACAGATTGGAAAAATAATTTGAGATCGTCAACTGCAGTATGTTAAGGCCTCTCTGCGAGAATGAAAAATGAAATAACTGGGAAGAAGTGATTTGGAGTGATGAATCACTCTGTACCTTGTGTCAACCCAGTGGAATGGTTTTGGCTTGGTGAATGCCTGGTGACATTACCTGCCACCATGTGTAGTGAAGTATAGAGGAGTGAGGTTACGGTATGGGGATGTTTTTAGTGGTTAAGACGTGGTCTCTTTATTGGGCTTTAGGAAATACTAAATGCAGAATGGTATGACCACATTCTACAACATTGTGTGCTATGTTCCGTAGAGGAACAGTTCTGAGATTATTTTGTATCAGCATGATAATGCACCCTATCATAAGGCAGCATCTGTGAGGCAATGATTTGTGGACAATAACATTCCTGGAATTAACTGGCCTGCCCAGAGTCCCAACTTGAACCAAATGGAGCACCTTCGAGATGAGTCAGTACGTCAACTTCGCTGCAGATCCCAGTGACCAATATCACTAACATCTGTGATAAATTTATGAAAGCATAGATAATGTGATACAACTCAATAGGGTGGAAGAACCAATGACTCTTATTGTAGCATTAAGACATCTGGTAAGGAATATGCATCCTGATTTCGTAGATGGAATCCTTCTGAAGGTGAACAATCTGCCAACGGAAGTGTCAATACTAGAGAAGTTATTAAAACACGTCTCTGCCAGAAGAAATTAATCATTATCCTTAGATACGTTGTACGAGCACTTTTTGATGAAGAAGGCCGGAAAGGTCCCCAGTATGCCAATGACTTCTCTGATAGCCACCAAAGCGCATCGTCCTATGGCAGCAATAATAGTATTTAACAAGGCCATCACAGAGACAAAAATATCACAATATTGTTCAGAAAACTTAACCTGTGTTGTAGTGTTACCTGGAAAGGAGAGTTTCATCCTGGTTCCTATGTATTTTATATTTAGTGTCGAGATCGATGAATTTTTGCTTAAGTTAAAGGATATTAGTCATCTAGGACAAACTAAGCCTCTTCCATATGCCAATGGTGCAAATGCGAAATCAGTGTTCTGGCATAGACGCCTGATTGATGATCGTGGAAGACAGCTAGAAGAAATTATCATAGTACTCAACCTACAGGTACCGAATACACCTCGCAATCTGCCACAGTATGAAGGGAGAGCCGGACCAACTTCAAACATAGACGTTACTCAAGCAAATACGGCAGCGGCACGCCATGTGAAAAGTTGATAGCGGAGTGAGATCGAATGATCGCACCATCATACACTTTATCATCACTGGAAGGGAAACACTAGATACTACAGAAAACGTGAGCATAAGGCCCAAATACAACATCAAGGAGGCCAACTAGGAAGAACTCACAAGAGTGTTCCAGTGCATCGGAAGTCCACCGCTGGGTGACGATGTAGACGCTAAAGTGGAAGAACTGACAACAGACATACATAGTGCAACGCAGCTGTCGATACCTATCAGGAAAGATCCCTCAAGAGGAGTACCTGCCATCTGGACTGAGGCGCTGCAAAAATTAAGATGTGAAGCATGAAGAGCCAGGAAGCTATATCAGAGCAATATGCCCCAAGAAGAAAGAATCCGAAGGATGCATAGATAGTGGCACATTAAGCAACATTTTAAGGAAGAGCTAGGGAAAACGAAAATGGAACGATGTAAGCAGATTGTGGAGATGGGGAATACAAAACAAAATATTCTTCGAGAAAATACGATCATCAACAGTCTTGGCCATGCTCAGAGAAATGATGGTACGGTAACAGGAAGTTGGGAACAATCAACTGCCCTGCTAATGGAAACACCACTTTCTGACGACAAAGAAGAAGACAAGACAGATGACCGCACAGATTACGAACTATAGTATGAGAAGACTATAGAAACAATATGCTTATGTACCCCTTCACAAACGAGGAAATTAGGCCAAAAATTAGCACTCTTTAATAGAAAAAAACCTGTGGGACCAGATGAGATCCCCACTGAAGCAATACAAACCTTATCTGACCAAAAAGGTATCTGCTTGTGAAAAACCTTTCAATGAGCGTCTCTTGCAAGAAAGAGTCCCTGCACTATGGAAGAATGCTTAGGCTGTGATTATCAGTAAAGGAAAAGACAAGGGTCCGATGATACCAAACTCCTACAGACCAATTTGTCTTCTGAACTTTCTTGGGAAGATATTTGAAAAACTATAATGTAACAGGTTACAAGATTGCAGACTACACTACAGGCCATTAAAATCGCTAGACCACCAAGATGACGTGCTACAGACGCGAAATTTACCCGACAGGAAGAATATGCTGTGATAAGCAAATGATTAGCTTTTCAGAGCATTCACACAAGGCTGGCGCCGGTGTCGACACCTACAACGTGCTGACATGAGGAACGTTTCCAACCGATTTCTTATACACAAACAGCAGTTGACCAGCGTTGCCTGGTGAAATGTTGCGATGCCTCGTGTAAGGAGGAGAAATGCGTACCACCACGTTTCCGACTTTGATAAAGGTTCGGATTGTAGCCTATCGCGATTGCGGTTTATCGTACCCCGACATTGCTGCTCGCGTTGGTCGAGATCCAATGACTGTTAGCTGGATATGGAATTGGTGGGTTCAGGAGGGTAATACGGAACGCCGTGCTGGATCCCAATGGCCTCGTATCACTAGCAGTCGAGATGACAGGCATCTTATCCGCATGGCTGTAACGTGCAGCCACGTCTCGATCCCTGAGTCAACAGATGGGGACGTTCGCAAGACAACAACTATCCGCACGAACAGTTCGACGACGTTTGCAGCAGCATGGACTATCAGCTTGGAGACCACGGCTGTGGTTACCCTTGACGCTGGATCACAGACAGGAGCGCCTGCGATGATGTACTCAACGACGAACCTGGGTGCACGAATGGCAAAACATCATTTTTTCGGATGAATTCAGGTTCTGTTTACAGCATCATGATAGTCGCATCCGTGTTTGGCGACCTCGCGGTGAACGCACATTTGAAGCGTGTATTCGTCATCGCCATACTGGCGTATCACCCAGCGTGGTGGTATGGGGTGCCATTGGTTACACGTCTCGGTCACCTCTTGTTCACGTTGACGGAACTTCGAGCAGTGGACGTTACAGTTCAGATGTGTTACGATCCGTGGCTCTACCCTTCATTCGATCCCTGCGAAACCCTACATTTCAGCAGGATAATGCACGACCGCATGTTGCAGGTCCTGTACGGACCTTTCTGGATACAGAAGATGTTCGACTGCTGCCCTGGCTAGCACATTCTCCAGATCTCTGACCAATTGAAAACGTCTGGTCAATGGTGGCCGAGAAACTGGCTCGTCACAATACGCCAGTCACTATTCTTGATGAACTGTGGTATCGTGTTGAAGCTGCATGGAAAGCTGTACCTTTACACGCCATCCAAGCTCTGTTTGACTCAGTGCCGAGGCGTATCAAGGCCGTTATTATGGCCAGAGGTGGTTGCTCTGGGTACTGATTTCTGAGGATCTATGCACCCAAATTGCGTGAAAATATAATCACATGTCAGTTCTAGTATAATATATTTGTCCAATGAATACCCATTTATCATCTGCGTTTCTTCTTGGTGTAGCAATTTTTATGGCCAATAGTGTACTATAAGGGTGAGCCCTCATCAGCGTGAGTTCAGAAGAGGCAAGTAAAGTGAAAACACAAATAATAAGGTGATCTCACTAGCGACAGATACTGAATTTACATGTGCTATAGCGATAATGATCGATGTTACTGGTGCTTTCGATAATCTATGGCTGCCATCTTTCTTTGGTCGCCTGAGGAGTTGGACTCTCCAGAAGCACTGTACAACTGCAATAGAGACTATTTCTGTGGGAGATATGCAACTTTAATATTCCCAGGAAAGGAAATAACAATAACAAAACACAGTCTACAGGGATCAGTGTGTGGTCTAGAATTAAGGGATATAGCTTTGGAATCCATACTACACAAGTAGTGGGTAATGGTCGTCAGGCATTAAGAACACTGGATCTCAGAGCAGCACTTAGGAAGGAGTCAGTCTGGCGGATCTTGAACATTAGTGTAGTATCCAGAAAGACCAAGGAAGACCTCCCAAGGCACCCAACCACACAGCATTATGCGGCCATCCTTGCTGGATGAGGTACTCTTTAGATGGAGAAAAGACATCTGAGGCCAGTGACCACTGAATAAAATAGTTTTTCGAGAATCTACAGTGCACTGGTGCACGTGATCATGGAAGTGTAAACTCTAAGATATTACAGTGAAATGTGGAAACGCTGCTGCCACTGTCTTAAGCTCAAGGAATTCAGCAGTCAATGCTGCTGACCAGGGCATTATGACAGAAGATCCAGATGCACCCTAAAAAAGGAAGATAAACAGAACGGAATCTGTAACACTGAAGTAGTATCGGTAGTTGGGTAATTTGTAAAGATTTTTTTAATTGTAGTTTTTTAGTGGTAGCGAATAATTGTAGTACTAGCATTTTTTGTGAAGTTAGCATTTTTTATATTTATAAGTATCAGAAACAAATAATTTAACATGCGTTTATTACTAGCCACAAAAATTTGACTTTTAGTGCCAATTTTAGCTTTCATTATAATAGACTGCAATGTGAAGAACAATAAGTAACTTATCTGCTTTCAGCTACTGGTGAAGAATGGTCTGCTACTCCTCCACAGACATTCAGACACCTCATTGGAAGTGTCACCAGCAGATTTCAAGTTGTCATAAAGGTGAAGAACGGACATATCCCAGATTAATGTCCACTAATAGGTTTTTCGGCCTTTGGTTAGATAGTGTAGCTCTTGTTTTGTTACATCTGCAGAAAGGTTCTGAGTATATTCAGAGCAACAATTTCAAACATTCTGCAGCTTTGGGTGAAGTCTGCAATGGGCTCCTGTACATTGCCTCTTGTGCACACTGGGCCAAGTTAATGTTTGTGTGAATAAAATTCTGTACATCTCTTTGCTGATTTGTCAGTATTATCTAATGGCTACATGAGCATGTATTGCCTGTTTCTCACTATTATTTGTTTGCGTACTATCATAATGCTGTGCAAATATTCAGTGCTGGAGTCCATTCTCCTCACAGAATCTTATAGTATAGAATACCATCTTTGGAGGTGAATTCTGTCAGGGCTGAAACAGCTCATGCTTCTACCAAATCAGCTACAATTAATCAGACCCAACACATGCCATGTTATTTATGCTGTTCTGAATGAGAATTTAATGAAGGTAAATAAAATACCTCAATTCTGTAATATATGTACTCTGACAAGTTACAGATAATATTATTATACTTCCAGACTGTCTGAACCTTTGTATACCCTTAAAAATTGTATGTGTAGCGAATGAGCTACAGTCTAACTTGTTTCTGACTTGGCATTTTCAATTTACTGCCTGAAGTCTACCAGTAGCCTGTTGTACAGACTCTAGACAGGGTTTCATATTCTGTTCCGAAACTTTTACTTCCAGTATTATGGTAGTAAGTTCTACAATTCACCTCTAATTCACCCTTATTACACACCACATTTTATTTTAGAAAGTAAACAACTATAAGTATCCATATGTCCCTGAAGGCACTGCTGCCAAATCTCCCATTATGAGCTTGAAACAATATCCTGATTGCATTTTTCCTTAGAATAAATGGTGGCCTACATTTTTTTCTTTTTTTTTTGCTATACTGTCACATAAGGTTATGGCATAGGAGAGTACTTTGTGAAAGAATGATAGCACTCCCTTATGCAGATCAACATAATGAAAGAGATTTCTAAGTGCAAAGCAAGCAGAACTGAGAATTTTTGTTAAGCTATCTAGATGCTAGTGCCAGCTCAGTTTGATGAAATGATTTTTGTCAGTAGCCTCTAAAAGAGGAACCAGGTAAAGCTCAGTCTTAATATCTGTAGTCATTTCCTTCAGCTGTTACTTGCAAGCTTTTATCTTGTAGATAAGTGAACAGATTTGCAAAAGACTACTAATAGTTATTGTTATTTACAAGATAAACCTTGAATTGTGTTTCATACGATTCATCTTGATTGGATTCACTCAGAAAGTAGAGGATGTCAAAATACCACAAACTTATATACGAGGGCCGTTCAGAAAGTAACCTCCGATTGATTTAAAAAAATACACCAAGTTAAATAAAAATATTTTAATATATACATCTTACAACTACATCTTTGCACTATTTTGCTACATAGTCTCCATAGCGATTGAGGCACTTATCGTATCTCTTCACAAGCTTTGAAATTCCTTCTGCATAAAAATCACCCGCTTGTGCCTGGAGCCAGCCTGTGACCGCATCTTTGAGCTCTTCGTCGTCATCAAACCGCTGTGACCCGAGCCATTTCTTCAAATGCATGAAGAGGTGATAATCACTTGGCGCCAGGTCTGGGCTGTAAGGTGGATGGTTGATAACGTCCCACTTGAAGGACTCAAGAAGGGCCGTTGTTCTGCGAGCAGAGTGAGGACGGGCGTTATCGTGCAAAAAAACGATACCGGAAGTCAGCATACCACGGCGTTTGTTCTGTATAGCCCGTCGTAACTTTTTTATTGTTTCACAGTACACGTCTTGATTAATGGTCGTACCACGTTCCATGAATTCAATCAACAACACCCCTTTGGCATCCCAAAACACCGTTGCCATCAGTTTTCTGGCAGAAAAATCTTGCGAGGCTTTTCTTGGTTTGGTAGGCGAATTTGAATGTGCCCACATCTTTGATTGTTCTTTTGTCTCAGGGTTCACGTACTTAATCCAGGTTTCGTCACCGGTCACGATTCTGTTTAACAATGGTTCTCCTTCGTCCTCATAACGTGACAGAAATTCTAATGCAGAGGCCATTCTTTGAGTTTTGTGGTGGTCGGTAAGAATTTTGGGCACCCATCGTGCACAGAACTTACGGTGACCCAATCTTGCTGTCACTATCTCGTACAAGAGAGTCTTAGAAATCTGTGGGAAACCAGTAGACAACTCCAACATTGAGAAACGTCGATTTTCACGAACTTTTGCATCAACTGTCTGAACGAGTTCGTCAGTCACCAATGATGGTCTACCACTCCTCTCTTCATCATGAACGTTTTCTCGTCCACTTTTAAATAAACGTACCCATTCACGGACAACTCCTTCACTCATAACTCTTGGTCCGTACACGGCACAAAGCTCACGATGAATAGCTGCTGCAGAATATCCTTTGGCTGTAAAAAACCTTATGACAGCACGCACTTCACATTTGGCGGGGTTTTCTATTGCAACACACATTTCACACTGCCACAAAAACTAAACTAGCGCAGGTACGACGTTCACTCGACCACGGCTTGATGCCGGCTGACCTGTGGAGTGCGTGAACGCACAGATGGCGTCGCTACTCCCCCAACAACCCGCACTGTGACCAATCGGAGGTTACTTTCTGAACCGCCCTCGTATTTCCTCGTCTCTGGTACCAGATCAAATACATTTCGTTATTTTGCTTAGTTCTTTGCGGTAAACTGTCTTCAATGACGTTTTTATTGTCATTTCCCTGTTTGCTTGTTATTTCTCTATTAAAGAATTACAAGGAAGTACCTTCTTATTCCAATTGCTGTATTCCTTGTTCTTAATTTTCCACAAACATGGGTGACTCCTATACATTTCAATGGGTTCAGCTATGAACTCTCTAGAGCACTGACGTGTATCTGCCATTTAAAAATTCACTGTGCACACACAGTCGAGAAACACAAGACTGCACCAACAGCTGACTCAAACACAATATAAGTGCGAAGAACTGAATTTCTTATCCTTCACTGAATTTCAGAACTGGAAGCGCAACAGAGAAGTCGACACATTCATTTTATGTCAAGAACAGTGGATACAGAGTTGCTGCTGACAGTTCCATAAAACACTGTTATTTATGCTATTGTTCAGGCTATTTTACCTCGAAAGGTAAAGGTTCCAGGAATTTAAAGCTGTAAGGCAGCAATAAAATATCAGGAGTGTGTCCAGTTAGAATAAAAAAGTGTATCAAGCTAAAGATGCGATGTGCCTAGTGAAATTTATCTCAACCCGCACTGAACATGAAAAGGATCTTAGTCATTTTAATTCACCAGAAAAAGAGAATGACCATGTAGCGGCAGAGACAGCAAATAAAATTACATTTCAAGTTATTCTGAACAAAAATCAGGACTTAGTGTCTGACTCGAAATTGCAAAGATTACAGCTGTTAACAAAACAAGATTTGTACAACATTGAACAGATATAGGCCTATATCCTGTGCTCTACATCCGTTAGACACCAGAATGATGGGAACAGTGTTAAGACATGGGTACAAAAATGAACTTGAGTGGTAGTCCTTGCGTGATGTTTCAGAAACCACAAGACACACGAAGTGAGCTGCCCCATAATTACAAAGTTAAATTTTTGTGTTGGTAACAATGAGTGCTGTGCAAACTGAAATACTAAAGAAGTGTGGAAATGACTGTGTATGTATTGATGGGATGCATGGGTTTAAACAACTATGGTTTTGAGCTCGTTACATTACTAGTATTAGACGATTTGAAACAAGGATCCCCATATGCTTTTCTCATTTCCATCAGGAGCGACAGTCAAGTGTTGTCCATGTCTTTTTCACTTTATAAAAATGAATTTCCCCTAAAGCCTTTGTGCCAGACTTAGAATCCTTCAGTATTGCCTGGAATTCTACAATGGGCGTTCCGAAAATGAGGCAGTACTGCACATGGTGCATAGACAGAGCATGCAGAAAGAACATAAACAGCAAAGTCACATGCCGAGCAAAACAAGTAGATGTTTACAAGCTTATTAGAACTTTGCTGGAAGAGAGAGATGCTGCTGGATTTAATGTGATGCCTCCTGCTGTTCTTTACATGATGAAGGGTGGTGAATGAACCTCAGAGATTGTGACTCATTTCCAGAAGAACTACACAATTAACATAGATTTATATGAATTAGAGAAAGGGGGAAGAAAGGGAAGAGATGGATGGTAGTTCGTGACATGTCCGACAGAACAGACACTACTCAGATATATACATTTTAAATAACGTAGAGTGCTGGGCTTTATGCCACAGACTGCAGGCAGGAATGCATACAGACCTGCCTATAGAGGTCTGCAGCTTGTGGTCTAGTGGCTAGTGTTGCTGCCTCTGGATCACGGGGTCCCAGGTTCGATTCCCAGCTGGGTTGGGGATTTTCTCTGTTATGCAGACTGGGTGTTTGTGTTGTTCTCATCATTTCATGATCATCATTCGTGACTGTGGCTAGATTGGACTGTGCAAAAAAAAAATTGGATTGTGCTAGACTGTGTCTTTGCATGGGCGCTGACGGCCATGCAGTTGATTGCCCCACAAACCAAACATCAACCTCCCAATAGAGAGGATGCACCACACCATCAAATACATGTATCTCAACGGAAAGTATGTGAAACGTCTGGATAAGGCAATATTCACTCTAACGTCGTTCATTAAGTAAAAACTTTTTGACAGCCTCATTGCACTTACGAAAGGAAAACTGACAAACAAAATACAATAAATTCATTGTAAGCACAAGTCTTGTTCAGCTGCCAAAAAAGAGGTGGTTGTAGAGAAATAACACTGGTGGAAGGTAGTGTCCTCATCAAATATGAGTGAAGTGCATTTCGTTCAAGAAAGTGACATTCAGTATCAATGTAAATTGATATTTAATAAATACAATACATGCTTACACAAGTATTCGTGCTTGTGTTTGGACTCTAGCATCAAATGGAACATGTACAGGGTGTCCAGAAAAGCACTCCCTGATTTCAAAATTAAATATCTCGAAAACAAAGATCGATAGAGGAATGCAGTAAACGGTATGTTTATTGTGAAAGCTGTAAGAAGTTTATACAGCAGTTTGAAATAATAGTTATAAAAGCTGCTAACAGATGGCGCTGTAATCGCCATACGTAATGCCTAGTATAAATAGTGATCTGAAGCCCAGAGCGATCAGTTCCACTATTGAAACGTGAAAGGAGGTTAGCGTACCGAAGGAAGAGATTAAAACCATGTACTCCATTGAACAACGCGTTTTTCTGGTGCTAGAGTACCACAGGTTAGAAGAGAGTCCTACGGCAACAAGGCGAAGTTTTCAAGCACGATTTAATGTTCCAAAATGACCCGATGCGAAAACCATTCGTACGCTCTTCGCAAAATTTCAACGTACAGGCAGCGTAACTGATGATCTTGTGGGGCATGTTGGCCGCAAGCAAACCGCAGTTACGCTTAAAAATATCGCCACAGTTTCTGGAATTATTCAGCGAAATCCAATGTCATCCGTCTGTAGAATTGCATCTGACACTGGTTTGAAGCGTTCCAGCACACAGAAAATACTGAGAAAGAGCCTACACATGTTTCCATTCAAAATTCAAACGCACCAGGCCATACCCGTACGAGCTGTCCAACAAAGGGTTGCCTTTGCTAATCAGATGCTCACAATCATTGATAGTGAAGGATTTGATGTTGGCTGCATCTGGTTTACAGATGAAGCACACTTCCACCTGAATGGATACGTGAATAAGCAGATCTGGCGATTTTGGGGTTCCAAAAAGCCATATTGGTGTGAAGCTAAACCCCTGTATTCTCCTAAAGTTACTGTGTGGGCTGCAGTATGCAGCAGAGGCATTATTGGCCCTTTCTTCATTCGAGAAACGGTCACTGGTGCACATTACGTTGCAATTTTGGAACAATTTGTCGCCACACAGCAAGCATTAGAGGATCGACCAGGTACTGAATGGTTTATGCAAGATGGAGCCCGACCACATCGGACCGAACAAGTGTTTCGCTTTCTTGAGGAATACTTCAGGAATCGAGCCATTGCTTTGGAATATCGCAAATTTACTGGTGCAGGCATGGATTGGTCTCCATATTCGCCGGATTTGACTCCCTGTGACTTTTTTTTGTGGGGCACAGTGAAAGACATGGCCTACCCAAAGCATCCCGCCACGCCGGACGAGCTTGAATAGGCGATCTATGTGGCATTTGAATCCATTTCGGTTGAGACACTACGAAATGTGATGGCGAATTTCATTCTTCATTTACGCCACCTCTGTAGTGCCAATGGTGAACATTTTGAAAACATTGTGATGTGATTGTTTGCAACGATTGTTTTCATACGATTATTTCACTTACATATGCTGATATGAGCGTACAGCGTACAGCGCCATCTGTTAGCAGCTTTTGTAACTATTATTTCAAACTGCTGTATAAACTTTTTACAGCTTTCACAATGAACATACCGTTTACTGCATTCCTCTATCGATCTTTGTTTTCGAGATATTTAATTTTGAAATCAGGGTGCCCTTTTCTGGACACCCTATATAAACATATTCACAGTGCATGTAATCTTCAAGTGCACAAGCAACCTGTTACAAATTCTCCTGACAACAACGATCTGATAATAAGCTATGAGACACTTCTACTGCAAATGTGCATCATATGATATTTGCCCAAATAAGTGAACTGGGAAGATTGAACAGCTCCATATCGTTGTCACAACAGAAGGACATAATCATTGCTCAGTTATTTCATTTGCTTAACGACATAACTAAAACAGATGAGCTTAATATTTCCAAGAAGCACACTACGTGTTTAAAGTCACACTGGGCGCAGTGTGCACTGACAGAAAGGGGGTACCAGCCTCCAAATTAAAAAATGTTTCGCTGAAGAGAAACATTGTTCTGCAAAGAAGATTTTTCCACCAAAAAGAAGGAAGTGTCACATTTGGTTCCTCTTGCAAAACGAGAAGCAAGTAAAGCACAGTCAGGCACTGTGTCTCTGCTGCAAGAAAAGCTGATGGTAGGTGATATAACAAAAGATGAACAGATACTGGGTAATTGTAGTTAATTACAGGGGATTATATGGAATTTTAAAAATATTATAAAGTGCATCAGTAAATAAAAAAATGATTTTCAGCTTTTCAGTTGTGTATTCAATGTTGCTATTTCCTCATTACTCTCGTATTCATTTACGGTTTTTTTAAATTTACATGCCATAATTAATAAAATAGCTGTTGTGTCAACAGACAAATGTGAAAGTTATCTTGCCAGTATGGTACACGTAACATACGTTGTAAAATAGCTAAATACCACTTAATTAATTAGATATTCCAAAACCTTTGTTGTTCCTTGCCATTTCGGAAGGTAATGCGTTACATATATGGGTCGAATTGAAAGGATCTGCAGAAGAAAGTGCTAACTCACAAGAGCATATTTTGAGCTGCTGTGTATTATGTGTTTGATTTTTGATTAAATTCAGAGTCAGCAACTGAATTTCAATAAGGTAAAACAAATTATAAGAGAAGAAGGTTCCTTCTAGCGGTATATATGGAAAATTTTTTACGTCTTTCGCACCTCTGTGAGGCGCATGTTTCGTTAACAGCTCAGACAGCGACCGCATCGTGATATTTCGGTAACCATCGTTGGCGTTCGGAGCGAAACCGCGAGTAAACTTAAGTCGAGGGCTATTGAAGCTCGTAGATGATGGTGGGGGAAGCGACATCGTGCAAGAAAGAAGAATGCCTTTTAACTTTTGTAATTTACGCGTAAGTTGGCACGACAGTGTGCAAGTTGGGTTTATCCATATGCGAGTTGACTTACGCGATTGATGATGAGGGGCTGCTCGTGAAGGAAATTAATGTCTATGGAAACTTGGCGCATAAACATCATTTTTGTAGTCGAGCACCTTTGGAACAATATCGATGGATCGATCAGTTGGTAAGGGAACTAATGGAACGCACCTGCCTGCTTTAAAATCGAATACAGAGCTGTGCTCGTGCCATTTGAAGTCTCGCAGCCGTTGTTGATTAGTTATCAGGTTTACCGGCTTTCGTTGAAAGTAAGTAGTTGGTGCAACTGCGCTGAAGTATGTATTGTTACGTGTTATGTGTTTTAGTTTGTTCAGTGTTAAGGTCTGTTAATAACGCTTGCCTACAATATATGATTTACAAGAGGGGGGAAAAAATTATTTCCTCTCTTTTTTGTTTCCACACACACACACACACACACCTCGCTTTTTTGTGAAATAACGAAACAACGCCAGAATTTCATTTTTTTTCTGTGTTTCAGGTAGAAAATTGTGATAATGCCTGTTCCGGATTTAGCAAAGCCGGCGCCTTCTTTTTCTGGAGTTGCTGTTGTGGGTACTAATTTTGAGGATATAAAGTTGTCAGATTACAAGGGAAAATACTTAGTACTGTTCTTCTATCCCTTGGATTTGTAAGTATGCGGTACTTATGATTTGTATTTGATGTAACTAAGTACTGCGTAATTTCCATGGAACTTTGTGAACGTTTCATCCGTTAGTCTTAATTGTTAAGCAGAATTATTGCGTCAGGAACAGGCTTGCTTACATAAGCAAACCGGCTTCAGTGCCGTTGACGCATGCCATTGGACTCCAGGAAGTTTGAGTCAGTGAGTGTGTGGGGTTTTTTTTTTTTTTTTTTCCACAATCCTTTGTCCTTGGTTGTGCTTGCTTGGCAACGTGAATGGAAGTAGATAGAGTTCTTTGGGTTCCAATCGATGTGTTGTTGCGGTCCCATTTTCGCGACCTTCTTTTTTACCAGAAAACAAACTGCACCATGATCACTAGTTTTCCCGTTGCCTAAAGTAATCTGCGAGAATTCTGGTACCTATTATTTAGATGAGTTAGTCCACAGAGTAACTGAATGTGGAAGACAATAGTAGCTTTTAATAGTTGTTGGAACGTACGTATGTGTGTGTGATAGAATTTTGTAATGGACATGCCTAATTAGTCATTAACTCCGTCGCAAATCTGTTGTACAGAAACTATGGGCAAGCTTATTTAATCTGAAGTGCAGGTATCCAGCTTAGGTAAAACTAGGGAATGATGGATTTTAATTATAGGATATTGATCAGTGTAGCCATCAAGTACGGCATCTATAAATTACTGAGGTGCTGTATATTCTTAGATTTCATTCTGATTTAACTAATATGTAAATGTTAATTGTGGATTTGTTTGGAGGGAGGAGGGGGGGGGGTTGCAATTGCTGTACTGGATATTGAGTTCGTGACCATGCACAAACTGTCATTTTTCTGCCTTAAAAAAAAATGACTGCACCTGTTGGCTAAAATTTTCCAAAGTGTTTGGAGTTGAAGCTGAGTTACTAAGGTTGGGCTGTGTAGCTCTTGTCTCATGTAGTTGTGGTGGGTATGTCATTAAATTTCAGGTGGCCTAATTTTTTGTTGCTTTGGTATTGATTGGGATATGTGCATCTTGAATTTTTCTGGTGGTGATGAGTAGTTACAGATTTTGGGTATGAATACTAGATTTCTTTTAACATAAATATAATATCTTACAAAATACTAATTTGGTTTTTTTTTCTTTTCTTTCAGCACATTTGTCTGTCCTACGGAAATTATTGCTTTCTCAGACCGTGTTGAGGAATTTAAGAAATTAAATTGTGAACTAATAGCCATTTCTTGTGATAGCCAGTACAGTCATCTTGCTTGGGTTAATACACCACGTAAAAATGGTGGCGTGTCAAAGTTAAATATTCCCCTACTTGCTGACAAATCTATGAAGATTGCAAAAGATTATGGTGTCCTGAATGAAGAGACAGGTATCCCGTACAGAGGGCTATTTATAATTGATGGAAAGCAGAATCTACGGCAGATAACAATTAATGACTTGCCTGTTGGAAGGAGTGTAGATGAAACATTACGTTTAATAACAGCCTTTCAGCATACTGATGTACATGGTGAAGGTAAGGATCAAGGGTTCAGAGTAACAAATTTGAACTGTGTGATGTGGCATTGTTATTTACTGCAATAATCTCTTTACAGTGTGCCCTGCTGGTTGGAAGCCAGGAGACAAGACAATGAAGCCGAATCCTGTTGACAGCAAAGAGTACTTTTCTACAGCAAATCATGCCTAAGGAGACAGATCTGATAATTTATGTGAAAAGTATTAACCACTTAAGTATTATAAAACTAAGTGCATATGTTCTTGCATTTGAATGTATGAATTACTTGTTACAATTCTGCAATTGATACAGCAATAAAGTTCCTAAATGCTACTTACTTTTCTTGCAGTTCACTTTTTGTTTGAAATGTGTAATACATATTAAATAATTTGAAAATTGTTAAATTCTTGAAAGGATACACGCACTAATAGAATGATGTAGATGCATGAGTAGTCAGTCATAACACAATGTGATTAACAAATGAATCTTTAAAATTTGGTAGATTTCACCAGAAGTAGAGCTGAAGTGTTCAAATACTAAAGCAAAATATTGATCATTCAATAGTGGGGCCTCATAACTGTTGGGGCAAATTTGTTCAGAGGTTGAAGGAAGGAAATGGCATATCACCTCCACATGACCATACCCGGTAAGGCACCGTAGTGTACCAAAATCTTTGGAATGATATCAATTTACTTGAAAGCTTCACTGGTGTACTAGTAGCTGTGGAGTAAATGACATCTGCCTGGTCTCTCTTAAATTTGTTGCTGCCAAATCTGCAATTACATAATACACAAACTATATGGGCTTCTGTTCCACTTGCACAAAATATAAAGCACATTAGTGAGGTGATCAGATGACTGTCTTCATTTAGGAAGTAATTATAGTTGTAATAATAATTTTGTAGTACATGTGAAATAAGTGTTACTTGGTAAGTTTCTTGCACACTGTCTTGGAACAGTATGAAAATTGGCAGTGCTAAAGTGTAGATTCTGTTCTCTGCTGTGTTTGGTAGGAAATGGGAATTTCAGCTCTTAATCTGTGATCTGCAGGGAGGCAAGAGTGTAATGAACTGTATGCATATAAGTTGTTAACATAGCAGTGTAGAGAAGAACCTTGTAACAACTCACTGGTACTTAACTTTAGTCATCTTAATCTTGTTGCTGTTGGCATTGGGAGACACTGGTAATGTTACATGGCTTAATGTGAAAGTTAGGTAAATGAAACATGACACAGGGTCCTCCCTCCAAAATTTGATTTGCTGTAAACCCTATGCAGTTATTTTCATACTTTCGAAAAGTTTTTGAACTATCCACATTTTAGGGTATTTGTGGGGCCCGTGTAAAGTTCCTCAGTTATGTAGCTGTCTAATGTATTAAATGCAGCACTGGACTGTTAGTGTGAAATGTGAAGGCATCAAGTTACATATTTTATGAGGACAATTCACATTTTCACACTTGAAGATGCGAAAGTGCTTCAGATAAATCCTAAATGTCAGAAAGCAGCAATTGAGGGGAAGGGGAGTGGCAGTGGTACAGGTGGCTGTAAATAATTGTCAGTGGTATCGTGATAAGTGCAGTATGATGCTAAATTTTCTGTAAAGAGTAAAGTAGGAATGTTTGTGTACTGTGTAGTTATTACATTAAATTGTAATAAGTTCAAGTTGGTATGTGCAAAACAAAATTGGCAAGTTCCTCAGTACTACTCCATTCCACTGAGAGTACTAATGTGATATCTTTATTCAGAGGTAAGTTCTGTATATAAAGTGCACAAGATTGTATCTGTTGGCACAGAGCATTTGCCAGCCTGCTATGCCATGTTAACTGTACTATCAATAACTTCTGTCAGGACCACTCAAATGGTGATAAGACATAAACTCAACACAAGTAATACAGGTTGTACAAGATAAATTGACAGGAAAGACATGTGAACTGAACTAATTGTGGGAAATACCTAAAATGTGGGAAATACCTAAAATGTGTGATGGAACAAGTGGAAACAGTTGGCTATGCTACACCTTGCAAATCTTTCCTTAAAGACTTTCGTGAGGTCTGGCATAGCTAAGACATCTTTGCCAACTGTTCACTAAGCCAGATTGTCACTGCCGCAACTTAATTATGTAATGATCTCTGTAGGATACACACTTTGGACTTGCAGGGAGATAGAAAAAGGCTGGTATGGAACTACAGTGGTCCATGAACAAACAGTAATAGCACTAACAAATGTATTTTACTTAGGTATGAATTTTGTTTATGGAACCCTGGACATAGAGTACATAATGAGGTACTTGACACTCATTACTGCAGACAATTCTAAATTTTTTAAAACCGTAAGTAATTCTTTTTCACTAATTGCTACGCAAATGACACAAATTGTGTGCCTATGGTGAGCTGCTGTCTCAGATTCATAAATAAGTATGACAAGTTACTAGATAATACAAATTTCATCACTTTAATTATTCAAAATGTACACAGTGAAGTAAATCTAATTCTAGTTGCAGTTTTGACCACCACAGCAGTCACTGAGGAGAGTGAGCTTAGCTTGTTGAGGAAGTTGGTTTTTCATGTTGATACAAAGATGTTACCTGTTCTTTGCCACTACTAATCCATTAACACTTAGTTTATTTATAACTTTGATAATAGTTTCATTTTCATATGTGACTGATACAACAAACATTAAAATACCAGTGGTGGTGCATTCTGTGTTGCCAGCTACATTTATCAGTAGCAGTAAATGCTGTTGCCACAGTAAATGCCAAATTTTTTTGATAAATATTCATGTTATCCAGTAGTAGGAAAATGTATGCCAATTCTGAAATGGTATTTCAACATTTGGAGCACTTACAACATGAAAGAACACACAGCCCACTTTATAATACATAGGTACTTACTTATTAGGTTCAGATTTACTGTAGCCTGCATTTTACCAAAAATATTACATTGATGATTTTTTAGTTCCACACCAGCCAAATGTTGCTATTTGGCACACCAATGAACATCATACATGTATTAAAGTTGAGTTAGTGGTTTCTTAACAGCAGAGTGAGGGTGTATATGCCACTACTCCAGCCTGCACTGAAGTAACAGATAAGCACACGCACCTGTACCCTAGAGTTGAGCAGAGACTGCAGATGATTTATAGTTCATTGTAACTGTGGAGACAAGCTGATAATCTTGTGCAGTGATAACATTGTGTAATTCGGTGCTCTCTCTGTAGTGTATTGCCACATTGTTGTCCTAACATGCCCTTTACAATACAGCATGACACTCATTTTTTGAGAGATCTGCTGTTCAGTTCTCACTGCTGTATGATATTGTGGTTTGAAGTCGGTGACAATTTTTCTTGCTGCACATGCTTAAAGGAACTCTCCCCAGCCTTCCAAAACAGGAAAGAATGGCTAGAGGTTCTTTCATTTGTTTAATGTTCTCTCACCTTACATTATTTCTGTAACTTTTGCTGCTGTTGGAGTTGTTACAGTTCTGAACAGCGTGCAGCATTCCTTTTGGGGAATATTGTTAACCAGCAATTGGTTAAACCATTTTTTTGGTCCTTGATTGGGTCAATGAATAACAACTGTATGTTAGAAATTTATTTGAATTTGTATACCTGAATTGGTTTTAAAATTGAATGTACACTTGATCATAAGCTACTTAAAGTAGCTAGGCTTTTTGTGCTCATGTGACAAGATTATTAACTGAATATGAATTACATAGATTGAATTTGATTAAAAGAGGAAGTTCTACAATTAAAGTGAAAACTTTTTTAATGTGCCGATACTAGAATAACAATCTAGAATATGTCTTAAGCATACCATCAGTTTCATCACATTGTCCACACCCAGTTAAGTCACCAGATCTCACATTGTCATTGTAGATTGGTGGTGTCTGATAGTTGTGCAGGTCTGCAAGTGCAGTACACAATATTAGGAAATGAAGAGGATCCTGCAAAGGGTTGTTCTGTGATGTGCGATGTGAAGGCAGTAAAATGTGTGCGACATTATTTACTGTAGTGCCAAAAAAGGAAAAAAAAACCACACGTGCACACAAGGTTGGGACATTTGTGTTGGGACCCTGTAGTGTGTCCTAGCAAGACTAGATTTATTTCTGGAGGTAGTGAAGCAGGTGCAACCCACACAAAAATATTAGATCACTGAAATACATAGCTTGGAAACAATCTTTGTCAACAGGAATGTGTATATTACTGCACTCTACAACTTCTTACTTGATATGATACAGAATGATAGTCGTATCTCAATGCACAATTGATTATAGACTAAAAGATATAGTTCTGGATTCGAATACCACTCGTGTTTTGGATCTGAAGTAAGATGACGCTGTTGTCATAAGCAATGCAAGCGGAGTCAGATGATTGTGCTGTTCTGATATAAGTAACGTTACGCCACCAGTGTGAGTGCGGGCCAGTAACAGTCCTAAACGACGGGTACAGCTCGTAGCCGACGCTCCTGAGCACACCTGAGCTACAGGCTGACATCAAGATCTTGTAAGGTCTGTAGGATCATGTTCTATACTGACTTAATGATGACACCTTAGATGCATTACTTCAAATAAGCTTCGACTGTATTGTGGTCGTGTTTTAAAGTCTGTTTGCTTTGTGAAACCCATAGGGGTCACAGGCGTCTTTAAAATGTTCGTGATTTGTTGATAATGTAACAAAAAATACAATTCAACAAGCAACAAATCCACTGCATTCAGAAAAAATTTGGATTCCATATATATCTTAATGCCATATTTATTACATTTGCTTTTTATGTATTGTCTAAATGACAATCTTCCCCTCCAAAGAATCATTGATTCATCTGTTGATAAATCTCTTCCCGGGTAATACACTTGAGACATTCTTGTGTTAAAATAATCCAATACAGGTTATATCTTATATAAACGGTTGTCTGGTTTCGGGTTTCCTGGAAGTGGATTTTTTGCAAAATGCAGAGAGCGTAATATGATCAAATACCAGTCTCTGCTTATACTCATTGCTATTCCTCTATTCTCAGACAGCGGTTCTTTCTTCCAGTAGTCTTGTAATCGCGGGTATTTAACGTAAACCGTATGTAACGAAACACCCAAGAAAACTAGTAATTTGCCTATACTTAGAGGTTTCCATTTACAGGGCCTAGATCCCTCTTTTTTTATTGTAGCTCAGCAATATGTTGACTGCGTTATCGTTCGTTTAATCAACTAAAAGTTGCAACACTTTGTTTGTTACCAATAATCTGAAGAAATCCGTAGGAGAATTGCCAGCAGGATGAATTTGCAAAACTTCTTCCTTCATAAATGGGTGATACTGCATATTATGTGGTTCTTTATGCCAGGACCCACCTGGATTATCTCCGTGTTGCAGGTTGGGCTCTTTTTCGTCGTCGATTTCCACACAGTCGTCATGATCTGTATAGTCACATTCGGAACTGTCATGATACAGATTCGAAAGCTGTGCTTCCATGCTATCATCACTCTGCAATTCTTCTGCAGCCTCTAAATGACAATCTCCGTGGTATGCCTTGTCCTCACTACCCGGAAAGTCACTGTCGTCTAGTGCACTAAGTAACTGTTCCTCTGTCAATTTAACACTTTTCCTGCTCCTTTTTACATTGGAAGGTCCAGATGTCGCTTCATTATCCGCCATTACAAACAATATATGTTTGATAACTGACCACACAAAACTAAAGTTTACATGCTTTGATGCTAGCTGCAACTAGACTGAGTAATCCGATAGTGAGCGCGGACGCTTATAAGCGTCAGCCGCACTCGCTCGTGGCTTGCGCTTATAAGCGTCAGCCGCAGTGAAAGTGTTAAACAAATGCATACAAGAGGTGTTTGTGAAATTTTTACTACTTCCTTTTTGGCAGTGGAGACTTTTTACTTAGGTGAAAATTTTCCCCAAAATATTTAGTACATCACTGAGGAAAATATGCAGATTATTATTTGAGTTACTTGTTCCCAAATGTCAACAAATGTTCTTATGGCTATAAGTGTATAATGTAAATATTTTGCCAGTTTTCACCATTATGCACTCTGAAAAAATTTGAACATTCTATATTGTTTCTTGCAGGTAAACTTTAATAAGTGGGATATCAGACATTTCAAATTGTGAATTGTGCTCAATTGTCACAAAATATCATTTGCCATTTTATCCGTATATGCTTCTTTACTGACCTTGACCAAATGCTTGTATCAACCATTCAAAGAGATTACTTCTATCTTCTGATGAAATACAGTCTCCATGGCTAGAAATAACTATGAGCACTCCAACTAAGTGCAGCCAAGTTACTGTACTTGTTCTGATGGAGCGAGTTACAATTTTATATAATAGCATCCCCAGTGTGTACCATCACATTCAAATCAGGCGAATTTGTTGGCCAATAAATCAATGTGAGTTCACTATCTTGCTCGCCAGACCATTGTAGGAACAACCCTAGCCTTGTGACATATACAGTTAGCCAATTGGAAGGTGCTATCGCTGTCAGGGAAGACATCGTGGTAAGCCTGATGGCTGCCAGCCAGCCGCCTCAGTGTACTATGCGCTGTCCTCACCATATGTTGATAGGGGCTGTGGCCACCTCTCGGAACTGCTATGAGTGTGGTAGCCCAAGTTCTAATAAAATATGAGTGACGTTTCTGTGAGTTGCCCTCAGCCTGCATCTCCGCTGTGACCCACCACCACTACCCAGCTCTGTGCAGAAGTGACGCTACTCCATAGATCCACTTCATTGTGTTCTTTCCTGCTTCACATGCCCACAATGTTACCAGGCAGTACTCAATTTTATGGTGGCCATTGGTCATAATGTTTCGTCACAGCATATTTTAATGCCCTTAATGTACGCTCTTCGACATAAAACATGGCCACTGCAGAGACTTGTTCAAAAGTCATCAGTTTGCTCATTGAACATTTCCATGCAACATAGTGCTGGTGACAAGTTACAGTTCCTTTACGTTAACTTCTTAAGAAGAAAGTAATGGTGGAGTGCTAACAAAGAGAAAAAAAACTCCTAAAGATGAGGGCATAGTTAACAGATAATGCTTTGTATCTGGTGGTACAAAAAGGGTGCCATACACTATGAACTACTCTGCAGGGGTGCATCCAGGGCAGCCAGGTGAAATAGATGAAAAATAAATACAAATAAATATAATTTTTTTAAACATGTTCAGTAATGAAAAGAGCTAAAGAAAAGAATTAAAATTTGTGCCACAGCCAGGAATTGAACCTGTCTCTCCTGGTTACCAGGCAGGTGTGCTAGCCATTACACCACCATAGTTTTGTGGCTACCATAACTGCACTGACTACCTAAGTCCAATGCCCAACCAAACACAAACTTCAATTCAAACCCTCAGCCCAGCTTTGCATGGGGTGTGGTTCAGCGTCAAAGAGTGTCAGCAATAGTGACAGTGTGAGAAGGGAAAAATGGGTGAAAGTTTGAAATGAAGTTAGTGATAGTGAAGGCATTGGACTTTTATACTCCATGCAGGAGACCTGGTTTGTCGTCCTGGCTGTCGAACGAAGTTTAATTCATTTCTTCAGCTTCTGTCATTATCACAGATAAAGTTTGAGACACATATGTCTCAAGGAAAATTTTTATTCCATCTGATCAATTTTTAAAAGATGATGTGGTGTATGGGATTCACACTCTGTCGTCGTCATCATTGTCATCTGCATCTGCAGTAGTTTTCCACTCCGTTGCCTGCATTTGGTTTAGAAGTGCTCTCCACTTGTCCCTGTAAAATTTAAAAATGTCACAAGCCTTTCCAGTTACTGGGGAGGAGACTTACTCCAGTTGTGAGAGAACACTTACGCCTCATATGTATACTTTCATAAAATCTCAAATGGGCATTGTGGTGTTTGAGTCTCATATGTGCAAGTGTTCTGTATGCAGTTCAGCAATTGAAAAATATTGAGACTGTGGCTTAATAGAGTAGCCATCACATCATGAGGAGTTGATACCATATGGGTAATAGGAGTTGCTCCACCATAATACAGAGGCTGTAATGGGGTTTATTTTGTAAGCCCCTGTAGTGAAGTTAATGCCCTCATGATGGGCTAATTCCAACATTTTCAGATCTAAAGATCAATCTGATCCATATATACTACCGAACTGACAGGAGCTGGAACGTACTTCAGTGAAACTGCAGCAAGCATGTGCAGTCTCTCCTCACCCCTAAGTTCCCTCATTGAGGCAGTTTAATATGTTAACTGCTTTTGTTGGTCTAGCTTTGAGATTTTTGTAAGCCCCTCATTAAATGTGAAACCCAGGAACTTCTCCTAATTCTTAACAGGAAGAAGTTACCCTCAGTTGCACACCAGTTATGCTAGAAACACAGTATAAGCATTTAAAATTGACACACAGATATTTTTATGGAGAAGTTAATATTAGTACACTCTGCTCATTGTACCAGGCTCTTGGGCACCAGCTGAAGTTCATGACATGTTGTTACAAGAGTGGAGGATGAGCAGAAAACGGAATTCATTGAGGATGCAATGAACATTCCACAGGATATTTGCTGTGTACGAAATAAGTTAAAAGTAACGAAAAATGACTTAACTCTTAAAATATTGTCTTTAGGGGGAAATTTTCCAAGAATAAAATGATGTAAGTGTATGGATGTCACTTACGAAGAATCACAATAAAGTGGTGAGAGGCCCACAGAAACCTCATTCATAGAGTTTATGGAAGATATGTCTCCAAGTAGTATCTTGCTTAAAAAATATATCTACTAATTATCACTTGTGAAGGAAAGACTTGTATTTTTCACTTCTAGTTGGATAAGGTTGTAGAGAATAGAATGATACATTCCCAACCCACACTGGAAGCAAATGAAGAGATTCCTTTGTTCCTAAACGACCACAAAACACCTTTGATCATTTGTTCAGTCTTTCCTGTATAACTGGCAAGAATGACAGTGCAGTACCTACTTGGAGATGAGATCCTTTCCTAGTTTTAGGAGAGGGATCGGGCTAGTTTCTCTCCAGGAGTATGGGTATTGCCCTTTTGACCAAATATTATCAAAAAGTTCCAGTTGAATTCCTTTGCACTGGGGATTCAGTTACAGGAGCATCCTATAGGGAATTCTGCTGTAGGTAGGATCTGTGGTCTTTGTTACATATAAGGCAGATTCTGTCTCTGATATGGAGAATAGGCAGTTATATGTGTCTGCATTAGTGGACTCGTAAGTTCAGTCTTATTTTCTCGTATACCTTCCCAATGAAGTCTGAATGTGAGGCCTTGTTTTGCAATAGAAGTTAAGTTATAAAAATAATATTTCAATGTATGGTCAATAAGGCATGATGAGATCATAAGGACGCCACTTCACTGTATACCTGGTACTGTGGTTCTGTCTTTCCCTCCAAAAATATTCCCGATTGATTTCCATACTCTCATCGCCAGAGTGGAATGATTTATCGAATTCTGACTGTTGGCCCCCTGTGCCTTGAAAGACTACTAGGTTCTCTCTGGAAGGTCCGAGTTGGATCATGCTTGTAATATTGTCCACCCACTCCTGTGCACTAGCTCACTGTACAGTGTCCAGTTTGTTCTGCTGAGTACCCATCTTGGCAGCTTCCTGTTGGAGACTTCTCTTCCTGCGTGGTTTAACCAGACTGGGAAGTGTTTTTATGAGTGGGGATCATTATCAAATTCCCACTGAGTAGTGTAGGCAAGGGCAAGTGAACAAAATGAAATGTCTGTTGTAGGGAAGACTTAGGTGTTGAGGTGAAATGTACCCCTTGACATATATTCAGGGTGCATGTGTCTTCTGACAAGAGGAGGCTGTTGAGTACTCAGACTCCTGTGGAGCCACAAAATGGGTTGCGGTCATTACAGTCCTCCAGGAGGAGGAACAGACAAGGAAGATCTTTAGTTAAATCTCTGAAAGCCTTCCTGTCAAGTGGATTGTAGGTTGGTACACTGAGGACACTGGTCTTAGGCAACAAGTGAATAACCACAGAAACTGACTGTAAGTTCGTTGTGAGGTTGATAGGAGGGGAGAGGTATGCCACATGAAGAATGTAACCACATCCCACTTCGTCCTCTCAATCAAGGTCCTTCCCGTAGAGAGCACAGACTCAACACAGATGCATGTGTAGCCCTATAACTAATCCCCTTCCTCTGCAATAAGTTTTAACTTCACCACACATGTTCTAAATCTGTTCACATTCCACTGTAACACGAGAGCTATTTACTGATGAGGATTTTCATTCTCCCTTTGTCTATCTGTCTTGCGGTAATTAACTTGCAATCGGGGAGACCAATTAGTCCACATTATCATCATTGTCCATATAATTGTTTTCACTGTAAGACGGTGGAAATGTCCTGTTGTCTGACGACTTCAGTGTGACTACCTTTACTTTTCCTTTGATCTCACTTGTGGGTTTCCCTCTACTTGTCAGTGTACACAAGAATGATTTAACTCTTTATTTTCCTTTGGTGCTCCAGAAAATATTTCTTAACTGTCTGATGTATCAGTGTCAGTTTCAGGACAGGTGTGGGTAATGTAACATTGACTAGATTGCAGATGTATTTCAGGTACTGATATCTGTGCCAGCACCATTGGTAGAGCCAGTGTTTTTAGGTTGCTGTTTCTCCATGACAATGGCAAAGGAGGTTGTAAAACTTGAAGGTTGCATAGTCTCCAAAGCCTACTTTGCTTCGCAAGGGAGTTTTGTGGTTACTTTCAGCTCTGGTCTAGGCTGTAAACACCCAAGTGTGAAAAGAGCATGAGAAGTCTGTTTCATGGTGTGATGAAGCCAGCTGGGATATTTTTACTTCCTCTCTTATTTTGCCATCTGCCTCCTTAAAATTATTATTTTTTTCATTTTTGAATTAATTACCATTAACATGTGTGAGTATAATCTCCATTTTCATAAAAGAGAAAGATTGGCCCTCAGTTTTAAAGAATATAACACCAGATTTAATTTTTGCTTAGTTTATGTATGTAATTGATTTTATAATTTATTTTGACTATTCCTAGTTAGTATCTTTCATTATAGGGTGAAATCAGTAATTTTTTGTAATTTAAATTCTGTTGTTGTCTTATAATCAAATATAAATTCTGCGCTAATTATAAACATTTGGTGGAACAACTAATAGTATTCTTAAAGGATCTGTTTGGCTCTATTTGAAAACATGTTAGCAAAGCCAGCCCTTAATTAATTCCAAATTAATTAACAGTTTTGTCAAAAGTTGTTTGCATAACTAATTATATATGTTAAATTCATGATTTAAACAAATAATTCAGCTTAACCCTTGCAGTTGAAGAAACTGTTAAAAAGAAGGAATTTTTCAATGTATTTATTTAATTTAATGAGTTAAGTTTTAATTGTAATGTCTGTAAATTAAATATCAGACAATGTGTAGTTTCAGCACCTATTATTGTGAGGATATATAAGGGCCTGATTTTGATCCCAAGACAGTCAGTCCACGGCTGAGTTTCAGACGAGGAACCTGTATTGGTTAGATCAACAACAATGCATCAGTGAAATTAGTGTAACGCAATTAGGCCGTGTGTTAAAACAATGACAGTGTCTGTTGCATACGTAACTTGATATTTTTCAAGGACTGTGTGGTTAGGTTTTTACTGCTTGTAGATGTTCAATAGTAAACTATTGTAGCAGTATGTCTATGTTCGCCTAGTTAAACAATAGTGCAGTGGCTATACTAAATGTATGTATGGGGGGGAGGGGGGTTGTGAACAGTGAAAGTAAACAACTGTGAAACGCAAATGTGCACCTGTCGGCTACATCATTTAAAGTAGTCCGTGTTTGACTTCCACCCCCCCCCCCCCCCCCTATTTTTAGCCAGTATAGCGATGCAGTATGTCGACACTGAGGACAACAAACGAAGAAATAAAGTAGGTGAACTGTCACAATGGGCTACTGATATCGATCTGCTGCAGTCAGATTCCGCTGTTAATGGAACAGTTGTGTGTCCAAATCTCTGGCATTTGAAGCACTTCCTTCAGTTTGGCCTAAAATATCACACCTTCGGGTGTATATATCCAACTAGTATGACAATGAGGGTTCTCATGCACCCTACATTGTTTCTAGATTTCCCTCCTCCAACAATGATGTCGTTAATAATGTCGTGCAGTGTTGCCAGATTTCCTTGCATCCCTTATGATGTCATACACTGTTGCCAGATTTCTACCCCTCTGACAAAGACCAATTGCCCAATGTTTAAAATGGCATGAAATTCATAATAACCAGGGATCTTCCCCATAGGTATGTGATGTCACTGTGGAAGAAAGACAGTTGTCCTAAGTATAAGTAGGCAGGAAATTCACAAAAATTCAAGATGGGGTATTGTAGTGTATTGTGTGTTAACCCAGGGCCTAGAAATGACGGAGAGGCTGCGCTGCAGCTGCAGTGGTCCACAACCCCATGACAACTACCGCAGTCCACTTCACCCCTCCGCCGCCCCACACCGAACCACTCTTTCAGGGTTATTGTGCAGTTTGGCCCCCGGTGGACCCGCCCCCTCCTCCAGGGAATGTCTCACATCAGATGAGTGTACATGTATGTGGAGAACTTGTTTGTGCAGCAATCGCCAACATATTGTAGCTGAGGCGGAATAAAGGGAACCAGCCCGCATTCACCAAGGCAGATAGAAAACCACCTAAAAACCATCCACAGACTGGCCAGCGCACCGGACCTCGACACAAGTCCGTCAGGCGGATCATGCCGGGGACCAGGCACTCCTTCCCAGTCCGGAAAGCTGTGCGTTAGACCACACGGCTAACTGGGCAGGCGAGATGGGGCATTGTCCAGCTGCCACAAAATTTAAAAAAAATACAAGATGATGGGTTCACTGACATTACAGTTTAAACCATTCTCTACACCTGTCTGATGTCACAGTTTAAATAAATTCCTCCACCCCAAGTTACCTTAAGTTTGAAACCTAAGAGGTCACTTCTCTTGAAGTTGAAAAGAATACACCAAAAGAAGTACACTGTCTAAATTATAGCTGCTAAGGCACACTGCAAGTGTTTGTTTATTTAAGTGTTTAAGTTACTCATTTTGTCACATAAAGAACTGCTTGTAGCCACAGTTTGTGCAGCCATTTCTGCCTAGCCACAAATCAGTGAGTAAGGAGACACAGCCATGACGATAGAATGTAGACTGAAGTCAAAACTGCACATGTGTGAATTTTAAACAGCTAAACGATGCCAAAAATGTCTTTTCATATTATTAATGTTTTGAATAACTTGCAGTTCATATTGTCAGCTAAATTGTTGTGGATGTAATTGTTACACAAATGACCTGCATAGGGAAGAAAATCAAGGCTGTGTATTATGTTACAATATAGATGGCTGCTATAAACTGGACTTTAATTTATTGATGTTAAGTATATTATAACAATTACTGTAGCACAGTTCTTACAGAAAATTTTGAATAATGTATATTTTACTAATAATGAAACAGTTCCTTGTTTATGAGGAAGGGGAGGAAGATACACAACAGAGGGAAGAAGTAATCAAGGATACAGAAGAGAAGAGGAAGAAAAAAAACGTCCATGTTAATGACAAGATCTAAGAATATGACAGAATTCTTGGAAGATCTGGCTATTGAAAAGGATTTTTTGTGCGACGGCATGGAGAATAGACAAGAGGACACAAGCATAATACCAACAGAAATAAACAATCATGACTTGCTTGTTTTGTTTGATACAGAGGTGGAAATTAGTGCCATTTCCAGTGAGTTCCATGCTTGTGAAACAAGTAAAACTAATTGGAGCCGCTGAAAAACCAAACAAACCAATTAAATACCAAATGTTATTTGATTTTAAAATATAAGGGCAATCCATTACATGGACATTGATTGATTACTTTCATGATAACTCTTTGATGAGTTTCATTAAGGAAAGGACATTTCTTCGAATATTTCTTCTTCAGAAATGACCCCTAATTTTGTATCCATTCTTGACTGACCACCAAAACATCATAAGGTTTAGGTTTAATCTGCACCCAATCCATCGGTACTTCTGCTAATGCTTATAATGTTAATCAGCCCAATATTCTTATTGCTTTCCATAAAAGAGTGTCTTGTAATAGTGTAAGTTACTTACATTGTCTCTAAAAGTTTCAGCTCATTCTCATGATAATTAAGATACTTTGGGACAGTGTAAGTCTTGTTCTAGCCTAAACATGGGTCATGAAGCCTTCAAAATGTTTGACTTTCTTGTGCAGTAATTTTGTCACAAAGTGATTTAGATAGGAAACAGCTTCATTGGCCTATTATCTTCCAATGTCTTCAGTGTAAGTGTAGGGCACTGAAATTGTATTTGAAAGCTGAGAATATTGAAAGAATTAAACAGAGAACTGCCTTGTGTAATAGATGCCATTAATACTCATGTTTGGTAAGCATGTAGTTTTTTGGTAGTCCAGGTAAATCGCTTCTGTTCTATTAGACTTTTGGCTTCTCAAATTAGCATTTATTTTTGTGGAATAAAATGTTTCACCATTGACTTTCTGTACTTTCTGGTCACTAGTGATCTTATTAATTTCTTTCAAGGCTTCTTTTCTCATGTCATTGCATTCAGATGAGTACTTACCACAGGTTGAGCATGCATCATTCCTTGGATACTCAAAAGCTATACTGAATTTGATGTTAAATACTGTTATATGCACTCATATCAAACGTCAAAATGTGGGTATTTTTCCTGGGATATTTCATGCAATTATTTTCACCAAAAGTTCCTCTGGAAGATACAACCTCATGGTATTGTCATGGTATTGATCAATCCTTAAATGAATAACTGTGATCATAAACTGCCATTCCTACTTCTTCCTTAATTTTCAATTACCTATTTCCATGCTTACCCCTTCCAGCATGAACAGACTAGACTTGTCCCACTTCAAAATTTTCCAAACTGTCGTTAATCGTCGCTTTGTTACATGTACAGTCATGAAAGCTTTTCGACATGTAGCAGTTTCGTGTACAGTGTCGTCACTGTTCACTCTTACTCTGTCTCAGAAGTTACAGCATCGAAGCTGTGCTTCATCTTCATTCTACGTTGATAGCACTGTGTGAAGTGGAAGTATTCTAATGAAGCCTGTTAGATACAATGATTGTTCAGTCCAGTCTACCATATCATTAAATTTTCGTATAATATGTGACCTTTCTTCAGCAATTACTACTGCAAACACTGTAACTTATAGTTAGTCTTTTCCTAGTTTGTGTGACTGAACCCTCAATTTCTTCATGGTTGTACTCATTCACCCTTGTACATGCTCTTTCCTAAAACTGTGAGAATCTGAAGGACTCTGTCTTTCAGCCTCAGATGAAGCACTCATAATTCACTATAAATAATTAACGTATCAAACTGAAATGAATTAGGACAACAGCATTACAAAACAGAGTGTCTGAAACTAAAGCAATGGTTTTCAGTAATACCAACACTGCACTATAACGAAAAATTCTGTTTCTTACCTCATAATTGTTTGCCAACCCACAAGGAATAAAAACTTAATACACAACATTGGACAGAGCACATTTATTCCCTGTGGCGAGGGATATTAGCACTGTAGCAGCACAACCGCTTAGGATAGGCAAAGTCAGTTTTGTGCAATATTCTGAGCGCAAGTTACAGCCAGGTGCGGGCCAGATTGCAGTAAGTTACGCTGACCAGCGGTTGCGAAGTGGAACGGAGGCCACAGGACCGTCAAACTGTTGAAAAGAGTAAACGCAGTGGTTCGAATGGCGCAAGGTAAAGGCAGAAGGGGCCCACTGGCGCAACCAGGGTGTGGGGCGTGCATGACTCTGAGCGATGCGTTAGCGAAACAGAGGCGCACAGCTGAGTATAAATAGGTGTTGTTTTCTTATGAAATTCATTCGAGTGTGGCACCTCTCCTGGACGACGGGGCGTGTCACTCCGCCAGGCTACACGCAGCAACAGATGGGGTGACAGCGTCCCAGTCCACGGCCATCTGAGGCCGATGCAGGGTCCGCAGCCAGCCAGGGCGGGCCACTCTTTAGCTCACTACTGCAGACAGTCGTCTCAGCTCCCGACACACGCCAGAGACTTTCGTGCGAGGGGCCGCAGGTTCCGACGCCGGATCATGGGCGGTCGTTGCCGCGGCGTTCCCAGCTACGCCATCTGAGGAAGAATGGCAGCGGGGCCAGCCTACGGCTCCCGACGGAGCAGCCCGGAGACGAGGACAGTGGTCGCTGAGTCGGCTGCTGGCGCAGCCCCATCCTGACGTAGCCGAAGCTCTACAGCTGGCGAACAAGGCCGGCACAACATAGCGTTGCGTTGCACAGGTCGCTGGGGCAGTGGCCTCAGCATTGTGGGGCCTGTGACGTGGACTGAGGTCAACGAAGCACTGTAGTGGAAACAAATAAATCATTTGAAAAGCTCGGCCGACTTTTAATACAGCACCTCCTGGCACCCACCCACTACATTTGGTGTCAGAATAGCGGACGTCGTCTGTCCAGTACGACGTTTGAGCCCACCGGCCTTAAGGAAGGCAGGACAGTTTATCAGTTAAAGGAAGGGCTTTTACAAAGCTACAAGAAACAGAATAGCGCTCGGTACTTTAGGGAGAGGTTAAGTAAAATGACAAAGAGTCAGGGGGAGATGGTGGAGAAATTTGCAGACAAGATAAGGGAAATTAATGAGTATACTTACGAGTTTGGTCAGAGTGATGAGGTGAATAGTGTTCTGTTGCAGGAGGCCGAGCAAAGAGCACTTGATGTATTTTTGAGAGGATTACCACTGCATATGTCAAGGAAAGTGCGTGAAGGGACGCTGAAAGATTTGTATTCGGCCATTCAGCTGGCAATTCAGTGTGAGGAAATAGACAGGGGTACGTGAGAAGCAAACAGTATTTGCAGTGGGTATAAAATGTTATAAATGTGGTCATACGGGATGTGTGCAGAGGCAATGTACCGTCACCAAAGAATAGAGGAAGGGATGGAAATCAGCAGCGTGGAGGATGGAGATTGGAAAGGTGGACAAGCGTTAAACGGCAGAGGGGGCCCAAGACCCACCCAAAGGAGCTCCCGTTTAATTTCAGTGCAACGAATACGTATGCAGAGGCGGAATGTTCAGTGGTAGAATCCACAGGAACTAAAAAGTTTAACTATGTATACGAAGACAGTAACTTGTTCTCGAAAGAACAGTTACTGTTGATGACCGTGCAGCTTTTCCCTGGAATAAATGATGACTAACTGAAAACCCCAGCTGCCGACAGGTGTTGTTGATATACCTCGATGTGGACAGCTGAAAATGTGTGCCCTGACCGGGACTCGAACCCGGGATCTCCTGCTTACATGGCAGACGCTCTATCCATCTGAGCCACCGACGACACAGATGAATAGCGCGACTGCAGGGACTTATCCCTTGCACGCTTCCCGTGAGACTCACATTCCCAACTGTCCACAATTCTACATATGTATTGTACCTTACAGACATTTGCCCACCCACTCATTACTCGCGCACGCTTTGGCGATTCCCGTAAGAGTCTGGCAACCTGTGCGCATTCGCACAGACGAAGGTCAATGGCTGGGTAGCCTTTAACTGTAGTCATCATTTATTCCAGGGAAAAGCTGCAAGGTCATCAGCAGTATCTGTTCTTTCGAGAACAAGATACTGTCTTCGTATATATAGTTAAAGGCTACCCAGCCATTGACCTTCGTCTGTGCTAACGCGCACAGGTTGCCCAAACTCTTACCGGACTCGCCAAAGCGTGCGCGAGAAATGAGTGGGTGGGCAAATGTCTATAAGGTACAATACATATGTAGAATTGTGGACAGTTGGGAATGTGTGTCTCACGGGAAGCGTGCAAGGGATAAGTCCCTGCAGTCGCGCTATTCATCTGTGTCGTCGGTGGCTCAGATGGATAGAGCGTCTGCCATGTAAGCAGGAGATCCCAGGTTCGAGTCCCGGTCGGGGCACACATTTTCAGCTGTCCACATCGAGGTATATCAACAACACCTGTCGGCAGCTGAAGTTTTCAGTTAGTCATCATTTAAAAAGTTTAAGATTTTGTTGGACACGGGGGCGCAAGTGTCAGGGGCTACTAAGAATATTATGGGACGAAGGAAGTTAGACCCACCACGTTATAGGTTGCGTGGAGTGGGGGATAAGGAAGTCACACCTTTGGGGTCAGTGACAGTTGACTTTCGCGTAGAGAAAGTCCGATTTAATGCATGCATGGAGGTAGTACCACGGGTGAGCGAGGGCTATGACATGATCCTTGCATCAACATCATGCCAAAATTGACCTTGGACAACGATATGTGGAACTTGGCGGAATTTTATTTCCGCTATGGGAAACTGTTGTCAATGCAGAGCTGTCGCGAGGGGTGTTCAACGTAATGAACAAACCAAATGAACCCCGTACATTAGCATTAAGACTTAATTCGCATGAGTGTGTGTCTAGTGGCACCAGGAAGTCGCTTTGGGTAAGTGTGGAGTTGAATCTACCTGTGGGTACAGTATGTGTTATTGAACCATTGCAGGATAATGAAGATTTGGGTTCATTGGGCTGTTTTGTGAAACATTGTGTTACACGCATACAGGAGGGGAACGACGGGCGATTAGTTCCCATGAATGCGGATAATTTTAGCGCTGTAGACGCGAATTTGAGGAAAGGAGTTTTAGTAGCAAATTTGGATGTGCCAGATGATGAAGACTGGTGTTCGAGAGATAGGCAAAGCGATCAACCACTAACTGCCGATAGAACTGCATTGCGAGACAAAATTAAGCATTTGAAAGGAGAAGAAAGGGAGCGGATGGAAGAATTATTGTGGGAATTTAAGGATTTGTTTTTTTCCAGAAGGGCCGTTATCAGCAACTCCATCAGTTCAACATAGGATACCAACAGGGAATGAAGCACCGGTTTACCGTAAACCATACAGAATACCGAGGTATTTACAGCCGATTGTGGAGGATTTCTTTGATCAGCAGCTTGCGGACGGTATTATAGAGCATAGTAATAGTTGCTGGGGAGCAGGCATTGTCGTTGTGCTTAAAAAATCTGCAGATGGAATTCAGAAATACAGTGTCTGTTGTGACTACCGATACCTCAATAATAAGACAGTAACGGATGCATACCTCATTTCAAACATATCGGAGACTTTGGATCACTTAGGACAGTGCCAGTACTTTTCTACGATGGATTTAACAAGTGGTTATCATCAGTTAGAGGATCGTCCAAAAACTGCTTTCTCTACTCCTGGAGGCCATTACCAGTACATTAGAATGCCATTCGGTTTGAAAAACGCCGCGGCAACGTTTCAGAGGTTACTAGACAGTATCTTGAGGGGTTCGAAACCACGGCAGTGTCTTGTCTATTTGGATGACATAGTGTTTTCAGGTAGTGTGGAGCAACATAGACAGCGGTTAAGGGAAGTCTTTATGAGGTTAAGAGCAGCTCGTTTGACGTTGACCCTGGAGCAGTGTCATTTCGCGTTAGAAGAAGTAAAATATTTGCGTCATATTATCAGTAAGGACGGAGTGCGGACAGATCCGAGATTGGTATAGGCTGTAAGGGATTTTCGGGAACCGAAAACGGTTAAGGAAGTGCAGTAATTCATCGGACTTTGCAATTTCTGTCGAAAGTTCGTGAAGGGTTTTGAAGATGTAGCACAGCCGTTGACGCGATTGTTGCGGAAGGATGCAAAATTTCAGCGGACAGAAGAGCGTCAGAAGGCGTTTGACAAACTGAAAGAAGTGTTAACATCAAGTCCGGTTCTTGTGTTTCCAGATTTTGAAAAGGAGTTTATACTAGCATGCGATGCATCGAATCAAGCATTAGGGTGTGTTCTTAGTCAGGAAACTGATGGGAAAGAACGTCCTGTAGCCTATGCGTCTAGGCAGTTGAATGCAGTAGAGAAGAATTACTCAACAACAGGGAGGGAGATGCTTAGCGTAATCTATGGAATCACATATTTTAAATGTTATTTATATGGGAGAAGATTTCGGGTAGTGACAGATCATGCTGCGTTGAAGTGGTTGTCGGGGTTGAAGGACCGTCCACTAGACTCGCTAGATGGGCTGTGAGCCTTAGTGAATTCGACTACGAGGTGGTGCACAAGCCTGGAAAGAAGCACGGTAATGCGGATGCACTAAGTAGCAAGGTGGCAAAAGTAGAAGTCATAGGTTATGACAAAAATTACAGGACGCAGACAACGATTGTAATGTGTATGACAGTCTTCTGTGCAGAGAAACAAAGTTAGGGCCAAGGGTAGTAGTGCCAGCGAAGTTGAGGGATGAGGTTTTAAAGGGAGCACATGATCACGTGTTATCCGGTCATGGAGGGTGTAGAGCGACGAATAGGAGAGTGGTGGAGAGGTAGGAAAGGAGATGTGAATCAGTATGCCAGGAGTTGTATACCATGTGCGCAGAGAGCAGATTTGAGCCAGAAACAGATACAGCCACAACGATTACCGGAAGCGACATGTCCATTTTCTTTTCTGGGGTTGATGTCTTAGGACATTTTAGGCAAACGCCATCGGGGAACAGATTCGTTCTCACAATAATAGACCATTTTTCGAGGTATGTAGAGATGGTGGCTATGCCAGATCAACAGGTAGCAATGGTCGCGCAAGCGTTAGTGAATAACTGGATTTTGAAGTTTGGTGTACCAGAGACAGTAATTACTGACCAAGGGACAAACTTCATGTCGGATTTAATGAAGGAGCTGTGTCAATTGTTGAACGTAAAGAAGTTGAGGACGAGCGTGTTGCATCCACAGGCCAACAGAAGGACAGAACGGGCACACAGAACAATCGGGAAAATGCTGAGTTTTTATTTGGATTCTCATCACCATCAGTGGGACGACTATTTGAAGCACATTGTGTGCGCAGAAAATGCAAAAGTCCATACAAATATCGGTTTGTCTCCATATGAGGTAGTGTACGGGCGAAAAACGCCGTCACCGTTTGATGTAGTGAAGCTACAGAAAGGAAGGAGTGATGAATCTGTACGTCAATTTGCGAGAACAATTCGGGATGTTTGGAAACGAGTACAAAAGGCGAATACGAAGGCTTTGGAAAGGCAGGAAGACTCAGTGAATCGGAAAGGAAGTTTACCGCAGTATAAAGTGGGTCAATGGGTAATGCTGTCCAGCTTCTATACGCAAAAATGAGGTATCTAGGGCTATACCAAGTTGTTGAAACCACATCTCCCGTTCATGTTAAGTTTCAGCTGCCAACTAGAGCAAAGATAGTACACATTTGGAGGATACGGCGATTTAAGGGTTGCCCAGATGTGATTCTAGGCGTGTCACAGGAAGGGAAGAGGAAAAAAGAGAGAGTGAAGAGAGGTGCTGAGCGCAGAGAAAACCAGGAAGATAGAGTACAGCATGAAGTACCGTATACTTTGCGATCTAGAAAGTAGTGGAGTATTTGTAGTTTTTTTTGTTTTCATGTTATGTATCATTGGGTTTGTGTAGGTTCATTGGGGTCCTCAGGTCACTGAAAAGGGAAGTGTAGTGTCTGACGTAGGTGGAGTGTTGTTGGAGTAATAATAGAACGTAGTTCTAGAGAAATAAATGCGTCGGATTAAATTTTGTGGCAAAGCCGTAATAAATATGTCTTTAACGATGTCACAGTCGTACGATTTCTTGTTTAAATTATTAGTATTGACAGTACTGGGTCAGGAAAGTTGTGTTTATTGCACCAGTTCATATAAAGTAAATTTAAGGATGATAGTAGTACACAATCGGTGTTGACTTTGGATCAAAAATAGTGAATGTTGGTGGAAAATCTGTGAGCTACAAATATGGGTCGCATGCACGGTGCAGTTAGTTTTAGGTAAGTAGCTAGTGGGGAAGGGACATCGTGGAACCAAAATTGAACTTGCAACGAGTCGGGATGCATTGGATCTTCTCCACCTACGAGAATTTGGTAGTAGTAGCAAGTTGTTTTGAGCAAGGAGTGTTTAAGGAAGCAAAACGTATAGAGTTCGAGGGGAGCGGAATTTTAATCGATGGAACTAAGTGTAACATAATTTCAGGAGTCACACAATCGAATGTTACGCAGCCACAGCTGTACTGGCCAAAAACCACTTTAGAATTTTTGCCAAGGCAGAATCTGACCTTGTTAAATCAAACTCTGGAGCCAGGTCTATTGAGATCCGTAAACCAGTTCATTTCAGACCAAGAGGGGCGCGTATCAGGCGAATAGTTTGGTCAACATGTCGCACATTATAGGGAAAGGCAGCGGCAAATAACGATCATTTTGAGCACCTCTGTGCCAAGTGTCATCGCAGCCTTAACTTTGTTGTGTTGTTGTCTTTCTGGTCAGGTGGAGAGCTAATTACCAGAGGGAATCGAGAGTAGTCCAAGTCCCTGTGGATTGGATACCGAGGGCGTGAGACGAGTAGGTAAGGGATTGATCAAGCAGTGGTCGTCCAGTAAGGAATTTTTACGTTTTGTTTTATGTCATGCTTTTAGGGGGGCACTAGACCACATTTAAGTTTTCGAGTAGTAAGTAAGCATGTCGTAAGTGCCAGTCCAAACAAGTTTGAGGGTTAGTTAAAGGATGACCCGGGCCCGGGTAATTCCGAAGAGGGGAATAATGTAGCGGCTCCACCGTTTAAGATAGGGAAAGTTAGTTTTGTGCGATACTCTGAGCACAAGTTACAGCCAGGTTAGGGCCAGATTGCAGTAAGTTACGCTGACCAGCAGTTGCGATGTGGAATGGAGGCCACAGGGCCGTCGAACCGTTGAAAACAGTAAATGCAGCGGTTCGAATGGCGCAAGTAATAGGGAGAAGGGGCCCACTGGCGCAATCGGGGTGTGGGGCATACGTGACTCAAAGCCATGCGTTACCAAAACAGAGGCAGCACGAAGCTGAGTATAAATAGGTGTTGTTTTCTAACGAGATTCATTCCAGTGTTGCAACTCTCTTGGACGGTGGGGCGTGTCACTCCACCGGGCTACGTGCAGCAACAGATGGGTCGACAGCATTCCAGTCCATGGTGGGTCGTTTGTTCGACCCTCTGAGACCAACGTAGGGTCCGCAGCCAGCCAGGGCGGGCCACTCTTCGGCTCGCTACCGCGGACAGTCGTCTTGGCTCCCGACACACGCCGGAGACTTTCGTGGCGAGGGGCCACAGTTTCCAACGCCGGATCATGGGCAGTCGTTGCCGCCGAGTTCCCAGCTATGCCAGCTGAGGAAGAAGTGGCAGCGGGGCCAGTCAACAGCTCCTGGCGGAGCAGCCCGGAGACAAGGACAGTGGTCGCTGAGTTGGCTGCTGGCGCAGCCATCCTGACGTAATCGAAACTCTACAGGTGGTGAACAAGGCCGGCACAACACAGCGTTGCGCTGCACAGGTCGCTAGGGCAATGGGCTCAGCATTGCGGGGCCTGTGACATGGACTGAGGTCAATGATGCACTGTAGTGGAAACGAATAAATCATTTGGAAAGCTCGGCTGAGTTTTAATACGGCACCTCCTGGCACCCACCCTGTACAGCCCGTTCTTTCCTGCATACCTAATCTAAAGTGAGTTACAGAACTTGGACTGTTCATGGTATCACTCTGGCCAATTACCTGTATTAAACAACATTGAATACCACATCACTTAGCGTATATAACCCATTTTTGAAAAAAAGTGGACAAAGCATGTTCTTTTCCTGTACTCTTCAGATAGCAAAATAGTACAATACCCACTTACTTTTGCCAGTCACATCCTGAGTAAAGTTGAGAGAAATTAAACTGTGTCTGAGAAGAAGTCATGAGCCATTGTCTGTGGGTTCTGAAAGTTCAAGATTTACGACTGTGACACAACAGGTTCATGAGGTGGGCAGTGTTCCTTCAACAGTATGACAAACCTGAAAATGCTAGAATCCCAAATAGAATTGAGGAAAATGATGGTACATCCAGACTTAGTCATTTTAAAGCTATATAAGGAAAAGAAGTAATAAACGATATTTGCAAAAATATGAGACAATTATCAGAATGCAGACAAGAATTTGAAATTGGTAAAGGTCAAATCTGATTATGACAATGGCATCAATATTGGAGCTTGCTACAAAGTATACCATGGTGGACTGAATTTTCAGAATGTAGGTAACCCAGGAATATGAAGGGTATGTTGCCTGTCACAATTTGTAAATGAAGTGACAGATTATTTTCATTTGGTATATGGCCATTGTGGAGCCAAAAAGTGCGTGGAGAAATTATTAGAGTGTATCACCTTCAACAATTTAATAAGGAGTATAGTGCAGAGAATTAAAAACTGCGATACTTACCAAAATACCAAGTTGGCAAATGCCACAAATAGAGGTCCTATGCAAATTATTAAACCTGATGATGTGTTGGATATAGTTAGCTTTCGGACCGATACCAAAACCTCCAGGCGACTTTTCACACATTTTAGCAGTCGTTGAGCTTCTTTCGAAATTCATAACGCTGTTCCCATTGAGGACACCATTCTGCTAGAGTGGTACATAATAAAATGGCCCTGGATTATTTTGTGAACATTGGTAAAGCAAAGAGAGTATTATTTGGTAATGGCTCAGAGTTATGGAAAGATGGTATGGCAGACAACTAAGTACAGATTGTAAACATATCAGCCTACCATTCATCAAGTAATCCAACATAGTCATGTGAGGGATTGGGTGATTATGTCAGACTTATCAGCATGAAAGTTGCAGATCTTTGGGCAAGCATGTGACAGAATTTGAACAAATAATGATGAACATGTTAAATCATGAAAGTGCGTGTTTCACTCCTAAAGAAACATTAAATACGGAGAAATCAAAAAGCTTTGTGGAGAACTTACCCAATTTTGTGACTTCTGAGGACATTACTTTACATGAGGAAAAACAGCTACTTCGAAACTAGGTGGCAAAACAAGCTGAAGCTCAGGATTCATTGTCATGGCGAGAATATGAAACTTCCAAAGTTCCAAATAGGAGATTTGGTTCTCGTTGATACGTATCAGAAATTGAGTGAAATTAATCATGACATTAGCCTTACAAAATTGTAAATATCCCTAACGATAATGAGGTATTTGAGAAAGTATGAACCTAGAGTTACAAATAATAATTAACAAACATAAAATATAGTCTGAAATAAATTGTACTTAAAATGAGCAAAACCACAATAATTTCATTAGTTAGTATCTCCTTAATGTAATAATTTTGTCTGTATATGTTAATGAATAAGCACAATGTCCAAATATGGTTTTTTTAAGTTTCAGAAGATACCTAAGATAACATGAAATGCAACAAAAATGGCTGTGCTTTTGAAAAAGAGCCCTGAAAATGAAAAATAAAATGAGTTGTGATGAAGGACTCACAAAAAAGTGAAAAATTGGGTGTCAAAGAGAGTGAGAAAAGACTCATTGAATGCATTATAAGTAGAAGCACAAATTAAAATGAAGTGTGAGCAAGGAAAATTCTGGAGGACATTGCTCTTTTTTATTTTAGAAAATTTGTCAATATAATTGTTTGTGCATTGATAATGATTTGTGTTTGGAAATAAATAAAAAGAACAGCACGTAGTAATTTAATCTGTAGGTTTTTGAATTGGAAGTTGTAATGGATGTTTCATTACATTAACAATAACTGGCTTTAATATACCAAATGTTGCACTGTGTAATGATAAACATATATACAACACTGAAAAAAACTATTAGTTAATAAGTTTTTTATCTGCATAATTAATTTATAAAGTTTATCTGTGTATGTTATCCTGCTAGATAGTCTAGCATTATTGAAAGTCGTTAATGATTCAGTGAGAGTTACATTGTCGAAAGAAGCATTTCCTTGAAGTGATTCTTATAGGATAATTCAATGAAATATGGGGTGTATGTAACTTAACTGCTTAAATTTCACCAAAAATGTTGTTATAACTTTTCGATTAATGTGTGACTTTAAAAATTGATACATAAAAGTATCGAGATTTTCAAATAATGTTAAATCTATTGATGTTTTCTGAAGATGTAAAATGTCCTTGACAAAATGTTAAAAGTAAATTGAGTAATAGATACTGGTTAAAGAAAGCAAAAGCTCAATAATGAATTTTTTTTAATTACAGAAGAGTGTAGCCAATTATCATTGTGCATTCTGTTATATCTACATATTACTACCCATGTGCGAACAAAAATTTTTTATTAGGTGTAGCAAGACAACCACTTAATTTTACAAAAAGATAAACTTTCCTCGAAAACGAAAGGCTTCTTCTCCTACCAAAATTTTATAACAAGCCAAAGAATATGCCACCATATTGAATTGAAATATTAGCAACTGAACTGAACTTACATTCCTTTGCTGGATTTTCTCTCGACACTTTCTGGCAGATGCCAGGAAGTAGACGGGTGCAGAGTCTGGGGTCGATGGCCAGCATAGCGAAGATGTGGCACCTGGACATTCCATCTGCATCGAAGTATCTTCTGGGCAGCAGTCTGTGGTGGGTCGAAAGATGCCTGTGTCCCTTTCTTCTGGCTATTTAACACAGCGGCTCCAGTATTCCTCCACTAATTATGGAGTGATGATTGGCGGCCGTTGGCGATCCCTCACTGGTGGATGGTGATATCATAGTGTGACCATCCACACTGGAAAAAGGCTCATGTGTGTGCGGGGTTAGAGATTGATGTGGGAGGTCGTTGTCCCTTCGTGGCCGGATTTGGTTCTGGTGTCGGATACGTATGACACCTCCAGTGCAGACGACCGCATACATTGCCTGTTCTTTTGGTATGAGCGATCAAGCCTGGTATCCAATGGGGAAGCCCCTGTGCATGGACATTGACCCAGACTTTCTGATCGAGCTGATATTTTGTCCGATACTGGGTTGGCTGCTGCTCTTGCCTGTCTGGTGGTTGCAGTAAAGAGAGTGTGGATCGCAGTTGTCTTCCATGTAGTTGTTCTGCTGATGATCCACCCTCCTTAGGTTGACATCTGTAAGAAGACAAGAACAATGATAGAATAGCAGGCAGAGCATAATGGATAGTTATTTTTGCCATTTTCGCCTTAAATGTTCGCATGAACCGCTCTGCGAGCCTATTCGAGGCTGGGTGGAATGGTGTCATGCGTACCAGCTGGATACCATTTAAGGTACAAAATGTCTTAAATTCTTCACAGCAAAATTGGGGCCCATTGTCAGATATTAACGTGTTGGGTAGCCCTTCGATGGCGAAAATGTGCGCTTATGCTTGAATTGTTGCTGCTGAGGTTGTGCACGTCATCTGTGATACATAAGGAAAACGCGTCGTGGAGTCGACGATGATTAACCAGCAGTGGCCAAGGAAAGGCCCTGCATAGAGAGACCATGGTTTTTCTTCTGCGGGCCACGGAAAATATTTCTTAGGGGGAGCTGCTTGGTGTTGCTGGCATGTCATACAGGTGGCGATGGTGTTAGGAATTGCGCTATCCATCCCGCGCCAGTAGAGATGTTTGTGGGCCAGCTGTTTAGTCAGTACCACACCCCAATGTCCTTTATGTAATAGGTCCAGTGCTTTCTTGTGCAGGGCAGCCGGAATAATCACCCTGGTGAAGGTTTTCACTTCGCTGGAGTATGACGCCTTGCCGGGTCGACAATTCGTGTCACCTGTCCCAGTAGGCCTTAAGGTTTGCGTCTTGCATCTGTTTCCTGTTGCCTGGCCAGCCGGTCTTAATGAATTGGAGAAGTTCTGATAGGACTTTGTCATCAGCCGTATGTTTGGCAATGAGTTTTGCATGGAAGCTGTGCCAGTGGGTCCTCTGCGACCCCTTATAGTAGGCAGCAAATGACCGGGTCCGGCTCAAATGCTGGATCGTCCTTTGCCAGGAACTGAGACATGAAGTCCGCGTTCGCGTATTGTGCTGATGAGCGGTACTGTATGTCGTAGTTATACTCTGCAAGGAATAGGGCCCATCGCTGAATTCGGCGAGCTGTCCTGGTGGGTATGTCGGCCGACGTTCGGAATAATGGTACAAGAGGCTTGTGGTCCGTCTGCAACACAAAATGTCGTCCATACAGGTATTCGTGGAACTTTTTCACTCCAAATACTATAGCCAAAGCTTCTTTCTCTATTTGGCTCTAATTGCGTTGAGCTGTTGTGAGAGACTTTGAGACAAACGCTATTGGTCTTTCCACACCATTGATCACATGGGAAAGGACTGCTCCAGCGCCATAATCAGAGGCTGCTAGTACCAGCTGGTGTGTCGGATCGTATGCACAAAGACATGTAGTTTTTAAGAGTGCCTTCTTTAAAGCCTGGAAAGCATTGTCGCACTTGGATGACCAGTGCCATTTTACCGCCTTGTGGAGAAGGTGGTGTAGTGGTTCCGCTATTGCAGCAGCGTGGGCGATATACCACCTGTAATAATTGATTTTCCCCAACACTGATTTGAGCTGTGTGGTATCCATGGGTGGCGCCAGTTTCTGGGGGTCCTCTATGTATGCCGGATTGGGTTGTATGTCTGAAGCACTAAATATGTGGCCTAAGTATTCCACTTGTTGCACCCCAAAAACGCACTTCTCCACGTTACAATGAAATACCGCAAATACGACTGAAAGGGTCCTTATGAGCACCGTTGTGTTCCGGCCTGTGACAATGATGTCATCCAAATAATTTGCCGTGCCAGGGATGTGGTGGATCAGTTGTTTGACTACCGCTGGAAAATCGCCAGAGTACTAGAGATTTCGAATGGGAGGCGATTATATCGAAACAACCCAAAGGGCGAGTTGATTACTAGTTTTTCTTGTGTCTCTTTGTCGATCGGCAGCTGTAGGTATGCGTCTTTTAAGTCTATTTTCGCGAAGATTTTTCCTCCAACGAGTCGAGTGACAATTTCTTTGATCGTTGGAATAGTGTAGGATTCGGTGACTGTTTGTCACTTCCATATAGATTATATGTCCCTTTTTAGCATCCACAATAAAGTTTTATTTTCTGGTGAGAAAGTTTCTATATGTTGTCGGTGGAAATCAGGCAGGAAATCTCTCCAAATATTCTTAAGCAAAGTAAAGGAGTGCCTTTTATGAGTGAGTACATGTGACTCAAATAAATTCGCTTAGAAAATGTAGATTATAGCACTTTACATACAAATTAAACATACTTTTTTCGTAATTTCCCCGTTATCTTTCGCTATTTTATCACACCCCAAGTATATACTGTAATATACAGGGTGATTAGAATTAAAGTCAAACGTTCAGAACGATGTAGAAATAACACCACCGGTCAGAATGACGTCAAATTGCAACAGAATATTATCGGAGAAAGGGGAAAACTTATGGCAAAAAATAGTGTGAAAATTGATCAATAGATGGCGCTGGCCGGCCGGAGTGGCCGTGCGGTTCTGGGCGCTACAGTCTGGAGCCGAGCGACCGCTACGGTCGCAGGTTGGAATCCTGCCTCGGGCATGGATGTGTGTGATCTCCTTAGGTTAGTTAGGTTTAATTAGTTCTAAGTTCTAGGCGACTAATGACCTCAGAAGTTGAGTCGCATAGTGCTCAGAGCCAGATGGCGCTGTATGTGTCAGAATACGTAAATGAATACATCAGCCATGCGCACGACCCATTGAAGTTGGTATAAACATACCAGGTACATGGCCACTCCTCCTTTCACGTCTGCAACGTTCACCACGACTGTGTCAATTCAGGATCGCACTCTGCTTGTGAAGCTGTATTACAAGAATGATGACTGTGCACATGTCTTTCTGCAGAAGTTTCTGACACTGAAGGGTTTGGAAAAAGGCGTTGGTCCGATGACTGCCGTGGGTCTGGAGAAAATAATTCGGAAATTCGATAAGATGGTTTCTTTTGGCGTGCAAACTGGTAGAGGGAGGAAACGAATTGATTTGACGTCAGTGGAAGCATTGGCCCAGCAATGCAGGAGGAGATGAGCGGTAGTGTGCAAACGTGTAGTGCACAGAGAATTGCCCGAACACTGGACGTACCAGTGAGCATGGTGCGTAAAATCCTACGAAACATCCTTCTTTGCTACCCATTCAAAATTACCCATGTACGCGAGTTGCTTCCTGTTGACCTGCCAGCAAGAGAGACCTTTGGTTTAGAGCTCCTTGCTCGCAAGGAAGTGAAAGATTTTGTGGACAGACAAAGCCCACTTCCACCTGACAGGATATGTCAGTCAACACACAGAATTGTCGAATATGGACAACGGAAACTGCACACGCAAATAAACCAGTACCACTTCATCCTAAAAGGTCACTGTGTGGTGCGGCATCATTTATCATAGGGCCATATTTTTTGAAGAGACAGGTGCTTCCGGCCGTGTTACCTGTACCATCACTGGTAAGCACTATGAGTGTCTTTTACGCAACCACGTCATTCCAGCCCTCCAACAGCGTGGCTGTGTGGATGGGATTATTTTTATGTGGCTGGGTGTTGTGTGATGTCCTTAGGTTAGTTAGGATTAAGTAGTTCTAGGTTCTAGGGGACTGATGACCATATATGTTAAGTCCCATAGTGCTCAGAGCCATTTTGATTATTTTTATGCAAGATGGCTCACCTCCACACACTGCAAATACAGTTAAGCAGCTGCTGAAGCGCCATTTGGGAAATGCTAGAATTTTCAGCCGCCATTTCCCTACAGTCTGACCATCCCAATCACCTGATCTTAATCCGTATGACTTTCGGCTGTGGGTATATTTGAAAGATGTGTTCAGTGTTCCGATTGCAAACTTAGCTGCATTGAAGGCACACATTGCGCAACACATTCTGAATGTGATCCCAGAAACACTTCGATCAGTTGTGGAACATGCCGTTTCTGAATTAAATTCCCCTTCCTCGATATACGTTTTCGTGTGTAGAAAACACTGTGCTTACGAAATAGCTATGCAAGCTACTTTTTGTCGATTCTGGTTCCCCTCCAGCACCCTACCCCTGGGGTATTCACATCGCAGCACACACAAAATAGTGTAACTAGGCTAGGAATTTGCAGTTGTATTGTAGCCCAATCAAATTTAGAAGGTATGATCAGAGGATTAGGTGACCAGAAGTATTGCCATCTTGGTCTGTACCCAGAGGTTTCTACTACTGGTACAAATAATTGTCATAAACAAAAGGTATTTGCTGTTCGTAGACTTTTGATCGTATTTCTATGCTAAAACGCATTCTATTGTTTGTCCTACACATATACAAATACCTATACACACCGATTTGGGATCCAAACCAGCAACTCCCAGAAAATTAAAGTAAATACATATAGGTTGATTTGTGAAAGTTCACTGTTCTCACACATGTGGGAAAGTGTCTGACGAAATAAGTACAGGAAAATAACCACTGCAGCCATATCATCAAAGAAATTTATTTCAAACGACTAGTTTCAGTGCGACACTTACACTATATTCAGGTTCTGTTCAGCAAAGAACAATTTATATATCTTCAACACCTAAGTCTGATAGCTGATTTAATATAAAAACAACATACCACAAAAGCACTAACACCATAAATGGACTAACAACAATAACACTGTGAGAGTATGTGTCACATACGTAATTTTTCAGCTCTACTTATAAGAGAACTTCCCCATCGTACCCCCCTCAGATTTAGTTATAAGTTGGCACAGTGGATAGACCATCAATCGAGAAAACAGGAAGAAGTTGTGTGGAACTATGAAAAAAATAAGCAAAATATACAAACTGAGTAGTCCATGTACAAGATACGCAACATCAAGGAGAGTCTGAGCTCAGGAGGGCCGTGGTCCCACGGTAGCCGGCACGGTAACTCAGCGTGTTCGGTCACAGGGTTAGCTGCCCTCTGTAATAAAAAAACTGAGTTAATGGGTCAACGACGAACTGAAACGGGTGTCTTACGACGTCCACCCCGAGCAGATACAACGAACGAAAACGAACAAAATGATATTAAAAAAATGGTTAGCGTGAGCAGCTGTGGAACGAGAAGTCCTTCGTTCAAGTCTTCCCTCGAGTGAAAAGTTAAATTTTTTATATTCAGACAATTATTATCTGTCCGTCCGTCCGTCCGATGCGAGGTAACTGCGCCGTAGTATGGGGACGCTACACCTAAACAAACATCGAAACACACGACGTCAGTCGACTACAGCGCATGGAAGAGAGAGTATTCCTGCTAACGAGGCTCCCTGGCTGGCAGTTGACTGTTTGCTACTTTGGACGAGAGTGCATTAAATACGTGAGACGTATTCCGTGGTAAATATGAATCTAGCAAATATAGCTCGCGACTTCAATAACAAGGTCAATGAATATTTTCCGAATTGTAAGGACTTGGAAAGTTCCTTAAGGGATCGAACGATTGTCGAATATTTGTATGATTATTTCCTACATTTGTTGATAAACAGTACGTGTGGTGATGACGATACCTTGCTGATTGCTGCGGGGCTATATGTACCAGATGATGAGATTGTTGACGATCCGTACGAAGAACACAAAGAGGAAATACTGCGACTTCATTCTGATGGTATTTCTTTGGGTTACATGAAGGAAATGCTCCAGTACAGGTTACTGACCAAACCAATTAAAAGACGCAAATATAGATTATGGAGTGAAGTAACAAATAAATTTAAGAAATTTAAAGGGATGGAGGAAAAAAGCACAATTAAATATTGCAAAGAAGTCGTGGAACGAGGTGGAACCCGAAGACAGAAGTTGAGTGAACTAGAAAACCATGTATGCCGACAATGCATTAAAGCCAGAAATGAATTAAGTGCAGTGCATGATACAGACCTACAGATTTGGGGATTGCATTACGCTAAACAAATCGGCCTGGACTTCAAGGCTTCATCTCATTGGCATGTCACGTTCAAAAGAAAATACAATATTACGAGCAGGAAGATTACGAAATATGTAAGCAAGAACTACGCGAATAAACTGGAAGAACTTTTAGAGTGTTCCAAGATGTTTGTTACAGAAACTAACGTCATATTCCAACAGTATGAAGACGCATATATTATCAACACAGATCAGTCCAGTTTTAACTATGAAATGAAATCGACCCGCACGTTATCGTTAGTTGGAGAAGGCGACACGGAATGTACTGTAGACCAGCTGCATGCCACTTCACATAGTTATACCCACAGAGCATAGAAAGATATAGAGCGGCCTTCCCCTCGGCGGAGGCCCGGCCGGCATGTGCTCGCCTGCCTCGCCCCCCTGGGCACCCACCTGGCCGGCTGGGCACTGCCCGCGCTCCTCTTTCCTTCCTAATTTTGTGCTTACTACCTTATCTCACCCGATTTTCTGATCTCTAGTTGTTAGTTATTAACGTATTAATGGAGATGAACAAATAAACTTAATAATATAGGCGGCGAGATAAAAAAACTTAAAAAGAAATCATATTGCATGGCATTACTTTCACTGAAAAACTTACTTTTTTTAACACATACTATAATTGCTTGCTAATTTTATTACTTTCGCACGGCAATAAGCATCCAAACTTACCTGTTGGTTATTGTTACGTTTAATATATTCACAAAAGAAATACCGGAAAAAGCAAATAGGTTGTGCACAATTCTTTTTCATTGTCCCTCTGCACCATTCTCTTCCTAGAAATCATAACGGAAAAGCTGTTTTTTATTCTAGCATAATACAGCATTAATGCCTTATTAATTTGAACATTAGCATAAATTAAAATGAGTAAATAAATAAAGGAGTAAGCTTAGTTATTTCTAACAAATTTTTATTATTGGCCTTCGAAATGAGCAATTTTTTTAAGTTTTTGTCTAATTTTTTGTTCCTCAATATTCTGGTTTTTAACAAATATATATTTCTTGATTCTAATACTAAAATAAATTTTCCCAATGCTGTCAATTATCTAGTTTCTGTGATCGTCTTCCCCACCATTTGAGAAGTGTGGCGAGTCGACAAATAAATTGAGATTGGAGCACTGGTTGAGCAAACTGTTGCAATAAAAGGTAAGATTGCTCTTTCGTCTCCCTTTCAATGTGCTCGTCTTAAAAATGTTTTCACAAATCATGCATATGCGATTCACATCAGACGAAGGCTGCACCAAGCCTCCACGGTTTTTAATTGAAACCAAATTGACAGCTAAGTTCAAAGGCATATTTTCGTTATGTCCACTGATTGCCACCAAACATTCTTCCCTTTTTATTTTCCGCCCTAGGCTCCGCTCAACGTATCCTCCAATGTATTCCACAACATCCATACTTAATTTGGATAAAACTGGCTCCATTGGTAAGAAGGGTTCATCTTCTTCATCACTTCCCCTTGAAACTTCTGCGTCCAACAAGCTTGATTTAGGCGTAGACACATTTATTTTATCTTCACTGCTTAATTTAGTTCCAATTCCAAGTCGCAAAAGGTCAATTTTATCAAGTAGTATTACATTTCCACTGCTAACATCACTTTCATGCAACTGCTGATGCACCATAATTTTCCTGAACAAGTGGCAAAACTCGTAAGCACTTGGGTTGTCGTTGTTTCCTCCTCTCCTTCTGGTATAGCAGAACAATCTCTCCAAATGGTCTTGACTTATTTTATACAGGGTTATTACAAATGATTGAAGCGATTTCACAGCTCTACAATAACTTTATTATTTGAGATATTTTCACAATGCTTTGCACACACATACAAAAACTCAAAAAGTTTTTTTAGGCATTCACAAATGTTCGATATGTGCCCCTTTAGTGATTCGGCAGACATCAACCCGATAATCAAGTTCCTCCCACACTCGGTGCAGCATGTCCCCATCAATGAGTTCGAAAGCATCGTTGATGCGAGCTCGCAGTACTGGCACGTTTCTTGGTAGAGGAGGTTTAAACACTGAATCTTTCACATAACCCCACAGAAAGAAATCGCATGGGGTTAAGTCGGGAGAGCGTGGAGGCCATGACACGAATTGCTGATCATGACCTCCACCATGACCGATCCATCGGTTTTCCAATCTCCTGTTTAAGAAATGCCGAACATCATGATGGAAGTGCGATGGAGCACCATCCTGTTGAAAGATGAAGTCGGCACTGTCGGTCTCCAGTTGTGGCATGAGCCAATTTTCCAGCATGTCCGGATACACGTGCCCCGTAACGTTTTTTTCGCAGAAGAAAAAGGGGCCGTAAACTTTAAACTGTGAGATTGCACAAAACACGTTAACTTTTGGTGAATTGCGAATTTGCTGCATGAATGCGTGAGGATTCTCTACCGCCCAGATTCGCACATTGTGTTTGTTCACTTAACCATTAAGAAAAAATGTTGCTTCATCACTGAAAACAAGTTTCGCACTGAATGCATCCTCTTCCATGAGCTGTTGCAACCGCGCCGAAAATTCAAAGTGTTTGACTTTGTCATCGGGTGTCAGGGCTTGTAGCAATTGTAAACGGTAAGTCTTCTGCTTTAGCCTTTTCCGTAGGATTTTCCAAACCGTCGGCTGTGGTATGTTTAGCTCCCTGCTTGCTTTATTCGTCGACTTCCGCGGGCTTCGCCTGAAACTTGCCCGCACGCGTTCAACCGTTTCTTCGCTCACTGCAGGCCGACCCGTTGATTTCCTCTTACAGAGGCATCCAGAAGCTTTAAACTGCGCATACCATCGCCGAATGGAGTTAGCAGTTGGTGGGTCTTTGTTGAACTTCGTCCTGAAGTGTCGTTGCACTGTTATGACTGACTGATGTGAGTGCATTTCAAGCACGACATATGCTTTCTCCGCTCCTGTCGCCATTTTGTCTCACTGCGCTCTCGAGCGCTCTGGCGGCAGAAGCCTGAAGTGCGGCTTCAGCCGAACAAAACTTTATGAGTTTTTCTATGTATCTGTTGTGTGTCGTGACCATATGTCAATGAATGGAGCTACAGTGAATTTATGAAATCGCTTCAATCATTTGTAATAGCCCTGTACATGGGTATATATTTCCGCAATTTCTCCTCTTTTATAAGTCTGACATACATTCTGCGCATGCTGTTGATGCATATCAGAAAACCCATAAAACTAGTTTAACGGGGACCATTGAGTACTAATCTGCCGTTTTTTCCTTTTAGTTGCAGAATGTAGGGTTCTGTTCTCTCTAATGTTAGACAAACATCAAGTTCATTATTTTCATTTATTGCTTGTTTTAAATATTTTTCTCTAATAGTTCTGGAATTTAGTACATCAAATAAATCATTAAAAATATTTACGAATTTGATAGTTCCATCACAGTCTTCGAAGCCTGGAATGCCTTTCATTTTACAATATTTCAGTGCATCCGCCACACTCCTACTAAGCAACTGAGCTGCTAGCTTCTCTTTCATTTTTTGATTTTTGAACCAGATATGCTGATTTTTTTTATTTTATTAGCCACACTCATACTGTCCATTTGTTGCAAATGTAACAGTTTATCGAAGACTTTCCAGCATATACCTCTCCCATCTGAGTCCACTAATTCTTGCAAGTCATGGAGAGAATTGCGTACTAACGTTAGCATGTGTGATGGATCGAAAAACACATTGACATGATGAGGTCCTGTTTCGAAATGCGTTACCAGCTGCTTTGGGTCTTTGAAATTACAACCAAATTTTCCGAAAGACGCAAAATTCGATGAAGTACCAAAACAGGTGACTGAGACGACTTTTATGTTTTTGTCTGACAGAAGTTGCAAACACTGAGAAATCAGACAATAAATTTGTTCGCTAATGATCCCTTTAATGAAGAAGTAACCCAGAGCAATTTTCCACAATCAACTGATGCACACGAGATGAATGACGAACACTTCATTGGCAATTGGGGCTCCGTCGTCCGTATTTACACATCCGAGGTCCATGTATCCATACAACTTTTTTCCATCCCAATCAATATGCTGTCGAATGGCCATTGAATCGAATATCAAACTGCACACAAGTCCATGATGAAGTTTGCATTTTTCTTTCAGTACCCGGAAGACTTCTGAGCTGAAACCTGGTTCAGCATTGATGGAAGAAAACCACTTAGCAATTGTTCGTGGATGCGGCAGGCATGTCTGAAAAGTGTGTCGTACCAAGTTGTAAGCCTTAGGAGAGAGGAAATGCAACGTCGTGGCGAAATTCCGTATGCAGTCATCGTACTGTTTCTTCCTGTCTGGATTCACACGCTTTTCTGACTCTCTCTGCACAAGACACAATGATGTTGGAGAAATGTTGCACAACAAATCGCTGTGCTCTAACTGGATAAGATTTTTTCTTTTTAGTTCTTTAACGATATCTGTTAAACTAGTGACTTTTAATTGCAGTCTCTTTTGTTTCAATTTCATATTCCGCAGTTTTTTCTAGATTCATTTAGTTTTTTTGGGTCTTTTCTAGTTTTTCTTAAATCAGTTTTTGGTACTTTTTCGGGCACTGACGATGGAGTAGGCGAAGTAAGACGTTTGAGAACTCTTCTTACCTTTGAAGCTGATGTTGATGGCTGTAGATGTGGTGGATGTGAACTAAATATCGATGGAACTGCATCTTTTTTCAAATATCTTCGAAAAGGAGAAGAATTCTCGAAGTCTTCCTCGCTGAAATGACAGCTGCAGATACGACTGTGAGTTGAAGGTTTCCAGTTGTCTATTCTGATCTCTCGAATCCATTTCTCCTTCAGTTCTGGATCGTTAGGAAAGCGGTGGAAAGAAATTCTTCTCCTCTCGATATTTTCTTTTTTTTCTACGGTAATTGCAACCGTACGCCACACACATACCCATTCGAAAGCAGGAAAATTTTCGCAGACGACAGCAAAATCTCACACAATAACAACTCGTCTCCGACTCTACACCGAACAACGAAAAGCTCTGGACTGCATACTTGTTCGCATAAAGGAAGGAATTAACGGTACCCAGGCGGGAACGGCAGCACAGGGCCCCAGCGCGGTAGGTGCCCAGGGAGGCGGGGTTACCTGGCACATCCCACGCCGGCCGAAGGCCGCTCTATATCCTTCTATGCTCTGTGGTTGTACCATACAACATGCTCAGAACAAAGCAGGATTTCTTTTACCTACATTTTATTTATGTTTGCAGGAAAAAATGGTGAATCTGGACCGAAAGTTCAGCAAAAGGTGAATATGGTACTTGCGCAAACGCCGAATGTCATTGTGAATTGCAGTGTGTCAGGAAAAATGGAGAAAAGACTAGTGAAAGCCTTTAATGAACGTGTGATTGCTCCTTACGCGGACAAAGATTTTGCCTTACTCCTTGACAGCTATACAAGACAGAAGGATCAGGCATTGTACAATTTTAGTGTGGGAGTAGATGTGATTACCATTCCTCCAGGTTGTACACCTCTTGTGCAACCGTTAGATGTGTTTGGTTTTCGGCAAGTAAAATACTTTGTGAAAAAATTCTATGATTTTGCGAAGCTGCACAGATACACAGAGCAGTATTGTTTACGTGATCGTGTGTCAATTATCGTAGTTCAGGCACTCACACATAATCAACTTCGCTCTCCAAAATTCCAGGACATGTTCAGATTTGCTTGGACATATTCAGGATTTGGCCATCTACACACGGGAAAATTTGAAAACGTTAAAACATATGTTTTGACAGAGCACAGGGAAAACTGTGCGACTGTGAAACTGTTGCATTCATTTTTTGCAGTTTATGTGGCAAACTCTTATGTTTCCATCACTTTTTTGGGAGTGATTATTACATCCACAAGAAAACCTAAATCGGGCATGGTAGAAGAATCTTTTTACCCATTCGCCAAGTGTATAAGTTAAGTGGGTCGACAACATATTCCTGTCATGTGACGCACATGCCGTCACCAGTGTCGTATAGAATATATCAGACGTGTTTTCCTGTGGAGGAATCGGTTGACCTATGACCTTGCGATCAAATGTTTTCGGTTCCCATTGGAGAGGCACGTCCTATCGTCTACTAATCGTACGGTTTTGCGGTGCGGTCGCGAAACACAGACACCAAACTTATTACAGTGAACAGAGACGTCAATGAACGAATGGACAGATCATAACTTTGCGAAAATAAAGAAAGTAAACTTTTCACTCTGAACCAAGGACCTTTCGCTCCGCAGCTGCTCACGCTAACCACGGGACCACGGCAGTCCTGCGCTCAAACTCTCCTTGATGTTGCCTATCTTGTGCATGCACTACTCAGTTTGCATATTTTGCTTCTTTTTTCATAGTTCCACACAACTTCTTCCTGTTTTCTCGGTTGATCTGTGTTCAGTTTTTCAAGGCCTATCCACTGTGCCAACTTATAACTAAATCTGAGGGGGGTGCGATGGGGAGGTTCCCTTTTTAGAATAAAAAAAATGGGTGAAAGTATAAGAACATAAAAGCACACAATAGAAACTGTGCCATAGTAACCAAATATGTAGTTATTGCCATCTGTGAAAAAAGATGAAACATTCAGAAGGTAACATTTAGCTCACTTTAAAATTGTATCAGTACAAAAATCGAAACTACAGGAATTTTAAATTTAACAAAGGGACAATATATTACACATGATCGAATTGAGAACATGTACAAAAAACATATATAGAAGGTTATGAAAGTGCTCTAAGAAATGAAAGATAACAGCAAGGAACCAAAATGGCGCATGCTAATCACAAGCCAAGTATAAATGAAGAACATCATATGTAAAAACAATGTCTGCAACGGACAGCCTTCAAGGAACAAAAGTAACGACCTGATCAAAAACCCCTGGTGAGTATAAAACCCATAGATAACTGTGAAAGCTGGAATCAGGTGTGTCATATGCACTTTTTATCAGTATGTAATAAACAGAAGCTCATAATGGTAAGAAAACTAAGAATCAATGTCCAAAGACCAACTTCACGTGCCTCATCCTCGATAACAAAAATATCCTAGGTAAAATTAGCTAAACAGTGTCATTGTCAACATACATGGTACAGTACATAGACACTGTGTTACCAATATACCTAGCTGTCCGTAACTATGTTGTATCAGTATTGGGAGCCCCTTGAACTCTTACCATTCACTACACATATAAATGATCTGTCGTATGTACAACAGCACAGTTTCCAAGAAAGGTGTAATTAACAATAAACGTTAAATGATTTCGGACGTTACAATCAAAATCAGACATTGTGTACACGTGTGCAGTATCATACAATAACAAAAAAGACTACTAAGACAGTAAAGCAACAATAGAAACATGTAGCATAAGAGCAATCAGAAGTAAATTGACGACAATTCCAATCCCTCATCCTAGGAAGCTGAAAAACCTGTCCCAAAAAGAAAAAAAGGCTAATGTTGACGATTTACTAATGCCAACATTAGAACACGTAATGTGATAAAATGTGGCAATCTGTGACAAACATTGTACCATGAATGGTAGAAAAAAATCGAAATTTGGTTACACAACCAACTGAATGCGAGTTGCTGATAAATTACCCCACAACGAACTAAAAACACTGGTGAACCTGACTTAACGTGCACCAGATAAGAACGAATAGAATGTTAAATAAAAGACCGATAAAAGACCTCTGAACATGAATCAGTGTTTGCAAGGTAAGTACAAATGGAATGTCAAATAAAAGACCGATTAAGGCTGCCGCTAAATAAAATCGAAAACGTTTTGACACAACGGACTCTAATCCCAAAGAATGAATATCAACTGATGCTCGAGGCTATTACTAATGTGTCAGGTCATATATAAATATACCCAGAGTTACAAAGTGAAACTGCAATGAGATAAAACAGGTAGCAGAATACTATAGACAAGGAAGGGAATGATGGTCGGTAACACATCAAACAATGATGCGTACTGAAATGTAGTTGGAGCTGTATCTCACTTTAACCATTCCTGCTAATACAGTGGTATAATGAAATGTAATTGGAACTGTATGTTAATTTAACTGGTCATACTAATACAATGGTACATTTCTCTTGTATTAGTATGATCGGTTAAATTAATACGGCCAGCAAGGTATATTGGTACCACAATGCCTATGTATTGTTCCACATATGTTGACCATGACACTGTTAGGATCTACATCTACGTCTACATGGATACTCTGCAAATCCTACTTAAGTGCCTGGCAGAGGGTTCATCGAATCACCTTCACCATAATTCTCTATTATTCCACTTGTAACACCTAGACTGATTAGAAGTAGGTTTATGCTATGTCACTGTGTATCTGTGATGATGAAGTATTTGTTCTTTGTTACTTAAGGTGATTGATTTGTGGCAGGAAATGTAAAGTTCGTAATGTATGTATGGAAAAAACTAAATAATGTTTAAAATAATGAAATTTTACAATATATGTATGTTTGTAAAGAAAACATTGTATATTGGAAGCTGGTTCATGCTTAGAACATTTGTATCGTACAACATAAAAGATGTAGGGAACTCACTTCGTAACGGAAGTGGCTTGGCGCGATGTAAAAGGTGGTTTTGGAGGTCGAACTGGGCGGCTCCTTGGTGGGAACGGTACGCAGTCAGTGGCTAGGCGTTGCACGGTATACATCGCGGGTGCCAAGGGAGGCAATTGCAAGTCGTTTTGCAAGGAATATTGCCTCAGATGTGGATTTGGCTCTTGCATGGTACTCTTGGCAATAATAAATAGCTCTATCAAGTTAAAAATCCGTCGCCAAGAAGAAATTGTAAAGAACATCCAAACATCAAGAGCCGTGCGTACAGTTAGCCGCCACGTCGCTTGCCACCACTACGTCGTCACTGCTCCACCAACTTCATGCATGCAGATATGTATCATGGACCAGTTAATTTATGTGACTGATTTAATAACAATCCAAGTGCTATAAACATGTGTTTAGAACCGTATCTATCTCAATCATGAACCCATGCAGGATCTCCTCCTAAGTGTTCAGAAAACTGAGTATCCTGTTTCAAACAAACTAGTAATTTATTTCAGTGCATTAAATGTGCAAATATTCAGTGCCAGACTGTGTAAATGTTGCTGTCTAAAATACCTGCTTCACTGATGATGAAAAAGCCACATAAGCTAAACTTATTGGCCTTGATTGCTATCATGAACGATTTTTTGAGGTCAATCGAGTGTAGTGTTGAGTAATTTGCTTTGGAGGATAAAAACATAAACTATTCCAAGTGAGGCTAAGAATCAAATTTAGTTGAACTGAATCTTACTACTAAAATGATCATAGAGTTTGACTAGTGATACAGTATCAGTTTATGGGTCCCCACCATATTCTTCTCATATTAGGAAGATAATTGGAATACTATTGTTACTAAAGAAATCTGATACATTGCTATAAATGGGAGTATAAACAGGGTAATTGTAGTATTATTTAATTTTTGTTGTGGTATTTATATGTCAGTTAAGTCAGAAGCCCCTCTATGTCCAATTTTAATTCAGTGTTTCCTGCAGTAACGCCTCAATATTGAGTCACATAATGATCGTGATTGTAATTGTTGTTATTATGAGTTGGGTATAATTTTGCTTCTATGACTACTGGTTTGTGCATTAATGGTAACTGCTGCTACCCACAACTTAGATTACCCTGTATTCGTGTGTATCCAGTATGCTATTCAAAGGGAATCTTAATGAAAGTCACTTCAACAAATAATATTCAATTTTCTGAAACATAATATTTCAAATTAATGTGCCTAATAGGGCTGGCGACCGTTAGAATTTTCATTCGTATATGAACTTTGCTACTTTCATTATCCCCAAAGTAATAGCCTGTTTAGTTTTCCTATTAATTACAATATATTCAAAATTACTGTCTGATACCTTCAACCATTAGGCACATGCATGGTCCAAATTAAAAATCCTCACTGAGGGTAACGTTTGTTTGTGTCACAGCAAGCGAGTGTTGTACACTCTCAAACAGAACGCGGAAAAAACGAACACCTATACCTTTCTGCGCGAGCTCTGATTTCCCTTATTTTACGAGTATTATGATGGTCGTTTCTCCCTATGTAGGTTGGCGCCAGCAAAATATTTTCGCTTTCGAAGGAGAAAGCTGGTGATCGAAATTTCGTGAGAAGAGTGTGCCGCAACGAAAAATGCGTTTGTTGTAGTGGTGTTCACCCCAAATCCTGTATCATGTCAGTGACACTCTGTCCGTTATTTCGCGATAATACAGATCGTGCTGCTCTTCTTTGAACTTTCTCGATGTACTCCATTAATCCTACCTGGTAAGGATACCAGACCGCGCAACAGTACTCCAGAAACGGACGCACAAGTGTAGTGTAGGAAGTTTCTTTAGTAGATCTGTTACATTTACTAAATGTTCTACCAATCAAACACAGTCTTTGCTTTGCCTTTTCTACAAAATTTTCTGTGTTTTCTTTTCAATTTATTCGTAACTGTAATTCCCAGGTATTTAGTTGAATTTACGGGCTGTAGATTTGTCTGGTTTATCGCGTAATCAAAGTTCAGCGAATTCCTTTTAACACTTTTCTGGATGACATCACACTTTTCATTATTTAGGGTGATTTACTCACCATTCAGAAATCTTTCTTTCTAAATTGTTTTGCAGTTTGCTTTGATTTTCTGATGAGTTTACTAGACGATAAGCGCCAGCATCATGTGCAGACACCCCAAGACGGCTGCTCAGATTGCCTCCTAAATCATTTATATAGATAAGGGACGGCAAAGGACCTATAACACTATCTTGAGGAACGCCGGAAATCACTTCTGTTTTATTCAATGACTTTCCATCAATCACTACGAACTGTGACCTCTCTGACAGGAAATCACGAATCCAGTCATATAACTGAGACGATGTTCCATAAGCACGCAATTTCACTATAAGCCTCTTGTGTAGTACAGTGGCAAAATCATTTTGGAAATCTAGAAATACGGAATGAACTCGAAATACCTTGTCAGTACCATTCAACAATTCGTGTGTCTAAAGAGCTAGTTGTGTTTCACAAGAATGATGTTTTCTAAATCCATGGTGTCTGTTTGTCAATAGACCGTTCTCTTCGAGGTAATTCATAATGTTCAACATAATATACGTTCCAATATTCTGCTGCATGTCCACGTTAAAGATATGGGACTGTAATTTAGTGGATACTCCTACTATCTGTCCTGAATACTGGTGTGACCTGTGTAACTTTCAAATCTGTGGATATGGATCTGTCGTCGAGCTAGCGGTTGTACAAGTATGGAGCTATTGCCTCTGTATACTCTGAAATGAACCAAACTGGTATACAGTCTCGACCAGAAAACTTGCTTTTGTTACGTGATTTAAGTTGCTTCACTACTCTGAGGATATCTATTTCCAAGTTACTCCCGTTGGCAGCTGTCCTAGATTCACATTCTGGAATATTTACTTCTCTGGTGAAGGAATTTCGAAAGGCTCTGTTTAGTAACTCTGCTTTCGCAGCACTGTCGTCGATAGTATTTCCATTGCTATCAAGCAGAGAAGGCATTGACTGCATCTTGTCGCTAGCGTGGTTAACATACGACCAATACCTCTTTGAATTTTCTGCCAGGTTTCGAGACAAAGTGTCGTCAGGGAAAATACTATAAGCATCTCGCATTGATGTCTGCGCTAAATTGCGAGCTTCTGTAAAAGATCGCGAATCTTGGAGATTTGCGTTCGTTTAAATTTGGCATGCTTTCTTCTTGTTTCTGCAACAGTGTTCTGACCCGATTTTTTTACTAATGGGGATTAGCTCCGTCAATTGTTAATTTGTTTGATATAAATCTCTCAATTGTTGTCGATACTATTCCTTTGAATTCAAGCCACATCTGGTCTACAATTACGTTGTTAATTTGGAAGGAATGGAGACTGTCTCTCAGAAGGGCGTCAAGTGAGATTTTGTCTGAATTTTTGAATACATATACAGGGTGTTTCAAAAAGAATATACGTATTACTAAGTATTATTTTGTAGCCTTGACTCGGCTATTGGGGAAACGAATACATAGTCTAGTTTATATTAATAGCCGCTAGATGTCAGTTGTCTTCTGTTTTGCTTGGTAACTATCATATGTTTAAAATGGTTACTCCGCAGCAGAAATCATTTTGTGTTCTCGAGTTTGAGAAGAGCAGTTCCGTGATTACAGTGCACAGACGTTTCAGGTTGAGGTACCAAATTGATCCTCCTAATGCGTGGAACATTCGCAGATGGTATCGACAGTTTCTAGATACAGGATGTGTATGTAAAGGAAAGAGTCGCGGCCGTCCTCGTGCTCCTGAAGAAAATGATGCACGAATTCAAACTGCTTTCCAACATAGTCCTTCAAAATCAACTCGTCATGCCATTCAGGAGTTACAACTGCCTACAACAACAGTTTGGCTTGTATTGAGACATCGGTTGGTAATGAAACCATACAAGTTACAGTTACAAACGTGTGGCATTTTGTAACGAGATTCTTGATTCTATTGACAATGACAATACTTTCGCACAACGCATCATGTTCAGTGACGAAGCGACTTTCCATGTTAATGGTCAGATAAACAAACACAATGTTCTAATTTTGGGCCTACAGAGCCCACATGCAGCCATTGAATATGTACGAGATCCGCCTAAGGTCAATGTGTTTTGTGTGATATCCCAATCATCTGTTTATGGCCCATCCTTCTTTGATGGAAACACGGTTAACGGTCAGCAGTATCTCGCTATTTTATAGAGATGGGCAAACTGAAACACGTAACTGTTGCATGGGGGCTTAATTATATAAATATGAATGCAAATTCTTTTTAAATTTTTAGTAGCTGTATGTCCGATTACGAAGTCTCGTAAACGGTTGGCCCTGACTAGTTTTAGTACGCAATCTGACTGCATAGAATAACAACAAGGAATGGAATGAAACTTTCCGTTAACACAATTAATTAATTAAATCCCCAGCAGCTATAAAACCAACGCAACAACAAAGCACGAGTGTAACTGTTCTGTGTGTGGAAGTGTGATTCAACGTACACATCTGGCATGGTTCTTCTTCAATAAGACAAGAAATTTTAAATATCATTTATACTGAAGTAATTAAAAAAAATAGAAATACTATAATTGCGCAAGAAAACCAGAATTACACTCTAATACAAGAACACAAGCCAGATGCTTTGTTGACTGAACCTGTAATGACGCATTATTTAAGACACTGAAATAATGAAAAAAAACAGGGAATATTTTACCTTCATATATATTGACGAAAAGCACTCTGGTCATTACAATATCTCCATTCGAATAACATCTGCTGTCTAGCCCATCAAACAACTGCATGAAACATGGAACAAGCACTCTCCACTACGACTTCTCGACAAGAACTTTTCACTACGACATCTCAGCAAGCACTCCCTCTACCACATCTCAACAAGCACTGAGTACCACGAGTTCCTCGACAAGCACTGCCAGTGGAGGCGGCGGAATAATACTCTTTGGCGCAATCTCTGGCGCTGTGGCTCAGTGTAGCCACCTTTCACTGTTTCGAAACAAATGAAACAGTACAATGTAATGTTTCGATACGCTGTTTCGAAACAGTGAAACAATTTGTGTTTTGTAATCTAATAAACCTACACATTTTATCACCTTGAATGTCTACTGTATAAGTATGTCCATATAAACACAAATGAGGTGCGAGAGCACTAATCATGTCGCAGAAAGTATGAAACTATCACTTAGGCGTCTTGGCAGTTTCGTATTTCCTGCAGCAAATGCGCTGCTTTCGTGTCGTGTGACTTTCATACTTTTCAATTGGCTGAGGACAGCCATAGCTGAAGACAGAAGAACCACCACGAACGGAACTGGAGGTGGGAGCAAACTGCAGAAACAACGGATATGCTACTGGGGTTCCCACATTCCATTAGTATGGGTAATATACCCATCCTGCTTATTTCCATGCACACAAAGGGAATCATTGAGGATAATAGGCACAGTCACTATAGACTCACAAATAACGCCAAATAATTCGAATAAATAACAAAAAAATTTTGTCTTTCAAGGTGTTTCGAACCGTTACTATACATTCACCATGCTTCCTAGTCCTTCCCGTTCACCATTACACTATCAGTGATATGTCGAACAGATGCTTGCAATTATACCTACATCAAATTTATGTATATGTCTAATAACTGTCACTCTACGCCTTTTTTTATTCAAAATGTTGTACGCTTACTTGCGTTTCTTAACATGATTACAGTACATGAACAGAGAAGAATATGTTATAAAAAAGTGTAATTTAACTGAATGATTTTCACATATTTTAGTATTTTGAATGTGAATAGTATGCGTTGTTTTATTGTTTGGTTAGTGTTTATAAAGCAGATGTTACGCCATTTCGGAATAGGACAGTCAGCCAGAAACGAAGCTTTATTTTCGGACATCTTAAGCTTCATGCTATTGCTTGTCAAAAAGATTTCGACACTCTTGAAAGTGTTTCACGAAGTGGTATGTTGTGTTTCAGTACCTGTGCCGAGCCCGAATCTCGTCCGACACAGAGCGGAATGAAACATCACTGTTTCGATACAATCAGTCCGTTCCAAGCACAGGTGGACTGAAACAGCCTTATTTTGAAACAACAATACAGTTTCTGTGTCTGGCTCGAGATCGAGACAAGTGCGGAATGAAACACCGCTGTTTCGAAACAGTGAACCACAGCCGTTCCGAAACACTGAAACAGTTCCACGTATCGATACACTGTATCGAAACATAGAAACAGTGACCAAGTCTACTATTTTACAAAACTGCTTGTTTCCGAGGCTGCACGAAAACAACTTCATTTTTCAACAAGACGGGACACCCCCTCACTTGAGTCGCCAAGTGTGTGAATATCTGAATGAAACTCTACCGAAACATTGGACTGGTCTTCAAGGAGCTGGCGACTTAGCACGTCTCAGCTGGTCTCCACGGTCACTGGATTTGACACCCTCTGTCTTCTTCCTGTGGGGTTTCATTAAAGACAACGTTTATGTACCACCACTTCCACAGAACTTGGAAACGTTGAAGAACCAGATCCGTGCTGCCATAGCATGAGTGGCGAAAGACATGCTTGCCCGAGTATGGGAGGAATTTGACTGTCGATGTTATATTGTTCATGTTGCTGATGGATGACATATTGAACATCTGTAATCTGAACTTGAGAGGTTCGTAAATATGTGTGTAAAATTTCATATTCGTATGTATTAAAGTTTAATAAATATATGTATTCGAAATACATACTGTATATTCTTTTTGAAACACCCTGTATATTTCGATTATTTTTGGAGGATTTGGAGATTACAATATTCAATCTCGCTACGACAATACTTTGTTCACTAATCCCTGGATGCGTTTTGATGCTCCTTATTTGGTCGGGTTTATTTGTTGCTAAGATGTCAAGTGTGTTTCACAGTTGTTTACTATTCGCATGGGCTCATGAACTAGCTGCTCGAAATAATTTTCGGAGAATGCGTCTAGCACAATTTCGGATGATGTTTTATGCGTAGCTCCGGATTTAAACATATATTTTCGCCAACATATCGAGAGTAAATTGAAGTCACCACCAACTATAATTGTATGAGTCGGGTATGTGTTTGAAATTAAACACAAGTTTACTTTGAACTTTTCAGAAATTGTATCATCTTAGTTAGGAGGTCGGTAAAAGGATTCAATTACTTTTTATTCCGGTTGCCAAGAGTGACCTCTGCCCATACGAACTCACAGGAGCTACACGCTTCAATATCGCTACAAGATAAACTACTTCTAACAGCAACAAACACACCACCACCAACGGCGTTTAGAGTATCCTTTCGGAACACCATTAGGTTCTTCACAAAAATTCCAGCCGAATTTACCTCCGGCTTTAGCCAGCTTTAAGTGTCTATAACGATTTGAGCATCAGTGCTTTCCATTAGTGCTTGGAGCTCTGGTACTTTCCCACCACAGCTACAATTTACAACTGTTCTTCCTATGTTCGACCTCCACCTTTTGAGACTGAAGCCCTTTTTGTATTTCCCCGAGACCTTGTAACGTAAAAAAACCGCCCAGTCCGCGCCACACAGCCCCTGCTACCCGTGTAGCCGCCTCCTGCTTCTATTGAACTGCAGACCTATTCAGCAGAACCTGAAACCCAACCACGCTATGGCGGAAGTCCAGGAATCTGCAGCCTACTCAGTCGCAGAACCGCCTGAGCCTCTGATTCTGACCCTCCGCTCGGCTCTGTACCAAACGTCCGCAATCGGTCCTGTTGCAAATATTTTTATTTACATGAAGATGGTCTCCGGACATTGACTTTTAGTTTTAATACCAACGCGAGCTTGTGTTTATTACATACTAAAAAAAGTGCATATGACACTCCTGTTTCCAGAATTCACAATTATCTATGGCTTTTATATGTGCCAGGGGTTTTTGATAAGGTTCTTAATTTTGTTCTTTTGAGGCCGTTTGTCCCTAACATTGTTTTTACATATGATGTTCTGCATTTATACTTGGCTTGCGATTAGTCTGCACCATTTGGGTTCCTTGCTGTTATCTTTCATTTCTTAGAGCACTTTCATAACCTTCTATATATGCAGTTAGCCTGTGTGCTAACTGTTCAAGTTGGTATATATGTGTGTGCCTTTGAAATGTTGAGGGTGAAATGATAAAATTGTTGTTATTAATGGAGGGATGAGAACTTAATCAGTGTGTGCTTACAGAAGGTACAATGAGGAATATGTTTCTTGATAAATCATTTCGAAAATTGACGTATTTCGTTATAATAATGAGCTGTGATAATTGTTTATAGCAATGTGATGTAAGTGTACATACTCGGATTTTCCCATAATTATTTACGAGTCTTATAATGGCGTCAAACACTGATAATGTAAAGTTGTAGCAAGAGTTCATTTGTTTAAACATTGTGTTGTTGTAGGCTAGTTGTAATAACGTGTGTGTTTAAACTGTATGGGAGCGCTGGCTGACCGAAAATTATGTCGCCCATACATAATCTCTAGTATTAAAAACAGTATGGTTGGAGGGGCGGGGAGGACTTGTTTCTTATTGGTCCACAGAGAAACATGGGAGGGGAGAGGAATGCTTGGCGCTTATCTCAAAGTCGTCCACAGATGCGCGTGTAGGCGCTGGCAGGTTTCGATAGGTTTGGTGTTATTAACTTGGGCTGGATGCCACTCCCTGAAAGCTTGATCTAGCGGTAGCGTCTTTTCTGCCAGTTACCAGGTTGGTCACATCATAAATGATCACACATACATTGTTTAAATAGTGCAAATTTCCCTATCACTTCAGGGAGAATAGATTAGCGTAGTGTTAGCTGCTCAATTTCGGTCAGTTGGTGCTGTCATCATGAACACGCACTAGGCTAGGAATGCCTAAACAGCACTCCACGAGAGCCCTGGCCATGCTCTTGCCTAGTGCTCTGAGCGCAGCAGCGATTGGGACCGATGGGTGAGGAGGAAGAGAAAATGAAGGCTGCAGCCAGATGCCAGGGGCTTTATTCTGTATCGTTCATACCGATCGGTGCAGTAGGTTAACCTCAGTAGTGACGTCATTGTCAGTTCTTTATCCGAAGTTCCTATTCAGTATAAGCTTCTGTTACCGATCGGTCCTCCTGCTGAGTTTTCGACAATTATACCGAGAGGTTTTGGATTTGTATATGGTCCTCTCGTTCGGTTCGGTGTGGTTTATTTACACCTAGAATTTGTTGTTTTAAACATATTGAGCGGTTTTAGCTTCGGATTTAGTGATTGTGTTACTGAAGAATCACCAGGATGCGTCTAGGCGGAAACTGAGTTCATAATAGACTATTTTCCTTTGTTAGAAATATGGTTTGTATTGTTGTTACTGTGAATGATTGTAACATTAAAAAAACAGTTTCGGTCAGTATTCTCACAAAATACTTGTTATTTTTACATAATTAAGAGTTTAAAAAGTCATTAAATTTCAAAAGATTGGCTCTGCTTACATATATCACATGAGTGTGAGCTGAAATTACTAGTGACTTCACGTACTTTTTTCCGCAAATAGTTTACTGATTAATTATCGAAATGCGTTTAAAACTTTTATGTAACAATGCAAAGGAATTTTGTGAAGCCTGATAGAGGAAACCCTCCAAAATTTTATGTATTTGCGGCTCACGCCCGCATCATAGAGCATAGAGCAATAGAGCAAAGTATTCACCTTGTCAGACGCCAAGCAGTTTTCCTACCGACTTGTGTAAATTTAATTGAAGTTCAGTATTAGGTGTACTATGGCGTCCATGCACTTGCACAAAAAAGAAAAAATGGAAAGGCCACTCATTCAACGCCAAATGGGAACTGCCTTACTTTTTGTAGTGTTTAAAGGCCAAGCAAAGTGCTTGCTACACCTCCGTACTATTAGGAGCTGGAAAAAATGTCTTGGAACGTCATTACAACGTCAACCACAAAGATGATACGATGCACTTTTTTCTGACTAACGATGGTGAATACAGGCTGAAATGAAGGCGGCCATTATGGAATAAATCTGGTTACAGCATGAATAGAATGGTGACAAATTCTTTTATTGTTGACATCACAAATTATTTGAATTCATTAAGAGTTAAGACTCTCTGCAAGGTGAGAATCATTTGGTAAGACATGTGGCAGACAGGATTGGCGCTATAAAACAAAAATTAATCCTGTGGAGAAATCAGCTTCAGGTTCTTGTCATGAAACGCTTTCCCTAAACTCAAGGCAGTCATTTGTGGATCAGACATGGCAGAATACGTTGCAGCAATTGAAATATTTCATCATGAATTCTCAATGGAATTGCAAGACATTGCATGACTGAAGATGGATTTTGATTAATTTGCCAGACAATTTTCGCGTTTCGCTGCTAATGTACCTCATTATTTCTGACTTGAGATGATAGATATACGATGAACAATCATCTGATCGACCTGTCTGTCCAATCCAGGAATTTACAGGTCTTTTATAAAATGTTACTCCCAGAGTAATCCTTGACTGCACAGACCAGCCGCTTGAGTTATTCCAATGTCTGGTTCAAAGGTGTGTGTGAACGTTTTCTCACCACTTATGTAGTTGATGAAGTCCTGCCAACGTTCGGGTTTAACAGATTATGATCTGTGTAACTACATGTGTTTGATTGTACCAGAAATCATAGTTCAAGAATTATTACATATTCTAAAATCCAAATGTGTATAAGTTTACAAACATCAAAATGTAATGTGAAATTCCCGTATGTAATGCTTTTTGTAGTTCTGCTCATTGTATTAGCACAATATAATGTATTTCTTAAGTCAAGTAACAAAAGTAACTGATTTGGCAGAAAAATAAAAAGTTGAAAATAGATAATATGATAAATGCCTGGTTGAAAAGGTATACTGCAATGTTTGTCTCTTAGAAGTAGTTGCACTGTGTTGCAGACATGTCTTCCTAAGATTCTCACATATGCAGCCTTCGGCATATAGCTGTCTTACTTACAGAAGTGCTTGGAATATTACAGTGCTGGGGGAAGCCAGAGAACTGAGCAGACTCTACTGCGATCATGGAGCATGAGAGCACTCCGAGAGTGCAAATGTTAGTCACACATGCTCTAGGCGGTACTGGTCACTTCTTTAGGTATGTATTTAAATCACTGTGCTAATTATTATTCATATCATATTTATGCATGTCTTTGACAGTCTTGGAACTCTGCAAAACTGTAGTGCTTACAGAATTCGGCTGTGATGGCACGCACTAGTGTCTTACATCAAATATTTTGTTAATATTCACCGAGATTTTGTGAAATATACCGAGACGGCATTATTTCTACCAGTAGGAGAACGTGACTGTTTAAACTTACACTGTATGACGCTACGCACATTAGTAATGTCAGGGTGACTTAGCAAAAGTTTATTTCTTTATATATCGTGCTGTGGTTTTTCTGTAACACTTAAAGTCATTGCAAGAACGAATGTGTTATTAAATTATGTATTACCATACTTGGTTAACATCATATTTAGAACATAGATGTCAGTATTAGGAAAAAATCCTGAGGTTGGTGGCTAGTCTCTGCTATCGCCTCGAATGACGCAATTAGCGCGAGTGGAATAATAACAAAATCAATTTTTAATTTATAACAAATACCCACACCGTGATCCTCCCACTACAGAGCTCACACTTAGAATGGCGAGGAACAGCGCATGATGGATAATGAAATTAGACTGTTAATACTTCTGAGTAAATGTTGCATTGTGATTGGCAAGGGAGCATCATGCCATCGACATAACATGATGTTGATGTGATTCGACGTGACGCAACGTTGACGAGACGCGACGTTGACATGACGACAAGAACAGTTGGACGAAACTCGAGTACTTGGATAGTAATGAAATTAATGAGTTATCACAGTACAACCCCAGTTATCTAAACTAAAGGGGGGCAAGCCGTTTCGGATAACCATGTTTACTGTTAAACCATGAACATCTAATAAGTACTATATTATTTTGAATTGTAATACTCCAGTATGTATTTTTGAAAGGATTTGAAGGAGAAGAACTGTTTCTACTATTTAGTGGTTCGTGAATTCTTTCGAATCGTCCACCACAATCCATTCATCCACCTTTCACATAGCTAGGTCTTCGCATCTGGGAATTCTTTTTACTATTTCTGTCACGTTTTCAAAATTTTCCATGGCGTCTCTTTCAACACCACCTTTGAAGAGTTACTGTTTGCGCATTACTTCACGCTTGGGCAGACAAGTATATCTTGCAGGATGATTCTCGAAAACAGCCCACGTTAGTGCTATTCAAAGGTCGCTATTGCACCCTGACCCAGTGGCTCAATTGGACTGGTAACATTTAGGGAAAGGAAACGCGCAACAAATCGGCACTTTTTAACTCACAAGGATGCATAAGTGCACAGTCAGTTAATAATTTCGCTTTTTTAGAGAGACGTTTTTCAGTTAAAAATTTTTCAAATTTCGGTAGAACTGATCACTAAAACATTCGATCACGAATTAACAAGACATCCAAGGTGTTTCTTGGGCTTTGTTAAAACCTGGTAGGTATTTCTGGAACATCTTTCAACGCTCTAGATCTTTCAGTTTCCTGATACTTAGGAGCAGTATATGTGAGCTAGAAGCGTTTGATACCAAAAAAACCGATTTCCGCTCTTTTTTCATTTTGTCTCCTGAAGCAGGGGTTTCTTTCAAGGAAGCTAAGAATCTTGTGGACAACATCTTAAAATCAAAACCTGTTTAATCGGCACTGGATCTACAATGTAGCCTCAGCTGTAATCTTCAAACTCTGTTCTCAAAACATAAACTGCATCTGGGTCTGCAGATAAATTTCTTAACATACTTTAAATGACATGTCTGTTTTTAAGCCTGTCCAACCGCCCAGAGCCAGAAAAAGAATCTTTTCGTTTCCACCTAACAACTCTGTTAACATTTTAGCTTTTTCTTCCATTTTTGGGCCACTGAAAGGCAAACCTTTTTCTCGCAGTTGGGTGAGCCAAAGCTAAAGAGTCTCATCTACTTTTTCAAAGTCCGATGTTTTCAGTGTTTTTTGTGAAGATTTTTCACAACTTGCTTTCACAGGTTTCACCTGTTCCAAAACGATAGAAACACCAACTGCGTAACTAGCTGCAACAGTTTTCAGTAAAATTACTTTTTCAAATTCTTTGATAGCAACTAGTTTATCAACGAAAGTAATCTGAACACACTTCCGCTTAGTCGCCATAGCACAAAAATAAACACACAATGGAAGTAAACAACCACTTGTATGCACTATTGTTGTCAGTGTAGCCATATTTGAACTGGTGAGTCAGTGGCTGGAGAAGCAACTCAAGGTCAGGCATCGACCTCTCCTCACTAGGTATTGCTAGGAACACTCTTTACCTCGAACAGTTACCATGCAGACAGTTTTAATTTTTGGTTTTATGATCTTCAGAGGCGTTTCAGATAACCCAGGTTTTGGCTGACCCAAGTTTGGTTAATCAGGGCTCTACTGTATACACTCCTGGAAATGGAAAAAAGAACACATTGACACCGGTGTGTCAGACCCACCATACTTGCTCCGGACACTGCGAGAGGGCTGTACAAGCAATGATCACACGCACGGCACAGCGGACACACCAGGAACTGCGGTGTTGGCCGTCGAATGGCGCTAGCTGGGCAGCATTTGTGCACCGCCGCCGTCAGTGTCAGCCAGTTTGCCGTGGCATACGGAGCTCCATCGCAGTCTTTAACACTGGTAGCATGCCGCGACAGCGTGGACGTGAACCGTATGTGCAGTTGACGGACTTTGAGCGAGGGCGTATAGTGGGCATGCGGGAGGCCGGGTGGACGTACCGCCGAATTGCTCAACACGTGGGGCGTGAGGTCTCCACAGTACATCGATGTTGTCGCCAGTGGTCGGCGGAAGGTGCACGTGCCCGTCGGCCTGGGACCGGACCGCAGCGACGCACGGATGCACGCCAAGACGGTAGGATCCTACGCAGTGCCGTAGGGGACCGCACCGCCACTTCCCAGCAAATTAGGGACACTGTTGCTCCTGGGGTATCGGCGAGGACCATTCGCAACCGTCTCCATGAAGCTGGGCTACGGTCCCACACACCGTTAGGCCGTCTTCCGCTCACGCCCCAACATCGTGCAGCCCGCCTCCTGTGGTGTCGCGACAGGCGTGAATGGAGGGACGAATGGAGACGTGTCGTCTTCAGCGATGAGAGTCGCTTCTGCCTTGGTGCCAATGATGGTCGTATGCGTGTTTGGCGCCGTGCAGGTGAGCGCCACAATCAGGACTGCATACGACCGAGGCACACAGGGCCAACACCCGGCATCATGGTGTGGGGAGCGATCTCCTACACTGGCCGTACACCACTGGTGATCGTCGAGGGGACACTGAATAGTGCACGGTACATCCAAACCGTCATCGAACCCATCGTTCTACCATTCCTAGACCGGCAAGGGAACTTGCTGTTCCAACAGGACAATGCACGTCCGCATGTATCCCGTGCCACCCAACGTGCTCTAGAAGGTGTAAGTCAACTACCCTGGCCAGCAAGGTCTCCGGATCTGTCCCCCATTGAGCATGTTTGGGACTGGATGAAGCGTCGTCTCACGCGGTCTGCACGTCCAGCACGAACGCTGGTCCAACTGAGGCGCCAGGTGGAAATGGCATGGCAAGCCGTTCCACAGGACTACATCCAGCATCTCTACGATCGTCTCCATGGGAGAATAGCAGCCTGCATTGCTGCGAAAGGTGGATATACACTGTACTAGTGCCGACATTGTGCATGCTCTGTTGCCTGTGTCTATGTGCCTGTGGTTCTGTCAGTGTGATCATGTGATGTATCTGACCCCAGGAATGTGTCAATAAAGTTTCCCCTTCCTGGGACAATGAATTCACGGTGTTCTTATTTCAATTTCCAGGAGTGTAATTATTTATAAAAAATACCCTCATCCTAACCTTAACCAAACTTGATTCTCTCCACATGTAGTGCAGAACAAGACTTTCATGGTCCCGTTCAGTTGCTCTAGTGACAAAAGATAAGGACGAGGATGGTCGTTTGAACCTTATTAGTTCCTGGGAAGGGGGTGGGTGAGAGGAGTGTGGGCAAGATGTTGATTTACTAGAGACAAGGAAATGGGTGGTGGGGGTGTCCTCGCCCAGTTGCTTCATGTATGTGGGTTGGATAGTGGTTCCCAAGGAGGAGAGTAGGGGTGACCTCTCCCAGTTGCCTCAAGTGTAGCACAGTACCCATTAACAGTGGATTAAACTGGCTATAACCAGTTATAACCGGGTGTAACCAGATCATGGCCAGAACATACACCAGAACATACACTACTTTCTAGTGTAGCATGGATAGGGATCATGCGCTCCACATCTTTGACCATCTCACAATCATCAGTAATTGACCATGCGGCCACAAATATGGTCAGGGAAAAATGTGATGTAACTGTAAAAGATCTCGGACTCTCAGACCATCGCTGTCAAATAACAACAGTAAAGTCAGGCATCGAATCATTCCCTAAACTACAACCCTAAAAATGACATCTATCAGAAATCAAAATAAAAGATTTTTCAAAAGAACTTGAAAAACAAAGCTGGGACGAAGTATATAAGGAAACCAATGTGAATATGAAATTCTCTAAATTCTCCACATTGTTTAAATTGAACTTTGAAAAGGCATTTCCAAAAGTATGCATGTCTGTATCAACATCTCACAAAAACAGATGGATAACAGCAGGTATTAAGAAGTCCTCGCCGGCCGGAGTGGCCGAGCGGTTCTAGGCGCCACAGTCTGGAACTGCGCGACCGCTACGGTCGCAGGTTCGAATCCTGCCTCGGGCATGGATGTGTGTGATGTCCTTAGGTTAATTAGGTTTAAGTAGTTCTAAGTTCTAGGGGACTGATGACCTCAGAAGTTAAGTCCCATAGTGCTCAGAGCCATTTGAACCATTTTAAGAAGTCCTCCCAAACACTTAAACACCTCAGTTCCACGAAAAAGATTCGCAATGATCCAGAATTCTTAAATTTCTATCACAGATACAAAAAAAATCTATAGGAAGGTGCTGATTGCTGCAAAAAAGTCATTTAACGACAAATAAATATATAATGCAGAGAATAAAAGCAAAGCAGTCTGGGATGTTATAAAAAAGGAAACGGGGAGAGGCAAACAAATGCAGAATAACATACTGCTAAGGGAGGGGAATAAAGTAATAAATGATCCACAGTAGAGGTCTGCACTGTCTCCGATTTTTACCGGCGAGTGCCGCTCGCCCCTCTGGCTCTCGGGAGTATGCGGCCGAGCGTCCTCTTCCGCCGGCTGCTGCTGCTCTCATCTGTTGCTTTCCCCTCTTTGGGGAAGTGTGAGGGGGAGTCTGTAGCCTTTCGGCTTTTACTCCCCTGTGAACGTGTGTGTGTGATTTTTCTATAGTTTTTGGTGTCTGTGATTTGTGATGATTGTTGTGAGTGTGTCTGGTACTTGCCTGAGGTAGGCGAGAAGTTTGGTGTTATATGGGAAGGAACAGGATGATGGATTGGGTGTTGGGATTTTCTCTTCGACTTAGTCGTCGAAGATCGTCATAGGGCGCTTGTGCTTATTGCGGGACATGTCATACCGACCTAGGGAGTGGATGAGTGCGTTTCCGGATCTGGAAGAACCCTCATAGAAGGCCGTTGCCAGATCCTGGAAACGCTCTCTCAGGAGTGGGATTTCGGCTGCGGCGTGCAAGTCGTCTGTCGGGAATCCAAGAGGTAAGTGCAGTGCCCTTCTGAGGGCGCGGTTCTGCAGCCTCTGGAGCTTGTCCAGGTGCTGCTTTGCCGCGTATCCCCAGACAGGGCACGCATACTCCATTACTGGCCGGATCAGGGCCTGGTACACATTTACTGCTACTGGGCAGGGAAGGGAGCTGGTTGTGTTCAGGATAGGATATAGGATGGACATTCTGGCGCAGGTCTTCCTGTGGACCTCGTCTATGTGGGGTTTCCACGTAAGACGAGAGTCCAAGGTTACGCCAAGGTACTTGGCGGTTCTGCGCCAGTGGAGTTGGGTTCCATTTAGGTGAAGGTGGAGGGGGGGACGTTGAGGAGGATCGCGCCTTCCGAGCCTGTGGGTAATCAGCATTGCCTGCGTCTTCTCAGAGTTGATGGTGATGCGCCAGCGACGGGCCCAAGTTTCTGTGTCATCTAAAACCTTTTGTAGCCTACGGATGACCAGGTCCTTGTTCGCATTTCTCGTGTAGAAGGCTGTATCGTCAGCGTACTGTGCGGTGTGCACCAGGGGGACCGTTGGAGTATCCGCAGTGAACAAACTGTACAATACGGGCCCCAGGACCGATCCCTGTGGCACCCCAGCACGAATACGCCTTCTGGTGGAGGTGGCAGTTTCTACTTTGACGGAGAAAGTCCTATTCGTGAGATAGCTCTTGATGAGCTGAACTATGCTCCCGGGAAACCCTTGTGTGTACAACTTGTAGAGTGGCCCTCTATGCCATACTGAATCAAAGGCTTTGGCTACGTCTAGTAGCACTATCCCGCAGTAGCCTCTGTGGTTGAAGCCCTCTGTGGCTGCTTCAACCATTCTCATGACCTGTTGTGGGGCAGAGTGGTTCTGTCGGAAGCCAAATTGGAAATCCGGCAGAATTTGCTCTCTGGTAATATGTTCTTGTATGGGTCTTAGCAGGAGGCGCTCATAGATCTTGCTGAGAGTTGGCAAGAGGCTAATCGGCCTGTAGAGCTGCGGGAATAGAGGGTCTTTCCCTGGTGTGTGTATCGCGACCACTTCCGCATGTTTCCAGCAAGCTGGGAAAACACGGGATCGAGTAATCTCGTTGAGGACGTTCGCGAGGTGTGTGATCGCTGTGGGTGGGAGTTTTTTGACTAACTGGTTTGTGACACTGTCGTGCCCTGGCGCCTTTTTTGTAGGGAGGGACCTGATTACTCTTGCCACGTCCTCGGGGGCAAAAAGTATGGGTTCGTCCTCTGGGTCCTCCTCGGCATTGAGGAAGACGGCCAGTTGACGACTGACTACCTCTTCATGCTCTTCATCCTGGGGTTCTGCCGCTTGGAACTGCTTCTCGAAGGAGTCGGCGAGGGCGTTGGCCTTTCCAGCATGGCTGTAGACCAGTCCCCGCTCGCCATGCAGTGGCGGCATCCTAGCGCGTCGTTTTGTAAACTGTTTTGTCGCTTGCCATAGTGTATGATCGTCTACTTTGAGAGCTGTGAGGCGGTTTTGCCTTTGCTGGTTTCTGTGCTCATTGAGCGCTACCTTCAGTTCTCTCTGTAGACGATTGAGCAGCCTCCTGGTGGCCTGATTTCTGGTGATCTTCCACTCTTTTGCTACTCTGTTCTTATGTCGAATTTGAGCTAGCAAGTGTTCCGGGAGCTGTATTTGCGGCGGTGGGCCATCCCTTTGTGGAGGGGTGGCTTCTTCCGCTGCCTGCAAGATGCTGCCTGTTAGGTCTTGTAGCGCTTGTTCTACTGTTTCGGCAGTAGGTGGCGGAGCGCGAGCGATATCAGAGGCGACAGTTTCTTGGTATCGCTCCCAGTCTGTACGTTTGTACGACGTCTGGTACCGTGGGAGTGCTACCCATTCTCCCACATCGACCTCCAGAATCACTGGGTTGTGGTCGGAGGACATTCTGTTGATTGTCCTTGCGGTCACAAACCCTGCGATCCTCCTAGTGAGAGCTATATCCATCACGTCGGACCTGCCTCCATTTTTTGGAAAATGTGTGGGCTCGACTGGACCCCATGTTTCGAAGTGGTGGGTGCGCGCTAGTTGTTGCAGTTTGGCGCCTGCTCTGGAGGTTACTCTAGAATTCCAATCAGGATGTTTGGCATTGAAGTCTCCCCCTATTATGAGTTTGCCTTCAATTTGCCCTAGAGCAGCTATGTCTCCCTCATCTATCTGGTCATGTGGGGGTCGGCAGACTGCAACAATTGTTAGGGGTCCAGTGGCAGTGGTTACTTCCACCGCCACTGCTTCGATTTTGTTGGTAGCTGGTAAGAATACCTGGTGGTGGGGGATCCCTCTTTTTACATATATGGCCACTCCTCCGCCTTGGGTTGGCCTGTCTTTACGGTAGCTAACGTAGTTGGGAACTGTCGCTTTTACTCCTGGTTTTAGGTGGGTTTCCCCCATCATGCATATGTCGATGGAGAACTCCTTCATGAGTTCTCGGAACTCGACCTCTTGATTAACAATGCCGTCTGCGTTAAAGACGCACATTGTCAGGCCTTGAATATTCAGTCGTCTATTCATGATGGCGTTTTGATACTACTGAGGAAGTCGCAGAGGGGAGCGACTGCTGGACTGTTGCCTGAAGGGCGACGAGGATCTGTGTGTTCTGCTTCTGGGCTTCCCTGAATTCCTTCATCATTTCCATGACGAGGTGCATGGTCTGCACCATTACGCCTAACAGCTGATCCATGGGGGGTGTGTGTGTGTGGGATTCCCTAGAGCTTCCTCCGTCATGGAGGACCTGGTCGTTGTTGCTGTGTATTTCCCGGTGTTGTTCTCGTGATAGAGTCTGGTGTTGTGATGACTGGGCCACGCTTTCATGGTTCCTCGGAGGAGAAACCACTTCCACATAAGTCGCCCTCAGTGTGTCCGGCCTTGGTTTTACCCAGGCCTTGTCTGTGTGTGTTGTTGTATTTTGTTTTCTTGTGTGGCTAGTTGGGTTTGTCGTGTTTTGTTTACGTGTGTGGGGGGCGGCCTTTGCGCCCTTTGCCTGCTGTGAGTGTCTTTTGTGGACCTCACACCCTTGGTAGCCCGCTGTGTGGTTTTTGCCACACAGCACGCACCTTATTTGTGGGTCCGTGTGCTTGAGTGTGCATGTCCTGGTGTCGTGGGCCTCGGCGCACTTCCTGCATCTCACTGGCATGTTGCAGTGCGCAGCGATGTGGTTCAGGCCCTGACACTTGAAGCACTGCACCGTCTTGTTTTTACGGCGCAGTGGCTCCGTGGTGACAGGCACTGCCAGGACCATCTTAATCTCCCTCTTGTTTTGGGGTATGTCAGGGAGTGTTACCTGGTACAGCGGCCACTTACTGTCTATGCTGCCCATTTGCTGTACTACCTTGACGACGTACCCCCGGGCAGTCAAGTCTGTTTTGATTGCCTGGGGGGGACACTCGTCTTGGTAGGTCTCTTATGACTATGTTCCTGTTTCTTGTCTTACTTGTGGGGAACGTGTAGTGAGGTATGTTTTTTGTGTTGAATAGTGTTTTGACTGTGTTGTAGTGTTCGAGTGTGTGTACTGTCACTTTTATTTTGTCTCCACCGGCGGGTTTTGCCTGGAAACTGCCTCCCCCGATTTCTGTCTTGAGCAACTCGAAGAGCTCCTCGTAGTTTTGAGGAAACTCTGCGACAATCGGGGGGAGGTGGTGGGCGACTTGGTTCTGTGTTTGTGTTGTGTTTTCTGTTGTCTCTGGCTCGTCAGCAACCGCCTGAAATCTGTTCGCGGTGGGTTCCACTCCCCTGGCTGGCGGAAGCTTCGGCTGGCGAAAAGTTTTCTTCGCCAGCACGAAACCATCCGAGTCCTGCCCGGTTACGTGGTTCCCGTCCAGTGCCGGTGTTTCCTGGTCCCCTCCCAGTACGACGACAGGTGCTGTCGGGGGCGCTGGCTCCTCAGAGGGTGTGGAAGTGGTTGGGGTGGGGGTGGTGGAGTGCTTTTTCCCCTTGGAGAGCTTCTCCTTTTTGTCTTTCCTTACACGCCGTTGCTTTGATGTGGTAGACTTGAGTGGGGGGGATTTGAGGAACTGGGATCGGGTAGGGGGTTGGGTGGCGGTTGCGGGTTTGGGGAGGATATTAGTCGGTTGACTGGGCTTCTGCTTGCCATTTAGGCTGCGGATATGTTCAGCAAGGAGCCCACAGCCGTTGGCAAGCAGGAGAGGGGGGAGGAGAGGAGAGGGAGGGGCAGGATCGCAAATACTGACGATGTATTTGTCTGTTTGCGTTTTGTGTAGTTTTGCCATGTCGGTAGCGGAAAGGGGGCTTGCTGCCAGGTTATTGTCAGTTACCACGTTTGTTGTCACCGTTGGGTTTTCCGGTGGCATTGCTGACCCTAATATCACGATAGCAGACGCGGAGTTCTGGACAGGGGCGGCGGAAAACCTTTCTGTGGTTCCGCGGCCCGCTTCCAGGTCCTGGCCTACTTTTTCCCTGTTCTTGGGGGGGGGGCAGAGACTGACTCTGCGGCAGCTGAGGTGCTCGAGACGGCCGGCCGCGCGGCCCGCGGCAACACGAAAACGCGCCTCGTGTCGTCGGCGGAAAGAGACCGCCGCGACCCCAAGGCGCCACCCAAGCTCGACATACCACGACGAGAAGACACGACAACTCTGCCAGGCGACGCCATGCAAAATTTTTTCCAGGTGCCGTCCGTGCTAAGACCTAGGCGCAAGTGCCCGTCAATGTTTTAATAAAAACAGAGCCGGAGTCACTCCTGTTTTTACTCCCGTGCAAGCGGGGGCCTATGGCTGACAGTACGCGAGTGAGAGGAGCGATGCTCAACCCTCGACTGCTACTCCGCCGGCTGTGGGCAGCCGATCGCCAGCCCTCGGCCGAGTGCGCCAAACGCTCGGGCGTTCGCCAGTAAAACTGGTGGACTCAGTGCCAGCGAGCGGCGCTCCGTCACACTCCTTGAGATCAGAGGCCACCGCTTCACATTAACCACTCACTTATTTCTTTTGCAAATGTCTTTCGTTGTTTACTACCAGCTCTATGACCTAAATAATACACTTGTATATTTTACATTTGATGTTTGTTAATATGTTGCAGACTACTGGAGTTTCGCCTTTGAGGTTATCATGTATTCCGGTAATTGCAACGTTAAAAACTGTAATGTCTGTATTTAGTATTTTGTTCCGTTCGGTAGACAAACGGGAACACAGTAGTCTAATCATGGACTATGTGTAGCCTATCTCCAAACTCGGCCACGTATACGTTGTACTAATAATGAATGCAGGATCGGGAAGGAATGACGGAGTTAAAAGTAATACTCACGAAATTTTGTTGCACAAACGTTAATTTCTGAACAAATTATGACCTGTAAATAACGTTACAAGTGAATCATGACTATACAATTCGTTTTTCGTCATTGGTGCTCCCTGATACACATGTGTCATTTGTGTTCCTGGAGCTATTACTACAGCTGGCGGTTTGAACTTCTTCCTGTGAAGTCAGTGAAAGTGGAATCATACATTTATAGAGTTTGAGGAATGTTTCCTTCCTTGTGATTACGTGGTATGTTGTGAATACTTACGTAATTGTGATGGATCAATAAGAGATCATCCACCTTGTCTGATACCAGGAACGATTTTTTGTTGGACAGCAGGTGACCGGCCTGGCTAAAATTTCTCTCGCTGGCAGCACTAGTGGCAGGAATACAGAGTACTCTTCTGGCTACTACCGACAGCCTTGGAAATAACCCCGCGTGCGTTTTCCACCACTGCAAAATTTGTCCTTCGGCACAGCTACAGTCGGATTTGGAGAGCGAAAGGTACCTGTCGAGTTCATTGGTAGTAACTGTGTGTCCATCTTCGTCGTCCTGGACTTTTTCATGGGAAGAACTTGGTCACTGTTTGCTTGAATGGACTCTAAACATGAATGAAAACATCCATAAGATATTCCTGTCACCTTCAAATATGTATACACCGTAGTTAAAATTACTGGTTACTAAACGACTATATTAACGGTGACATTTTAGATATATCGCACATATTACATTAAAACGCATTGTGGAATGTTTAAGCTGCGAAACCTTTCCCAAATATCACATTGTAGACGTAATAAATGTTGATCTAACGAAAGATGGCAAATTAGACAAACAAACATTCGTTTACTAATTGGTTTCAGTGAATGAACCTTACCATTTACGGGCAGTTCCGAGTACAATCGTCGAACTTCAGCACACGCGGCTTGCTTTTCGTCTGCTGCGAGTTTCTTCAAATGACGCCGTGATGGCCATAGAACCGTGGCAACGTAATGGATAGCCTCAATTTTGCACTTCTCTGTGATGAAGCATGCTGCTCTCCTTTTTATTTTCGCCATGAGCTGAAAAGGAAACCCAATGTACATAACTGCGCTCTGATAATTCAACAGTTGTATAAAGGATCGTAACCTATAGAAAGTGTTCTTACCTAGTTGTCACTGTCTACTGGTTCACAATTATGTAACAGACTCTTGTACCACGGCAGCACACGTTCCAGCGTTGTTATCTTTGCAGTGTCCAAATGCAAACTCGCTTCTTTAAAGGGGGTTAGAAAAGCGAGAACGTCTCGCACGCACCCTTCTTGGAAGGTTTCTAAGAGTGTCGATTGCCCCCGGGATTCTAGTAGATCTCGAATATCGTCGATTTGACTTATAACGGAATTGAGCATTAACAAATGGTTCAAATGGCTCTGAGCACTATGTGACTTAACATCGGAGATCATTAGCCCCCTAGAACTTAGAACTGCTTAAACCTAACTAACCTAAGGACGTCACACACATCCATGCCCGATTCGGGATTCGAACCTGCGACCGTAGCGGTCGCGCGGTTCCAGACTGTAGCGCCTAAAACTGCTCGGCCACCCCGGCCGGCTGAGCATTAACAGTATACTGTTCCACCGAGTTACAGCTTCTTGCTTCACAGAGTGCCGCAGACGCCCCGAGTGACCCGATCTCTTCAAATAGCCTACTATAGCTCTTGCTGATAGTAGACACGACAGGATTTCAGGGGTTTCGTCTCCTAAAAACGACTCTTGAAATGTGTGACGAAGCGCAGTCATCAAGCAGTGATCAAAGCAAGGCAAACGGTCGTAAGATTCAAGTGCCTTCTTCATATTAGCTCCTTGGTCGGTGACAAAGTAACATTTCGTAAGATCATTCTTGTTAATTCCTAACTCAAGCATCCACTCTTCGATTTCGTGCCGTATGTTCTCTCCCGTCTTAGGTACGTCCGGAAACTCGGTTGTTATCAAAACAAGCGTTTCTAGCTGCCACTCATCATTCACATAATGCGACGTCACAGTCAAAAAATTTCTCTTCTTGTAGTTATCAGACCACAGATCAGCGTCTAAAGCGCACATTTTGTTCTTTAAGGCACATATTAGTTTGGGCACCATTGTCACCCGTATTTTGTCTGCCTTTTCTTTAATATGCCGCGATACAGTGGTAGGGTGCAGAAGAACATCTTCTATACTGACTTTGCCGTAAGTGGCGCCAACATTGATGAGCTCCTGCGAATAATTCTTGAAGCCAATCTTACTACAAGTATTTAACGGTAGAAAATCTATTCCACTCATATCGACCAACCTATCAACAACAATTTTCTTTATGATACTTGGTACTACAAGTGGCCGGTGCACTTCTGCTCCGCATTTAGTTTTGCAGTGCCGAATCATACCTGTCGTGCTTGACTGGTACGAGTGTATGGTATCACATGTGGTACATTGCACGAAACCAGCAGAAGCCTGCGTGACAGGATCCACTACAAGTGCAAACGATTTCCAAGCTTCACTTTTCACTTCCTCTTCCGACATGTCTTTCTTCTTCAGGACTAATGAGCCGCTCCTAATTCTCTCCATAATACTTCTCTTCGTTTCATGAATGGAACGTTTACGACCTATTTTTTTTCAAGTATTGCAGAGAAGTTACAGCAAAAATTCTCCCAAACAAATATAACACCTGTAAATAATGTTGCACTGAATACAATGATGTTACTTCCAACCACAGAGAATGAAGTCAGTAAAACGATTCAAAAACTAAAAAATAAAAAGTCTGTAGACTTAGATGAAGTACCAATGTGTGTACTGAAACAATGCCTAGGGATTATGCAAGACCCCTTAAACAATATAATAAATGAATCCTTCACATCAGGGACATTTCCAGAGTAGTTAAAACAGGCAAGAGTTGTACCTTTGCTTAAGAAAGGTAATGCAGAAGACATAGAAAATTATCAACCCATTACCCTGTTGTCAGCATTCTCAAAAGTAATAGAAGCAATTATGAAAGACAGATTAATGAATTACCCGAATAAATACAATCTTTTAAGAAAATCACTGTTTGGTTTCGGAAGTGGCAAACATAAGGAGTCAGCCATAGTAAAATTCACAAAAGTGATACTTGATGCTCTTGATAAAGATGAGTGTGTCACAGGCATATTTTTGTATCTTTCTAAGGCTTTTGATACAGTTGACCACAAGATTCTATTAAATAAATTAGAAGCATTAGGAATAAGAGGGGTAGCTAATGACTGGTTTCGATCATACCTAACAGATAGGGTACAAATATTAGAGATAACACATACTTCAAATAGATCTAAACATTTAGTAAAACACTTATCAGAACCAAAATACATTAATAAAGGGGTTCCGCAAGATAGTATATTAGGACCAATACTGTTTCTGATATACATCAATGATCTTCCCAGTAGTGTTACTCATGGTGAAAGAAATCCTCTTTGCTGTCACAGAAATATTATAGTCACTGAGAAAACATGAGAACTCCATGCCGAGAAAGCAAATGAAACTCTGAAGAAAGTTTATGATTGGTCAATAAGTAATAAAGTGGCATTGAACATAAAGAAAACTAATGCCATGAATTTCACTTTCAAGAGGAAAAATGACAATGTTAAATTAAATACAGATGGCACCTCTATAGACTGTGTAACAAATCCAAAACTTGTACGACTGAATATTGATTCTCAGTTGAAGTAGTGTGAACACACAAAGGTACTTGCAAACAAAATGTCATCATCATGTTATGCCCTTAGACTCCTATCACCAGTGTATAACATGCAGTGTCTTTTAGTTACATATAATATTCATATGTACACTCAATTCTTAGCTATGGCATTCTTTTTTGGGAAACAAATGCACAAAATATGAACATAATTTTCAAACTCCAGTAAAGAGCCATAAGAATAATAACCAAAAGTACTAGTCGAGCTCATTGTAAAGATCTGTTCAGAACACTGGGGATTTTAACTGCTCCATGTGAATACATTTACCAGTCAGATGTACACATCAAAAATAACATTGGTAATTACTGCGCAAACAGCTCTGTCCATGACCATGCAACAAGAGATAGATTCAACTTACATTTACCAAGAAAAAATAAACAGAAAACTCAAAACAGCATCTTCTACCAAGGAATAAAACTGTACAATAAGTTACCAAAAGAGATTAAAGCAATTGCAAAACTACACTTATTTAAAAAGGCAGCTAAAAAGTACGTGTTATGCAATACATTTTATACATTGATGGATTACTTAGCTAAAACAGAGTAGGGGTTTGATAAAAAATGTTATACAAATAAATAATAATAATGATGATTATAAAATATCCAACATTCCACACTTTATGTTTTTTCCTTCTTTATTTCCTTTCTAGAAATACTTACCCGCAAGCTATGCATAGGACAATATTAACACCTCTTCCTGTTTCTGAGCACAACATCTCACTCATCATGGAGGGATGCTGACTCAGCCTTTCACGATAGCAAATGGGAAGCTGCAGTACAGAAAATGGCCCAGAGACCACCAGTGTGTGTGTGTGTGTGTGTGTGTGTGTGTGTGTGTGTGTGTGTGTGTATGTGTGTAGTGAGTGAAGTATTATGAAACAATTCATGTATAGTGTGTGCAGTGACTGATAGTGAGATATGAGTGAACAATGTGGCATTACATTGTTTAATAAGTTATTTGTAAAAAAAAAAGTATTATATACCAGGAGTAAATCTAATGATTGTCTCTAACTTCAAGTCTGTAAATATATGTGTATACTAATTAGCTTATCTTAAACTGATCTAAATTTGTAAATACTTTGACACGTCCTATATCCTTGTAAAAAGAGATCTACAGATGAATAAAGCTACTGCTGCTGCTACTGGACCTTCGCATCATCAGGTATCACAAAGACATCACCCTGGTCCTAGCAGCAGTAGCCCTCCAGCTCGCTCTGTTATGGATAATCAGGTAAGCTTCACAGCTGCATTGGTCTACTCTGTGGTTGCTAGCGCTTTTGGCCACATGAAGTCACAAGCTTGCACTGACAACTCTAATGTCAATAGCAGTTGGGCAACAGGGCCATCAGCACATTTTGTCAGTATGGGTTGCCTACATCAGGGGCAAGTATACATTCAGCAGAAAACCTATTGTTCTCTTTTGCTTTACAGGCCCTTAACCTATTGTTCTGCTAAGTGGATTATTATTCCTTAGGGATAACCCATCCTTCCAAGAAACTACCCAACCCTCCCCATCCTCCTCTCCCTCCCCCCTCCTCCCCCTCCTTCTCGGAAATTCGGTACCACTTCTGAAATAAAATTAAGTGACTAATTAATTAAATTGATTGGAAAAAGTTGTTGGAAAATTTATCAGTTGTGCTACTTTCGGTATTCACGAGCTGCTTCAGGTTATTTGAATTGTCTCCCTCTTACCAGTGTATCAATTTGATTGACTAATTAATTAAATCGATATTCTTCACTTTCCCATGCCCCTCCCTTCTGGAAATATTGATTTATTGGTGCAGATCGATTGCAGTATATGTAATATTATTTAAAAAATTTGAACACTGTGTCGAATATTGATAATTTAAACAATTTATCAGATACAAGGTGGTGTATGAAATATAATTTATTTGAAGAGTTTGTCCAGAGATCGATTTCAGTGTGTGGGATATTTCAACAATTGCAGCGCTTTCTCATTCTGATCACATAAGGAAACATGTAATTACACTTTCAGTCATCGCTTAAACATATCTGCACAACTTTTCTGCATCTCGCCTTCTGCACTGGCTGCCCAGAGTCGGCACGGTGGGGGGACCTGGAAGCACCAGTGGGCTCGCCTCTCTGTTATCAGCTGTCGGCTGCCCCACAGACCCATGAAGTACTGCGCTAATCCCCGGAACAAAAGCACATATCCTGTTGGTGTCCTCTGCCATCTCAACTGGTCATGTCCTGTTTCTGCATGACTGAACCAACCTGTCGGATGCCACTGTACATGAGACTCCTTCCTTCCAAAGCAAATGCCTGACTGGGAATCGATCCATAAATACTTCAGAAGTTAATAAATAATTAATTTCTGGCCACATGATTATCATTAGAGGATATAAGGCATACGTGGTAGCTATGTTACACACACAAATTGACGATGTCACAAAACTAGAAGCAGGTCGACTCGAAACGCACTTTACAAAAAGATCGGAACGAAATTTGTGTACAGAGAGAGCGAGAGAGCTGTAGTTTGCTTTGCAGATGACATAGGAACTAGCATGGAATATTTAAATAATTACTCTTTTTCATTTCGCTATGCACTCCAAACTGCCCCAGCCTTCCTGGTGCACTGTCTTTGTGGTATACTTGCCGTTGAACATGAACTGCTGCAGGAGTTATTAAATTTGGTGTTAGGCAACGTGCAGAATATTGTCAAAAAGACACATATATCTTGAAGATGTCACAAAACTCTGCAAATGTAGCTTCAAAAGATGTGACACAGGAAATATTAATTAAATCGTTAATATTGGCATTTAAATAATTTGTTTCACACACACAGTTTAAAACTACTCGAAATAAAATGATCGATGCTGCACAGTAGTTTGCGTGAATAAACAACAGTGTTTTGTTGTCGATGAGAAACTTCATTAAGTAATCCAAAACTATTGTTTTTTGACATCACATGTGAAATCGGTGATGTATAAAATGATAGTTAGAATTCGAAATTTCGACGTGAATTTATACTGCCACGGTTGTGGAATTTCCGATCACTATAGGCCTGCTAAGTGTATTTTTTTATAAGTTGTATAGTTCCTAAGTTGACTGGTTTTCTCAGTTACACCAGGATGAAGAAGGAGGATGAAAAGTGTTTGTCTCGTGATAAAATAGTAACAACAACAACAACAAATACCACTGTTATGTATTGAGTAACATGATCCATTCATGGCTAGATGTCTGACATCGCTGAGAACACTCGTACATCCCATGTACTCACCTTCTGGACATCCCCACGCAGTGCGCCCATGCACCAGTGCCAACGAGCAGTGGCAGGAGAGACCATAGGCATAAATGCGGCTCGTGGCCACAGTTACAGAAGCGCGTGTCAGCCAGAAAGAGAGGACCACTGGCCATGGAGGGTCTCCAGTAAGAGCGGGGTGGTAGGAATTCGAATGCTATGAATACTCCCACCACCAACATTTGTCAGTGCCCGATACTGAATAACTCAATTTTCGATAGAGTATACTCGCAACATACGCGTTCGCAATGGCCACCCTAACGCATACTGAGTATTAGTTCGCTATCCACCTGTCCAGAGGGAGCCACAAGCTAGACTTTTTTTCTGTGGTCACTAGCCCATCAAATCGCCCTAATCCGTGGCATATTGTAAGCTTCCTCCCAACTGCTGTACAATGGCTGCAACGACCCCTACCTGGAACAAAGCTGTTTCCAAGCAATAGTTTTTCCAGCCGGACCTACTAGCTGCCATCCTTTCTGCGGCCTCTGCAGAACACAAGAATATTTACTTTCCGAGAAAATGATTCGTCGTCGTTTTGCATTCCCCTCCTCTGCCTTTCCCCACTCCCTCTCGTGTCTGCCCAGCCCCCCCCCCCCCCCTCTCTTATGAGGCCTCGTCCTCCGTCAGCTCGTTCCGCCCCTCCCACCACTTCGTTTTTCCTCTCCTTCCCCCTTTTCTTTCCCATCATCCATCATCCGTCCAGTTTCCCCCCATCTGCCCTCGGCTGTGGTGTGTCATATTTGTGCCAACTTTTTAGTGCAGTGTTTTAAGTGAGTGTTCAGTGGTGTGCGTCTTTTCCAAAATGTTGCGAACAATCATGCTGTCGCTGGGTGTGATTTATATCTCTTGCGAACAGAAACCAGACTGTCGCCGTGTTTTTTAATTGTCTGTCCATTATTTTACCTGTCTGCTTCCCGCGTATTTTATTAGCATCGCCAACCCTTTGTTTTATGTTTTAAATTCCACAATTTTCCGCCATTTTACCATTTAAGTCACCGATTTTATCGCCTGTTTTTATTATTTATTATCTTCATTTTTTTAAGAAAATTCTGTAGGCTAAAGAGCGGCGTACTAAGCTGCTGACAGCCCGCCCCCTTCGGGGGGGATCGAATCTCAATAAAGGAAACAAAAAAATGATTCGTCAATCACGAATTAATTTTTCGATCCCGAAGACAAAGACAGGTCGAGATAGTTCAGCTCACCGACAGTTGCGCGCTCATCTCCCAATGCACCCAGGCACAAAGAGGAGTTGTCCTAGGGAGGGACCCACGCACATAATTATTAGTGTAATAACAATTAAATATGACGATTGCTGATACAATTTCAGACCGAGCGATGTACTGGAGATGTATCCTCCTGATAGCTGTGGTTCTGGAACAAATCTCATGTTTAAACATCGATGTCTACACAATCTTCTTATGACTGTACATAAATTTCCACGTAAAATTCCCCATACCCTTACAGCTATCGAAACATTTCCGATTATCATTTACAGGTATATAAAAAAATTATGCCAAGTCCACACTCATACGCTAGCTGGGTGTCGTTTTCGCACTACCCAGTAGCAAAAAAGCCTCCCGCCATCGCATATTTGTCGATGAATAAAGGATGTACTTACAGTATAAAAATGTAATTTACAATTTAAAAGCCCTAACTCCTTTTTTTATTTTATCGATTTCATCACTTTCACGAAACCTTTTCGTATTTTTGATAGTTGTAAATCCAGCTAGCACACAGTGACGTCTTGCATGTATTCAGACCGCCAAGTTAGAGTTTGTGTCACTGCAATCCATGCACAGCTACCGTAAATCTACCATCCAGATCATACAAATTTCCCCTGACTAAGAAATCGTTGCGAGTGCGATCTATACTAGAGTGCATCCATTCGGAGTTCATTTTCAGGTGCCAAGCAAATGGGTGGAGAAACCACAAAACTGTTCTGTATCGAATCTGAGAATATTTTAAGTTCCTGTTGCTAAGCACCGTACCTGTTTAACATTTTTGGAGCAGGAGGAGGATCACTGTGAGACGGTTCTGTGACTGCAGCTGGTAACATTGAGTTTCTTACAAAAAAACAAAAGAGCTTCATAGAGCGCCATACTAAGATTTTGTTTGTTACATGTGCGTGAAACGGCGACTTAATGATACATATTAGACATGTGTCCGTTTAGATCCTATAACATGTGTGTGCCGGAGCTGAATTTTCAAAACGGAGTACCATGTTATGTAGAAACCTCCTATAGGCTTGAATGCTAAGAATGCTTTATGCTAAGCATACAATAGGCTTCTGTTTGTCCGTTTCAACACACCAGCTGTATGTAAATGAATAATCACTATTAATCCATGGTCATTCAGTTACTTAACTTCAAGCGTGTGCGGGCTATCTGTGGATAAGGTAATGCCGTTATTCTAATAGTAGATATGAGGAGTGGTGGTGAGTGTAATGTGCGAAGTATGATCATGCTTTAGTTATCGATATTAAAGGGGATAGTGACTGTACAACACTGCTTATTCAAGAAAACAACCAAACCCAAACATTATAAAAAATATTCTATAGCTCTTACTTCCTCAATATGTTATGATAATTACTCTTGTGGACTACGGATTCGCGGGGAAAAGAGAATGTTACTACTTATAACTTGTTTGAGCGGGGGAAATCAAGAAATGTCCGTAATGTGCTCTCGGATATTTGTATGAAACTGATTTAGAGTAGTCGTGACGTGAACGCTTTTGATTATTACAAGTTCCATACACAACTTGTACCATTACTATGTGATGTATATCACACAGATTTTGTTTAGTATCTGACGTGTTTAGAAGGGATGAACGCATTTCAAAGTATGTGCCCCTCTTTAAGCACTATGTCTCGAAGGCTTGATGTCAGACTGATGGACCACCATCGATTAAGATGTATTGTATTGGATGTATAGCTGAAAGATCAATAATAATCATAATAATGTCTGTTTCGTAACCAAGTAAGATGCTGCTACTTTTTTAATAACCTATTGCTTTACTTCATGGTTTCTACACTGAAACGCCAAAGAAACTGGTATAGGCATGCGTATTCAAATACAGAGATACGTAAACAGGCAAAATACGGCGCTGCGGTCTGCAACGCCTATATAAGACAAGTGTCTGTTGCAGCTGGAGTGGCAGTGCGGTTCTAGGCGCTACAGTCTGTAGCCGAGCGACCGCTACGGTCGCGGGTTCGAATCCTGCCTCGGGCATGGATGTGTGTGATGTCCTTAGGTTAGTTAAGTTTAATTAATTCTAAGTTCCAGGCGACTGATGACCTCAGAAGTTAAGTCGCATAGTGCTCATAGCCATTTGAACCATTTCTGTTGCAGTTGTTAGATCGGTTAATCAAGATTTAATAGAGTTTGAACGTGGTGTTATTGTCGGTGCACGAGCGATGGGACACTGCATCTCTGAGGTAGCGATGAAGTGGGGATTTTCGCGAACGACCATTTCGTGAGTGTACCGTGAATATCAGGAATATGGTAAAACATGAAATCTCCGACATCCCCGAGGCCGGAAAAAGATCCTGCAAGAACGGGACCAACGATGGCTGAAGAGGAACGTTCAACGTGACAGATGTGCAACCCTTCCTCAAATTGCTGCAGTTTTCAATACTGCGCCATCAACGAGTATCATTGTGCGATCCTTTCAACGAAACATCATTGATATGGGCTTTCGGAGCCGAAGGCCCACTCGTGTACCTTTGATGACTGAATGACACAAAGCTTTATGCCTCGCCTGGGCCCGTCAACACCGTCACTTTGCTGTTGATGACTGGAAACATATTGCCTGATCAGGCGAGTCTCGGTTTCAAGTTGTATTGAGCGGTTGCACATGTACGGCTATGGAGACAACCTCATGACTCCAAGGACACTGCATGGCAGCAGGGGACTGTTCAAGCTGGTTGAGGCTCTGTAATGGTGTCGGTCATGTGCTGCTGGAGTGATATGGGATCCCTGATACATCTAGATACGGCTCTGACAGGTGACACGTACGTAAGGATCCTGTCTGATCTCCTGCATCCATTAATGTCTTTAGTGCCCTGCCCATTCGTCTAATATAGGGTGCCTAGGAAACTGCTTTCTCGGATTACTAGACAACAATTCAAACAAATCATATTAATAGATTTTTATTACAGTAAGATAAATGACACTACTTAACTATGAGAAATTTCTAATGGGACGTCGCAACCAATGGGTGACATTAAACATAAGTAATCTCTTCAGTATATATAATTTGTAACACAAGAGAAGAAATACATTTCCTAAGTCACGGAAGTTCACGATGAAGAACGGAGTGAAAGACCGCCGGTTTCGGATGCGATTGTCCAGATCAACAGTAAGCTGCTCAAAGATCGGAGGGTCACTGTCCTTGAACTTGTTGAACGCATTCCTGAAGCTTCCCATGGCACAATTGAAAGAACTTTAACAGAAACGAACGTTGGGATATCGCAAGGTGTGTGCTCGCCGGGTCCCCCGGATGCTGACTGACAGACACAAGGAGCAACGTCCTGACTGTTCTCGCAAGTTTCTTCAACAGTGTGAGGAGAGAGGCAACAAGCAGAAGTTGTTGGACTCTATAGTCACGGGAGATGAAACGTGGGTATTTCATTACACTCCCGAAACAAAACAACAGTCTCGTCAGTGGCGTCACTCCAGTTCACCGCCACCAAAGAAATTCAAACAAAAGCAGTCGGCAGAAATGTGAAACGTTATGGGGACTGTGTTTTGGTCTCAGAAGGGGGTACTCCTCATCGATTTCATGCAATCTGGGACGACAATAGACAGACATTGTGAAACATTGAGCAAACTCCGGCGAGCAATCCAGAATCGTTGGGAAGGACGACTGAAGGAGGGATTAGTGCTTCTTCACGACAACGCTTGACCCTACGTCGCTCGTCGAACACAGGAGCTTTTGAAGAAATTTGGGTGAACTGCTATGCCCCATCCTCCGGACTTAGCCCCCAGCGATCATCACCTCTTCCCCAAGCTAAAGGAACATGCAGGTGGCAAACGCTGCAAAAGCGACGATGAAGTGCGATCAGAGGTCACACGCTTCGTCAACGGGTTGGCGGGAGACTTCTTCGACTTAGGAATACAAAATCTGGAGCGCTGTCTTCAAAAATATGTCGAAAAAATGGAGACTATGTTGAAAAATAGACAAAAGTGTAAGCTTTTCAACGATGTATAAATTAATAACAATAAACAATGTTTTCTATTTGTGAAAAATATGGGGACCTTACTTTTGGTACAACCCTCGTAACAGAGGCACCCGTGTCCAGCTGAAATTTCACACGTTTTCCACATAGAAGCAAATGAACAAGACGTTTGATGGACTGGCGTAGCACTGAAGAAACTCTTCGCTTGCTAGCTTTGCTAATGCCTGCAACAGGCCTTCAATACACTGCATTACTTACATGGGCCTTGTGACTAGATTTTTGTTAGTGGGCAGAATTCCTATGTGTGTTCCGTTGCAAATAGACAGATTGTACATGTCCGTTCTTGCCACAAGCATAACACTGTGCTTGTCGGAATGGGCAATCTTGGTGTGCCGAGCGACGTGGCGCAGTGGTTAGCACACTGGACTCGTATTCGGGAGGACGGCGGTTCAATCCCGCGTCCGGCCATGCTGATTTAGGTTTTCCGTGATTTTCCTAAATCGCTCCAGGCGAATGCCGGGATGGTTCCTTTGAAAGAGCACGGCCGACTTCCTTCTCTAATCCAGTGAGACCGATGATCTCGCTGTTTGGTCTCTTTCCCCATACAACCCAACTCCCCAATCTTGGTGTTTTTGCTGTGAAGAGCATCGAGGTCATGACTCAATTCTGTTTGCCTGTGTAACTGCCTGTTTAGTGAGCTGTTTACACGGCATGGAGAATTGTTTAGGTGGCATGGCGTGCGCATGCTGTTGCTGCCTAATGTGGCCAGTCGTGAGCAAGGTACGATTCAACCTGACAAATTTGTGGCTGCTCCAATTTATTGGCCGACATGGCACCTGAATCGTACTGATCTACTATTTGCACTACATTTTGAAATGATGGGTCAGACTGTTTCAAAATCTGTTCTCTAAGTTTGACATCAGTGAAACTGTACACGACTGCATCACGCAACGTAACATCTGAATATAAAGCGCCACAAGCACATTTGAATTTGCATTTCCTCGTCATACCCTGAAAATCTGTTACCCACTCGCGATAAGTTTCTTGTGATAGTTTTTTGCAATTAAGGAATTGATACCAGCAGCTACCACATTCACTTGTTGGTCATAATAGTTAGTTAGCAAATCTACAACCTGTTCTTGAGAAAGATCACTCGGAGTGGCATTAGGAAAGAGTTTTTGAATGTGTCTGAACACTGCACTTCCTACTATTGAGAGGAAGTAATGGCTTTTCACAGTGCCTGATACATTGTGTGTAATTATGTGGACTTCAAACTGTTGCAACCACTCAAACCATTCCTCGTCTTATTCATGAAACTGGCGAAAAGGCGGTATAGCACTTGGAGATGCTGTAGATGCCTGTTGTACTGTATTCGTTTGATTTGCCAGGATCTGTTGTACCGTATTGAGTAGAGATGCAATCTGTTACATCTGAAACTGAAACGACTGTGTTAGCTGCATTGCATCTAACGCTGGCAGCTGAGGCGCCTGAGCAATGGGTGGAATAGATGGGGCATGCATGTTGGAAGAGACAAATGTAATAAACAGACTAGTCAAGCACGAAAAATAAATACGAAAGCAAAGAAACCTTCCGCAATGCCCCCCTGAAAACACTAATTAGTAAAAAACTATAAGAGGCTGTTAAATCAAGTAATCACCCCTGCAATGGAAAGACAAGAAAGAATAAAGGCGCCAGATTCCCTTCGCCTATATGCCACTGCTGTCTCGGTGTCATCCTAGAGAGGGGTCGGCAGTGTACTATTGGCTGACATCGTCTTACAGCCCTCTTTGCTGTAACGTTCCTGGCCGTCGTGCCAGTACTTAATGCTTGGACAGTTCCAGTAGGAGAATGCGGCACACCACACGTCCAAAATTGCTATAGAGTGGCTCCAGGAACATTCTTCTGAGTTTGAACACTTCCGCTGGCCACCAAACTCCCCAGACATGAACATTATTGAACATATCTGTGATGCTTTGCTACGTGCAGTTTAGAAGAGATGTCCACCCCCTCGTACTCTTACGGATTTATGGACAGCCCTGCAGGATTCATGATGTCAGTTTCCTTCAGCACTACATCAGACATTAGTCGAGTTCATTCCATGTCATGTTGTGGCACTTCTACATGCTTGCAGGGCCCCTACACGACATTAGGCAGGTGTACCAGTTTTTTTAGGCTCTTCAGCGTTTGATGATGAACGTAGACAGTTCATTTGTAAGGATGTGACATACACAGAAATACTGGTACAGTTGTGATACTGCCAGCAAGCATGGCATTGCCGACGTCTTTCAGGAACTTCTGCTGTAGCACCTCAAAGTGGCTACTTCCAGTCTCAGCACATCTCCTTCCGATTAGAGGTCAAGTTCCCGGCCATTGTGACCTCCCAAATCACGCCACCGTACGGTGGAACAATGGAGTTTGAACCTCAGGTGACACCCTGTTTGTGCGTGCGTGCACCAACCTGAATACCGCTCACCTATGGAATAATGCCAAGGCAGGTTCAAATGGATGTGAGCACTATGGGACCTAACATTTGAGGTCATCAGCCCCCTAGACTTCGGACTACTTAAACCTAACTAACCTAAGGACATCACACACATCCATGCCCAAGGCAGGATTCGAACCTGCGACCGTAGCGGTCACGCGGTTCCAGACTGAAGCGCCTAAGCCTAAAGCCGCTCGGCCACTCCGGCCGGCGCGGCGCCAAGACAGGGAGGGTATATATATATATAGGCCATCCCACCCCTAGTCGCTCTCACTCTGTCACCAAACACCGTAGTGTGAGGTCGATTGTCTTGTTCTTGTTCCTGTGTCTTAATCGTCAGTTTGCTCTTTATTTGTGTGCGTGTTACCAGTTTAGGTGAAAAATGACGCGTTCTGGAGCGGCATCAGACAGCAGCAGCGGTAGTGTCAGTGGTGCCAAACTGCAGAGATCGTTAGAGAAGGATGGAGAATTACCTGGTAAGTGCAGATTCAGATCGGTAACTGTAACCTTTCTCTTCTACTAAGAATTTCGTAGTACTGAATATATAATATATTTCTTCTTATTGTTTCAGAGCATATCCAGCAACGCCAAATCGTGGATGAAATTAATGCTGAGGTGCAGCAGTGCAGCAACAGCAGAGACAGTGGCAGCAGCCGCAACAGCGTCGGCGCCGTTGTAAGTATACAGGGTGTCCCAGCTATCTTGTCCACCCAAAATATCTCTGGAACAATAACAGCTATTGCAAAACGACTTTCACCGGTATCAATGTAGGACTGGGGTCCGTGAATGTACACATTTGGAAACGTTCTAAAACGAAAGCATATGTGTTTTTAACACAAACTTATGTTTTTTTAAATGTACCTCCTATATTTTTTCTTCAGCAATCCATAGCATGACAAAGCACATACACAATGGCGTTGATTGCATCGCAATATTCCCATTACATCCCGAGATATTGAGACGCGAAGTTGACGCTTGAAACACCCGACATGCGCTGCTAGCGCACGTCCTGAGGCTCAGGCGTGAACCCCATGCTGCCCGTAATCGCGATGTGATTGACATGTGTAATCACACCTCCATACTTATCAAGAGGTCCGAAACGAATAATACGGTCTGCTGCCATCAACTCTAATAAGCACATAATGGTTTCCCTCTTGCACGTTTTACGTATCTACGTACACAATATGAACCAGTACCGATCGGTGTACACCCGTCAGGTTGTCTTATTTATCCTGCACACCCAAAATAAGGTTTATCTAATGCGTTATATGACCCATTGTGCCTGTCGCGCAGGGCCTGGCTCTACCTAGTTAAGTGTCCAACGTAGTTCCCACTACTGCCACAGTTACCACTTCGCCTTGTTTATGATTTGCGACCCATGCAAACTCCTGTACTCCACCACCCTCCGAGCATCCCATTTGTTGTTGCTGTGGCGTGCAGTACACCGCTTGCCAGTGTAGTCGTGCATCAGAGTAATCTAGTGACGGCACGGAGGTAGTGCACATCGTGAATAAACGTTGTGTTGTGGAACTTATACTGTACAGTATAATGTACACACATGAAGATATGGTAGAAATGCTGCTGATCTATGGAGAATGTACGTTGACGGGAAATACGTTATGAGATTGCTCGTTTGTTGATAGTACTGTTAGCGAACATTATGATTATTAAGTTAATATGTCTGTTTTCTACCCTACTCTACATACCTGTACTGTACCCTGTTGTAGGCAGAACGACTGTACAGAAGACGATTCCCTGACAAGCCATCGCCTTCGCGCCGGATGTTTGGTCGTCTCACATCTCGTCTACGAGAAACGGGAAGCTTAAATCCAAGACCTCGACATCGTCCCAGCACACGCACAGATGAACATGCTGAAGTTGCTGTGCTCGCTACCATAGCTGTGAATCCTCAAATCAGCACACGTCAAATTGAACGTGAAGTTGGTGTGTCGAAATCAAGTGCACAGCGTATTCTTAAACGTCATAAATTTCATCCTTACCATGTTCATTTACACCAGGATCTTCATGGAAATGACTTCCGCAATAGGATAACATTTTGTCGGTGGGCTCAGCAAAAACTTCTGACTAATCCAAATTTTTTTGCAGATGTTCTCTTTACCGACGAGGCATCATTCTCCAACAAAGGAATTGTCAATATGAGGAATGTGCATTATTGGTCCGCAGACAATCCAAAATGGCTCCGTCAGGTAGAGCATCAACGTCCGTGGAAAGTTAATGTTTGGTGTGGGATTATTGAAGATACCACTATCGGAACTTTCTTCATAAATGGCATCCAAAATGGCAGACAATACTCCAGATTTATACGACACAATCTTCCTGTTCTCTTGGACACCGTACCTCTGAACCGGAGAATGGTCATGTGGTATCAGCATGACGGATGCCCTGCACATAACGCCTTACGAGCACGACGACTTCTGAACCGTAAGTTCCCTGGTAGGTGGATTGGACGAGGTGGCCCAGTTAGGTGGCCTGCCCGATCTCCGGACCTTACACCGCTGGATTATTTTCTTTGGGGAGCAGTGAAGGGTGCTGTTTACCAACATGAACCAACAACACCAGAGGACATGAAGCGACGCATTACTGATGCTTGTACAGCCATCAAAGAGGAAACAGTAGCACGAAGTAGGGCATCCTTCATCCGCAGAGTGACCCTATGTATGCAAGCCAATGGGCATCACTTTGAGCATGAGATGTGAACGCTATGTTTAGTATGTAGTGCTGGTATCACAGTGAAAGTTTCTACAAAGGGCCATTTTACCCAGTAATGTTAAGAAACATTTGTTTGCAACAATTTGTCATTTAACGCATTGGATAAACATAACATTGATAATTATGTTATAATAAAACTAATTGGTTAAACATGTTTACATTCATCTTCTATGTCCTACCTGAACTTCCCAAATCAAAACATTTTTACCTAAAAAACGGTAAAACTTTTAGTCCACTTGCTCGTTTCACTAAAACCATCAAAATGAATTTTACTATTACGAGTGAATGATTAACTGTCACTTTCGCTAGATGTACAGTAAAGTAAAGTTTTAACGTTGAACGGCATTACCTTTTTAGTAACGGATTAACGATAAGCGAAGTTAACTTTGTGACTAACGTTGCGGTACACAGATATGTTACAGAACCGCATCACCCGTAGCCTATGGGATAAATACCTGCTGGAATGTATGACGTTAATGCAGGATGGCAGCATGTTTAGTATGTAGTGCTGGTATCACAGTGAAAGTTTCTACAAAGGGCCATTTTACCCAGTAATGTTAAGAAACATTTGTTTGCAACAATTTGTCATTTAACGCATTAGATAAACATAACATTGATAATTATGTTATAATAAAACTAATTGGTTAAACATGTTTACATTCATCTTCTATGTCCTACCTGAACTTCCCAAATCAAAACATTTTTACCTAAAAAACGGTAAAACTTTTAGTCCACTTGCTCGTTTCACTAAAACCATCAAAATGAATTTTACTATTACGAGTGAATGATTAACTGTCACTTTCGCTAGATGTACAGTAAAGTAAAGTTTTAACGTTGAACGGCATTACCTTTTTAGTAACGGATTAACGATAAGCGAAGTTAACTTTGTGACTAACGTTGCGGTACACAGATATGTTACAGAACCGCATCACCCGTAGCCTATGGGATAAATACCTGCTGGAATGTATGACGTTAATGCAGGATGGCAGCATACTGTATTATTCGTTTCGGACCTCTTGATAAGTATGGAAGTGTGATTACGCATGTCAATCACATCGCGATTACGGGCAACATGAGGTTCACGCCTGAGCCTCAGGACGTGCGCTAGCAGCGCATGTCGGGTGTTTCAAGCGTCAACTTCGCGTCTTAATATCTCGGGATGTAATGGGAATATTGCGATGCAATCAACGCCATTATGTATGTGCTTTGTCATGCTATGGATTGCTGAAGAAAAAATATAGGAGGTACATTTAAAAAAACATAAGTTTGTGTTAAAAAACACATATGCTTTCGTTTTAGAATGTTTCCAAATACAGGGTGTTTCAAAAATGACCGGTATATTTGAAACGGCAATAAAAACTAAACGAGCAGCGATAGAAATACACCGTTTGTTGCAATATGCTTGGGACAATAGTACATTTTCAGGCAGACAAACTTTCGAAATTACAGTAGTTACAATTTTCAACAACAGATGGCGCTGCGGTCTGGGAAACTCTATAGTACGATATTTTCCACATATCCACCATGCGTAGCAATAATATGGCGTAGTCTCTGAATGAAATTACCCGAAACCTTTGACAACGTGTCTGGCGGAATGGCTTCACATGCAGATGAGATGTACTGCTTCAGCTGTTCAATTGTTTCTGGATTCTGGCGGTACACCTGGTCTTTCAAGTGTCCCCACAGAAAGAAGTCACAGGGGTTCATGTCTGGCGAATAGGGAGGCCAATCCACGCCGCCTCCTGTATGTTTCGGATAGCCCAAAGCAATCACACGATCATCGAAATATTCATTCAGGAAATTAAAGACGTCGGCCGTGCGATGTGGCCGGGCACCATCTTGCATAAACCACGAGGTGTTCGCAGTGTCGTCTAAGGCAGTTTGTATCGCCACAAATTCACGAAGAATGTCCAGATAGCGTGATGCAGTAATCGTTTCGGATCTGAAAAATGGGCCAATGATTCCTTTGGAAGAAATGGCGGCCCAGACCAGTACTTTTTGAGGATGCAGGGACGATGGGACTGCAACATGGGGATTTTCGGTTCCCCATATGCGCCAGTTCTGTTTATTGACGAAGCCGTCCAGGTAAAAATAAGCTTCGTCAGTAAACCAAATGCTGCCCACATGGATATCGCCGTCATCAATCCTGTGCACTATATCGTTAGCGAATGTCTCTCGTGCAGCAATGGTAGCGGCGCTGAGGGGTTGCCGCGTTTGAATTTTGTATGGATAGAGGTGTAAACTCTGGCGCATGAGACGATACGTGGATGTTGGCGTCATTTGGACCGCAGCTGCAACACGGCGAACGGAAACCCGAGGCCGCCGTTGGATCACCTGCTGCACTAGCTGCGCGTTGCCCTCTGTGGTTGCCGTACGCGGTAGCCCTACCTTTCCAGCACGTTCATCCATCACGTTCCCAGTCCGTTGAAATTTTTCAAACAGATCCTTTATTGTATCGCTTTTCGGTCCTTTGGTTACATTAAACCTCCGTTGAAAACTTCGTCGTGTTGCAACAACACTGTGTTCTAGGCGGTGGAATTCCAACACCAGAAAAATCCTCTGTTCTAAGGAATAAACCATGTTGTCTACAGCACACTTGCACGTTGTGAACAGCACACGCTTACAGCAGAAAGACGACGTACAGAATGGCGCACCCACAGACTGCGTTGTCTTCTATATCGTTCACATCACTTGCAGCTCCATCTGTTGTTGAAAATTGTAACTACTGTAATTTCGAAAGTTTGTCCGCCTGAAAATGTACTGTTGTCCCAAGCATATTGCAACAAATGGTGTATTTCTATCGCTGCTCGTTTAGTTTTTATTGACTTTTCAAATATACCGGTCATTTTTGAAACACCCTGTATGTACATTCATAGGCCCCAGCCCTACATTGATACCGGTGAAAGTCGTTTTCCAATAGCTGTTATTGTTCCAGAGATATTTTGGGTGGACAAGATAGCTGGGACACCCTGTATATTCCATCTTTGTAGTACTGGTGTGAGCAGCGAGTCTCTAGATGTTTCGAGGGTTCAAAATCAATAACTGTAACTTTTTTTCACTAAGAATTTCGTATTGAATACATGTCTTATTGTTTCGGTGTATATCCAGCGGGTAATAGAAGAGGCCGAGAGGCAACAGCTGCATCAACAAGAGCAGTTGCAGCAGCAGCAGCAGCAGTGGCAGTAACTGCAGCAGCAGCAGTACTATCGTAAGTACACTAGTGGCCATTAAAATTCCTATACCAAGAAGAAATGCAGATAATGAACGGGTATTCATTGGACAAATATATTATTCCGGAACTGACATGTGATTACATTTTCACGCAATGTGGGTGCATAGATCCTGAGAAATCAGTACCCAAAACAACCACCTCTGGGCGTAATAACGACCTTGATACGCTTGGTCATTGAGTCAAACAGAGCTTGGATGGCGTGTACAGGTACAGCTGCCCATGCAGCTTCAACACGATACCACAGTTCATCAAGAGTAGTGACTGGCGTATGGTGACGAGCCAGTTGCTCGGTCACTATTAACCAGACGTTTTCAATTGGTGAGAGATCTGGAGAATGTGCTGGCCAGGGCAGCAGTCGAACATTTCCTGTATCCAGAAAGGCCCGTACAGGACCTGCACATGCGATCGTGCATTATCCTGCTGAAATGTAGGATTTCGCAGAGATCGAATGAAGGGTAGAGCCACGGGTCGGAACACATCCGAAATTTAACGTCCACTGTTCAAAGTGCCGTCAATGCGAACAAGAGGTGACCGAGACGTGTAACCAATGGCACCCCATACCATCAAGCCGGATGATACGCCAGTATGGTGATGACAAATACACGCTTCCAATGTGCGTTCACCACGATGTCACCAAACACAGATGCGACTATCATGATGCTGTAAACAGAACCTGGATTCATCCCAAAAAATTACGTTTTGCCATTCGTGCACAAAGGTTCATCGTTGAGTACACCATCGCAGGCGCTCCTGTCTGTGATGCAGCTTCAAGGGTAACCGCAGCCATGGTCTCCGAGCTGATAGTCCATGCTGCTGCAAACGTCGTCGAACTGTTCGTGCAGATGGTTGTTGTCTTGCAAACGTCCCCATCTGTTGACTCAGGGATCGAGACGTGGCTGCACGATTCGTTACAGCCATGTGGATAAGATGCCTGTCATCTCGACTGCTAGTGATACGAGGCCGTTGGGATCCAGCACGGCATTCTGTATTACCCTCCTGAACCCACCGATTCCATATTCTGCTAACAGTCATTGGATCTCGACCAACGCGAGCAGCAATGTCGCGATACGATAAACCGCAATCGCGATAGGTTACAATCCGACCTTTATCAAAGTCGGAAAAGTGATGGTACGCATTTCTCCTCCTTAGACGAGGCATCACAACAACGTTTCACCAGGCAAAGCCGGTCAACTGCTCTTTGTGTATGAGAAATCGGTTGGAAACATTCCTCATGTCAGCACGTTGTAGGTGTCGTCACTGGCGCCAGCCTTGTGTGAATGCTCTGAAAAGCATATCATAGCATCTTCTTCCTGTCGGGTAAATTTCGCGTCTGTAGCAATCTTCGTGGTGTAGCAATTTTAATGGCCAGTAGTGTAATATATGGCCGAACCCCGAAGGGGATATTCCGGCCAATAAATGCCTTACGATCATTTCGTTTTTTTTTTGTTTTTTTTTTTAATTTTTCATCGTGTATGTAATATGTTGTGACCAACGAGTCTGAGTTTGTTGCCAGCATCTCGTGGTCGTGCCGTAGCGTTCTCGCTTCCCACGCCCGGGTTCCCGGGTTCGATTCCCGGCGGGGTCAGGGATTTTCTCTGCCTCGTGATGGCTGGGTGTTGTGTGATGTCCTTAGGTTAGTTAGGTTTAAGTAGTTCTAAGTTCTAGGGGACTGATGACCATAGATGTTAAGTCCCATAGTGCTCAGAGCCATTTGAACCATTTGAACGATCTGAATTTGTTGTAGATGATTTCGTGGGTCCAAATCGATAAATGTTACTTTCTCACTGAGAATTTCGTATTGTTGGAATATATGTCTTGCATACGTAGTTTCTCTCTAAAAATTCATCGTGTATGTAATATGTTGTTGAAGAAGATTCTGTGGACGAAATTCGGTAAAACGTTATTTCTTTTTCTTCCACTAATAATTTCGTATTGTTTCAGTATATATACATTTATTCATTAACATTTTTAAATCTTCATAATACTACGTATAAGTAATTAAATTTCGTTGTGTATGTAATATGGTGCATGTTCTTTGTTGTAGATGATTTCTTGGCAGACGAAGGAGGACAGGGAAGGGTATGTGCTGGAGATATGCAGGAGCCATAGCAGATCTCATGTACGTGTATATTCTAAAAAAAATATTTTTGTTTCTTATAGTTTTCGTGTTTATATGTTTTTATTATTAGATGACTATGTTCCAAGTGACATCAGTGAGCTGAATCGATGGGTCCTCCCCAATTCAGGCGACGACGAAATTCCACAGTGGGTGGAGGAGATGGAGAGAGACCTTCGTCGGCCAGAGCGAAATAGGTAATACGAGGGCAGTTCAATAAGTAATGCAACACATTTTTTTTCTCGGCCAATTTTGGTTGAAAAAACCGGAAATTTCTTGTGGAATATTTTCAAACATTCCCGCTTCGTCTCGTATAGTTTCATTGACTTCCGACAGGTGGCAGCGCTGTACGGAGCTGTTAAAATGGCGTCTGTAACGGATGTGCGTTGCAAACAACGGGCAGTGATCGAGTTTCTTTTGGCGGAAAACCAGGGCATCTCAGATATTCATAGGCGCTTGCAGAATGTCTACGGTGGTCTGTCAGTGGACAAAAGCACGGTGAGTCGTTGGGCAAAGCGTGTGTCATCATCGCCGCAAGGTCAAGCAAGACTGTCTGATCTCCCGCGTGCGGGCCGGCCGTGCACAGCTGTGACTCCTGCAATGGCCGAGCGTGCGAACACACTCGTTCGAGATGATCGACGGATCACCATCAAACAACTGAGTGCTCAATTGACATCTCTGTTGGTAGTGCTGTCACAATTGTTCACCAGTTGGGATATTCAAAGGTTTGTTCCCGCTGGGTCCCTCGTTGTCTAACCAAACACCATAAAGAGCAAAGGAGAACCATCTGTGCGGAATTGCTTGCTCGTCATGTGGCTGAGGGTGACAATTTCTTGTCAAAGATTGTTACAGGCGATGAAACATGGGTTCATCACTTCGAACCTGAAACAAAACGGCAATCAAAGGAGTGGCGCCACACCCACTCCCCTACCAAGAAAAAGTTTAAAGCCATACCCTCAGCTGGTAAAGTCATGGTTACAGTCTTCTGGGACGCTGAAGGGGTTATTCTGTTCGATGTCCTTCCCCATGGTCAAACGATCAACTCTGAAGTGTATTGTGCTACTCTTCAGAAATTGAAGAAACGACTTCAGCGTGTTCGTAGGCACAAAAATCTGAACGAACTTCTCCTTCTTCATGACAACGCAAGACCTCACACAAGTCTTCGCACCCGAGAGGAGCTCACAAAACTTCAGTGGACTGTTCTTCCTCATGCACCCTACAGCCCCGATCTCGCACCGTCGGATTTCCATATGTTTGGCCCAATGAAGGACGCAATCCGTGGGAGGCACTACGCGGATGATGAAGAAGTTATTGATGCAGTACGACGTTGGCTCCGACATCGACCAGTGGAATGGTACCGTGCAGGCATACAGGCCCTCATTTCAAGGTGGCGTAAGGCCGTAGCATTGAATGGAGATTACATTGAAAAATGGTGTTGTGTAGCTAAAAGATTGGGGAATAACCTGGTGTATTTCAATGCTGAATAAAACAACCCCTGTTTCAGAAAAAAAATGTGTTGCATTACTTATTGAACTGCCCTCGTATATACTCACTCTGCTTACAAATAATCAGTGTTCTTTCTTTCCCTGCAGCATCATCAGCAGCAGCAGCAGCTGGCGATGTCTGGAACGTTGTACTTAATTGTGTTCATTATTCTTTCTCTCTTCTACAGCGGTCGTGTCTGCGGGACAATTCTACATCTACATCCATACTCCGCAAGCCACCTGACGGTGTGTGGCGGAGGGTACCTTGAGTACCTCTATCGGTTCTCCCTTCTATTCCAGTCTCGTATTGTTCGTGGAAAGAAGGATTGTCGGTATGCCTATGTGTGGGCTCTAATCTCTCTGATTTTATCCTCATGGTCTCTTCGCGAGATATACGTAGAAGGGAACAACATACTGCTTGACTCCTCGGTGAAAGTATGTTCTCGAAACTTCAACAAAAGCCCGTACCGAGCTACTGAGCGTCTCTCCTGCAGAGTCTTCCACTGGAGTTTATCAATCATCTCTGTAACGCTTTCGCGATTCCTAAATGATCCTGTAACGAAGCGCGCTGCTCTCCGTTGGATCTTCTCTATCTCTTCTATCAACCCTATCTGGTACAGATCCCACACTGCTGAGCAGTATTCAAGCAGTGGGCGAACAAGTGTACTGTAACCTACTTCCTTTGTTTTCAGATTGCATTTCCTTAGGATTCTTCCTGTGAATCTCAGTCTGGCATCTGCTTTACCGACGACCAACTTTATATGATCATTCCATTTTAAATCACTCCTAATGCGTACTCCCAGATAATTTATGGAATAAACTGCTTCCAGTTGCTGACCTGCTATATTGTAGCTAAATGATAAGGGATCTTTCTTTCTATGTATTCGCAGCACATTACACTTGTCTACATTGAGATTCAATTGCCATTCCCTGCACCATGCGTCTATTCGCTGCAGACCCTCCTGCATTTCAGTACAATTTTCCATTGTTACAACCTCTCGATACAGCACAGCATCATCTGCAAAAAGCCTCAGTGAACTTCCGATGTCATCCACAAGGTCATTTATGTATATTGTGAATAGCAACGGTCCTATGACACTCCCCTGCGGCACACCTGAAACCACTCTTACTTCGGAAGACTTCTCTCCATTGAGAATGACATGCTGCGTTCTGTTATCTAGGAACTCTTCAATCCAATCACACAATTGGTCTGATAGTCCATATGCTCTTACTTTGTTCATTAAACGACTGTGGGGAACTGTATCAAACGCCTTGCGGAAGTCAAGAAACACAGCATCTACCTGGGAACCCGTGTCTATGGCCCTCTGAGTCTCGTGGGCGGATAGCACGAGCTGGTTTTCACACGATCGTCTTTTTCGAAACACATGCTGATTCCTCCAGAGTAGATTTCTAGTCTCCAATTCACGCAATACACCGTGGCTCGGGTTTGCTGAAGGGGGGGGGGGGGGGGGGGGGGCGGCGAAACTCGCTTCGCCAAAGCGGGCCCCGGCGCGGCAAGGACGCCGCAGTGTTTTAATCGGGTGGCTGCATACAGGCATCAGCGTTAATAAACTAATTGTTCAACAGGCTACACAAATGAAGTAGTGGTCGGTATTATTCCGAAAGTATGAGTATCCTGAAATAATGATATACTTAGTTTGTCGAAATGTGTTGCTGACAATGGCAGATCTACACTCATGCTTAGAAAATAAGGCTAATGCTGATACATGGTGAAACAATGCTCTGGTGGGCGGTTTGCGGGTTTAAATCACCTCGGGGGTATGACCATGTGGTGCAGTTGACCTGCGGTCGTTGCACATTGGCGCTGGCAGCAGTGCACATACGCAGAGATGTGTTAGTGGATGTCAGAGTCCAGTGCAGCGAGAAAGCGTGCAGACGTTTTCAGACGTGCTATTGGTAACTGTGTGTTGAAAATGGCTCAAAGAACACATATTGAGGACGTTATGAGGGGTAGGATAATAGGGCGACTGGAGGCTGGTCAAACACAGCAGGTCGTAGCATGAGCCCTCCGTGTGCCACAAAGTGTGATTTCAGGATTATGGCAACGATTCCGGCAGACAGGAAACGTGTCCAGGCGCTACAGTACGGGACGTCCACAGTGTACAACACCACAAGAAGACCGATATCTCACCATCAGTGCCCGCAGACGGCCACGTGGTACTGCAGGTAGCCTTGCTCGGGACATTAACACAGCCACTGGAACAGTTGTCTCCAGACACACAGTCTACAGACGACTGAACAGACATGGTTTATTCGCCCGGAGACCTGCAAGGTGCATTCCACTGATCCCTGGTCACAGGAGAGCCCGTAAAACCTGGTGTCAAGAACACAGTACATGGTCATTGGAACAGTGGTCCCAGGTTATGTTCACGGACGAGTCCAGGTATAGTCTGAAAAGTGATTCTCGCCGGGTTTTCATCTGGCGTGAACCAGGTACCAGATACCAACCCCTTAAATGTCCTTGAAAGGGACTTGTATGGAGGTCGTGGTTTGATGGTGTGAGGTGGGATTATGATTCGTGCATGTACACCCCTGCATGTTTTTGACAGAGGAACTGTAACAGGTCAGGTGTATAGGGACGTCATTTTGCACCAGTATGTCCGCCTTTTCAGGGGTGTGCCGGCCGGTGTGGCCCTGCGGTTCTAGGCGCTTCAGTCTGGAACCGCGTGACCGTTACGGTCGCAGGTTCGAATCCTGCCTCGGGCATGGATGTGTGTGATGTCCTTAGGTTAGTTAGGTTTAAGTGGTTCTAAGTTCTATGGGACTGATGACCTCAGATGTTAAGTCCCATAGTGCTCAGAGCCATTTGAACCATTTTTTTTTTTCAGGGGTGCAGTGGGTCCCACCATTCTTCTGATGGATGATAACACACGGCCCCACCGAGCTGCCATCGTGGAGGCGTACCTTGAAACAAAAGATATCAGGCAAATGGATTGGCCTGCCTGTTCTCCAGACCTAAACCGCATCGAGCACGTCTGGGATACTCTCGGTCGACGTGTCGATGCACGTCTTCAAACCCCTACGACACTTTAGGAGCTCCGACAGGCACTGGTGCAAGAATGGGAGGCTATACCGCAGCAGCTGCTCGACCATCTGACTGAGAGTATGCCACCCCGTTGTGCGGCCTGTGTACGTGTGCATGGTGATCATATCCCATATTGATGTCGGGGTACATGCTCAGGAAACAGTGGTGTTCTGTAGCACATGTGTTTCGGGACGGTTTTCTCAACTTATCACCAATACCGTGGACTTACAGATCTGTGTCGTGTGTGTTCCCTATGTGCCTATGCTATTAGCGCCAGTTTTGCGTAGTGCCACGTCGTGTGGCACCACATTTTGCAATTATCCTTAATTTATGAGCAACAGTGTACTTTCATGACAATGCTTTTCCAACGACGTGAACTCTTCTCCCAAAAAGCACACTTAGATAGCTTCCGCATTCCTGTCGCGCGCATTATTCTCAGTTGCTGACGATACACTGACCATTGTGTTGTGCGACGTATCAATTTTTTTTACTTTTCTCAATAACAAGTATTTCATTCGCGAATCACACATTGTCATTTTGGCAACCCGTAGGTGAGTAACCAGACTGTTCAGATGAAGAAAAGGAATAAAATCATTTACTAAGACTCCATTCCAGTCGTTCAGTGTTAAAAATACAATGAGTTATGGGGATTCGACCGAAATTCCAACAGAATTGGCGATTTATTTTTGTGTGAACTGTTGACCTTTTCTCATTCGAAGAAGCATCAACATTTTGAGTAGGCCACATTTCTCTTGTTGACAGGCTTAATTGTACTTCTTGTGCCAAAACGCAGTATAATTTGCGCAAACCCATTTTTGCAGCAGCTATTGTGACATAATCCTGAAACAGTGTCCCATTAAACAAGTAATTGGCGACCAGAGAGCTCTATATCTTACAATAAACCTCATTGTGTCGGTTTGCGGTAACATAAGAGAAGAAATTTCATGTTTATTTTCTTACTAGGAACGATTGTTTCACTAGCTGTCGATAACTCTTAAAAACTACAGTCACTGTAGTGAAAGAAATAAAATAGAAAGCACAACTTCTGATATATCGCCGTAGATAAGAAAGTTCAGTGTGTTTACGAACTGGCAAAGTACTCTCCTTCTTGTGTGCCATCATTCGGCAAAATCTCGTTTCCATGTCTCGAGCGTCTTAGGAGATATGAGCGAGGTTGTGGACATTTCATTTTTGCGGGCGTGAGATCGACAGTGAACGCGCTACACAGGATCCATTTTCTGGAGATTAGAGACTGATAGAGACCTCCTCCCAAGTCTAAAGAAAAATTCAATATGTTAGCTAAATTTCATGCGCAGCAACATTTGTAGGTGCCCCGGTGGTCCCGGTCGCCTACGGTGGACTGGATGGCCGAGCGGTGACCTCTCCAGTTGTCAGGATGCTAGGAAATGACTGTGGACGCGTCAGAAACGCCAAAGAAACATTATTGTGACAACTTTATTCCTGCCGAGTACAATGTGGCCCGCATATCACAGGCTGCCTGAGCTTGGTGATATCAACGACCTTCCCCGAGTCCTCGCTGACTCGTAGCGATGACACCAGCTCCGGGCCGCACAGTCTTGCTAGCGCAGCGCCGTGTGCTGTGACGTAGTGGAGGAATGTCCTTACTTCGGCCGCATGTGGCTGGCGGCGCCCGGCTGGGCGGCCGGCTCGGCTGCGGACAGCAAGCTGTTGCGCGTGGAGGCTCTGGGTTGGAGTCCCGACGCTGCCGGCGCGAGAGGCGTTCTCGTAGTGCGGAGTGTACTCTATCCCATCCTGTCTTTTTCCCTGCTCCTCATGGTGGCTCGTCTGTGGTGGACGGGCGGAACGGGCTGCAGTCCACCAGCATCGCCGGCTCACCCGGTTGTGACGGCGGATGCACAGAGCCTAGGCCCCGCACCATCTCGACGACAGCTCACTGATGTCCGCAATGGCGGCGAGCGAGTCTGCCGCGATGTCTGCTAATCCTGGGTTAATGATTGACTGATTGACAGCGCCAGCAGAGAGGACCAGAGCTGGTACTGTCCCCTCACGTCTGCTGCTGGATGGGCCGCGCTTACTGCAACATCTCCTTAATAAAGATTAACATGTCGATCACCGAGCTGAGCGCTACGCAGCGACCCAGTGCACATCTAACTGCAAGTCTAACTGCGAGTGCCTTGTTGCTATCAAAGCTGGCGAATTTAAAGGAAGCACGAGCGACGTCCTGACGTCATGCTCGTTTGTAATGAACGCATTCGTTCCACTTATACTGTTGACTTATCTGTCGTACTCGCCCCTTAGGTGTTCTTGCGACAGAGTTACGTGTTGTTACGGCAGACTTACGCGAAGTTGTGAAATGCAGTACAGCTGACGCTATACCTCTGTCTTGCACCCGCGTGACATGTGCGGGATGTGCCCATCGCGCTGTAGCGTCGTGTCACGTCACACGTACTATACGTGCCTCAATTTGCGCGTAGCTTAGCAATTGCCAGTTCGTAAACATGCAGAACTTTCTTATCGATGAAGATATATCAGAAGTTGTACTTTCTATTTAATTTTTCATGCCAGTGACTGTAATTCTTTAAGAGTTGTCGACAGCTATTGTAACAAGAGTTTCCTAGTGTGGTGTCACCGCCAGACACCACACTTGCTAGGTGGTAGCCTTTAAATCGGCCGCGGTCCGTTAGTATACGTCGGACCCGCGTGTCACCACTATCAGTGATTGCAGTCCGAGCGCCGCCAAACGGCAGGTCTAGAGAGACTTCCTAGCACTCGCCCCAGTTGTACAACCGACTTTGCTAGCGATGGTTCACTGACAAAATACGCTCTCATTTGCTGAGACGATAGTTTAACATAGCCTTCAGCTACGTCATTTGCTACGACCTAGCAAGGCGCCATTATCAGTTACTATTGACATTGTGAATCATGTACCGTCCAGACCGACGTTCACCATTAATGGATTAAAGTTAAGTATTCCACCAGCTACGTCCGTTTTTCTAAATTCTAATTTCCTTGTCCTGTTCCACACCTCACGCCAGCCTGCGTGAGCTAAAACGCGTGCCTTTCGGCCTCCTTCTAGTAACACGGTGTTGGCTCTCCTGCCAACCAAAACCCCTAGTATGAAAATAAACATGATATTTCTTCTCTTATGTTATAGCAAACCGACATAACGCGGTTTTTCGTAAGCAATTGACTTCTCCGGTCGTCAATTACTTGTCTCATGAGACACTGTTTCAGAATTCTATCACAATTGCTGCTGCAAAAATGAGTTTGTGCAAATTATTCTGTGTTTTGGCAAAAGAAGTACAATTAAACCCCTCAATAAGAGAAATGCGTCCATTATTCTTAAACGGTGATGCTTCTTCGAATGAGAAAAGGTTATCAATTCACACAAAAATAAATCGCCAATTCTATTGGGATATCGATTGAATCCCATAACCCATTTGTTGTTGTTACTATCCTATCAAGCGACAAACCCTTTCCTCCCTCCTTCTTCGTCCTGGTTTAACTGAGGAAACCAATCAGCTTAGGAATTCTATAGCACTTTTAAAAAGATAAGCTTAGCAGACCAGTAGTGGTCGGAAATTCCATAACCGGGACAGTATAAACTGACGTCGGAATCTGGAATTCGAACTATCTTTTTATGCATCAATGATTCCACTCGTGACATCAAATAACAATAGTTTTGGATTTAATGAAATTTCTCGTCAGCAACACAGCACAGTAGTTTATGCATGCAAACTACTGTGCGAGTAGCTTTAATTTGTGTGTGTGAAACAAATTGTTTAAATGCCAATATTCACGATTTAATTAATATTTCCTGTGCCACATCTTCTGAAGCTACATTTGCAGAGTTTTGTGACATCTTCAAGATATGTGTGTTTTTGACAATATGCCACCCATTGCCTAACACCAGATTTAATAAACTCATGAAGCAGTTCATGTTAAATGGTAAGTATATCACAACGAAATTGCGCCAGGAAGGCTGTGGCAGTTTACAGTTCATGGCTAAATAAAAAAGAGTAATTATTTAAACGTCCCATGCTGCTTCCTATGTCATCTGCAAAGCAACCTACAGATGTCCCTCTCTCTCTCTGTATACAAATTTAGTTCCGATCTTTTGTAAAGTGTATTTCGAGTCAATATACATCTACATCTACGTGATTACTCTACTATTCACAATAAAGTGCCTGGCAGAGGGTTCAATGAACCACCTTCAAGTTAGATTAGATTAGATTAATACTTGTTCCATGGATCATGAATACGACACTTCGTAATGATGTGGAACGTGTCAGGTTAATAAAAGTTGTCTATACAAGATATTACATTACACAAAATATTACATGACGCTCAATATTTTTAATTTATTTAATTTTTTTGTGGCGGTTAGGGAAATTACCCACTTACTATATTCAAAAATTCAATTAATGAATAGAAGGAGTTGTCATTAAGAAATTCTTTTAATTTCCTTTTAAATGCTATTTGGCTATCTGTCAGACTTTTGATGCTATTAGGTAAGTGACCAAAGACTTTTGTGGTAGCATAATTTACCCCCTTCTGAGCCAAAGTTAAATTTAACCTTGAGTAGTGAATATCATCCTTTCTCCTAGTGTTGTAGCCATGTACACTGCTATTACTTTTGAATTCGTTCAGGTTGATAATAACAAATTTCACAAGTGAATATATATATTGTGAGGCTACAGTGAAGATCTCTAGCTCTTTAAATAAGTGTCTGCAGGATGATCTTAGATGAGCTCCAGTAATTATTCTGATTACACGCTTTTGTGCAATGAACACTCTTTTACTCAGTGATGAGTTTCCCCCGAATATGATTCCATAAGAAAGCAGAGATTGAAAATAGGCGTGCTAAGCTAATTTACTCAGATGTATATCTCCAAAATTTGCAATGACCCTAGTAGCATAAGTAGCTGAACTCAAACGTTTCAGCAGATCCTCAATGTGTTTTTTCCAGGTCAACCGCTCATCAATGCATACACCTAGAAATTTTAAATATTCTACCTTAGCTACCGATTTTTGATCGAGGTCTATATTTATTGATGGTGTCATTCCATTTATGGTGTGGAACTGTATATACTGTGTTTTGTCAAAGTTTAATGAGAGCACATTTGCAGAGAACCACTTAATGATTTTCTGAAAAACATCGTTTACAATTTCACCAGTTAATTCTTGTCTGTTGGGTGTGACAGCTGTACTTGTATCATCGGCAAAAAGTACCAGCTTTGCATCTTCGTGAATATAGAATGGTAAGTCATTAATATATATTAAGAACAGCAGAGGACCCAAGACTGAACCTTGCGGCACCCCATTCTTGATTGTGCCCCAGTTTGAGAAATCACAAGTTTTTTTCATATTATGTGAACTGCTTATTTCAACTTTCTGCACTCTTCCAGTTAGGTATAATTTAAACCAATTGAGCACTGTCCCATTCATACGACAGTACTTGAGCTTATCTAGAAGTATTCCATGATTTACACAATCAAAAGCCTTTGATAGATCACAAAAAATCCCAATGGGTGACTTCCGGTTACTCAGAGCATTTAATATTTCGTTAGTGAAAGTATATATGGCATTTTCCGTTGAAAAACCCTCGTTTCACTCTCGAATGGCCCGTGGGAAAAACGAGCACTTAAATTTTTCTGTGCGAGCCCTGATTTCTCTTATTTTATCGTGATGATCATTTCTCCCTATGTAGGTGGGTGCCAACAGAATGTTTTCGCAATCGGAAGAGAAAACTGGTTATTTAAATTTCATGAGAAGATCCCGTCGCAACGAAAAACGCCTTTGATCTAATGATTGCCACTCCAATTCACGTATCATGTCTGTGACACTATTTCCCCTATATCGCGATAATACAAAACGAGCTGCCCTTCTTTGTACTTTTCCGATGTCATCCGTCAGTCCCACCTGAAGCGGATCCCACCCCGCACAGCAATACTCCAGAATAGGATGGACAAGCGTGGTGTAAACCTTCTCTTTAGTAGACCTGTTGCACCCTCTAAGTGTTCTGCCAATGAATCGCAGTCTTTCGTTTGCTCTATCCACAATATTATTTATGTGATCGTTCCAGTTTAGGTTATTTGTAATTGTAATCCCTAAGTATTTAGCTGAATTTACAGCCTTCAGAGTTGTGTGACTTATCACGTAATCGAAATGCAGCTGATTTCTTTTAGTACTCATGTGAATAACTTCACACTTTTCCTTATTCGGGGTCAATTGCCAATTTTCGCACCATACAGATATCTTATCTAAATCATTTTGCAAGTCGTTTTCATCATCTGATGACTTTACAAGACGGTAAATGACAGCGTCATCTGCTAACAGTATAAGACGTCTACTCAGATTGTCTCCTATGTCGATAATGTAGATCAGGAACGATATAGGGCCTATAACACTTCCTTGGGGAACGCCGTATATTACTTGTTTTATTCGATGACTTTCCGTCTATAACTACGAACTGTGACCTTTCTGACAGGAAATCACGAATCCAGTCGCACAACTGAGGCGATACTCCGTAGGCACGCAGTTTGGTTAGAAGACGCTTGTGAGGAACGGTGTCGAAAGCCTTCTGGAAATCTAAAAATATGGAATCAATTTGTCATGCCCTGTCGATAGCACTTATTACTTCATGAGTATAAAGAGCTAGTTGTGTTTCACAAGAACGATATTTTCCGAAACCGTGCTGACTATGTGTCAATAAATCGTATTCTTCGAGGTACTACAGGAAATCGACGTTAGTGATATAGGCCTGTAATTCAGCGGATTACTCCTACTTCCCTTTTGGGTATTGGTGTGACTTTAGCAATTTTCCAGTCTTAAGGTACAGATCTTTCTGTGAGCGAGTGGTTGTATATAATTGCTAAATATGGAGGTATTTTATCTGCATACTCTGAGAGGAACGTGACTGGTATACAACCGGAGGCCTATCCTTTATTAAGTGATTTAAGCTGCTTCGTTACTCCGAGGATATCTACTTCTATGTTGCTCATCTTGGCAGTTGTTCTTGATTGGAATCCAGGAATATTTACTTCGTCTTCTTTGGTGAAGGAATTTCGGAAAACCGTGTTTAATAACTCTGGTTCAAATGGCTCTGAGCACTATGGGACTTAACTTCTGTGGTCATCAGTCCCCTAGGACTTAGAACTACTTAAACCTAACTAACCTAAGGACATCACACACATCCATGCTCGAGGCAGGATTCAAACCTGCGACCGTAGCAGTCCCGCGGTTCCGGACTGCGCGCCGAACCACTAGACCACTGCGGCCGGCTAATAACTCTGCTTTAGTGGCACTGTCATCAGTGACTTCACGGTTGTTATGGCGCAGTGAAGGTATTGATTGCGTCTTGCCACTGGTGTGCTTTATGTATGACCAGAATCTCTTTGGGTTTTCTGCCACATTTCGAGACAGAATTTCGTTGTGGAAAATATTAAAAGCATCTCGCATTGAAGTACGCGCCATATTTCGAACTTCTGTAAAACTTTGCAAATCGTGGGGATTTTGCGTTGTTTTAAATTTGGCATGCTTTTTTTCGTTGCTTCTGCAACAACGATCTGACCGGTTTTGTGTGCCATGGAGGATCAGAACCATCACTTATTAATTAATTTATGTGGTATATATCTCTCAATTGCTGTCGATACTATCTCTTTGAAAACATTCCACAACTTTCCTACACTTACATAATCAGATCAGAAGGAGTGAAGATGGTCTTGGGCTTGGAGCTTTGGTTCTTTCCCAACACAGCTATGACAATTTACAACTACAATACCAACCTTTTCTACAACTAATTTTCTGTGTTTTACGTGCCCACTTTTAGATGGACGTCCCTTCTGTGGTTCCCTGAGACCCTCGAACCTGCTTCTAGTTTTGTGACCTCGTCAATTTGTGTGTGTGGAATAGCTGCCACGTCCGCCTTATATCCTCTAATGATAATCATGTGGCCAGAAATTAATTATTTATTGACTTCAGAAGTATTTCTGGATGGATTCTCAGTCAGGCATTTGCTTTGGAAGGAAGGAGTCTCGCATGCAGTGGCATCCAACAGGTTGGTTCAAGCATGCAGAAACAGGATCTGACCAGTTGAGATGGCAGAGGACACCAACAGGATGGGGACTTTTGTTGCAGAGATTAGTGTGATACTTCAAAGTAGCTGTGGGGCAGCTGACAGCTGATAGCAATGTGGCGAGCCCACTGACACTTCCAGGTCCTCTGACACACCTCAATTCTGGGGAGCCTGTACGGGTGGCGAGACACGAGAAAGTTTTCAGATATGTTTAAGCAATGACTGAAAGATTAATTACATGTTTCTTTATGCGATTGGAATGATAAAGTGCTGGAATTGTTTAAATATTCCACACATTGCAACTGATGTCCTAACAAATTCTTTAAATAAACTATATTCCATACACGACCTTGTATCTGACAAATTGTTTAAATAAACAATATTCCTCACATTGTTTAAACAATGTTCCATACACTGCAATCGATTTCCACTAATCAATCAATATTTCCAAAAGAGTGGGGTAAGAGGAAGTGAAGGATATAGATGTAATTATTTAGTCAATCAAACTGATACAGTTGTAGGGGTGAGGCTATTGAAATAACCTGAAGCAGTTCGTGAATACCGGAAGTGGCACAATTGAGTTATTTTCCACCAATTTTTCAATCAATTTACTTAATTAGTCAATTAATTTGATACCAGAAGGGGCGCCAGGTTTCTGAGGGGGGAGGTGGAGAAAGACTGGGAGGGGGAGTTGGAGGGGGAAGAGTGGAGATTTCTTGGAAGCACGTATTATCCCCAGGGGTCATAATCCACTTACCAGGTCAATAGGATTACAGATGAATGTATACTTGCCCCTGATGTAGGCAGTCTGCACTAACACAATGCGCTGATGGCCCTGTTGCCCTACTACTGCCAGTTACCAGGATCCTGCCACTTTCCTCAAAGCCTGCAAAGTCGTTTTGAAAAGGGAGCTCCCTCAAATTCTCAGTGATCCACAGTATCATGTCATTAAGTGTAGTGGAGTTCTGTGCTCCAAACCCATGCACTCCGCAAGGGGTAGTGATGTTGGTGAAGAAAATAGCATTTTCTACAAGTGGGGATGTAATAGTGTCATATGATGGAGCAACGATATTGCAGAATGGTTCAGAGCTTTTACCAATAGTGTTATACTGGGCCATTTTTACGAAATGTAGGTAAGAAGGTGAGTCATGTACTCTTCCTGTATGTGTTCTTGCATTTTTATTCACTTTTTAGGTGCCCAATATCATCCCTCTCTTGAAAGATATTGCCATTAAACTCACATGTTTTAATGCCCACAATACTGCTGAGGGGGATGAAGTTCACTTCTGGCTTGCGATAGAAGTTACCCAAAATATGCAGAATTTACAAGAACATACTATGCATCTGATGTCCTTGGGAATTGTAACATCAAAGGCATCTCATTTCCAGTTAAACTCTAGGAGCAACCAAAATTCGAGATGCAGAATCTGGATCATTCAAGTCATATTTGCAGGCTGGCAGCAGAATGATAGTGAGGCAGAAGACAATGTTCACACTGGGCAGAATGAAGCAAAGCATAAAGAAGTTGGACCTGTCTACTTTTATCTCAAACACATAGATTTGTTGCTATTCTATGAGAGTGAGAAACAACACCATGTCTGGATCAAAAACATTTCCCACCTACTTTCTGCCCAATTGTAAAAACAAAAACAAAATATGGTGCAACTTGTTTTTGCCATAGATGCCTCAACTCTTTTACTAGGCGTGAGTATCCAAAAAGATGCCTAATTTTCTGCTCTAGCCAGGAAATGCCTACCAAAGTTAAAAAGTTATTGAAGTTTAAGAATGCCCACCAGCATGAGCGATGTCTCTTTGTAGTGAATGCTGACTTTGAGTGTCTTCTAGCTCCTGTGGCACATTGTGAAGGTGGCCCCTCTGCCTCTCATAATGCCTTCAATGAATGATATGTACTATATGTAGCAGTGTATCAAGTTGTATGCTCATATGACTTCAACCATTTAAAATCAAACTTTGGAGATAATTCTGCAAGATGACTTCTCTCTAACTTCGAAAAACTTCTGTGGCACATTGACAAGATTTATCGGAACAACGTTCCCATGACCAGTTTGCAGGAGAATGATGCCTTATATGAGTTGGCAGTTTACTGCCACATTTTTCAGCTGCCATTGGATAGAGAAGTAGACCCGCTAGGTTAGCTGAGAGTGCTGATGCGCTGCTTCCTGGACTCAGGTGGGTGTGCCGGACCCAGATCGAATCCGCCAAGCAGCTTAGCGACTTCAGCCAGTGTGCCAGCCGGCCTAGGTGTGATTTTTGGGCGATTTTCCACATCCTGCTATGTGAATACCGGGCTGGTCCCCACGTTCCGCCTCAGTTATACGACTCGCAGAAACCTGAACACATTCACACTATTCCATGGATTACACTAGACACAGACAGCTGGGGTACACTCATTCCGTCCCAGGGGGGTATGGGGTGGCGGCAGGAAGGGCATCTGGCTACCCCTTAAAATTAACCTTGCCAAATCCGTTCTAACCATGTCAAACCTGAGAAACTGCAGGATAAGCCACTAGTGAAAGAAGAAGTGAAAGAAGAAGATTGGATAGAGAAGTGGAAACTCCATGTAGAGATTACTGTCATATAATGGGGAAATTCTGTGGTGCAGCCCACAGTGCATGCAATTTGATATACTAACTGCCATGACACATACTTGTCTGTTGCTATAATTTTAATGGGCTTGATGCTCACTTTCTTCTTCAGCGCTTGAGTGATTTCAGCTTCAAAGATGATGAAGTGAGTGTCATACCTGACACTGTTGAAAAATACATTTCCAAGCAAATCTCGCCATAAATAACACACCACTTTCTGCATTGGCTATTTTTCATGTGCGCACCTCTTCAGAAACTTGCTGAGACTATGTGTCAAGAGGATATGCATATCACAAGTGCTGCATATCTCGATGATGCAAAGTTTCAAAATGTCATGAGGAAGGTGGTCTTTCCTTATGAATGCCTGGATTCAATGGACAGACTCCATTGTCCGACACAACAGAATTATCCAGTAAACTCACAGGCACTACCATAACATATGTGGGGTATGGGTATGTGACGAATGTTTGACAGGATTTCAGCATCCTTGGTTTGGGTGAATATGTTGCACTGTACATGTACACCATTGTATGTCTACTTGCAGATATTTTTGAGAAATTTTGGAGTGTATGCCTGGTCACATGCTGTTTGGATCCTGCTTTCTATTACAAGGGCACCATTCCAGCGCTTTTGTGGAATACAATGTTAAGAACAACACATTTCAACATCGAACTGTTGACAGATGTTGACATGTTGCTCTTCTTTGTCTGGGAGTCACACAGGACTTTGACAGTATGTTAAAAAAATGGTTCAAATGGCTCTGAGCACTATGGGACTTAACATCTATGGTCATCAGTCCCCTAGAACTTAGAACTACTTAAACCTAACTAACCTAAGGACAGCACACAACATCCAGTCATCATGAGGCAGAGAAAATCCCTGACCCCGCCGGGAATCGAACCCGGGAACCCGGGCGTGGAAAGCGAGAACGCTACCGCATGACCACGAGGTGCGGACTTGACAGCATGTGCACAGGTATGCCAAGGATAGTAACTCGCAAATAAGTGAGGAGGTTTACAGGCCATCTGACGATTTAAGTTACACCTTTTACTTGGCTGTAAAAAGCCTCTACAGACACACCACACAACAATCTCTGCTATTTGGAGAGCTCTCATGGCTGTCCTGAGAAGAAATCGTCAGACAGGAGAAAGAGATCTCAAGATGTGGCTGCAGATTCTGGTGACGAATAGGTCTTGGAGGCATACCTGGCACATCCTACCCATTTTCATGATGCACACTGCGCGACTTGCTGCTGTGTCCGGAGCCCTAGTCCCATGCTATGGCTCCATTCTCAAGCTGATGAGAATGCTGGGTGATAGGCAGAGATATATTATGCGCTACTTAAGCCTCCAGCCATGTCCCAGTTTATGGATGGGCCATATTAGTATCACTCGCAGCATCTCCTTCAGTCAGTGTCCCTGGTTGAAGGAGTACATTGATGAAACACTAAACAGAGGACTTTGGTGATGTATGAATTTGAAAAAAAATTAAATTAACGAAGAATTCGGCTTTTGGGAAAACCATTGAAAATGCTAGTAAATCAATTCACTTACTTTACTATTGGGATGGGTATTATGGCGCAAGAGATCACATCACCAGTCCAAATTTTAAGTGGACCACCATCATCAATCAAAGACTAGTTACTTTGGAAATGGCTAAGGTTTCAGTGCATTTCACGAAACCTTTCTACATCAGTATGTGTATTCTGAGTCTCTCTAAACCTAACATGTAAATGATTCCACTATGAGCTTGCAAAGCCAAACTTCACCGACCCCAATTATTCTACATGAATACAGTAAGTTCCATCTACTGGGTGAAAGCCTGCTATCCATGTGAAGTAATTAGGTACAATCCAACAATCCAATGCATTTGACATGTCTCGATGGACAGCTGATTATCCTTATGGAATAACACCTCAAAACTAGAAGATTATTGGTCTGACGAAAGATGATGCGAATGTGTCGCAGTTTTTGGAGTTTGTGGGGCTCAGATTGAAAATTTGTCCATACCAAATTGATGCAGGTGCCACGCAAATGCGAGCTACCACATCGTGTGGTCTCAAAGGCTCTCTCAATTGAAGATTACAAGCGATGTCTGCTCAGGGACGTTCGTGGCGCTACACATATGTTGTGCGATATAGTCTTTCAGTCATGAGGCGATGTGGTACATATTGAACTGCAGCTGAAAGTTGTACTCTCATGTTATGATGACAAACGTTTCATCTATGTGGACCAGAATCCTCCCATACTTAAACTATTCACTAGAGAATGATTGAATGTTTGGATGGTTATTTATTTGTAAATAGTGATTGTGTGTGTGAGTGTATGTAGAACAGCTGGATGAACCCTTCATCATAGGTGAGTGTATGAGTATGTGTCTGACTCTACACTGTGTAAATTGCATGTATTGTGTGTAATATGTACATGACTGCACACTATGTGTGCATATAATATGGGGTGCATCATTTCCATGCATCACAGTGCCACCATATGTTTCCAACTATGGTCACCAGGTTCCATCATCAGTCATCGTGATTCATAGTCTCACACACCTGACCAGTCACAATGCACTTGTTGATGTGTCAACATGAGCTTGGACAAAAGGAGCAGGGCATTACTGGTAAAGCTCTATTATCAGAACAACATTAATGTTGCAGCTGCAATTCGAGAATGTCGCCAGCTGAAATAATTACAGAAGGGTCCTCTTTCTCCAACTGCCGTGCGGTGCATGAAGGAGTTTGAATTGACTGGAGAACTCGGCGTCGCTCCAGAAAGAGGCTGACGACCGGTTGCACCACAGGTGGTTGATGAAATCGCTGTTGCTATGGCAGACAATTCTGCCCGGTCGTCAGGCAGTGCATATGCTGTGTCAGGACAGTTGAACACCCCATGGTCCACTGTACAGAAGGTGCTTTGAACCATTTTCAAATGGTATCTGTACAAGATCCATATCGTACAGCAGCTTGCGCCACAGGTAACACAATGTGTTGACTTTGCTCTCCACTTTCTCACAAGGACTGAAGTTGATGAGGGTTGATCCTGGACCATCCTATGGACAGTTGAATCCCTCTCTGATGGGTGAGGTGAACACACAGAATTGCTCAGTGTGGGGATCTTCACCTGCAGTCATTGTGCATGAAATTCCTCTGTATGATGAACATGTCACCATATGGTATGGCTACACGCCTACATTCATCATTGGCCTGTCCTTCTTTTCAACAGGACCAATGACGTGATATGGTTTGCCAGCATGTCATACCCACCCTACAGGAGAGAGGGGCATTGAACTAAACAGTTTTCAGGCAATATTGGGCCTCACTGCACATCGCTCGTGAAGTTTACCTGCTTCTCGGAAACACATTTGGAAACGATCGAATTATCTTCCGATCGTTTCCAAATGCTTGGCCAGCACGATCACCTGCTCTCACTCCCTGTGATTTCTGGTTGTGTGGCTACCTAAAGGGCAGGGTTTACCAGGGGAACATTCACACATGTGCTGATCTGAAGGGCAGAATATCAAGAGAGGTAGTCAGCATACCTTCAGACATGTTTCGTTCTGCTGTGCAGAATGCAATCCTGCACTTTCAGACTCTTCTGGACATTGATGGGCGCCATATTGAACCCATTTTGTAGCAGTAATCGTACCTGTTCTAACGTACTCACTCAGTTGTTACGACCTGTCCTTACCACTTGCCACGCACAGAGATATCTGACAGCACTAAAGTGCCTGTGAACCCAGGCCCTGCAAGGCAAGGAGATCCTGGATGAAATAATGATTAGATATAAGAAAAACAGCCGTCATACATGCCCTAAATATTTCAGTGAGGAAGAGGTAGCCTCTACTCTAGAACTCACAGACAACTGTTACCTGTCCTGTACTAAATCTTTTTATTACAGAATCAACATACACGTTGGGTTCAAGTGTGTACTTGGTGACATTGGAAAATCCTCCATAATTAGGAAGATCCTGATAATGAATTCACAAACTAAATGAAATTAATCGTGATAAACATAAACACATAACAACCTCTCAAAAGTGTTCCAACATGAGAAAAGAAGCTCTAGCGTAACTTACAATACAATAATCACAAAACAGTTTACCCTCCAAAACAATTTACTCGCTGCACTTCAATATTCCCTATTGTCTATGCTATTTTAGCTGCACAATTATGTATATTTACCGATACCTTTCTCGACTTTTAAGCCCTGTGAATACACACGCGATATGTGGCTAGTCTGAAACGAGGGAATGAGAAGAAACTACGTAACACAACTCCAATCTCCAGTAGAACTGACGTGCACACACAAGCTAGTGACTCCATTACTGAGTGCCTCAGCAAACATAATATTTACTCTGCTTTTTCGGCGGCTGCTGTGGTCGGCAATCGCGTATGACGACGGCGGTGCGTCGACGGTGCGCGGACCTGTAAACCGGAATACTATTCTGACCTTGACTGTATCAGCAATCACAAACTACCCTGAGTTTTCGTGAGGCGAAAAACTGTTTTTTTTTTTCTCAAGTTAACCTACTGACAATGTCCACTCGCTTTAGCTTAGCGACGTGTACACCTCTGCCGTCTTTAATTCTTCCGCAGAACGTAACTAACTTGGGTCGAAATCCGAAATCTTCACTCCGGAGATGTTACGAGATTTTCGAACCCTATGAACGCAAATGTTCACTAAAAAGCTCTCCTAGGCCGACAGAACAGGAAGTGTTCCGCCTACACACGGCCCTGGTCTGAAGAGACCTCCCCTTCTACCCACGGCCACGGTCTGTTTATATTTTTTGTTCCCCCACTGTACCTTGTGTTCATCCCCTACCACAATTCGTAGCTGCCAATGCTGATAGTGGTACGACTTCCGTCGTTTCTTGGCCCAATGAAGCTTGAGAAGCGTGTTGGGGTGGGAACTATTTTCCTTCTGGCCTATGGCATTCATGTTTCGCTCCTATAGTCTCAGACTCGGCCCATACATGAGCTGTCCACGTACACCCTCGTGTTCTCCACGCCTTCATCACGTGATATGTTTTTCGTGCCTGTCAAAGACCTCCCATCATTATTCTGAAAGCATTCCTTTCCGAGAAGCTTTCCCAGGCATCAGGTGTGGTCTTTCTACACGTGTTCCGTCCCATCGTCTCTGCTCCGCTGTTAACTTTATTTTGTGCGATTCAACACTTTTCGTAAATGTGAATTCCATGTATTGGTCCTCTAAGACTGGCCACATGGACCCCTGCTATGCTAAGATGTTTCTTTCCATTCTACGTAGGTGTGTGTCAGAGAAGCTCGTTTAATAGCTTATTGTTAGCTAATGGCACGCTCGTTTAATGGCTTATTGTTAGCTAATGGCACCTGACTCCCCACTGCGAATGGTCGGCTTTTATTGCCCCTCTTGAAATGCGTTCCATGTTCTGCTTCTCTCAATGGCTGGGAACTCGCTACGTACACTTCACTTCAAAGTGACTGCGATACTATGTGACTATTGACATGCAAAGTAGGGAATGCTTGTTAGTATTGAGTTATGCCACGTATGAACGATCACTCTCCGTACTATGCCAATTAGTATCACATTACTTGAAGTAGGGCATGCGTGGTATCAAACTCCTTGGCTTGATGAGTAGATTACGATTCTATATTGAAAACAGTATGTTAAGGGGCAGAATTATACCGCCACCTTACATACCCTTCGTCTTCCGAGTTAAATTTGTGCAGGGGTGAATCAATGGTTGAGGCACTGATTAACACTGCACAAAATTATGCATAGTTTTTTGTGTAAACATTCAATCCTTGCAAGGGATCATTTAAAATAAGTACCCCGCTCATACAATTATAGTCGGTGGTGACTTCAATCTACCCTCGATATGCTGGAAAAATTATACGTTTAAAGCCGGCGGCAGGCATAAAACGTCATCCGAAATTGTACTGAATGCTTTCTCAGAAAATTACTTTGAACAATTACTTCATGAGCCCATTCGAAGCATAAATGAGTGATAAAGCGTACTTGACCTTTTAGCAACAAATAATCCTGGACAAATAGCGAGTATTGAGACGAATACAGGGATTAGCGACCGCAAGTCAGTTGCTGCTAGGCTGGATACCGTAACACCTACAACCATCAAAAAGAAACTCAAAGTATATCTATTTAAAAAAGTTGATGAAAATGCTCTTAACGCCTTTTTAAGAGACAGTGTTCACTCCTTCCGATCTGATCATGTAAGTGTAGAAAAGTTGTGGAACGTTTTCAAAGAGATAGAATCGACAGCAATTGAGAGATATATACCACATAAATTAATAAGTGATGGTACTGATTCCCCATGGTACACAAAACCGGTCAGATCGTTGTTGCAGAAGCAACGAAAAAAAGCATGCCAAATTGAAAAGAACGCAAAATCCCAAGATTGGCAAAATTTTACAGAAGTTCGAAATATAGCGCATACTTCAATGCGAGATGCTTTTATAATTTCCACAATGAAATTCTGTCTCGAAATGTGGCATAAAACCCAAAGAGATTCTGGTCATACATAAAGCACACCAGTGGCAAAACGCAATCAATACCTTCACTGCGCGATAACAACCGTGAAGTCACTGATGACAGTGCCACTAAAGCAGAGTTATTAAACACGGTTTTCCAAAATACCTTCACCAAAGAAGACGAAGTAAATATTCCTGGATTCCAATCAAGAACAACTGCCAAGATGAGAAACCTAGAAGTAGATATCCTCGGTGTAACAAAGCAGCTTAAATCACTTAATAAAGACAAGGCCTCCGGTCCAGATTGTATACCAGTCAGGTTCCTCTCAGAGTATCCTGATAAAATAGCTCAATATTCAGCAATTATATAGAACCACTCGCCCACAGAAAGATCCGTACCTAAAGGCTGGAAGATTGCTCAAGTCACACCAATAACCAGAAGGGAAGTAGGAGTTATTCGCTGAATTACAGGCCTATATCACTAACGTCGATTTGCAGTGGAGTTTTAGAACATATACTGTATTCGAGCATTATGAAGTACCTCGAAGAAAACGATTTATTGACACATAGTCAGCACGGTTTCAGAAAATATCGTTCTTGTGAAACACAACTAGCTCTTTATACTCATGAAGTAATAAGTGCTATCGACAGGGCATGACAAATTGATTCCATATTTTTAGATTTCCAGAAGGCTTTCGACACCGTTCCGCACAAGCGTCTTCTAACCAAACTGCGTGCCTACGGAGTATCTAAGGTGCAACAGGTCTACTAAAGAGACTGCTTATACCTCGCTTGTACACCCTATTCTGGAGTATTGCTCTGCGGTGTGGGATCCGCAACAAGTGGGACTGACGAATGACATCGAAAAAGTACAAAGAAGGGCAGCTCGTTTTGTATTATCGCGGAATAGGGGAGATAGTGTCACAGCCATAATACGTGAATGGGAGCGGCAATCATTAAAGCAAAGGCGTTTTTCGTTGCGACGAGATCTTGTCATGAAATTTAAATAACCAGTTTTCTCCTCCGAGGATCTAGAGAGTCGCTAGTCGCTTGGGCTGTGGAAATGGGTTGCAGTCTGGGGCGGTGATTGCTTCCACTGTGATGCTTCCCAGCGCCGTTCTGTTGATGTGGGCCACCATCTGCTGGCACGCATCCCAGATGTTGATGGCATTCCCGCAGGTGAATCGGTGCTCGAAGTCATGTCACATACGTCACACTTGTCACTTGCGACGAGTTTTATCTCCGCCAGTCTTTGGTTGGTTGGTACCGTTCTGTTAACTATTTTGTACCATGTCACCTTCGCATGTTTAGGCAGCACGTTTTCCGAGACGTTCCCCCATATTTGTTTCCAATTGTATTGCGGGAGTTTGTGTTCAATTTTGTTTCTTGCCGTCTTCCCCCTGAGGGCCCAGTATATTCTCTTGGCTGTTCTGTGGCTGGGGTTCGCCACGGTGTCCAGAACGTAACTTTTGTTGGCGTAGTGCAGCCTGACGTGTCGCATTCTGAAGGGAATGTGCCTCGTGTCGACCGGCGCTTCTCGTGATGCGAGCTTGTATCTTCCAATTATCTTGGCTGTGACGCTGTCAGGGTTTTCGTCCTGGATGGCGAGCGTTCGTTTCAGTAGAAGGGCTGCACATTTGGTCTTTATATCAACTAGACCTAGTCCCCCTTCTTTCGTTGGCAGCGAGCACATTGCTTGCGCCACTTTGAATATATTTCGACGCCACAACAGGTAGTACACTGCGCTCGTTAGTGCTCGCGCAATTTCTGTCGGGATGCTTAAGATTTGCGCCAGGTACCATGCTTTCGACAGGATCGTCGTGTTTATCAGTTCTGTTTTCTGGTGGATTGTTAGCTTCCGGTTCGCGTGCTGTCTGGAGAAACCTCTTATGGTGTGTAGCACGTCCCTCCAGTTGTATGCGGCCATTCTATGTGGACAAGACTGTATATATATTCCAAGTACTTTATGGCTTTCTGCTACTTTATACCACTGGCTGTCTGGTTTGAGTCGTTGATTCCCTATCGGCAGTAGCACTTTTTTTCTGGGGTTGGTTTGGGCGCCTGACGCTTTTTGGAATGTGTTCATGATGGTTTCTACTCTCCCAATATCTTCCTGGTCTTCAATAAAGATGCATAGGTCGTCAGCGTAGGCTATACATGCTATTGCTTTGTCTCCTACGGAGAATCCTCTGATGTCATTTGTGAGTTTCCGCAGCAGCGGGTCCAGTGCTATAGCGAATAGAGCCATTGACAATGGACAGCCTTGCCTCACGGATCTGTCCAGTTTTATCAGTTTTGTTTTCCAACTATTGATTATTACTGTCGATCTCGCAGTACTTAGTTTCTTCTGGATGATTGTGATGAATTTTTGCCCAAACCCGAGTCTGTTTAGTGTCTCTACGAGATATTTGTGGTCGATCCTGTCGAAGGCTTTGTTGAAGTCCACCGAAATTATGGCACCTGCGCTTCTGGTGGTGGCTGCCTGTGCTATTATGTCCCTGTAAGTGCATGTGGCATCAAATATATTCTTCCCTGGTACCGCATATGTTTGCCACGGACTGATGACTTTCCTCATCGCCGATTTCAGGTTGTTTGCGATGCATTTCGCTATTATTTTATAGTCGGCGTTGAGGAGCGTAATCGGACGAAACTCTTCAATGCGGCGGGCGGCTCTCTTCTTAGGGATGAGGGTTATGGTCCCTTCGGTCAGCCCAGGTGGAATTTCCGCCTCATCGAGTATCTCGTTCACCATCTCCGTGAATTGCCCTCCTAGTACGTCCCAATATGCGAGGTAGAACTCGAGCGGGATGCCGTCGGCGCCGGGTGCTCTTCTTCTGGCGCTGGTCCTCATCGTTTCTTTGATGTCATCCACGTCGACATTTTCTGTCAGCAACGCCCTGTCTGCGTCTGTGAGCACGCTCCTCGTCTGCTGGAGGATTTCAGCAGTTGCCGCGTCGTCTGTCGCTTCTCGATGGAACATGTCTCGGAAATAGTCCTCGATGTGTTTTGTTAACTCTGTTTTCGTCGTGAGCGTATTTCCCTGCTTGTCCTGAAGCTCACTTACGCACTTTCCTGCGCCTCTCTCCCTTTCCCTTAGGTGGTGCATGGTGAGTGGCTCTTCATCCACCTCGCCATATGTTTTGCTTCTGGTGAGGACGCCTCTTATTTGCTGTTTCTTTATTTGAAGGAGTTTTGCTTCGATTCTCCTTACTCGCGGCAGGTATTGCTGGTCGTCTGCTGGTGCGTCGAGTGAGTCTTTCAGGCACTGCTGATAGAACTCGGCCGTGGTTCGCCTCCAGAATGACTTTTCCGCGGTGTATCTTATCAACAGGCTGCGCATTGTCGGCTTCGCTCGTGCCAGCCACCACTCGGTGGTGCTGCTGCAGCGTGCGCGCTGTGCCAGGCATTCTTGCCACGTTTCCACTATATGCTTGCGCAGTTCCGCGTCCTGCAAGTGTTCCGTATTTAGCTTCCACGTGCTTCTTGTGCCGACGTTCTTTTCTTTTTGGAGATGCAGGCTGCATTCGTAGCTGCAGTGGTCCGAAAAGATGACAGGACAGACTTCGACGTGTGCTACATTTTTAGTTGCTGCTCTGCTGACATATATACGGTCCAGTCTGCTTTTACCATTTTTGTGGTGGTATGTAAATTCAGTGTGTGTTGGATGGAGAAGGCGCCACGAATCTTCTACTTTCAATCGTCGGATAAGTTCTTGCAGTTTTGGGCACATGTTTGCTACGGGTATTTGGTCTTCAGCTGCGGCGACACAGTTAAAATCTCCTCCAGTGATGATGTTGTTATTGTTCTGCATCAGCAGTTCGGCTACTTCTTCATTATAGAAGGTGCTTCTTGCTCGCTTGTTGTCTGTGCCAGAAGGTGCGTATATGTTGATAAAGAGCGTCTTTTCTATGTTTAGCGCTATCCCTCGGCCGCTTGACAACATTTTAGTCCCGCCAAAGTCGATCCCGTTCCGTACCATAATTGCCGTACCGCATTGGGATTCTGGGTCTATATTTGTGATTGCCGCATATCCTGGTATCTGGTTTATTTTAGTCGTAACCACTTCTTGCAATAGTGCAACGTCCGTGCTTCTATGGCGTAGGAAGTCCGCGAGGGCTCGAGTTTTTAAAGGTGTGCTCATTTTATTTATGTTAACTGTGACAACTTTATAGATTGTATTTGCCTGCCTGTTCATTTAGTTTATCAGTCGGTGCTGTAGTCTGTGTCCCTGTGGACATCTCTCTGGCTGTTTTCTCTTCGGTCCTGTGACGAGTTGGAGCTGCGTCTTTTCTTGTTTTTCTTTGCGGGTTTGTTTACCATTTTCGTCGTTTGTGTCTGTTCGTCGTCTGTATTTTGCTGTATTTTCGGTTTGTCACTGCTTCCCCTGGTGGAGGACTTTGCGGTGACATCGTCGTTTTCGTTGAGCTTTAAAACCTTTCTCAGGTGGTTACTCTTCTCCTTTACGCACTGCTCGCGCGTCTGCTCCACCGTTGGGACGGCGCTCCCGCCCGCGGCCGTGGTCGCGTCGATTTGCATATTTTCGGTGGCCTGCTCTTCTCGTAGTTCCTCCTGCACCTGTTGTGGCGCGCGCTCGGTCATCGGCTGACCTTGCTGCTCCGCCTCGTCCGAGCTGGCGTCGCTAATCTGCCTTTTATCTGCGTTTCCTGCCGGCTGGCCCGTAACGGGGGCAGGGACAGGTTCACCCTCGCCCGAAGTGGAGGGGGAGGGCCGCGCGGCCGCCGCCGTTCTCTCCGCCCCAGCTGGGCTGCCGCTGCCCGCGTTCTCCTGCGGCTGTGTCTGCTGTGGCGCGTCCGCGTCCCTAATCGGGGGAAATTCGGCAGCGAGATTCTGTGCTCTCCCAGCGTACGTATCTTCTCGGGGCAGCTGTAGTGGTCTTTTTCGCGGGCATTCATTTCTCATATGTCCTGTAGCGTGATAGATGGAGCAGGTCTGCGACTGTCCGGCATACGAAACGAAACCCCTGTGCCCACAAACGTTAATGAAAGACGGGATATGTTTTCTGAGGTCCATTTTTACCGTTCGGACACCCGAGTCCAGCTGTACTCGGTAAGCACTCCCCCATTTTTCTCTTGTTAGTCCAAAAAATTCCCATAAAGCCTACAGCTCTTAATGATTTCCTCGTCCGGTACTTCAAACCGTAAATTGTAGATTTTGACGTTACGGATCCCGTAGCCAGAAGGCTGCATCTGAACGTTGCTCAGTGACCCATCTCTGTGTTTAAATTTCCAAGTTCCCCCATTTGTATTCTCGGGACCTTTGCCTTTCGCGGGCAAGTGCTCTACCACCTGAGCTACCCAAGCACGACTCACGCCGCGTCCTCACAGCTTTACTTCTGCCAGTACCTCGTCTCCTACCTTCCAAACTTTACAGAAGCCCTCCTGCGAAACTTGCAGTACTAGCACTCCTGAAAGAAAGGATATTGCGGAGACATGGCTTAGCTACAGCCTGGGGGATGTTTCCAGAATGAGATTGTCATCCTGCAGCGGAGTGTGCGCTGATATGAAACTTCCTGGCAGATTAAAACTGTATGCTGGACCGAGACTCGAATTCGGGACCTTTGCCCTTCGCGGGCAAAAGCTCTACCACCTGAGCTATCCAAGCACGACTCACGCCCCGTCCTCACAGCATTACTTCTGCCAGTACCTCGTCTCCTACCTTCCAATGTCCGCATGCAAGCGCACGTCTGTGTCCACGTAATGCCGGGCGTACTCTCCTAAAGTTGAAAAATTGAATTCCCGCCAGACATTCATGGCATGTTCATACTCTTCATGCATTATGGCATCGCCTGTAAGGTCTCTGGAGAATGCGGTTATGTTGGGTAGCCTGGTTTCATTGAGTTTCGCCATACTATCCACATACTCATATGGGAAAACCCCCTTCCTATCACAAGTTGAAACTTTTACTCGTGAGGAAATGCAGCTTTTAGAAATGACAGACAGTTCCAGCAGAGACAGATGTTTGCATGCGTTGTGTAATGCATCTCGATGCAAAGCATTTATTTGGAGGACTGTATTTTTCATTTTCATATGTTCAAGCATTAACGCTCGCTTCCATTCTACATGTAGGAGGCTATGGGGGCAGTCCTCGGCTGTATGCTTACAGGTAACATGGCTGTTAAACTCCTCCCGGTCAGACACCAATAGCTCTTCGATAGAACACATTCTGCACAGCCACGAGGATGGGGATGGGCAGCTGCTCTGGTATATATCGCGTATATGAATATGCTTCCACTGAAGCGAATTGACATCAACTGCCCACCTCTTCCATTTTGGGAGAGTGAATGCTTCATGTTGAATATCTTGACAGTTTGCACGTGCGCATGAGCATGTGTTGGTTACGACATGCGTCTTGGCTCCATCCCTCTGCATTGTCACAATCTGCTCAACTGAATTCTTCTGCTTCTTTCTCCTACACTCTTCCATTATCATGCTCTTCCATACCTCATGTAGTGAACTGTGGATACAGTCCTCCTTCGAATGTGTACATTTAATGCGGCTATTGAAAGCTGCTCTATCCTTCACATCCATCTCGATGATCGAACACATTACGATGGTTCCACAACAACAGCTCAGCAAATACTGAATGTGTGCCACCAATTGTGGTCACATGAGTGAAAATAAAATTCCCTCCAAAATTCGAAATTCCCGATAGGGTGGCGTGGCACTTTCCCGCCAAAAGCCGCTATCTTGGGTAACGGTACTCGCATCATCAGCTGACGCTACGTGACGTGACGTACTCGTGTCATCAGCTGACGTCACGGCAGCCATCTTGGATGACGTTAGTGGGACCGCACTGCCCTAGCTATACTACTGCTTCTATTTCGGAGAAGTGGGCCAGTATAGCATTCAAGGTGGATTTAAGAAACCACTCCGTGATTGACGCGCTCCGCGTTATCACGCCAAGTTTCCCCTCCGAAGATAATGAAGACTTGTCTCTTCAGTGCCAGAATCAACGGAGAACTAACTGTTTTGTAGAATATACGCTCACTTGAGGCTTGCGACGGCTCCTATTTTTTTTATTGTTATTTTGAAACCTGAATTACAGGCAGGCCTGCAGCAGCATACGACGCCGCTCTTTGGCCGCAGAGAAACACAAATATACAAATGAAGACATTTAGAGAAAAAACATGGTGGACATATAAACGGAGACAAACACTTTTTAAAATACAAGGTGCCGTTCACGGGCGTAGAGTCCAAGATAAAATTGTTCACACACTTGGACACAGACAGAGACGAAAATTGTCACACGTGAACGTTGACGGCTCCTAATTATCTCCAGCACATACGCCTTTCTGTCCCCTCTCTTCGTCTGCCGGCAAATCATCTACAAGAAAGAATATGGACCATATTACACATACAACGAAATTTACTTATACGTAGTATATATATATACAGGGTGGTCGATTGATCGTGACTGGGTCAAATATCTCACGAAATAAGTGTCAAACGAAAAAACTACAAAGAACGAAACTTGTCTAGCTTGAACGGGGAAACCAGATGACGCTAGGTTGGCCCGCTAGATGGCGTTGCCATAGGTCCATCGGATATCAACTGCGTTTTTTTTAAATAGGCACCACCATTTTTTATTACATATTTGTGTAGTATGTAAAGAAATATGAATGTTTTACTTGGACCACTTTTTTCAACAGTTGGTAACAGGTAGGTTCTTTGAATTAGAATACAGAATGTAGGTACGTTTGAACATTTTATTTCGGTTGTTCCATTGTGATACATGTACCTTTATGAACTTATCATTTCTGAGAATGCATGCTGTTACAGCGTGATTACCTTTAAATACCACATTAATGCAATAGATGCTCAAAATGATGTCCTCAATGCATTTGGCAATACGTGTAACGACATTCCTCTCAACAGCTAGTAGTTCGCCTTCCGTAATGTTCGCACATACATTGACAATGCGCTGACGCACGTTGTCAGGCGTTGTCGGTGGATCACGATAGCAAATATCCTTCAACTTTCTCCACAGAAAATGTGCGGCCATGGTATGGTGCTTCGACAACCAATCCACCTGTCATGAAATATGCTGTTCAATACCGCTTCAACCGCATGCGAGCTATGTGCCAGACATCAAACATGTTGGAAGTACATCACCGTTCTGTCATGCAGTGAAACATCTTGTAGTAACATCGGTAGATCATTATGTTGGAAATCAGCATACATTGCACCATTTAGATTGCCATCGATAAAATGAGGGCCAATTATCCTTCCTCCCATAATGCCGCACCATACATTAACCTGCCAAGGTCGCTGATGTTCCACTTGTCGCAGCGCAGCCATCATGGATTTTCTGTGGCCCAATAGTGCATATTATGCTGGTTTACGTTACCGCAGTTGATGAATGATGCTTCGTTGCTAAATAGAACGCGTGCAAAAAATCTGTCATCGTCCCGTATTCTCGCGCAATTTGTCTGCTACTGATGTGCGGATTAGCCGCAACAGCAGCTAAAACACCTACTTGGGCTTCATCATTTGTTGCAGGTCATGGTTGACATTTCACATGTGGCTGAACACTTCCTGTTTCCTTAAATAACGTAACTATCCGGCGAACGGTCCGGACACTTGCATGATGTCGTCCAGGATACCGAGCAGCATACATAGCACACGCGCGTTGGGCATTTTGATCACAATAGCCATACATCAACACGATATCGACCTTTACCGCAATTGGTAAACGGTCCATTTTAACACGGGTAATGTATTACGAAGCAAATACCGTCCACACTGGCGGAATGTTATGTGAAACCACGTACTTATAGATTTGTGACTATTACATAGCCATCTATCACAAAGCGAAAAAAGTGGCCCAACTAAAACATTCATATTTCTTTACATACTACACGAATATATAATAAAAATGGGGGTTCTTATTAAAAAAAAACGCAGTTGATATCCATTTGACCTTTAGCAGCGCCATCTAGCGGGCCAACCATAGCGCCATCTGGTTTCCCCCTTCAAGCTAGACGAGTTTCGTTCTTTGTAGTTTTTTCGTTTGATGCTTATTTCGTGAGTGTCCCGGTCACTAGCAATGTATCACTCTCTCTCTATATATATATATATATATATATATATATATATATATATAGAGAGAGAGAGAGGAAAGTTCAAAATTTTAAACAGGGATAATATAAGTAATTCTGAACAAATAATGTTATATGAACATAGGTCCGCAAATGCTTTGTTAGGAAGGTATGGGTATTGAAAAGAACTTTAATTCTGGAAAACTGACATGCACAACGTGAACCTATACCCAATACAACTGGATCGTAACGTGATTTTTTTTGCAAAAATGCACGAGTACATGCCATGCTTATGCCATGTAACCTACCACGTATTATGGTCATGTGACGTGCATAGTACATAGTAAAATCACCCCCTGTTTGTGCAATTGTGCCGTGTAAGCCGCATTGTGTAGTGTACTGGCGACGGATCGGTTAGCTGTGTAGTGTATGGTATTAACTGTGTTCGTACAAGCGCTGCTAACAATTCCACACGTCCACAGTAAATGAGGAATACACAGATATGGTGTATGTTTGCGGCTTCTGCGATGGTAGTGCTACCACTACAGGCACTTTGCGATTGACGATTACCCAATCTCAGGGTGTTTGCCAAAGTGCTTATCACTTTGCGTGCTACAGGCTCTCTTCCAAGTAGACATTTTTCATACAGTACAGTACAAGTACACGAAGAATGTCCCTGTGTATGAATGTCTCACAAACATGTGTATGGGAAACATTACATGCAGAAAACCTATATCCATTTCACATACAGTGTGCCCAAAATCTCCACATTGACGACAATGCCCAACGACTTCAATTCTGTCGCTGGATAATTGAGAATAGTCATTTGCTTCCATACATACTATTCTCTGACAAAGCCCAGTTTTCACGACATAGAATAAACAACACACGCAATAGTCATCAATGGTCACAGGAAAAGACACACGCTTCAGGGGATAGCATTTTCCAAGTTCGTTTTGCCTTAATGTTCGGTGTGGCATGATCGGTAATCTTTTGGTAGGTCCACATATTATTAATCAGCGATTGATGGGAGAGAGGTACCTGCATTTTTTGGAAAATTTTCTGTTTATGGGGCTGGATGACAACAGAGGTGCACGAAGTGAAGGTAAATACAAAAGATGAACTGCTTCATCGCATCGTGGATGATGCTGAATTGATGAGGAACCAACCACAGGCAACTGAACAAGCAACACAACATGTTATCGCTAGAGCACAAAAGTGCGTTGACGTTCATGGTGAGATATTCGAACATGTTTTGTGAATGGTACAACATCTGAATGATAAGTGTGTAAGGTGTCCGGATTTTACGAACCTTACATGAGTGTGACCCATAACGACAGTGTGATACAGTATGAGATCCTCAGGAAAAATAATTATATTATATCAACAAAAGGCAGTTACAACAATCTCATGTACTGAAAACTAACAAAACAATATCTACCAATATATGGACAGGGGCATGTATAAACAAGTTAAAGTGAAACGCAATTTGGAGACGAACCGAACAGTTGCTTAATGGCATCGGAAAAGCTAAGTTTGCACATAGTAGTACACTCGCTGTGTAGATACAAAAGTGCGGACGCTGACAAATGGCGACGTCTGTCAGGATTCGTATTTACAGCATCCTGGTAGATTGAGGGTTTGCTTATGATAGGTACAAAACACGTAATCCACCGGCCGTGCGGTTCTAGGCGCTACAGTCTGGAACCGAGCGACCGCTACGGTCGCAGGTTCGAATCCTGCCTCGGGCATGGATGTGTGCGATGTCCTTAGGTTAGTTAGGTTTAATTAGTTCTAAGTTCTAGGCGACTGATGACCTCAGAAGTTAAGTCGCATAGTGCTCAGAGCCATAATCCACCCAAACAATAAGCTGACGCAAATTGGAGAAAAAAATGTAAATGTAAATTTGACTCAACTGTTTAGTAAGTGTAGATAGAATTGTAGTCTTGTATTTCTTATTTTCTGTCGCAACACATCGTTGAATTGCGTTGTGTTGAGTTCTGACTCAACTCTAGTAACCAAAAGGCTACATAAAAGACGAGGAAACGGATTCAGATATTGAATATAGGACCGTGGATGATATTTTGGGGTAGAATCAAGTCTTATGATCAGATATTAACGCGCAGTCAGGTTCGGAAAATTCGCTTACAGCAACGCTTAGTGGAACGCTAAAAAATGACAGAAAATAATAGATTAAGTGAAAGAGAAGTCATGGAAGATCTTGATAGGATCGAAGGTAGATCAGCGTGAACAACACGAGACAGAACACGTAGAAATACCGAATGAGACCGAAAATGCAACAGATGATGTTCAATATGGTCCAAAGAATGGACACGAGAACGGCGTTACTGATGAATCAGACGCGGAGTCTGCAGATAGTGATTTTCAGCAAATTGAGCCAAACGTAATCATATTGAATGAGGCAGGCTTACAATTGAATGAAAGAACGAGTGTTAGTGCTCCAACATTATGTTCGGAAGTGAAGCAAACGGTTCACGAAAAACGAGATAGGGAACTGTTGCATCAGATGGCAACTGGCGAAAATGGTGTAGATGAAAACGCCAACATATGTGGAATGTTGCAGCGTTTATTACAACAACCTCAGGAATTAGGAGGGCGCATAACACAAGGGCAAAAAGAATTAGAAAGGCGCATAACACAAGGGCAAAAAGAATTAAATGGGGCTGAAAGAAACTAACCGCCCTGATAGCTGAAAGGTCAGCGTGACGGACTGCCGTCCACAGCGGCCCGGGTTCGATTCCCGGCTGGGTCGGGGATGTTCTCCGCTCAGAGACTGGGTGTTGTGTTGTCTTCATCATCATTTCATCCCCATCCGGCGAGCAAGTCGCTCAATGTGGCGTCGAATGTAACAAGACCTGCACCAAGGCTGCCGGACCTGCCCCGTAAGGGGCCTCCCGGCCAATGACGCCATATGCTCATTTCATTTCCACAGGGAAATACAAAAAACGCGTGATAATATTCAATGCCAATTAGATCAAATAGGAACTGAAGCTAAGGAAGAGCAAATCACGCTTCAAACGCTCGTTACAGGGCACAAACAATTGAGAACAGACATTGACACTGTCCAAACAGACATGGTTACGTTGCGTCAAGTTACGCAACAGTGTCAAAAAGGTTAAACAACAGCTCAAAGCTTTTGCCATCAAAGGGACGACGAAAGCGAAGCATGTTATTGTTGAGACGACGTCTCACAAAATAACGACAAAAGAAGCATTAAAGGAATTTGATGCTCATATTTTAAAAATACAAGAGGAAAACGAACACCAATTTCAACGGTCGAGAACGGAAGTCTTACGTACAATCGAAAGTCGTGCTGACGTAGAAAGCGTTAGTGAGGAGTCGCAGACGACGACAGAATCCGCTTTAGTGTCGGTAAATACTACTGTGAAGACTGCAAAATCAACAGTTGCTGATAATACGACAGAAAGGGTACGCGATATTATGTGTGACGCAAGACGGAAAGGCACATGTGGATACCAGTCCGAAACCGCAAACCGCGAACGGGAAATTACTCCAAACCAGCGTATGCCAGAACATCACGATAACCGTAGGGAACAGTATGGATTGCGACCACTTGTTCAAGAAAGAATAACTGGTCAATCGGGAATACAAGAGGATGGTTTGCAACAAAGTTCAGTACGTCAAGCACAAAGCATGACATATGCTGATCAAACTATAGAGACGCGTTACACAACGCCACAACCTGTACGACGAATACCGACGGGTTACAGTACGGCGTCTAACGAGACAGAATTGCTTACACGTCAAGATACAGAGCCAATAGCGGGCGTTACGCACGCATATTGCGCAGTGAGACCTGCAAGTGATTCGCGTCACAAATGTCACAGAATGAATCAAGTTACACACGTTTGCGTAGATCTGACGTAAGCCAAGGACAGAATTCCAGTCTTCAGAACGCAGAAGGTACATCACAAAGAGAAGCGAGAGGTTTTGATGATAACCACTTTCTTAGAGAGCGGAAATACCAGCACTATAAGGAAATGCACATATTCTCCATCCCTGCACATTTATTGCCCATATTAATGTAGGAATACCGACACACTGGCCATTGAAACATAAGTTAGATTCATTTGCGCACATATGGAGGGAAGTGTTGCTGAAACTATGCAGAAGGTAGCAGAAACTCGCGATTCGTATGATTTGTTTAGAGCTGCCTTTATAGCAAGATATTGGTCACCTGACGCTCGGATGAGAATAAAATATGGATTATTACAAAATGTCTCATTCGAAAATTCGAGTGAGAAAACAGCAGTCAAATTCTTTGAGAACATGACTAAAAGGAACCAATACTTAGATAACTCATATAGTGACGGAGAATTGATTCAAATATGCAAAATGATACTGCCAATGATGTATCAACAAACCTTGATAGGACGTGGGGCCGATAATGCAGAAACATTCAAAGGTGTTTTGAGAGGAGTAGAATACATGTATGAAAGCGAGGCTCAAAGACATCGCGATTCAGGACAGACTAATTTTGAAAGAACGTGTAATAGTAAGGAAACTAACAACAATGTAGCGATGGTAGGCCGGTGTCGGGATTGAATTCTGGACGAAATGGGAATAATTACGGAAATGGGAGTAGTGGAAACACTAGACCACAGCGTAATGGATATGGTTTTAACAGTGGCTGGAACAGGCGGAATATAGAGGAACTCAGGAACAGAAATTGGAGAACTCGGGATAACCGACAGAATGGTTTTAATCCGCAATGGCCAGGTCCATAGAGAGAAAGAAGGTGGTGAGTTGGTGCGAGAACGCAGCCACAAGGAAATACTTCGGGCTATTACCGGAGAAACGAACCAGAGATGGAGGTAGAATTACGACCACCAATTCCTGGGAAGCGTGAGGCTTGACTGACGTTAGGTATTGCAGGAGTTCAAGCACATAACACACTTTCTGCAGAAACGAATGACAAGACGACCGCAGGTTAAGGTGTTGTAACGTCGCGAGTCAAACCGGACAGCATTTTATTGCAGTGAGCTACCTTGCAGTACGGGCTCGTAGCTTTTGAGTCGGTGGCGGTGACAGCCGCTTGCATCTCGGCGTGATTCACTCGCACCTGTCAGTTGCACGACCTGTGTGAGTTCCAGCGACAGAATATTCAAGCCCTCAAGAATCTAAATAAACTATACTAAATCTTACTCAAATTCGAAAAAAACTTTATATTTAGCCTTTTGTTATTAAAAAGAAGCTGGTTGCAAAGTCTCAGCTTTCTGGCTGGGATACTTTCAAAGTTAGAGAAAATTAACAAAAATACCGAAAACCGACTCTTATAAGATTAAAGTCAGTTCGGATGCGTAACAGTTTATCCTTTGCTATCAGTTGGAGTCATTACTGAAGTTTACAAAATGTTAGGACAGTATGTTTGAATTTTTATACATAAATAACGTTCACTATTTTTCGTTTTCATAATAGAGAATTCAGTAAGAGTTAATATTCATTTAATAACTGTTTGTTTTCTTGTGTAAATAAATGAGAGTAAATGAGAGTGTGTATGCAGGACATACGTAAAGATTCAGAATTATCTCCTGTTAAACATTATGTAACTTGGTTATGGGAAGGCGTGCAACAAGCTGTTGCAACGAAAGCTGTAATTCCCCTTACTTGCTGATGACGTATGTCCAAGTGTGCTTGTTTTCGTCAGAAGCAGCCAGAATAGTTATTTGTAGAGTAATGTTTTTCTAAAGTAATTTCAAGATTAGTTTTCGTTTGGTTTGGTTTGGTTGAACATTTTATTAATATATGCAGCATAAAATGACGTAAATGCATCTGTAAATGTTGAATGGAGTAAAACAGTTTAGGCGCGAATACGATCGTGGAAGATTGATCTGATTGACTGTTCATTTGATCAACGAATCAGAGTGAAGTCTTTCCCGTGCTCTATAAAGGAGTATACGCGATGTGAGCAACGGAATTGAGGCAGTCGTAGTCTTGCTGTCGGACGCGCAGGTCGTGTTGAATGTGTCCGAAAAAAGTTGTATGTAAAATGAAGAGGGTACTGTTATTTTGCGTTCGGTTTATATCGCCGTGAAAGCAGATGCATTTACGGACAGATTGTGAAAATTTGAGCTTCGTGAAGGAATTAGTTGGCGAGATAAGCGCGTGTGAACTCTCGGACTTCGTGAAGAATTCCACGTGGCATATTTCGTAATCGTTTACGGAATAGTTGCCGAGCAACTTCTTTTAAAGAAATCCACTGAAAAGGACCGAATGTAAAACTCATGTTGTAGCTGAGTATAAACTGTGAGTCTCAGGCGCTGCAGTCATGGACCGTGTGGCTGGTCCCGGCGGAGGTTCGAGTCCTCCCTCGGGCTTGGGTGTGTGTGTGTTTGTCCTTAGGATAATTTAGGTTAAGTAGTGTGTAAGCTTAGGGACTGATGACCTTAGCTGTTAAGTCCCATAAGATTTCACACACATTGGAACATAAACTGTGAAAATCGCTTAACCGTTAGGGTTGACCTTTGCTACAGTCGTGCTCAAAAGTATCCGAACGACCTGAATTGCATTTCGCCCGATTCACATGCAACCAACATAGCGCAGCTGTCTAGCAGGTCCTCTAATCTCTCCTTGGTACAGTCGTTTGACTATTGAAAATGGTTCCAACAAGTCACCACTAGAAAACACTGCTCTGTATCGCAATAACTCAAGATGTAAAGTTATACCACGACACTAGAAAAATCAGGGAACAGCTTATCACAGATAAGACTGTCCTTATGGGTTGCAAGCTCACATTTATTGCAATAAATGACATACATGAAATGTTACCATTCTCATTATTACATAAGATAGGTGACGCACGTAGTGAGTTCGTCGTATTCATGATTTCCTCTTCAAAGTAACATATCGTACTTGTTATTTAACACAAAATTACATTAAAAATTTAAGTTATTCACGAGCAGGTAGTTGAGAATATGTATGAACTTCAAATGACGCGACGAACCGTCCGTTCTGCATATGGGTTCAAACACAGGTCATGCAGACTAAGATTTCGCGACTGACAGAACCTAACAATCATTCATGACTAGGCATACAGAGAGTGATATACCTCGATTTTAGAGAGTATCAGTTAGCAAATATCAACCTTACATTACATAGCATAAACATTTTTAACGGACGCGAACTCCCACCTAGCATCGATTGTCCCTGTTAACGAACTACGAGAGATGTTAAATATTGCTTATTCACAAGTAACTTACTTGAAAAGCCGTGAAGTAAAGCTTTGTGTTGGATAGGGATTCGAACCCAGAACCTAATCGAATTTTTATCGAAGCACAATCAACTGTGACATATCCGATTTTCTCGGCAGTAGCTAATTGTTTTAACTGAAATAACGAACGAAACATTAATTTTTTCCTTCCCAGAACTCCAACCCGGCACCTATCGCTGTTATATTCTAGAGAAAACGAACGTTAAATATGGGTTTGTTACACGAGCAGCGACATGTGAGCATGTTTGAACTAGAAATAATATCAAGAAGGGTTCAGTGCTGACTGGGAATCGAACCCACACATATCGTTGTTGACTACACAAAAAGAGACGTCAGCAACCGAATTTTTCTCCGCCAGAAGCTCGGAATAACATCTTTAAACTTACAGCGATCTCTCAAATAGTTTTGTGTCTCACTGGGAGTCAAAAACGTCAGATTTCGTTAGTGTTGACAGCGAATGAAAATGCATTAAAAATCAAAATTATTATCCACCAGCAGATAAGTGTTGTCATGCCAGAGCTTGATAATACATAATGAAAACTTTATTGCCGGGCCAGGATTCGAACCCATTCACGCGCAATATGTGGAGATGTTGAGGAATCTGCAGTTTTGAACAAACAACAAATAGTAGTCGAGCTGTATCGTCACGAAGGGATTAAATTCCGCGTTAAGGGCGGTCTGAGTTGCATTCCAAGTTCAGAACCAATTTCATCGACATACAGAAGCTCAAATAAAAGATGGAATAAGTGACCTGTGCCCCTACATAGCGTTTGTTTCGTCGCTAGAAATAAATAACTAGTATAAGAAAAGTTACTGGTGATAAAGTTCCCACATTTCGCCATTCCTGACTTTATTGTGGTTCAACCTAATGTCTACTTGCTAGAGAAGGAATATCATGTTTAATGTGAATTTAAGACCTCAGTGCCATTATACCTTCTTCACTTGGCGTAGCCAGAAGAGTATAGAATCTGTCTCTCCCTATTAAAAATCATCGGCAGATGTTGGAATCTAACCCAGACCACCAGCATAGCAACCCATCATTAATCCAACAGACCACCACACCCTATTCAGTGCAAAACATTTTTCTGTGATAACACCGTTGCGGCACACCCGATGAGAAATCCTGACACACAGGCTACCTGTAGTGGTTCGCAGCATGTTCAGTACATTCATTTACTTGGTTGACCGAATCACCATGAACTAGCTGTCTCGGTTACCCAGTGCATACATTCGATTCTATTTTGTAATCACCGAAATAAAATCACGTAACTGCCACCTACACAGAACTGCCAACAGTGCAGGATGCAGAAATTTAAATAGGATCTGTTCCTTTCCATTTGAGCTACTCTATTGCGCTATCTGTTTGTTGAAAACATCGTGCAGTGCAAAAGAAAAGCTGTAACTGTCTGTCTCTCATATGTCAAGATCCGATCATACGCATTATATCACAGCACTGTGGAATGCCTAAGTTCTGGAGGAACTGTTGTTGACTTTTGGAGCTGCTGTACGCATGTGATAGGTGGTAGTGTAATGGTAAGCGTCGCGCAATGTAGATAAGGCGTCTCTAGTTCGATTAAATTCGCTGCTACATTTTTTAAAACGCAATTCTGCTGTCTGCTGTAAGTTACTAATTTAATGGAACTTCGAACATAATTCCCTTCACTTCTCAATCCAAAATAGCTCCATGTGGAAAAAGGGCTAACTTCTGCGACATTTTGTTCTTTTCAGGTTCAATAGACGGCCAGGCAGCAGATGCATCTCGAAACTTTTGTATTATCTATGGGGTGAGCGCATCGTGCCAGAATAGAAAAGTATTTTCTGCATTAGCTGTCGTCTGGTAGTGGTATTCTTCTTCAAACCTTGTTTGACATTTTTACCTCAGAACAAGTTTTCTACATGGATGTAACCAATAAACTGCATGTGCATTGTCAGACTGTCATAAATAACACGAGAGAATTCGGATATATCGTTGATGATTAATTTCTCTCTCCTGTTTAGTATTGGTTTAACAACACCAAAAGAAACCTTACGAAAGTTGTGCACTGTATTATAAGAAGTGAAATAAAACTACCCATGATAACCTTACGACGAAAGTCTGTTTTAATAAAACTATCTGTACACAAGCGTGCCTCTATTGGCACGATTTAGTAAAATACTACTCACTTAGATTTCGATTGGGTCTGTGTTTAAGTTGTATGCTGTGTCATACTCAACAGGTATGCAAATGTGACATTTCATAAATAAAGTTATGTATTCCTAGAAACCAAAAATTTGCTAGTCAGCAGCGGAATGAGGAGTCAACTGTTGTGCAGCATTGTAAGTTTTTCACCATTGCACTATGAGCTGAAAGCATTTTCTTGCGATTTCCTTATCGATGTTTGATCTGACTGCTTGTAGCTCTTTCACAAAAGGGATAAAAACGCTACAGTCTGCGAGACTGGAACCTCAAACCATGACAGACACTTCGTCACAGCTCAACGCGTCACGACACAGCTAGCAAAGAGGTATGTGTTGTGCCTGCCACTTACGAGAGCGATAGTGGCTAGAGCTCGTACACCGCTATTTAAAGGACGAGATTAGTTGCGATTTCCACGTGCAACGGCTTTCCTGGGCTGAAAACAGTAAATTTAACATCTTTTGTTACACCTCAAGCGATAATAAGTCAGATTATTCAATGGAAATGACAGCAAATATCAAGTGAACTTTGAGGCTTAATTCCGTGCACACCAGGAAGTAACTCGTCGATCACAGAGTTGCCAAACATACCTTGCCTTGTTGCCAAATCTCAGTTACAGTACCAGCAGGAAGAAGACGAACCGAGGTGATCCTACAGCGGTCTGGGAAGTGACCATAGCTGGCGTCTCAAAGACGCGGCTGCTACAGCGTGGAATACGTAATGCGTCTGATTCGCATTTCTGTAACTAGCGTTAGGGACTGGAGTGTAGTTACTAATAATATTCAGGACTGTCTTCAAACTAAGCATCTTAAATCAGCAAGTCTCATAAACTGTACTCAGAACTAAGAAACTCATTCACGGACGTTTTCGTGTCTCGCCGATAGTCGAGCACGCCAAACAAGTAAAAATAAAAAAAGAATGTGTCTGTGTGTGTGTGTGTGTGTGTGTGTGTGTGAGAGAGAGAGAGAGAGAGAGAGAGAGAGAGAGAGATAAAAGTAAAAAAGAATGAGAGAGAGGGTAAAAAATTGTTGTAAAGAAATTGAATACCGCTATGTATAGAAATCTTTCGTTAAAATGCCATGGTCCACATCATTAAGAAATGTCGTATTCAAGCCGGCCGTTGTGGCCGAGCGGTTCTAGGCGCTACAGTCTGGAACCGCGCGACCGCTACGGTCGCAGGTTCGAATCCTGCCTCGGGCATGGATGTTAGTGATGTCCTTAGGTTTAAGCAGTTCTAAGTTCTAGGGGACTGGTGACCTTAGAAGTTAAGTCCCATAGTGCTCAGAGCCATTTGAACCATTTGTCGTATTCATGATCTATGGAACGAGTATTTATCTAACCTAATGTAATCATATCATATGGCTGTCTAGCCGTGGACAGTCGTGGATTACCAAAATTTTCGCCAGTATCAGTAACCAAATCTAAACTTGAAAATAAAAGACGACAGTTTTTGTAATAAACCGGGACTCCTATCAAGACCCTTTCAACCCCGTTAACTAACCACGCAAGATGTCTGATACGCCTTCATTCAGTAGTAACAAAGTGTGTGTGCATTTAAAGATGAATCACATTATGTGAAGTTCTGTGACGGAGATACGAACCCAACACGTAATCGGATTGTTAACTAAGTAAAATCAAATGTTACGTATCGGTTTTTCTTACCAGCTGCTAGGTGTTTGAATCTAAAATAAGGATACAAATTGTTGTGCCTGAGCGACAATCGAACCGCACTCCTATCGTTCTTCTTTATCGTCCACAAATATAGCTTAAGTATCAATTACTTACTCACCAACAGTAAGATATGTGCGTGTTTGACAAGAAATTGTTGGCAACAGATGAACAAGCATTAAAAATGCACGTTTATTTTCACTAGCAGGCCGGTGTGCACGTGATAGGACTTGAAATGAAATTATGAATATTTTTGTACTGCATCAGGAATCGGACCCACATACTTTCCTTTGGAGCACACCTAGAGAAGATTGCAGTCTTGGAAAAAGGAACGAAATGATTGAACTATACTCTTCCGAGGGATTCAGATCCTCGAAAGATGAGATACGAATTCGAATCATAGTACAGCACCAAATTTTTCAACGTCTCTAGTTCAATCGAGTACAAGTAAAATAAGAGTCCTGTTTCTTTAAATGACTATCTGTTCATAAAAAAAAAGAATTTCTAGTGTAAGTAAGTTTACTGGCGACAGTTTTTCTGTTTACCATGACCTCCACCTATGTCATTTCCCAACGTAAAGCGGCTCTGTCCAGTTGGGAATGAAGAAACGTGATGTTTAATGCGGATTTTGGATTACAACGTCTTTCTCTTGAGGTTATCAGAGGTAAAGTAAATCTGCTGGTGCCTCTTAAAAGTAAATGCCTGAACCCACGACTTGCACTTGTGATAGTTCGTTCCACCAGACCATTGTGGCCACATTTTCCAGCCCCAGGAGTGTGCTGTAACGGATGATGTGCTTAGCTTACAAAATTAGTCACGGTGGAAAAAAATGCGAGGCTATGAAAAGGTTAAGTAGAAGCACGCTTCTGAAGCGGAGATTATGCTATTCTCACGTCATCAGGATGTAAAGACTCTTCTAGGCATCATAGCCTCTATGTGAAGCCATTTTGAAATTTTCACTAATTAAGGAAACTTAATGAAGTGTGAAGTTACTGGATAATTCGATTATTACTGTCATTATTACTATAATTTTCTTCATACCGCTGCTGGAACACACGTGGCTGAAGATCATTTACGGCCTTTTCATCATTATAGAAGTAGTTGCCCAAGAACAGGTCCTTTCCCTGTCTACGGAATCCTTTTCGTGTTAATATCAAACATCAGCATTTACTCGTAGATTACAAAAAACTAAAGTAATTGATGAAGACGTTACTTAATAACAAAAACGCGCTGCCTTTTTTCATTTACTTGCGCCTAGAAATGGCCGTCGAATACTGCCAAACCAAAGGCGAAGGGATCATTCTGCCTGCCGATATACGTCACTGTCAGTTCTTCCATATGATTTGGTCGACGTGACCTGTTTCAAGTTGTGTATGACAGAGAATGTTTTAGAAAATCTATTGTTTCCTTTGCAATAAGCAGAAAGATTTTCATTCTAAGCTAGCCAAGTTGAAAATTTTCGCAATATTAGTTCAAATTTAATATTCGCTTCTATAATGTAGGAAAGTATTTTACAGTTGCAAAACTGGCAGTAAGGTCCCTTGGCTTTTGGTGGGTGACCACCATGAGCTGTTGCCATTTTTCGGGGTGCACTCAGCCTCGTGATGCCAATTAGAGGCTTCAGTCAAGAATACCATCATAACGACAGGGAGAGTGGTGTGCTGACCCCATGCCCCTCCTATCCGCATCCTCCTCTGAGGATGACACGGCGGTCGGATGGTCCTGGTAGGCCACTCGTGGCCTGACGACGGAGTGCTTTATGAATTTATCTGTGTCACGTACCTGTTCTTGGAAACGTTAGTTTTGTATTTAAAAGAGAGAGAGGCAGAGATAAATACATTTTGTGTGTGTGTGTGTGTGTGAGAGAGAGAGAGAGAGAGAGAGAGGCGTTGGATTTGTACAGTACAGTGCAGCGAGCCGAGCCGGGGCGAGGCGAGGTGAGACGTCAGCGGTGACTGGTCATGCTCGGTTATCCGCGTGTCCGCAATCCGGACAACAGACATGGTGTGAGTACGTGACCGAGCAGAGTCGTGTGCGGCCGAACACGAGCGGCTCGGTCCCTCCGTCGACAGGCGAGCCGTGACCAGTCAAACATTGAGCGTTGCAGCACTCCAATTTCTACAACAGCGAGAACAACTGACGGTATGCGGTAGCAGACGACGTGCTGACAGCTGAAAATCGCCAGGCGCAGCTCTACCACAGTCTAACATAACAGTCGCGACACTCACTGCTGTAAAAGTTGTTACCGTTTGACAGATGGAGCGACACTAGCGCTCCAAGTGGCGAGTAAGATGAACCTCAGACGTGTCGTAAGCCCCTATTGTTTATTTTGCATCCATTTCCTACGTAATTTACGAAATATTTGAGTTATTTTCTTTCCTCCAAGGGCTTGTGTATGCATCAGAAGGCATATATGTTTCTAAAAATGATTATAAAATAAGTGCAAGTATGGACAAAAACGGTGAATCGAGTGGCAAGCTACAACACATTCGTGAAGAAACACTTGTGACATTGGATAGAACTGCAGTTTACCACGTTGATAGCAAAAGAATATGAACACACAGATTCACACGTAAGAAGCACAGACATGTACCTCTACATGCAAAAGCGATCTACAGCTCATTTATGGTTCTGTAGGCCTACTGTGTTTGTCATTGTTGTCGCCTGTTGCCACAAGTACGACCTTCATCTTTACATTGTTCTAAGTGGGACAAGCAACTGCCAAATAGTAGTAGAAATATGTTGAAAACATTATAATGAGCTGATTATATTACATTTCACGCAAAACCAAATATTTGAATAATTTTCAAACAATCTTCCAGTGAACAAAGTGCTAACAAAATAATGTCATCACACGAAGAAAGCAAGGAAAATTAAGTGACTAACAACAAAAGTGAATGAAATACATACCAAACGCTTTTGTAAGACACGTATAACTCCACTTAATCTAACCACTACATCGTCAAAGCATGGCTGTGTTGACGATTCACACAAATTTGGCACTGACACATGGAGAGTTGAACTGGCTGCTTCTGTGTCATAGGACTGTTTTACAGCTTTAGATGGATTGTCGAGTCTTTGTGGCAGTTTCCCCTTCATCGTCAGTTGAGGTAGCTTATTTGGGATGTCAAACAGTGCGGGTACTGCATTCTACACGAGTTTATTATTGTCTGCGTTCATGAACTGGTTTTGTTCGAAATGCAGCGAACAAAACCTAATATTATTATACAGGTAAACTGGGTCTTTTTTCATAAGGTCTTCTCGTCTGCTACTAACTAACCATTTTCTGCTCCTAATACGAAACATTAATCATTAATACACATGTAGTTTGCAAGTAAATCCTTATGATACAGTTTAGTAACATGATGGTATATACCTCTCAGGATCCTTAGGAAACGTAAAAAAGACAGCTGTGGTGTCTTCTTCCTGTTGTTGCTGCAATTTATTGCGCTACAAACGCTCCAGCTTGTAAAAACCATTGTAGAAATCAAAATAAACAACCACTATTCGCTTTCCCTATCGCGCCGAACTCACAGTTTAAGTTACTGGCCGCTTGGGACGCTGTTAGTGCGGTAGGCAACAAAATCGAGGCGAAGTGTTGTGACTGTTATGTTTGACTGTGGTTCTACTGCAGCGATCAGCATCCGGGGCAGTTGGCGGCCGTGTATGCAGGGGGGGGCCCGGAAACTGTGCTTGGTTGGAGCAGAGCTTGGCGGACGGATATGCAGTTTCATCTCGGCGTGCAGTCAACCGGACGACACGGGAGATAAGTAGTGTTCTACTTTACTGTCTGTGTGCATGTGCTAAGAAACTGTGCAGAATGACTGAAAACAATCAGGAAATTGTAGATGAGAAACTGTAGGTAGATTTGGGGAGAGTTAAAGCTGAAAATGATTCCATGAGTAGTGGTTTCAGTTTTGATATGTCACAAGCTAATATGAGTAAGCAGAGATTCAATGTACGCTAATTATGGAACGGATAGTGTGCACAATATATCGGAACCTAGTGTCCCATTTACACCTGGTAATGTTAAAGAAATAAAACAGGCGCCACTGTCAGCTGCTAGGGAGCAGAAGGACAATGAGTCAGTTATGTTGGTAAATATCTCGCAACATATGGGACAAATAGATGCTAAAGTGTGTAAAATGGGATCGGATATTGATAGTAAGATGAATGGTTTGGGTTCCGAAATTAAAACATCATTGAGGTCTGATATTGACGATAAAATGAATAAAATGGGTAATGAGATTGATACAAAAATGTCAAAAATGGGGTCAGGTATAAAAACTTCACTAAGTTCTGAAATAAACGAATTACATACTGAAGTGGTCGAAAAATAATCCAAAATGGAATATAAAATTTCGAATTTGAGGGATTCGTGGAAAAATGACCTGACTTTGTTTAGTAATAATATTAAAAGTGACATTAGTCAGGTCAGGCAAGAATGTAATGCTACAATTGTAACAGTGGAAAGTGAACTAATGTCACATATAAGGCAAGTTGCTGAGGATAGGGTTCAGTTAGAGGAAAGAGTAAATTCTGAATTAGATAAAGTTCATGAACAGATTCAGAACGCAAAAAAAATGCTGTGAAGATGGTCGCATTGTCTTAGAAAGTAAAATTAAGGAAGGAAATGGTGTGTGTGTGAAGGTTGGTGTGCAAACGTCTAATAAAATTACTAATTTTGAAACTAACATTAGTCAGTTTAGTACTGAGGTAAATGAGTAACTATGTAACCATGAAGGTAGACTAACAGTGGTTGAGCTAACAACAATAACGTGTGTAGTTTCTAATGATGTTGTGGAATCTACTGAAATTGCCTGTGTGACGCATCGCCAATTTTTGAAATTTGACTCAAATAAGAATGTTTATCCAAAAGAGTTTTGGAGTGATTACCAAGATATGTTGATTAGTGTGGAACGATAAGCAAAAGACTGGCTTCATTGCGTCAAATTTAATGGGGAAAACTAGAATATGGGGGAATTTAGCTTCTGATAACTGCGACAGTTTAGGGGATTTCAAACAGGCTTTTCTCGAACAATACGGGGGAAAGAGAAAGCAGATGGAAGTTTTAAACAAGTTTTGGTAGGGGGAAAAGTATGACCCAAAGAAAGATAGCATCAATAGGTTTGTACAAAAGTGAGTGACTACCTTGTTATATTTAAATGCAAAGGTAGAAACAGAGCAGATCATTATGGGCATAGAGAATAAGTTGCTGCTGTATAGGCGGAATATGATCATTTCGGCTCCTCGAGATGATATTGATAGGTTTATCCATCATTAGTAAAGAGTAGAAAACATTTTGAAAGAGGAGGAAAATAATAGGAGAGAATACAGGCCTCCCTCAAGAAGCAATGACAATAGGACGGAAGTCAATGTTAATAGAATAGGCGTACAAAGAGGTAATGGTTACCGGGGTAGGTATAGAGGAAGAGGAGGTACTGCTGGAAGTAGGTTCAATAACAGAGGACAGTATTTTGAATGCAATCGGCTGCGAGTCGATGACATAATGTATGAACGTCACCTATCAGGTAATAGAAACGTCAGAGGCAACGATATCGCATGGCAGGGAAACGCGTAGTGGTCTATGATGACACTAGCGTTTGCAGACTGCAACTGTGTAGACTAAACACGCTGGCAATGCCCTTTGTAAAGAAGGCACCTACTAAACAATGTATTGAATGTAATGTCAATGAAATCAGAAGGGCAGAGGAGAGTGACACTGAGAAGCAATTTATTTCTTTAGAAAAGGAAGTAGCATTTCATGGAAAGGAAAGTTCTAGTAAAGATCGCAGGAACCATGCTAAGAAGGAACTTAATACAGAAAGTAAAGACTCAGGAGGTGGGAGTGAATCAGCACTGCGAAACCGATGTGAGACTACCTGTAGACAGTGGAAGTGACACTTTTGGAATACAAGAGGGTGTTGTAAATAGACTGTAGCAAGTAATTTCGGAGAGTGAGGATGAAGGGACGGAAGAGGAAGAAGAAGTAAATAATTTAGATAGTTCTGGATAGGGCTGCAGAAACAAAGATTATTCTGAGGGGTGAGAAGCTACAGAAATATTTTGAATTGTCTATAGTGGAATGGATAGTAAAAGCCGCCACTAATAATGAAGTGAAAGGGGGGCCAATTAAGTTAAATGTACTTTCCACAGAAGGGGTAGGCTTTGACAGGCGCTAAGTAGTGCAAGATTTATTGGAAGAGCCTAAGTCTGTAATTAGAAGTTGTGGGGCGGCGGGTGGAATAATAGAATAAATGTTTCTATTATTTATGCTGTTTGCCATTCTCAACACTGGCTCTCTAACTACAATATTGGCAACCAGAAAGTGATCAGCAAAATGTGAAGCCTGTAATTAGAATTCCTAGTGCCCACTTCATCTGAGAAACACATTTATAGCTTCAGCTTATAGCTCTGAGGAATTAGGAGATTGTCTGGGATTCATAATGAAAAACCATTCTCTCAAAAATGTTCCCTATATTCTGAAAGTCACAGACCAAAAAGAATCCACACAATCCAACTACCAGAGCAGTTCAGAGTCTAATGCGCTGATGCCACTATAACTGTTCAAATTAAATGTTTAAGTGAATGCTCGCCATAATTTGATGATAATGTTCATCAAAAACCACGCTAAATAATGGTAGAATGTCTGTCCTGCGGCGGCACGTGAAAATACGACATACGCAAACTGAAGATAGATCATTAACGTCATCCCAAAATTAACACTTCACTCGAAAAGATTTCATGGTTACGCGTATCCCGAGTAACTTATTACTGCATCCAAGGCTGTTTATATCAACGATACCGACGCGACGCGACTCCCGGCAAAGGTGGTGCGCTAATCAGCGCCTGGAGAGAACTGGGGCCTTCCTCCTCTCGCGCAGCGTTCTTACATATAAATCCGCAGTGCGGACGGCTAAGGGAACGGCTGATCAAATCTGCTCTCCCAACTAGCCGCTGGGCTAGTAACGCACCACTTTAAGTTGTCGAATAAATCATTGCTTCCTTTGCTGATGGCTGATGAAGCTTTCAATTTAATTGTGCAATCAGCACACAAGTAAGTAATCATAATAAAAGTCTGACGTGGCTAAGTCAAATATTTTGGGCGAGAGAATTAATTTAATTACACTACACGCAGTAGACGAGCTCTGAACTTGCTCTTTGGAGATACGCTATAGCTATAGTTTTATAGTTATTCTGTTGAAACGTCTCACATTTTTATGATTATATCGGATCTCCCTTCTACTTAAATTTAAACATCCTAGCTTTATTTATTTGCCTACTTAATCTATCTTGCTTCCTTAATTTCTAAGACAAAAACCAGAAAATCATGAATTTCAACTAAAATTTTAATTTGTGAGATCCAGAATACTGTTTCTACTAAATTATTATGCAAAAGGAATCTAAATATAAATTTTTAAGTTTCTAGCTCTTTTCTGTTGCGCCAATGATTTTTACAGAAAAACATCAAAATTTCGAAAATGGTTAAAGTTATTGAACTGATATCCAACACATATTGATTTTGTATTACTCCTGACATGCTAAAAACGTTTCAGGTTATTTACTTCATTTTAAAGTGTTGCGCAATATTTATGACGTCAGAGCTAGTTACAGCGGACTGGCTGGCACAAGTGAATACGTGGGACAACCTATAGTACAAGTATCTGTATTTCAGGAAAAGGTTGCTTGCTTGATAGATACTGGATCAGAAGTTTGCGCAGTTTCACAGAATTTTGTGAATGCTCTTCCAAAAAGTAAACAGATAGTGAGAATGCCTGTGTGTGGGTTAAAAATTGTGCTGGCCATGGGTAAAAGCAAGAAAGTAGTAAAGCAAGAAATATTGTTACCAATAACTATAGGTGGGATACAGATAGAATTGTTTTTTTTATTATCAATGGACTCAGTGTGGAAATGTTAGTAGGTGCCAATTTCTTGAATAAAAACCAAGGGTGGGTTAATTTTGGTACCAATGATGCAATGATTTGGGCAACTGGAAAACTGGTAACTGTACCGTTCATAGGTAAAAGACATAGCGTGAATAATGAAGTAAGTGATACTCCGATCCAATACTGTATGACCACTGAGGTGATTGGAGTTTATAATGAATATGGTGAAAGGAAGGAAGTAGATCCTTCTGAGCTAGAGAATGTCAGAATCAGGATCAATGAAGAATTAGAGGAACTAACTGATCTGACGAATGGACAAGGACAAGATCTGAGGCAAATTTTTAATAGGCATTGTAAAGTATTTTCGGACCAGCCCCGATTAGTTCGAAACTATGAGTGCTATTTAACTGTGAAAAAGTTTTGCTTTTACCTTTGAATCTGAGAGTCAAGCTTTGAGAAATTTGTAATTAGGATAAATGTGTGTGTTAGGTTAGGATGTAGATACTAAGAATGGACACTAAGACATACTGTATATTGCAGGTACGAATAATGTGACCGAACCAGAAATGGTACTGAGAAAGAACCTGATTGTTGAGACAGAGCTGGATGCTGTATTCCAGTGACAAGCCATGATGTGACCCATATGTAACTGTTAGTGATCTGCACCCGTTTGTTTAATCAGTGAAAGTAGTCGAAACCACAATTTTGTTTTGAAAAAGTGTTGCAGGGATAGACGACTCCTGTACTACCGTAAAAGTTTATGTTTCAGTGAACTTTTAGAATGCTCCATAAGCGATGAAACGGAAAATTTGTTTTTGGGTTAAAAATTAGGTACAAAATGAAAAAGTTTCCTCACGAACGTTTTGTAAATTTAAATTGAAAGAAAATGTTGTAGTATTGGATTGTGGGACAGAAAAGAATTGAAAATTTTTTTTGTATGAGAATTTTCTGTGTGCCATCAAGCCCTAGCCAATCATTATTTGATGTAATTATATATAATGTTATAATGTAGTCTGAAATATTTTGTTTATTTGTGAAAGACTTTAGTTAAACATAGAGTTTCGTTAGAACCATTTTAGATTTGATAGTGTCGATATGGATACCGAAATTCTTCCTATTTGCTCCGTACTTTGTAAGAACCATAAATATTCTTAAATGTTAGGTTCTTAGGGGGTGTGTAATGTCGTGAGTCAAACTGCAATAGCATTTTATTGCAGTAAGCTACCTTGCAGTACAGGCTCGTAGCTTTGGAGTCGGTGGCGGTGACAGCTGCTTGTATCTTGGCGTGATTCACTCGCACCTGTCACTAGCATGACCGTGGGAAGAGCTACTTGTGTCAGTACCCTCGACAGAATATTCAAGCCCTTAAGACTCTAAATAAACTGTACTAAATCTTATTCAATTTCGAAAAACTTTACATTTAGCCTTTTATTATTAAAAAGAAGCAGGTTGCAAAGTCTCAGCTTTCCAGCTGGGATACTTTCAGAGTTAGAGAAAATTAATAAAAATACCAAAACCCGACACTAATAAGATTAAAGTCAGTTCGGATGCATAACAGTTTGTCCTCTGCTATCAGTCGGAATCATTACTGAAGTTTACAAAATGTTAGGTCAGTATGTTTTAATTTTTATATTTAAATAACATTCACTATTTTTCGTTTTCATAATAGAGAATTGAGTAAGAATTAATATTCATTTAATAGCTATTTGGTTTGTTGTGTAAATAAATGAGAGTAAATGAGAATGTGTATGTGCGACATATGTAAAGATTCAATATTATCTCCAGTTAAACATTATGTAACTTGGTTATGGGAAGGTGTGCAACAAGCTGTTGCTACGAAAGCTGTAATTCCCCTTACTTGCTGATGACGTGTGTCCAAGTGTGCTTGTTTTCATAAGAAGGCAGCCAGAATAGTTATTTGTAGAGTAATGTTTTTCTAAAGTAATTTCAAGATTAGTTTTCGTTTTGTTTGGTTTGGTTGAACATTTTATTAATATTTGCAGCATAAAATGACGTAAATGCATCTGTAAATGTTGAATGGAGTAAAACAGTTTAGGCGCGAATACGATCTTGAAAGATTGATCTGACTGGCTGTTCATCTGATCAACCAATCAGAGTGAAGACGAGAGTAGTTCAGAGATAAGTCCGTTACGTCATGTAACAGTCAAGGGTATTGTCGTTAACGCAATAGTAGATAGTGGGAGTGAGTTGACAGCAATATCAGAGCTGTTACTCAATCGTTGCAATGGTAACAGTGACTTATTCGAACAGAACAAAGGTTCAGAAGTGTTAAGGGTCAAACATAAGTGGAAAGACAAAAACTTGGTTGACACTCATCAGCATTATTTGCTGATGAACAACATGCAGGTCTACAGATGCATTGTATAGGAATTCTTGCAGTGGTCATACGGCAATTAGCCATGAAAACAAAAATATAAATGGATCACAGATGATTCAGCAAAAGAATGTAGATATGTTTCAGGTAGTAGCAGATCTCAAGAAGCAGACAGGACGAGCTACGAACATGTAAATGTTCAAATATAGCTACGATAGTACTAATCATTTAAATAATCAAAGTAGATTTAAAAAATAAAATTATTTGCATATGTACTAATTAGCTAACCTACATATCATCAATCCATGCTCATTCAAGAAGTAAAGGAACCAATAAAAAATAAATTAACTTAAAGTATAAATGATAATTCTTCTGTAAAATACTGGAAAAACCATTTAAATATTCATTGTATTATTCATGTAAATATTCAACTGAAAAACTCATTGTAAATTTAGATAAAGAAACTTGTAAGTAGTAGCATTAAGCAAAAGTCATTGTAAACAAATGAAGCAATGTCACTACAATCATCTGGGGAAGGAAGCCAAGCTGACAACAGAAGCAGAAGGTCGACAGGAGGCTATGGTCTGAGTGTGAATGTTTATATGATTGCAAAATATGGCACTGGTGACAAACTGGAGACCGAAGTAAAAAATTTACTGACTCAGGCTTTACATTAGTGTGGAGACTGAGCCAGGTATATTTTGAAGAATATTGTCCCACGCCTCACCCCAATAGAGAGAGGACAGGGGAAAACCCAGAAATAGTGAGGGACAAAGGACACACACCTCTGAGGAAAGTTAAGTGACCCCATTAGCATGGCAAGTAGCGACGACTAACAATAGCAAACCGTCGGTAACAACTCTGTAGTACAACTGCCTGGAAAAATAAACTCAGAATATTTCTCTCAATACCAGATGGAGAAGCTAATAACTGAAAACAGATATATCACTTCCGAAATTATCTATTCAGACTTGACCATATCTCATAACAACATTACTGGTAATCCTTCCAAATAATGTTCACTGAATAACATATCCTATCCCTATGCCCAAGAAGTTTCAAGTTCCAAGAAAGAAGACATGAAGACACAGTAAGTAATGAAGACAAGAAAGAGTCCCAAGATAAGAGCAGAAGACAGAAGATTCCTTTCTAAATGGTATACCTTAAACCAGTATGAGATTTGGCAGAATCAACAGAGACCAATATTCAAGAAAACTGCGGCAGTTATTTCATCCTAACTATCAAACCAAATGCAGTCAAACATCAAACAGAGATTGCATAATGGGGACATCAAAATGCAGCAACTGTTGAGGGGCTACACTCAGCAGTCTCTATGGCAACTACACCAATAAAGGACTATGCCACCTATGTTGTCACATCATGGTATTGTCTTGGATGATCAGCTTGTCATCAGAGCAATGAAACATGGAAATGACCATGTAATGGCATTCGTGATCGAACACTCAGAACTGTAAATGTCGATAATCTTCATCAACATCATGCAGAGTTTACAACTGACTAGCAGCATCAACCACCATTGATCGACAGCAGCATCAGGAAGCAACCCCAGCCCAACGTTTAAAGTGTAGAGTGCATGAAGAAAGAAAGTGATGCATGTGACGAATTCACTGTAAAATTTTAAAGAGTGCATAAGATAATCACTTCAGCAAGGAGTTGAGATGCCTGTAAATATTCAGTCACACCTGTAACACTGAGAATTGGTACCTTATGTGTTTCATTTGTACTCTATAATTCGATTTTAAAAAAGAAAGTATATTCATAAATGTACCATGTTTTATATTTTGTATTTCATGTGTAATTTGTAAATGTCCATTCAGTCTAAAGTTGTTGGGTAAGTTGTGTATTGTAGATATCTTGGAAACATATGTTTCAAATGATAAATAATGTCAATGAATAAAGTTTGTGTTAATGTGTATAAAAATATGGAAAAATATTAACGATTTTACATACATAATGTCACTTAAGTAAATACATGTCTGTTTATGAGGATAAATTGTAATATTGATGTAGCATTTACGTGTTGAGAATAGATAAAAGAACCAAATTCTTCCTTAACTTCACTCATCTTTCACAAGCATCAGTATCATGAATGTTTCAGAATTGAGGAATGCCTGAAGTTATTGTGAAGAGAAAATCTAAAGGGTGGATGAATCATTTTAATAGAACTTAACCACAAGTACTAGAGAGAAAAATGTTGTAAGATTAGTCAAATAACTGCAATAAACAACTGTAAAGGCACATAATAAATATCTAAATATATAATGCCGTGTAAAGCAATATGTCTCAAATCAAAAAAATAATGTTAAAACGACATTATCTAGCATAAGACATAAGAGTAGCTGGACAATGATTAAATTAATTGAATTTATAATTTTGTACTGCAATGAGCAATGCCTCAACCATTCATCACAGCAGCACAAAATGAATTCAGAAGAGATGGCATGTCTAATGCGTGCAGATTTTATGGACCTTACATTAGCTTGATCCATAACGACAGTGCAGTAGATTATGATATCCTCAGAAAAAATAATTCTAATATATCAACAAAAGGCAATTGCAGTAATCTCATGTTCCCAAAACTAACAAAACAATATCTACCAATATATGGACAGGGGCATGCATTAACAAGTTAAAGTGAAACGAAATTTCGAGATGAATTGAGCAGGTGGTTAATGGCATCAGAAAAACCTCACTTAACAAGACAACAGCGAGCTTTGCTGCAGAAAGGGATAAGGCCAGAACAATACATTATTCCTTTTAATGTAAATATGACTGGGACCAAGAGTAAGTGGCTGCATGGCATTAGCAGGGCTAGGCTGCGACCCAGCAAGAAAAATAAAGCTTACCTCTAGCAAGACAGTGATTGGCTGAAGCCATACTGGGCGACACAGATGTGACACGGTTGTGAGATCCCCATTATATAAAACCATTTTGAGAACTAAAATGGCTAGATATCTCTCTCACCTAGCAGCAGACCACACAAATCTGTGGAAAATAGTGAGGGCGTTGAGAGTTTTGCTTTCTGCAAAGTGTGGACGATACACTTCACGTATGGTGGCGACAGATAGCAAAGAGGTAGTTAATTATTCCTGCGGGAATTTTTGTGGGCAAAGAAATTGTGTACATCACTCCAGCCCTTAGCAAGTGTACAATCGCCATTATTTCGATTAGGGAAAGTTTAACATTTTACAGAACGCAGGAAAGTTGAGACTGAGTGAATTCAGTCAAGGCCAGAATAGGGAATTAGCGTTTCAGATCCAGCACGGAAACAACGCCATTGCAGATGCCACTTGGTAAAGTACCATCATGCATTAGGCCACAGTAAATGTTGAGTCAAGATTTTGCTCACTCCATCTTGCGTATGCTATGACCACTGAATATCAAAAGCTTGGATACTAACCCATCCTCACTTGCGTACATGAGAGTTTTTCATTGGTTCAAAAACTAAATATATTCTCCACCAACTCAGTGCTTTGCAAGCTATGATAGCGTAGATGTAAATGAGCTGATGAAGATTTTTAATGATTCTTTACTGTGATAAATATTTTTCATATGTAGAGATAACTATTTTAATAATCGTCAGTTCATTATGTAAAAGAGTTAAATATTTTGTTATTGAGTGTCAAAAGTAATTGCACAGTTGATAAATTATATGTATAATAAAAAAGGGAATAGCTGTTTTGTCTTTCTATAATAGATCCCAAACTTTCACTTTTATTAATTCATGCAGTCTAGTTAAGTGACAGCAACATTTAAATGATTTTTGAAACAATCTGCACCTAATATTACTTCCCTTACAGGGTCAGGTTCATATTTATTTAAAATATCTGTTTAGCACTCTGGGTTTGAGAAGACAGTTCAGATGTTTTGTCCATTTGCACGCTAAGTGGTAAGCTAAGTTTGCACATATTAGTACACTCACTGCATAGACACATAAAGTGTGGACATTTGTAACGCCAGAAACGCATATCCTCCTATTTCCATTTATTGTACCATAAATTTTTTCCTTACTTTGTTACCTGAAGATATGACGTTTCTGTGTCTTTATATATTTTAATTGTTTTACTATTTGTATATATATATATATATATATATATATATATATATATATATATATATATATATATATATATATATGCATTTATGTCGATGTATAATTCGTTTGTTTTGTAAATACTATTTGTATTTTTACGCTGGGTCTTGCCTAGGGAAAAATATGCTATCGAACGATTACATCGATAGGTCGTGTGGAGAACCAAAGTGTGTAGGATCTTTGGTAGTGTCAACTCTGCCACATGGAGTGCAGGCAGAGCAGAGTCTGGCTGGAGTAGGGCGGTGGAGCAGGTGTATTTTGTGACTTTCCCGCGAGTTGCCGCGCTTTCGGGGTTTGGCAGCATGTAATTGCGCTCGACTTGCTATGATAGTTTCTGACATGATGTCGCGGACGGGAAGCATTAGCTGGTGCACATCAAGAGCCCGTTTCGCCTGGTGACCGTGTCGAGAAGAACATCCAGCTTCTGCAACAGTGACGGCTGACAATGAGTGACTGTCGCCACCTCCTCGATCGACGACTTCAAACCTTCAATCAACCAACAAGGTAGACTGGTAGCACATAAAGTTTTAGGACTGTATGGCAGACTTCAGCTTTCCAAACTATTCCATTAGCAAAATACAGCAACTTAGCATGAACCTTTGTTGCTCATTGACCCAATTGCATTACCAAGCAGGGTCCCTTCCTTTTCAGAAATGAACTCGAGTGTCATTGAAATTCAAACGCCAGCATTAAAGTAATATCATTCCATTTCACTGCTTTAATTTCAAAGTTCAGTTAAGGTATTCATAGCTGGCTACAATATTTAGATTACACAAGCACAAATTAAGAGTGCGAGTTTTGTTACCATATTTTATCTTACCTGTGACTGCACCTCAGCTTGGTACATACTAAATTTTACTATTGTTAATTGTTCAGCATCATTTAATTCTAGTTCAAAGTTAAATCTCTTATTTCTAAATTGCGTAGATTCAAGTAGCTTTTGAAATGATTGGTGAGGTAGCCCAGGACTAACCTTGCTTTACTGAATTTCGTAGTGCTTCAGAAACAAAGCTCACTATTAATTTCAGTCACTAAATTAACTTTCAATTTTTCGGTTTTATTAATTCTTTTGCTAAATTAAGTCAAAGTGTAGCGAAATTTATTACTTCTGACAAACATTCAGTTTTCACACAGCACGTGTCAACCTTCAGTTGCCACGCTTTTAGTGCTAATTATATGTGCAATAACCTTTCTTTTTCAGTTATTATAGTAGTTGTCCATAGGACTGGCGACCGTAGTTTTCCCCAAATCTCAAATATCTAATTAACGCCAGTTAATTGTTAACGTAACGACCGCACATTTACTTTCTTTATTTACTTTACCCCTTTTAAAAATTAATTTCCACCAGTTTCATTTGCATTTTTCCTTTCATTTAGATGTAACCCTTTCCTCCCTCTTTACCGACAGATTAACTTCGATGACGATTGCTTTTCCCAAATTTCCATTAGGTACACGCGGTTTAATTTTTACTGCCATTAAGGTCGATAAGTGAGGGGGAGGTTACACACTGACAAGTGTTAAAGCTGGATTTTAAAGACGTGGTATGTCTTTTTCATCTGAATACATGTAACATGCATTTGTAATTTATTATGTACTAAATGCAAAGAAAATAAACATTATGTTAAAATGTGTAACATAGCTGTACTTCTCTGTAGCATTGTTTTCAAGAAAATCACGTTATGGCCCAGTTGTAGTGCGTATACATTCGCATTGTGCACGTCAATTTTGCAGAATTAAAGTTCCTTTCAATACCGATACCTCCCTAACTAAGCATTTGCGGACCTATGTTCAGAATTACTTATACTATCACTGTGTAAAATATTGACCTTTCTTCCCAAAACACCCTATATACAGGTTGTCTCATTTATCTTGACCACCCTAAATAACTGTTTCTCCAGATGCAAATTACAAAAGGTTTGAAGCAAATGTTCTTTAGCCATCAGGGGGACATCAAGCAGCATAACTGCCTTCGTTATAGCTTTATTTCTTGATATGAACTGTGGTATGACTTTTTTAAATGGCATCCTGTATTTTTTATTTGGTAACTCATTTCCTCCCCTAAAAATCTATTCAAAAATGTGTCACAGTGTATCATTCACCGAAACAAATCGTTATTAATTACATAACACAACACTGACGTTTATGCTCCCAGTGCTTAATGCAGGTGCTCGGGGTAATAGAACACATCCACATGCTGACGTTGACAGAGGACAAATGTAAACATATGTAGAATGCACACCCATCATTTCGCCACCCATCGTCAGTTGAAGAGCTGTGTGAGTAAAATGTACACCAACGAAGAGAAGGTGCAAATGCTACTCATCTATGTGGAATGTAAGTTAGCAGAACAGTAATTGCAATACTGTTTTCTTATGTACAGGTACATTTAGTACCGTAGTTTACTCCTTTTAGATACTGTTATGTAGTGTAGGCGTACAGCAAAGGCTGTCCTTCCGGCAAACTGCACCGACATAACTTACCCTTTATTGTTGTTGCTGAAGGTAGGCAAAATGCTACGCAGGCAGCGGAACTGTACAGAGAGCGACATACTGCAAGAACCCACCATCGCGACGGATGTTTTCTCGTCTTGTTGCGACGCTTCAGGAAACGGGAAGTTTAAACCTACGACAACGCAATCGTCGTAGCACTCGCACACACGAAGCTGCCGAAGTTACTGTTCTCACTTCCGTTGCTATGAGTCCACATGTGAGCACACGACAGCTTGAACACGAGATTGGCATTCCTAAAACCTGTGTTCATCGTATTGTTACACGTCACCGGTTCCATCCTTACCATGTACACCTACATCAAGAATTGCATGGGAATGATTTCTAGAATCATGTACAGTTGTGTCAGTGGGCGCAGTAGCAAATCCTCGCCAACCTGAACTTCTTCTCCAATGTTCTATTTACCGATGAATGTTCGTTCTCAAACAAAGGACAGGTAAATACGAGGAACATGCATTATTAGTCCAGCGACAACCCACGATGGCTTAGACAGATGGGACATCAGCATCAATGGAGAGTTAATGTCTGGTGTGGGATGCTTGGTACTACAATTATTAGCCCTTATTACACCCATGGCAGTCTAAATGGCACAGCGTATGCCAACTTCCTCAAATGAATTCTTCCTCCTCTTCTGGATGAAGTGCCTTAAGAAGCAGAGTGCTTATGTGGTATCAACACGATGTATGTCCAGCACATAATGCCTTGCGTGCACGTCGTGTCCTGAACCAAAGGTATCCTGCCAGATGGATTGGTCGAGGAGGAACAGTTACTTGGCATGCCAGGTCTCCTGATTTAAATCCTCTGGACTTTTTTCTTTGGGGGTGCATTAAAGACGTTGTCTATCGCAATATTCAAACAACTCCAGAGAGCATGCAGGAATGTATCGTGCTTGCTTGTAATTCTCTTCAACAGCCGACGCTGGAAGCAGTAAATAATTCTTTCATTCAACGAGTGCACCAGTGTATCTGTGTCCACAGTCACCACTTTGAGCACCTTTGAATGTTCTTCTCCTGGGGAATGATAGAGGAGAGTCAGTCAACTTTGTGTTATGTTTTTACTTCGTTTTCTTTTGTTTTCTGACAACCCCAGCAAGTGGATGAGTTTGTGATACCGGGCTCAAAGTCGATGTTGTGTTTCAGTGAATGGTACACTGTGATACATTTTTGAATAGGTCTACAGGAGAGGATATGAAATACCGAATAAAAAATACAGGGTGCCATTCAAAAAGGTCATACCGCAGTTCAAATCTTTGTAAAAAACAAGGCTACAATGAAGGCAATCATGTTGACTGATGTCACCCTGATGGCTAAAGGACATTTGTTTGAAACATTTTGTAATTTGCATCTGGACAAACAATTATTTCGGGTGGTCAAGATAAATGGGACACCAATAAGAAATTCTGAGTCAAATGAAAAAAGAAGTAACGTTTATCGATTTTGATCCTCGAGTTCATCTACAACAACAACAGTGACAACATGTTACGTAAACGACGAAATTTTTTAGAAAGAAACTACGTGAAGTTTGGAAGGCAGGAGACGAGGTAGTGGTGGAACTGAAGCTGTGAGGACGGGTCCTGAGTCGTGCTTGGGCAGTTCAGAAGGTAGAGCACTTGCCCGCGAAGGGCAAAGGTCCCGAGTTCGAGTCTCGGTCCGGGACACAGTTTTAATCTGCCAGGAAGTTTCAAGAAACTACATGTACACGACACATACTGCAACAATACGAAATCCTTAGTGAAAAAGTAACATTCATCGATTTTGGTCCCTTGAAATCATCTACAATAACCTCAGACTAGTTGATAGCAACATATTCCATATTCGATGAAAAATATATATGCTACTTGCGATGATATTGCTGCCGCTGCCACTGCTGATGCTGCCACTGCTGTTGCTGCTGCCTCTCAGCCTCTTCAATTACCCGATGGATATATGCTGAAACAATAAGACATGTATTCATTACGAAATTTTTATTGAAAGAAAAGTTACTGTTATCGAATTTGATCCTTCGAAACCATCAACAAATTCGCTGGTCACACCAGTACTACAAAGATGGAATATAAAGGGTGGTCCATTGATCGTGACCGGGCCAAATATCTCACGAAATAAGCGTCAAAAGAAAAAACTACAAAGAACGAAACTTGTCTAGCTTGAAGGGGAAAACCAGATGGCGCTACGTTGGCCCGCTAGATGGCGTTGCCATAGGTCAAACGGATATCAACTGCGTTTTTTTTTAAATAGGAACCCCCATTTTTTATTACATATTCGTCTAGTACGTAAAGAGAAACACGAATGTTTTAGTTGGACCACTTTTTTCACTTTGTGATAGATGGCGCTGCAATAGTCACAAACATATGTCTCACAATTTTAGACGAACAGTTGGTAACAGGTAGGTTTTCTAAATTAAAATACATAACGTAGGTACGTTTGAACATTTTATTTCGTTTGTTCCAATGTGATGCACGTACCTTTGTGAACTTATCATTTCTGAGAACGCATGCTGTTACAGCGTGGTTACCTGTAAATACCACATTAATGCAATAAATGCTCAAAATGATGTCCGTCAACCTCAATGCGTTTGGCAGTACGTGTAACGACATTCCTCTCAACAGCAAGTAGTTCGCCTTCCGTAATGTTTGCACATGCAATATCATGAAATATGCTGTTCAATACCGCTTCAACCGCACGCGAGCTATGTGCCGGATATCCATCATGTTGGAAGTACATCGCGATTCTGTCACGCAGTGAAACATCTTGTAGTAACATCGGTAGAACATTACGTAGGAAATCAGCATACATTGCACCATTTAGATTGCCATCGATAAAGTGGGGGCCAATTATCCTTCCTCCCATAATGCCGCACCATACATTAACCAGACAAGGTCGCTGATGTTCCACTTGTCCGTTGCCCAATAGTGCATATTATGCCGGTTCACGTTACCGCTGTTGGTGAATGACGCTTCGTCGCTAAATAGAACGCGTGCAAAAAATCTGTCATCGTCTCGTAATTTCTCTTGTGCCCAGTGGCAGAACTGTATACGATGTTCAAAGTCGTCGCCATGTAATTCCTGGTGCATAGAAATATGGTACGGATGCAATCGATGTTGATGTAGCATTCTCAACACCGACGTTTTTGAGATTCCCGATTCTCGCGCAATTTGTCTACTACTGATGTGCGGATTAGCCGCGACAGCAGCTAAAACACCTACTTGGGCATCATCATTTGTTGCAGGTCGTGGTTGACGTTTCACATGTGGCTGAACATTTCCTGTTTCCTTAAATAACGTAACTTTCCGGCGAACGGTCCGGACACTTGGATGATGTCGTCCAGGATACCGAGCAGCATACATAGCACACGCGCGTTGGGCATTTTGATCACAATAGCCATACATCAACACGATATCGACCTTTTCCGCAATTGGTAAACGGTCCATTTTAAGACGGGTATGTATCACGAAGCAAATACCGTCCGCACTGGCGGAATGTTACCTGATACCATGTACTTATAAGTTTGTGACTATTACAGCGCCATCTACCACAAAGCGAAAAAAGTGGTCCAACTAAAACATTCATATTTCTTTACGTATTACACGAATATGTAATAAAAATGGGGGTTCCTATTTAAAAAACGCAGTTGATATCCGTTTGACCTATGGCAGCGCCATCTAGCGGGCCAACCATAGCACCACCTGGTTTCCCCCTTCAAGCTAGACGAGTTTCGTTCTTTGTAGTTTTTTCGTTTGATGCTTATTTCTTGAGATATTTGGCCCAGTCACTATCAATGGACCACCCTGTATACTTACAATGCTGCTGGTGCAGCAACTGCTGCCACTATCTCTGCGGCTGCACCACAGGATTCATTTCATCCATACTTTGATGTTGGTTGATATGCGCTGAAACAATAAAAAGAAATGTATTCAGTTCTACGAAGTTCTTTAAAAAGTTAGTTACCGATTTGAATCTTCACTTACCAGGTCTAGCGGTTTCTACCGTTTGCGGCCACTAGCTCTTCCGATGGTGCTTGATGCAGCTGAACGTTTCATTTCTTTCACCTAATCTGGTAACACGCACGCGAAAAGGAGCAAACTGACGCACACGAGCGAGACCAACACGACCGACCTCACACTTCGGTGGTTGATGACAGAATGAGGGCGACTGACCCCACAAACAAAGGATGGGGCCCCTCCACGCCCACACCAACGTGGTGACCAAACCAAAAGTTCTACTGTCACCTCCGTATAACATGTTAGTTTTTTAATCAGGAGTCACAGGATGCGGGCTGTGATGTTATCCATGCGTCTGGGTAAGATTACTCATTAACATGGTCCATCAGGAGATAGAAAGTGGACGAAAGCGATCGAAGGGTAGCGGTTGTAAGGGCAGAGGGAAAAAAGTGGCAAGGCAAGCGCAAAAGGAAAAAAACCTCTGCGACAGTAGGACGGGTAGTAAGGGCAGTAGCGGCTTGCTGTCTGCGACAGTGCATGCAAGGTGTGGTTATGTTAGTGCGAGGTATCGTGCATCGTTAACTTTGTCGTTGCTGGAGCTCGTTGCGGGGATGGCTGCAGTTGCTGCGTCCCTGCAACAGTACAAGGTCGTTGTACATTAGTGGGCGATCGGTCATAGATCGGCTCACAGACAGGGCAGGGGGGGGGGGGGGGGGGTGTGGTTGGTTTGCGTGTTGTGTACAGTACGGTTTTCCTACGGTTGCCTGTTTTTCGGTTGGTCGAACATCTGGGGTTACCAGTAGTAGCTGTGATGCAGGGGCTCGCCAGTACTGTCGTGTTAGTGTGCTATGGACCATAGATGTTTAGTTCCTAGCCAATAGTGTCTTTGGTCTGTTATGCTTCCATCTATGGTTGTGGTCGTAGTTACCCAGAGAAAGGATAAACGGGTTGCGCGAGTTTCTCGTGTTATTGTACAGTCGTGTGGAGAGTTTTTGGAATACCTGCAAGATGGTATCTAGCCGATATTCCCGGTGAAGGTCCGTGATGCGTGTGTAGCGCGGAGCGTTGCTTATGATTTTGAGTACTTTGTTCTGTATGAGCTGCAGACGGCGTAGACGAGTGGGCGCAGCATATCCCCAGACAGCGGCTGCGTACGTCATCAGGGGTCGAATAAGTGACACCCAATCATCTGACCACGTTCGAAGTCCTTGAGTTCCTCCGAGAGTCCTATTCTGCTCTCACGATGTCTAAAGACTACTGAGGGAGCTGGTACGGAGTACCTGGCAGTAGGTGGCAGCACAATACACCTAATATGAAAAACGTATGTTTTTGGGGGTGTCTGGATTCTTTTGTTCACATAGTGTAGAGACGGAGCACAAGCTCAGTCGAGGAGAATGGAGAAGGAAAGCGGCCGTGCCCTTTCGATGGAACCGTCCCGGAATTTATTTTAAGCTGTTTTAGGGAAATTATGGAACACCTTAATCAGCATGGTCGGACACGGGTTTGAACCGTCGTCCTCCCGACTGTGAGTCCATTTTACTGACCACTGCGCTACCTCGCTCGGTGCTGATTTCAAAGACATGATGATGTTTAATGGTACGAAAACACATTGCTAATTTCGCTGCTGTTACTAATTGTCCTGTTTGAATGAATTTGAAACAAAGTAATTGCCCATTTCTTTATGTGCTTCCAGAGTGCATGTTTGATTTCCACTTTACGTCAGCTGAATGATCCTTAATATCTACTCTTCACCCCATCAGCAAAAAATATCATAACACTTAATATTCGCAAAAACAAAGTTGATACTCGGCGCGGTGGCTGATGGGAGCGAATGTAAACGGGAAATTCCTTTACGGTTGCTCCCATCAGCCACCGCAAGGAATGTCAACTTTGTTTGCGCTTATAGTACAAATTACGCATTGTACTTCATCGTCATACCTTCCTCGTTTTATGAAGAACCATTCATCTGAATATTTTTCTTCGAATGAACACTTCCTCTTCGGCATTTTGAGTACAATTGAAGCAATCAAACACCTAATTAACAAATTAACCGTGATATGACTCAGAGAAACAGAGACTCATGTTGCTGTAAAGCTTAAACTTAAGCGACTTAACGGACACCCATCTTGGAGCATTAATCTGGCATCGCTCGCCGCGCCGGGTAGCCGTGCGGTCTGGGGCGTCTTTCTCCACGGTTCCCCCTAGGGACCGATGACCTCAGAACTTTGGTTCCACAGGAACTTACCACAAAATTGGCATCGCGCACACGAGTCATAGTGCTTAAAGCAGGGCTCATCCCTTCTAAATACGCCAGGTAGAAAATAAAATATATATATCACATAGTAATGGTTCAAGTTGTGCAGTAACCAAAAGCGTTCACATGGTTTTATATAAATATTCGAGAGCACATTACATACATTTCTTGATTTCACCCGCTCAAACACATTGTAAGCAGTAACATTCTCTTTTCTCAGGGAATCCGTAGTGCTCAATGCTAACTGTCCATGATGATACTCCAGGCGGGTGTAAAATAAATGTGCGCAACGGAAAATAATAAACGCTAAAATGAAGATTTGGCCCTGTCTGACTACCCCCTGAAGCAAATCTTAGGATCTATTAATTACAATCTAAACATAAATGAATGATGAAGGCAACTAATCCTACTAAATGATAAACGTTGTTCCTGCTTATATATTTATTGTAGATTTTTAAAAAAAATTATATTACAAAGTTTACATTTCCTAAGTAAAATTACTGATCAATTGCCCAACTCTGCCCCTTATTATGACTGCGTAGTCTAATATCAATAACGCAGAATGACTGACATCATCTACGTACCAAACACTAGAAGACACTACTTTCAAAGATGATCTACGGTGGTGTGGAACCTCAGTGGAAATAAACTAACGTGATCACAGCTGTTTAGCTTTTATAGCCCTAATAAGCCGAAGCAATTTGGGATATCACCCTATATACTGCGTCCGGTGCGTCGAAGTGATGGTTCTCGTACTCGTCTGCAATGATGCAAGAACTCCAGTCACAACTAAATTCTTTCAAATACTAGGACGGCAGAAGGCGGTCCTCTGACTAATATACTCTAATATTGTCTTCTCCTCTCTGTGTTCTACAGATGAGAAACGCGAACTCCCAGCCACAAGCACAGAGTTCAGATAACGTCTCAACGTAAGTATAGGCAGAGGAAGTGCTCTCAATTACTGAATGCTGCGTACTCAACGACGACTTCCAACCCGGAGGTGAAGTCCAGAATCGTATAGTTTCGCAACAGTACAGTGCCTAACTGTTCTAACTATAAACTCTCCTGAGAGCAAAGACAGCAAGTCTGTCTGTACCAACAAAGCTAATATCGAGCGACCATCACGCACGTGCGCTCACAACGGAAGACCTCTCCTCTCCGCCACTGATTTCCCAGCAAGACTCGGCTCCCCACAATCGTAATTCCGAAAACGAATCGTATTCCCGAAACCACGGAATATTCTCCCTCTCTAAAGATTCTCCCGAACGCCGACCAACCATATTTTAGTCTTTTGTCGTCCAGCGCGGCAAGTTTGCGAGGAAAAACCTATGCTCATACAATGGTACGCTTCTGAGTAAAAATCCTTGGAAATAACCCAGCCTGTGTGGTTTCCGAGATGCCGCTTCTTCGTTCCTCTCACCTGCGTCCAAGATTTTCAGCGTTCGGAAATATTATCCGGTTATCCTTCCGGAACTACTACTATAGCGGTCGGTCGCCCCTGTGTTGTGTCTTCGCGCTCAGGTGTCATGACGTCCGTCTAGCTATGTTTAAGCAGGACCAACATCTGTGCGGGCCTTCCACCCAGAGCTTGAGTTCTGCCTGCTGTTTCATCTCCACTGGCGTTCCAACCTCTACTAGCATAGGGAATCTTTCATTAAGCCGTTCTGATAATAAAGACACTCCGTCACCTTTCATGCAATAAGCGTTAACAATTATTTACAAGGCGTACATGATAATGTCAATCTCCTTTAAATATTCATATATACGATGTACAACCTATCACATGATACATAATTGTGTTTGTAGAGCACGGCAAAGTATGTGGATGAGTGCTTGTAAGGTGTGAAATTGTAGTCACCTTACACCTGTTGTAACATATTGAGGAAATAAGAGCTCTAGAATATTTTTTCTAATGTGTGGCTACAGGTCTGTTCTTGAATAAGTTGAATTGTGCAGTCAGTCTCCTCCTTTAATAGCGATAACTAAAGCATGACCACACTTTGCGCAATACACTCACTACCACTCTACAAATTCACTATCAGAATTATTACCTTATTCACAAACATCTTGTACGCACTTGAAGTTGAATAACTGAATTAGAATGGATTCATAGTGATTATTCTGTTACAGACAGCTAGTGCGGCGAAAGAGACAAATAGAAGTCTCCTGTACGCTTGTAATAAAGCATTCTTTACATTCAAGCCTATAGCAGGTTTCTATGTAACATGGTATTCCTTTTTGAAAATTCAGCTTCCACACACACGTTATAGGATCTTACCAGGTCTGTATCATTCAGTCGCCGTTACTCGCACATGTAGCAAACAAAATCTTTGTATGACGCTTTAACAGGCTCTTTTATTGTTTTTTTTTTTTTTGTAATTAACTCAATTTTGCCAGCTGCAACAACAGATCCCTTTCGCCGTGATACTTCTCCTGCTCCAAAGTGTTAAGCAGGTGCGGTGCTTAGCAATAGGAACTTAAAAATGTACTCCGACCACAACAGTTTTGAAGTTTCTCCACCCATCTGCTCAGCCCCTGAAAATTAACTCCGAATACACGTATTCTAGTATATATTGCATTCGCAATGATTTCTTAGTCAGGCGAAATTTATGTGATCTGGATGGTGGTAGGAAGGTCTACGGTAGCTATGCATGGAATGCACTGACGCAAACCCTGACTTGGCAGTCTGAATCTATAAAAAAGACGCCACTGTGTGCTGGCAGGATTTACAAGCATCGAAAACAAAAAAAAAAGGTTCAAATGGCTCTGAGCACTATGAGAGTTAACTGCTGTGGTCATCAGTCCCCTAGAACTTAGAACTACTTAAACTTAACTAACATAAGGACATGACACACATCCATGCCCGAGACAGGATTCGAACCTGCGGCCGTAGCGGCTGCGCGGTTCCACACTGTAGCGCCTAGATGCGCTCGGCCACTTCGGCCGGCTATAGAAAACACTAAAACGTGTCGTGGACGTGGTGAAATCGATAAAATAAACGAAGACGCTGGGGTTTTCTTAAATAGTAATTACGTCTGGCGTGAGGTCAGTCGTTTGACGGCGCGTTTCGGGGCGGGCCCGCCCGCTGCCGGCGCGCCGTAGGGCACGGAAGATCGCACTGGGGCGTATCGCTTTCCAGTCGGGTGTGCCGCGGCCGTCCTCGCAGGGGAAGTGAAGCGTCTCTCATAGCCTCTCCTTCCCAAGTGGCTCTTTCCGCCTTCCCGTGGTGCCAGATGTTAAGCTTGGCGTTCTGCCTTGCGACAAAAGGGAGAGCTGCGACCCAACCCGATGCGAAAGCGAAGGGTGCGTGGCACAGGGGGAGCTGTGTCAAGGGACCGAACACCAGTCCCTTTCTGTTCGCAGGGCACATACCAGCAGGTGCTCTGCATGCCGGCGACCTCGTTTGTCGGCGTGGGATCGCGGCGCGAGTCGGCAAGGGTGCTTCGCCGCGCCCCTGGGTAACCGGGGCGTGTTCTGCCAAACCCAGGAGGTGGTGACATCGCCTGGGCCAGGTTAGATGGGCCCAGACCGCCGAACGACTGGGGGACCGACCCACCACCTGAGTAGGAGTGGGTCCTTGGCCTTCAGGTGGAAACTCGGGCTAGTAGGCGGCGAAGGGCGAGGGGTGCATCCGCCTCTCCGGAGTGCGGGGTGCAGTTGCCGAGGAGCGTCGAGTGAAATCGTCGACGACGAGGCCTTCGACGGGGACCAGTGCGCTGGCAACGGCGCGCTGAACCCTGCAGCTCTGGAGTGCCCTTGACCTAGGGGCGAGGTCGGTGGGCGAGCTGCAACAGTCCCCCCCCATGCCAGAGGAGCCGGTCCGGGGCAAGAGACGGGCTCCCAACCCCTTTTTTCGCTTGTCAAAACATGGCTGAGACAGAGACAAGCGATTCATGCGCGCCTTCGAGGGCTTCTTTGCTTACTGTTCCCTCCCCATCAGGGGGCACGGGGCAGATCGAGGAAAGCATTAGTGAGAGGCATGCCAGGATTACACAATACCTGGAAGCCAATGTAAAAAATGGAAAGATAAGCCAGGCTGCGATCATGACCCTAAAAAACGAACTCGCCTCCTGGGCTATCGCCCATGCGAAGCTCGAGGGGCGAGTTGAAGAATTACAGAAGGAAAACGAAAGGCTGCGCAAGCAGCCAACAAAATCATGGGCTAATGTAGTCGCTCAAACGGCACCTAAGAGCCAGTCCACAAGAGATACCATTGTAAGAGTGTCACAAAGACCGGATACTGCTGTCTTTTTGAGACCACTGCCCGGTCAAGACACTAAGAAAGTACAGGAAATTTTTACAACAACGATCAATCCTGCTAAAGATAAAATCAAAATAAATAAAGTAAAAGCTACAAAGAATGTTGTAATAGTCGATGTGGCAACGGAGGATGACCGGAATAAAATACTAAACAACCAGAAACTATGTAAAGCAGTAAAATGTGAGCCACCAAGAAAGAGAAATCCTCTTGTTATTATGTATGACATACCAGTCACATTTGATAATAATGAACTCCAGGAAACAATACGAAATCAGAATTTTGATGATATGAGTACTGATGAATTTAAAAACGAATTCAAACTTAAATTTAAAACGGGGCCAAGAGACAAAGACGTTGTACATCATGTAGCAGAAGTCTCTGGCCAAATGTGGAAGAGATTAACCTCAATGGGTAGAATCTACATTGGCTTTCACGCCATCAACGTGCGGGACTTTTAGGTGGTACCTCGCTGCCATAATTGCGGCGATCTTGACCATGTGCATAAATATTGTGAAAGGAAGTCGGCTTGCTCCAGGTGTGGAGATGAAAATCACATTAGAAAAAACTGCACAAAATCTGCAATATGCATCCCCTGCATGAGAAGAGGTAAAAAGACCTGTAATGCCTCTGGTCGCAACTGCCCAACGTACAGGATGCTGGAGCAGAGGCTAATATCAAGAACCGACTATGGCTGAGTTAACTACGGCACCCAGGATGCCTAAAAGAAAATCCCCATGCAAGAGGAGAAGGGACGCGGCAAGAGCAGCCCAGTTCAAACAGTTCCTTGCAACACTTGCAGAAGGAAGAGATGGTAGGAAGAGAATGAAGGATGCGTGTGTCCAAACGGATCCACAAGAACAAGCGGCAGCTCCCTCTCCCTACTGCTGGGGATCACGAACGCCAGGAAATCGGGCAACTCAAGACAGGCGTCCTGTAGCGGTGGGCCGACCAGCATTCGTTCAAGGGAGTCCTGTACTGGAACTGCCGGTGCAGGTCAACACAATTACAAGTTCAAATACACAAATAACCAATAACACCAACGCTAGTACTGACTCGAGACAACCAACAGCTGTGAGAACAGTGGTTGATCCGATCAGAATATACCCTAATCTTGAACATTCTTTACAATTATCCCGCCTGGAGGAGCCGGCTGTCCTGACCACTGCACTGCGACATCTAGTGCGGGTAGGACATAGGTACGGGCGTAAAGTCACCTTCTCGGTCATGGAGGCTGTTGACAGGGTACAACTAAAGACTATGAATCTCCCCACCGACTTTGGCGCCCTGCGTGACCTAGTAAAGAAGGTGTTTGAGAGAAGGAACGAGACCTTCAACTTAGATGAAATATACAGTCAGTCTGTCCTATCCAATGGGAGAATTGCCTACGACTGGACGAAAACCTTCCCAGTATCATATGTACACACATATTTCCCATAATTACAGAAATACAGATAGGGCAGCTAAATGCACATAATAGTAGGCTGGTCATGCAGGAGCTTCGAAGAGTGGTGGAGGAGAGGAGCCTTGATGTGCTCTGTTTGCAGGAGCCATACTCTCTTGCGGGGAATATAGCCTTTGCTGCCATGAGCTGGCAAGTGGTTAGTTTCGGAGATGACCCGAAAGCCACCATCATAATAACCAACAAGGCACTGCGAGTAACGGTGCTCTCACATCTTTCGGACGATCACTGCAATGTCATCGAACTTCAGTCACCAATTGGCGTGATATACTTAATAAACATGTATTTTCAATACGGTACAGACATTGACGTTTACCTTGACCAACTCACGCAGGTGGCAACGGTGCTGAGGGGCAGAAAGGCAGTTGTGGTGGCGGACGCGAACGCCAAATCCCCCCTGTGGCACAGTGGCACCCGAGATGAAAGAGGAGGCAAGCTGGAAGAGACTATCATGTCCCTACAACTCCTCATTGCCAATAGACCAGGAAACCCCCCCACCTACACAGGAGGGGGAGGAGATGGAACTAATATCGACATCACGTTGATGACCACCAACATCGCTGCCAATATACAAAACTGGATTGTCACTGATGGAGAAACAACCAGCGATCACAACTTGATCACATTTACAATTTCAGATCGGGAATGCCACTGGGACATAGGGTGGGAAGTACAACTAAACTATAATAAGACCAATTGGGAGCGCCTTGCAAGAGAGTTTGACACTCCGACATGGCCAGATGATGACGAAGATATCGACAAACACGCCGAAGATCTGGTGGGTGCTCTTACCAGGGCAGTCAAGGCTGCCGTACCAACCAGGAGGAGAGCCGTTGCGGCTTCTCCATCACCATGGTCAGCGGAACTGGGGCAGATGCGTCAGTCTGTCAGGAGGGCGAGGAGGTATTACCAGCGAAGTGTCATCTGGGAAGAAAAACAAACATGGCTACGAACATACAGGGAAGCTAAAGAGCAGTTCCAGAAGGAACTGCGAACTGTCAGGCTGGAAAGCTGGAAGAAATATGTGCACAGCCAATTGGCTATGGACCCCTGGGGCACTCCTTACAAAATAGTAAGAGAGAAAATCAGGTCGCCAATGGTGCTCTCCACTATCAGGGACGGGAACCGGATGACTAGATCTTGGCAGGAAACTGCTGAGGTCCTCCTCCACTCCCTCCTCCCTGATGATAAAGAGGAAGAGGACACAGAAGAACAATGCCTAATTAGGCAGGCTATGCAGGCTGACTACGAGAATAACACCATGGTGTACCCTTTTTCAGAAGAGGAAGTGGCAGCCCACATAAAATTACTAAAGAAAGGAAAGGCCCCAGGACCAGATGGCATCATCGCGGAGGTGGTGCAATACCTCGCTCCTCAACTGGTGACACCTTTAGCAAGAATTTACAACGAGGCCCTGCGCCTCAGAACATTCCCCAAAATCTGGAAACAGGCCAATGTTGTAATCATCAAAAAAGGGCGGGACAAAGACCCTAAAGAAGCAAAATCTTACAGACCTATCTGTCTGTTGGACCTGTTAGGCAAATTGCTGGAGAGGTTACTAGCTGATAGACTGACAGCACACCGGATGTTGTGAGGGATGAGCGACAGACAATTCGGTTTTCGGCAGGGGCGATCTGCGTGTGACGCAATTGCCCTCGCATCCGAGGTCTGTGGGTCGTCTCCGCACAAGTACATAGTTGGCATCATGGTGGACATCAGTGGCGCCTTTGATAACCTGTGGTGGCCTTCGCTCTTCTCCTGCTTGCGGGAGAAGGAGTGTCCAGGGCCGCTATACGGCTGTCTTAGGAGCTATTGTATGGAAAGAGAGGCCTGGCTATCGTCCCCTAGCGAGCGAATTGGTAAGAAAATCACGAAGGGGTGTCCACAGGGCTCTGTCCTGGGGCCACTCTTTTGGGATATCAATATGGAGCCTCTCCTGGAGAGCTTGGAAAATAGTGTGGATGTGCTAGAGGCGATAGCTTACGCTGACGACCTCCTTCTGCTGGTTGGCGGCCGAAGTCGCGAGGACCTCGAACCTAAAATTAATAGGACACTAGCAATTCTTACACAGTGGTGCCAAAACACAAAAATGACTATTGCGCCTAGCAAGTCAACATACTTGTTATTGAAAGGCCAATTGGCCAGGAATCCAACGGTAAGAATTGAGGGCTCACCGGTGATTCGGCGTCGAGAGGCCCGGTACCTTGGAGTAACAATTGATGAAAGGTGGAACTTTGCCAAACACATTGAAACAGTTACACAAAGATCACTTGAAGCTCTAAATAATCTTATCATGATAGGACACAGTAGGTTTCACCTTCCACCAGAACTCATAAAATTGTACCACAACACCATTCTCGTTTCCATCGTGGGTTACGGATCCGGAGTGTGGGCACACAGGCTCACGAGGGTCGTGCCCGCTATGTCTGTGAGGAGGGTGCAACGTAACATGCTTCTGCGCTCCATCGGAGCGTACAGAACATCTCCAGGAGGGGCATTACTAACACTCATGGGGGTATGTCCCCTGGACATCAAAATCCGGGAACAGGCAGCTTGGTACTGGGTGAAAAGGGGAGATATAGAAAAGACCGAGAGCATCATGGGAGTGCGGGTGGGGGACAAGTTTGCAATTAAGAGGAGAGGAGAAGAGCTATGGCAAGAACTTTGGGACGCAGAAACAACAGGCCGAAGGACTTACCAGCTGCTCCCAAACATCAAAGAACGCCTCCAACTCACGCATTTTCAACCAAGCAAGGGACTGGTGCACTTCCTCACAGGGCATGGACCGTATCCGGCATATCTTTGCCGATTCGGGAAAAGGGCTACCCCCTCGTGTGATTGTGGAGCTGAGTGGGGCACTCCGGATCACGTGATCTATGAGTGCCCAGTCTTTGATGACGTGGCCGGGGAATTAAGAAACCAGCTGCCTCACAATAACACGTACCAGTTAATTAGAGACCCTATTACATTCACCATATTAAACCGCCTTGCCAGCGAGGTGTCAGCAAAAGTCCTGCAAGAATACCTCAGGGAAAACATATGAGCCACCAGACATGACATAATTGAAGGCGACCCATCCCATTCCGCCAAGGCGTGGACTGGCCAATCGCCGTGACGGTAGGAATCCGCCATGCCCTGGAACAAGGGGGAGGGAGCGCCAACACCCGAAATTGACAACTGCGCACCGATTGTGACTTAGAACTAATTAACCACTTAGTAGATAGGAGATAGAAGACCCCTAAAAGAACCTGCAGCGACTTCCTTAAGGCCAGCCCAGTGCCAGGGGCATGCTCACTGGGGTTAGCTCAGTGGGCACGGCCACACAGTAGGTTTATATTAAATAACTGGCACGCCTGTAACGCTGCAGGAAGTAGCCCTTAGATTAGTTAGCTAAGAGTAGAACTAGATCATACCCAAAAGAAACTAACTCCTCATTTCCTGTAGCAAGTAAGTCCACTAATACTAGTAATAGAAGTTAACAATGCTGCTAACATCAATTAAATGTAATGTAGATCTAAGACCCACTAATGTATTAGGTGGTGGGTTACAATGTATGAAATAATTTGAATAAATAATTTTTTTTTTTTTTAAAAAATAGTAATTACATCCTTTATTCATCGACAAATATGTGATGACGGGAGGCTTTTTTGCTATTGGCAATGTGAAAACGACATCCAGTTGATGCGATTGTGGACGTATCATAATTTTTTTATACACCTATAATTGATAGTGAGAAATGTTATGCTGCTGCTTGAACGTAAAGGTACTGTGGCTTATGTCCCAAAATATCACCAGACGTTTGTGGGAAGTAATGAAGCTACTATTCATGTAAAAAGAAATTACTTAGTCGTCTAGTCGTTAGGGAAGGATAGATTTGACGTGGCGAATTGTGATTTCAACGCATTGAGGAGTGCATCCGAACATAATGGGTGATAGATTCATTTCGTAAACAGTTGCACAATATAGCAGTGCAAGGGTTCAACTGGACCTGCTATAGTGTACAAACGGGTCGGACGATATACGAACGTCCTGTCATCGTCACCCGTAAGCATTTCCTCGCGTTTTCCTTGTTGCACTATCAACAGTGTTGTTGATTACAGTACACCAACCTGTAGCCGTGATGTCTTTCCAAGCGGGCCGATGTGGCCGAGCGGTTCTAGGCGCTACAGTCTGGAACCGCGCGACCACTACGATCGCAGGTTCGAATCCTGCCTCGGGCGTGGATGTGTGTGGTGTTCTTAGGTTAGTTAGGTTTAAGTAGTTCTAAGTTTTACGGGACTGATGACCTCAGAAGTTAAGTCCCATAGTGCGCAGAGCCATTTGAACCATTTTTACCTTTCCAAACCTTTCGCCCGCGGACGCCTGTGCTTTATGACATTTGTTTGAGAGAGTCTTGGCAGGATACAGCATCTTCCGGAAGCACTGACTGGAAAACTTTTACGTTAAATAATTTCCTACAAGTGAAGAGAATCGAGACTCGTACTGGTGTGAGTGTGAGCATACCATAATTTTTTGGGGTGCTGTACACCTATAAACGATAACTGCACTGCTTGTCTGAAATGTGTATATCTTGCAGTGTAAAGTTACTGTGGTTTATGTTCCGGCATGTCCAGAGAAAATGCCTGTATGTTCTATCGTGAAGGAGGTAGAGATTCAGCACATCGGTAACCGTAAGCGTATGAGCGAGATTATATGGCCGGCCCATGTGACCGACCGGTTTTAAGCGCTACAGTCCGGAACCGTGCGACTGCTACGGTCGCTGGTTCGAATCCTGCCTCGGGCATGGATGTGTGTGATGTCCTTAGGTTGGTTAGGTTTAATTACACTACTGGCCATCAAAATTGCTACATCACAGAGATGACTTGCTGCAGACGCGAAATTTAATCGACAGGAAGAAGATGCTCTGTGTGATATGCAAATGATTAGCTTTTCAGAGCATTCACACAAGGTTGGTGCCGGTGGCGACACCTACAACGTGCTGACATGAGGAAAGTTTCGAACCGATTTCTCATACACAAACAGCAGTTTACCGGCGTTGCCTGGTGAAACGTTGTTGTGCTGCCTCGTGTAAGGAGGAGAAATGCGTACCATCACGTTTCCGACCTTGATAAACGTCGCGTTGTAGCCTATCGCGACTGCGGTTTATCGTATCGCGACATTGCTGCTCGCGTTGGTCGAGATCCAATGACTGTTAGCATAATATGGAATCGATGAGTTCAGGAGGGTAACACGGAACGCCGTACTGGATCCCAACGGCCTTGTATCACTAGCAGTCGAGATCACAGGCATCTTATCCGCATGGCTGTAACGGATCGTGCAGCCACGTCTCGATCCCTGAGTCAACAGATGGGGACGTTTGCAAGACAACAACTATCTGCACGAACAGTTCGACGACGTTTGCAACAGCATGGACTATCAGCTCGGAGACCGTGGCTGCGGTTACACTTGACGCTGCATCACAGACAGGAGCGCCTGCCATGGTGTACTCGACGACGAACCTGGGTGCACGAATTGCAAAACGTCATTTTTTCGGATGAATCCAGGTTCTGTTTACAGCATCATGATGGTCGCATCCGTGTTTGGCGACATCGCGGTGAACGCACAATGGAAGCGTGTATTCGTCATCGCCATATTGACGTATCATCCGGCGTGATGGTATGGGGTGCCATTGGTTACACGTCTCGGTCACCTCTTGTTCGCATTGACGGCACTTTGAACAGTGGACGTTACATTTCAGATGTTTTACGACCCATGGCTCTACCCTTCATTCGATCCCTGCGAAACCCTACACTTCAGCAGGATAATGCACGACCGAATGTTGCAGGTCCTGTACGGGCCTTTCTGGATACAGAAAATGTTCGACTGCTGCCCTGGCCAGCACATTCTCCAGATCTCTCACCAATTGAAAACGTCTGGTCAATGGTGGCCGAGCAACTGGCTCGTCACAATACGCCAGTCACTACTCTTGATGAACTGTGGTATCGTGTTGAAGCTGCATGGGCAGCTGTACCTGTACACGCCATTCAAGCTCTGTTTGACTCAATGCCATGCGCATCAAGGCCATTATTACGGCCAGAGGTGGTTGTTCTGGGTACTGATTTCTCAGGAGCTATGCACCCAAATTGCGTGAAACTGTAATCACATGTCAGTTCTAGTATAATATATTTGTCCAATGAATGCTCGTTTATCATCTATATTTCTTCTTGGTGTAGCAATTTTAATGGCCAGTAGTGTAGATCTAAGTCTAGGGTACTGATGACCTCAGATGTCAAGTGCCATAGTGCTCAGAGCCATTTGAACCTTTTTTTCTATTTTATGTGGAAAATTATGTGTGCTATAGATATTGATATTCGTTCTAGAAACACTGCCATAAAGAGGAGACATTTCCAGTACATCGGTCGGCGTCAGACTGCAGCGCCAGTCGTAACATTTAATTGTATTTACACTGATAAATATATGCCTGGTTCCCTATACTCTTGTGAATCTGGAGATGACCGTAGAAAGCATAGCAGCAAGCAAACAGGTCGGGGGCGGAAACAGTATCTCAGCGGACATCTTTCTTGAGAGAGTCCGAGAAAGCTTCCGGCTTAGGACGATTTGGCTCGCGGCTCTCCCTGGACGGGTGAATAGTGAACTAATACCCTGTTTGCGTTGAGTCGTGTTCGGGACCGCGTCTGTCGCGTGTATACTCCGTGGAAATTTGAGAAGATCCAATATGACGAGTGTCTCCGCTGGGAGTATTGATAGCGTTCCAGCTCCTACAACTTAGTCCCCGTGGGGTGGGGGCCCTCTACAGCCGGCGGGATCTCTCTGGCTGACACGCGCTTCCGCGGCTGCGGTCATGGAACGCGTTTGCGGCCGCAGTTCCCTCCGTTGGCGCTGTACTGCAGCACGGTGCATGTGAGCGTACAGAAGGTGAGTATGTGGGACGTGAGAGTGTTTCCGACGGTCTCAGTCATCTATAGTGCATATAAAATCAGTTGCAACTTTAGACAATTCAGTACAGGGCGAGCAGAGGGAAGCGCAGTTGCCAGCGTGTGCTGAGCCGTCCGCAGGTGACGATAATGGAACCTGGCGCGCTCGCTTGACTGCGTGAACAACAAACCGATCTGCGATCTTTCTCAAACGATTTTAAGGGAAGTATTCGGTAACAAACTCTCATTCTCACACATCTTACAGTTTAAATCGTCAGATTCATGCTGAACCGCCTCTCATTTAGTCATGGTTATTGTGATACGTCAGTATTGGGTAAACTACTGCAAGAAATTCTTACAAGGGAACCTCCCCATCGCACCCCCCTCAGATTTAGTTATAAGTTGGCACAGTGGATAGGCCTTGAAAAACTGAACACAGATCAATCGAAAAAATAAGAAGAAGTTGTGTGGAACTATGAAAAAAATAAGCAAAATATACAAACTGAGTAGTCCATGCGCAAGATAGGCAACATCAAGGAGAGTGTGAACTCAGGAGCGCCGTGGTCCCGTGGTTAGCGTGAGCAGTTCCGGAACGAGAGGTTAAAGTCTTCCCTCGAGTGAAAAGTTTACTTTCTTTATTTTCGCAAAGTTGTCCGTTCGTTCATTAACGTCTCTGTTCACTGTAATAAGTTTAGTGTCTGTGTTTTGCGACCGCACCGCAAAACCGTGCGATTAGCAGACGAAAGGACGTGCCTCTCCAATGGGAACCGAAAACATTTGATCGCAAGGTCATAGGTCAAGCGATTCCTCCACAGGAAAACACGTCTGATATATTCTATACGACACTGGTGACGGCATGTGCGTCACATGATAGGAATATGTTGTCGACCCCCCTAACTTGTACACTTGGCGAATGGGTAAAAAGATTCTTCTACCTTGCCCGATTTAGGTTTTCTTGTGGATGTGATAATCACTCCCAAAAAAGGGATGGAAACATAAGAGTTTGTCACATAAACTGCAACAAATGAATGCAACAGTTTCACAGTCGCACAGTTTTCCCTGTGCTCTGTCAAAACAAATGTTTTTAACGTTTTCAAATTTTTACGTGTGTAGACCGTCAAATCCTGCACATGTCCAAGCAAATCTGAACATGTCCTGGAATTGTGGAGAGCGAAGTTGATTATGTGTGAGTGCCTGAACTTTGATAATTGTCTGAAAATAAAAAATTAAACTTCTCATTCGAGGGATGACTTGAACCACGGGCCTCTCGTTGCGCAGCTGCTCACTCTAACCACGGGACCACGGCGCTCCTGAGCTCAGACTGTCCTTGACGTTGCCTATCACGCACATGGACTACTCAGTTTGTACATATTGCTTTTTTTTTATAGTTCCACACAACTTCTTCCTGTTTTCTCGATGGATCTGTGTTCAGTTTTTCAAGGCCTATTCACTGTGCCAACTTATAACTAAATCTGAGGGGGGTGCGATGGGGAGGTTCCCTTGTTACGGTGTAGTGAAAAGTAGAGGTCGCTGTGAATTTGTGTTTTGTGGGTATTAGCTTGAATGTTGCCGCTTATTAAATGTAGGTAATATACTGAATTATTCTTTAAACTTGGAAGTATACCGCTATCTGTTTCCAATCTCGGGAAAATGAAATGTGTGTAAAGCCCACCATGCGTCAGTGAAAAAACTAGAGTGAAATATTCATAAATTCCTCATATCTCGTAAATGGTTCCGAAGTAAGAGTGATTTCAGGTGTTCCGCAGGGGAGTGTTGTAGGACCGTTGTTATTCACAATATACATAAATGACCTTGTGGATGACATCGGAAGTTCACTGAGGCTTTTTGCGGATGATGCTGTAGTATATCGAAAGGTTGTAACAATGGAAAATTGTACTGAAATGCAGGAGGATCTGCAACGAATTGACGCATGGTGCAGGGAATGGCAATTGAATCTCAATGTAGACAAGTGTAATGTGCTGCGAATACATAGAAAGAAAGATCCTTTATCATTTAGCTACAATATAGCAGCAACTGGAAGCAGTTAATTCCATAAATTATCTGGGAGTAGCCATTAGGAGTGATTTAAACTGGAATGACCATATAAAATTAATCGTCGGTAAAGCAGATGCCAGGCTGAGGTTCATTGGAAGAATCCTAAGGAAATGCAATCCGAAAACAATGGAAGTAGGTTACAGTACACTTGTTCGTCCACTGCCTGTGGGATCCGTACCAGATAGGGTTGATAGAAGAGATAGAGAAGATCCAACGGAGAGCAGCGCGCTTCGTTACAGGATCATTTAGTAATTGCGAAAGCGTTACGGAAATGATAGATAAACTCCAGTGGAAGACTCCGCAAGAGAGACGCTCAGTAGCTCGGTACGGGCTTTAGTTGAAGTTTCGAGAACATATCTTCACTGAGGAGTCAAGCAGTATATTGCTCCCTCCTACGTATATCTCGCGAAGAGACCATGAGGATAAAATCAGAGAGATTAGAGCCCACACAGAGGCATACCGACAATCCTTCTTTCCACGAACAATACGAGACTAGAATAGAAGGGAGAACCGATAGAGGTACTCAAAGTACCCTCCGCCACACACCATCAGGTGGCTTGCGGAGTATGAATGTAGATGTGGATGTAGATACTGAAACAACATTTTGGCAGATGATAGCACTCAAAGACGAGACTGTTTAGCCATATGATTAATATGCGCAACTTCCATATCTACCGCGATATTCAAGTGACTACAGATTTTTTCAGTGAAATAATGTAATTATTGCAGGCCTTTGATAGCTGGTGAAACGAGAACTGCTGTGGCTTGTGTAACAATATAAGTGAAGAAGTTACAAATTTATTTTTATACTGAGAATGGGCTGTTTAATAAGCTATTGACCTGACTTGCACTCAGTTGCTAGTTTAATAACACACTATTTCAGCATTCTGTAGCAATTTCAGCTCCATTAGAATGTTAGTGAGATGAATATTTCTAAATTCTGCCAACATGGCAACAAGAGAAGTTCCGTATTCATCAAAACTCGCCACAGTCCTTCATGAATCAATGTCTCCGCAACCACCTTCTTAGAGTGGCTGACAACTCAAGACCAGTCCTCTCGTGTAACTTACACAGTGGCTTCTTTTGTCAGCATTTCAGAATCCCTCAGCGTAAACTTCTTGCTGTTTTTTGCCACATTACTTTTCACCTAGGTGCATACATTTTCAGTCGAATTTAAATGCGCGTCATATGGAGGTAGCACGATTAAACTATGCCCTCTACAGCCAGCCATTTAGTCGACCTGGCAGCGTAACGTTTTGGTTCAGCTTTTATCTCATGGAACATTTCTTTGTACACAGAGCAAAATATCCGCTTTCCTCCACTGCATTGTTGGTGATTTGTGTATCACAACAGAGTGATAAGGCGTTTTGTCCATTGCTACTGCTGCGCGGGATTAGCCGAAAAAAAAAAGGCGGTCTTAGGCGCTGCAGTCATGGACTGTGCGGCTGGTCCCGGCGGAGGTTCGAGTCCTCCCTCGGGCATGGATGTGTGTGTGTTTGTCCTTAGGATAATTTAGGTTAAGTAGTATGTAAGCTTAAGAACTGATGACCTTCGCTGTTAAGTCCCATAAGATTTCGCACATTTTTTTTCCATTGCTATTCCGAAATTCCGAGGAATGTTTTCCAGCAGAACGTTATCTCACCAGCCCCTGAACGTGTTCTTGGACGGCACTTTTATTGTAAATCTTGTGTATAGATGTACTGCACTGTTGTTATTAATGCAACGCCAACACAAAACACTTGTTCACAATAGCTGACGACTACAGAATACTTCAACGACAGAAAATACAACTTTAGAACGAGAGCTGACGAATATTGACGCGACGCATCTAACGCCTCACACCACGTGGCAGTGTTTTGGTCTGGCGATAGGGTTGCTGTACCTGCCGAACTGCTGGCGGCGTGGTAGGAAAAGCCAGCTCGCTATTGGTGTTACCTGGGCAACGGCGTGAAGTCCCTCTCCGGTCACCCAAACGTCAAAAGTTGCAACTTATTTTAAACGCACTATTGCTGTGAATGGATCGTGTTTCTCAATACATCGCGGTGGTATTTGTTATTGTTGTTACTATCCAATCGCGCGGTAGACCCTTTCCTTCCTTCTTCTTCGTCCTGGCGCAGCTGAGAGAACCAGTCAACTTAGGGATTCTGTAGTACTTTTAAAAAAGAAAATACACTTAGCAGACTTGTAGTGCTTGCGGACTCTGTAACAATGACGGTATAAATTCACGTCGAAATTTGAAATTCCAACTATCTTTTCACACATCACCAGTTCCAATTGTGACGTCCAATAATAATAGGTTTGGATTATTTAATGATATTTCTTCTCAAAAGCATAACCCTGTTGTTTACGCATGCAAACTACTATGCAGTGTCGATACTTTTTATTCTGATTAGTTTTAAACTCTGTGACGAAAACTGCTCAAACACCACATTAACGATTTAATTAATATTTCCCGTGGCACGTCTTCTGAAGCAGCATTTGTGGCATCTTCAAGACGTGATATTCCGCACCAGATTTAATAACTCCTGAAGCAGTTCATGAAGTGTACCTCAAGAAAAGTGCACAGGAAGCCTGGGACAGTTTAGAGTCCATGGCGGATTGAAATATCTCATGCCAGTTCCTATGTCACCTGCAAAGCAAACTACAGATCTCTCTCTCTCTCTCTTTCTCTCTCTCTCTTTGTGTGCAACGATCTTTTTTTTTTTAAAGTGTATTTCGAGTCAACCGTCTACCAGTGTTTGCAGCATCCTGAATTTGTGTATGTGAGATAGCTACTGCGTCCGCCTTATATGCACTGTATAACGATCACGTGACCGGAAATTAATTATACGAGGGTTGCTTGAAAAGTTCTCGGAATCACCACGAGAGGTCAGTGTTAGCGGTACGAGTTGTTCACGTGCTGTTCATTGGACTGTTGCCTGTAAACACGTGCCACGTCAGTGCTCTTGGAAGAGAGCTGTGGCGGTGACCTGTTTCTGTTGTCGTTCCCGCGTAGTGATTTGCGAAAATGGAAAAAATCGAGATTCGAGCAGTGATTAAGTACTTGGTAGAGGAGGGCATGACAGCAAAGGACATTCATGCAGATTTCCAGAATAAACTGGGTGACTCTGCTCCTTCATATTCAATTGCTGCCAAGTGGACAAATGAATTTAAATTTGATCGAGAGAGTTGAGATGATGATCCACGCAGTGCAGGGCCAAGACGTGTCACTACTCCAGAAATCATTGCAAAAGTGCACAAAATGTTCATGGAGGATCGCCGATTGAAAGTGCGTGAAATTGCTCACGCTTGCCAGATGTCACCTGAAAGGGTATATCACATTTTAACTGAAGAAGTAGAAATGAAAAAATTAGCTGCAAGATGGGTACCGTGACTCTTGACTCTGGATCAAAAACGCATGAGAATGGATATATCGGAACAATGTTTGGCCCGTTTTAGGAGAAATGAACAAGATTTTATGCGCCGTTTTATGTCCACAGGTCAAACTTGGGTGCACTACTATACCTCAGAGACAAAACAAGTCAAATCAATGGAAACATGCCGATTTTCCGCCACCAAAAAGAGCAAAGGCAATTCCTTCGGCGGGAAAAGTCATGGCATCAGTGTCCTGGGATGTGAAGCGGATTCTGGTTATAGATTATCTCCCCACTGGGCAAGAAATTACTGGAGAATACTATACTAGCCTCCTGGACCAATTGCAACAAAAGAGAGGCGAAAAAAGGCCAGGTTTAGCAAGGACGAAAGTCATCTTCTATCAAGACAATGCGCGCCCACACACATGTGCCGTCGCCATGGCAAAATTACACGAACTAAGGTATGAATTTAAGCAAGTAATCAATCAGATTGGTAGAGTGAGAGGGGGAGAGAGGGGAGGGTTGGAGGTTTCCTGAGGGGTTGTGAGGAGATGGGGAGGGGGAGGGTGATAGTTGGTTAAGGACCTGTCAATCAAAGGGATTATCCCCAGGGGTTACAATCCAGTTAGCAGAACAATAGGTTAAGGACCTGTCAATCAAAAGAGAACAATAGGTTTACCCCTGAATCTATACTTATCCCTGTTTTTGGCAACCTGCAATGTGGGGTGATGCCACTCTTTTCCTACTTCTTCCATAGTGTACAGTAAACAGTAGTGTTGAAGCATTCACATGGTTTTTGGAGAAAATGATCTTATATTTTTTAAATGGCCTAAATACAGGATTTTTATTTCTGGAAACATAAATGTTGTTGAAATCTAAAGATAGCCAACAATTTTATTTTCTTAATATGCTAAGATCGCATGACCAGTATTGCATTAATAATTCAAACAGATAATTTTCCTGTCTTGATAATGTGATCATTTGACTGACTGGTCTTTAGAATATCCCAAAGTCTATGTTTGGTTGCATGACAACAGTCTGGTTGTGGGTGTAAGTGGGCTCTCTTATGTTACTCTTGCCCATAAAGGCTTAAAGCTAAAATTGAACACTAAAACGCCTATAACATTACAGCGAGATCTATATTAGATTTCTGAATGACGAAAACACTGAAAATTACAGGATACAGTTAGGGATCACAAAATACAATAATATCCCTGACAATCCTTATCTTCAGGATGTATCTCCATTATTTATCAGTGCCCGCAGGTATGTTAAAAATGTATTACCGTAAGGTAGTAAAAAAGAAATAAAACTACTCGTAGGAAAGCCGATCTTACACCTGTGCATAAAGGGTTCACACCTAACCTTCGCTGGCTGGGGTGGCCGAGCGGTTCTAGGCACTACAGTCTGGAACCGCGCGACCGCTATGGTCGCAGTCTCGAATCCTGCCTCAGACATGGATGTGTGTGATGTCCTTAGGTTAGTTAGGTTTAAGTAGTTCTAAGTTCTAGGGGACTGATGACCTCAGAAGTTAAGTCCCATAGTGCTCAGAGCCATTTCAACCATTTGAACCTAACCTCCACAGGCTTAGAATTCTGTTCATAACTTCTCATGAACAATCTAAAAATAGCGATGCAGAGAAAGTCAACAACATAAGGTTAAAATTAAATACAGGGTGGAAATCTGATTGATCAAATGGAAAGTGAATGATAAATACATCAATAGCACTCAAAATGAAGTAAAGCTGTCTGATATGTTGTGAAGATGGAACTGCGTGGAAGTAAGACTACAAACAATACTTTATCTTTAGATTTTATCATTCCATATGATTTCAATAGTTTTTTGGTCAATGCTTGTGATTTCATTAATAATGTTGCAAATGAAAATCTAAAGTTGATAATATTCAGAACTGAAATAGTGTTGACAACTTTTTGAAACAATGCAAAGAGATTAAAGTAAATGGCCACAAAAGTACAAAAGTCAAGACACTCAAAAATCACAGGGCATTTATGGTCTCTTCAGATTTGAAAAATAGCTATATTATAGCACGCCATTTATGTTGAATGATTCACTGTATATTTAGAAGTGTCCATTGCCTTCCATCCTTAAACATTATAGTTCTTAAATCTGTAATAAAGGATCATGACAACTCACGTCCAAATAATTGTTGTCAAATCTCTGTTGTATCCATCGTTTCAAAAGTACTACAGCACTGCACACAGCTTCAAGTCTGTGAACATCTATCAACAAATACCATCCTCAGGGGCTCACAGGATGATTTCAGGGTTGGTGTGTCAGTGGAGAAAGCAGTTGAAGATATTGTTTTATTTGTGCTACACTCATTTAAATCACAGTTATCTGTTAATGTTGTGCTAGTGGATGACGTGTCGGCGCACTCATACATGCCGCTATCAGAACCACATAATTCATGTTCGGCACTGCCAGAAAGGAGGCAAAATAAAGAGTGCCTGCTTCACTCACTGGCAGCAGAATGGTCCAGGCAGCAAGCGGCCACCATGGTGGTGAAGGTTCCACTTACAGACTAGGACAGTTCTGTGATTTTGTATGATGAACATAGCATGTTATCAGGTTCTACCTGGGTTACTATTCTTCTGTTAATGTTCTCACATGTTTGTTTAATTCTGGTGCTCTCCTCATTGTTGTTGTATTTCTTGTGTACTGTTGGTGTGAACGAAGAACTGTAGACACTACATATCTCAGGAGTGCATCTGAATGGGTCAGCCACATGATTCTGATTAAAATAGGCAAAAAAATTCTCTTTGCTCAGCTCATAACTGAGTGAGAGAAAACAAATACAACAGTTTAGTGATAGAACTAATGTTCTGCATATCAAGTGGGGCATGCCATGAAGTTCTGTGTTTGGATCTTTACTATTCGTAATCTATGTACATGACATGTCAAGTATTATGTTGCATAATTCCACACTGTATGCTGATATCACCACATTTGTACACCTGAAGAAGAGTTAGCAGCATTAAAGTATCAAAGTAAAAATCAGGCAAGAGCAATCACTACATGGTTTGGAATCAATCAACTATATGTTAATCATGAAAAACTGTAAATATTCTCTTCAATTTATATAGAAAGTATGACAATGATTGTGCTTCTGCTGAGTTTCTCATGGTTCATCTTGACTTAAAGTGAACTTTAAAAAGTCTTGTGGAATATCAGTGTACAAAGTTAGTATGGATTACGTATTTCTTAACCCTTTGGCTGGTGTGGGCTTGTGTACACGTCCTGCTACACCACTGCCCAGATGTGTGTATATGTGCGCCACTTGGAATTTCCTACATTGCTATGGAAGTCTGAATGCGTCCTGAGCCTCCGACTTCTCACTGTTGCGGAAGAGTTACTTCCGTATCTCGATGAATAAAAAAGTTTCGACTATTTATCATACAACATAAATGCCTCATATTGTGCTATCACTTGCATGAAACCTCGTTTCAGTATCTTGACTCGTTTATGAGATATGGCTATTTTTGTGACCATATGTTCGCGATGTGCAAGGACGTGAGTGGTCGGGTCGTGCGTGACTGTCCTTCGGATATGAGACCCAAGAAATCGAGAACGGCAATGTTTTACTTCATTTGATGCAGTACACTAACTATACGGCAGTCTTTTAGCAAGTAAATATATTAGGCTGTAAGATGTGCATAAATCAAATTTTTTCACTTGATAAATTTCTTAAAAATGGATAAGTATTTCACAGCAGCTGACAAATACTCACGGGCGGAACTGAACGAAACGAGATATCGCCTTCTCTCAATTTTAAATAAAATTTCGGTATCTTATCTATATTTTATTCACTTCAGTGTATGAGCTAACGTCAACCATACGCAAAATTAGTGCATTGCGTTTTTGCCTCGGTGAACTGTTTAAATTTCCTGCATTGTTTTACTTAATTTGAGGCAACGCATTAAGTATGATGGATAACGAAAATAAATTCAGTTCTTTATTGAAATGTAAAATGTGCAAAAAAGCAAAGTTTTTCGCATGACAGTTTTCGAAAAATTGAATGATAAGTATTTCATATAGAGCAGGGCACCGTCTTCCAGCGCAGACAAAAGCTTTCGGTGAGCAGTACAGCTATAACAGAAGCCTTCTCAGCATGGAACGCAAAGAGCACATCTGCAGCAGCGAGAGGGTTAAGTAAACTCCCATCTTGTGTTAGTAATAACGTTAGTGGCAATGTTTAATGTCCACTATGCCTTTTTCTACAACCAGTTCACATATAGAGTTCTATTATAGGGCAATTCCTCTTGGTAAGGAAAAAAACTAAGTGGCAGAGAAAGGCATTCAGATGAATTTCTGGTGCCAAAAGTAGAGTGTCTTGTAGACTATCTAAATCATTCAACACACAGATGGAAACCAGAAGAACCATAAAGTGTGACAGTCTGTTCACCAACATGATGCACCTACAACAGCAGACTGACATCCCAGCTGCCAGACTTAAAAAAATCCAAGCCAGTTACAAACACTTGAGTTTACAGTTACAGGTATTTAATAACTTGTGAACACAGGCACTTGGTGAGATACTTAGTGTGTTCAGAAACACCACCAGAAACAGGTTTATACAAAGGAGATTTTAATCAATAAAAGAATTTAAAATGTGTCTCCAAAATGATATTGAATATATATAATATTGTATCATTTATATTTTGTATGTATATTTGTCATGTATTGTTTCACAAACATCTTATATTTTGGTAGTAATTTGTTTATTTATTCATCCAGGGATCATCTCACAATGATACAGGAGTTTTCATTATAATGCAAAGAAGACAAGTAGTTCCAGTACACATATGAAGACAGGACAGGTGGTTGGTGGTGACCTTGCTGAAGCAACCATTCTGTCTCAAATCATTTAGGAAAAAACCCAGGATGGCCTCTCTGAGTGAACTCCATCCTCCAAAATACGAAGTCAGTGCCTTAGCAATAGCACAGACACTTTTGGTTGGTACCCTGTTATACAATGTTCTTTTTATCAAACACAATTTACACCAAATGTGTTATAATATAAAATGTAGTTTTGCAATGCACCACTATGTATGTCTGCTGGTGATTTCTAGGCTGTGAACTTTGTATCTAACTATATCTTCTTCATGATGCATGCATGGTGTTCATTTTAATCGAAGACACTGAAATATCTCGAAAATTAAACATCGGATCAATACAAGTTATAATTCCAATTTGTTTGTCTCAGAGAGGGACATCAGTGATATCACACTCGAACCTTCAACACTGCAGCGCGTCAGCAATCGTTGGTTAATATATTAAAAAACTAGAAACCCGCCTCGACTGCGAAAAAAGCACCTAGTGTTTACCTAGGTTTTGGGGTAGATAATTACACCTTCTTCAGAACAATAAAACCCACAAGTGCCTAAGAAGACCTTTGTCAATGATTAAAAGAACACCATGGCTATACATTTATAAACGAAAAAAGGGAAACACAAACAGTACATATGTACAAACTGTAAAACGTTGCTTAACTTAGTGGTGTAGCCTCCACCTCACACCGGCCTATGTTCGATGGGCCATGACCTGCCATAAACTGCAGCTACAAATGGTCGCTCACTTACACGCTTGACCCGGAATAGTTTTTAAGAGTTCTTCCTGTTGTCATAGCTTCATATATGTTTCTTTCCTAGCATAAGCAACTGTGTGCGGTTATTTTTTAGCTTCATCTCCTATTTAGCTCGTCACTTATTCTATCCATTCTATTTTTTGATATACATTGATCCACAGTTGGGAATATAAGGGCTATTTAGCCACGACCCATGTACAAACTTTCACATATTCATATGCGCATGTGCTTTCAAGTAACTTCCCTTGTCTTGCGCATGTGCATAGGTAGTGGGTCGAGCGTGTAAGTGAGCAACCATTTGTAGCTGCAGTTTATGGCAGGTCATGGCCCATCGAACATAGGCCGGTGTGAGGTGGAGGTTACACCACTAAGTTGAGTAACGTTTTAGACTTTGTACATATGTACTGCTGTGTTTCCCTTTTTTCGTTTATAAATGTGTAGCCATGGTGTTCTTTTAATCATTGATAAAGGTCTTCTTAGGCATTTGTGGGTTTTATTGCTCTGAAGAAGGTGTAGTTATCTACGCCAAAACCTAGGTAAACACTAGGTGCTTTTTTCGCAGTCGAGGCGGGTTTCTAGTTTTTTAATATATCACACTCGACCCGCCCCCCTCCATGCGTCGGTGGCGGGGGATAACTTTGAAATCTTCAAAAGGAATCCTCGTTTTTTATTGCAGACTACGATTCTACAGCAAAATTTACATATATTTTATATGAAGCATTTGCTTCGTTTCGCCACAGATGGTGCTCTAATCGGAGGAATAGAAATGGGTCACAATCATAGTTTGTGACATGCTACTCAACGACCCTTGAATATGCAACAGGATGTGTGACCCCATCTCCATGGTGTGAAAGTAGGCGAGACCAGTATTTGATAACTTCTAATTGCAAATCCCATTTGCAAAATATCGAACAGGGGACTACTCAGTACGCACTGTCACTGAGGCTTGAGGCCATCTTGAAATATCTTCACCGAAAGAAATCCAGAGAGTCAAATCTGGCGACCTAACGGGTCAATTAGTAGGCTCACCACTGCCGATTCACCTACCAATATAAACATGGTAATCCCTCCATGCTTCAATTGCTAATCCACTGGGCAACTGTCATGCTGAAACCACATATGCTAAATGTCCAGGCCAAAATCCTGCAGTAGTACCAGTAGTTCCTGTTCCAAAAACGTTAGATATTTGCGTACCTTCAATACGCCATCGATAAGATGTGGAGCAATGAGTTTGTTCCCCATGATGCCACACCATATGTTCACCAGCCAAGGATTTTGATGGTTAACTTTCAGTAATCAGTGAGGATTGTCTACAGTCCAGTAATGCATCTTATGCCAGTTAACATTACTACAGTTTGTGAATGTAGACTCATCAGAAAATAGTACCTCTGCAAAGAATTTGGTGGCCTTTTGCATTTGTTGACATGCCCATTCACAAAACACTACCCAGTTATGGAAATTGGCACCATGTAGTTCTTGCTGCAGTGACACATAGTGTGGATGATACTTATAAGGATGCAGTATTGTGATGGACATACCTGTATCGCAGTGTAATTGATTGGCACTTATCCGTGGGTTGTGTTGCACTGCCTCTAGTACAGCTGTTTCATAACTTTTCCTGCTACATGTTTGCTTTGTTTCTGTTTGGAAGTCTGTATGCTGCCATCAGACACAAAGACGCTCACACGCTCACAACCTGGTAAAAGAGTAAACAAGAGCGAACTTTCTCTGGTAAATGCTCGGCATACAAGACAAAAGCAGCCTAATCATTTCTGCTACATTCTCTGTGAATCAGGATCATTTCAGTTTTTCTTCTGTGGCTTCAACATTTATCGTCCACTTACACGTCTGTTCTCCAAATTATAGGTAAGTGTGAAGGCCATAAACACTGTGCAAGTATTTTAATGTCTAAAGCCACTACCTGCTCCACGTTTGCAGGATCGTGAGCCCTGGTCACAATTTACACTGACTGATCTGCCTGTTATGATATGTCGTGGTTCGCTACATGGCCATGATGGCGTGTCAAGTTGTCCTCCGTTCAAAATGTTGGAGGAATACAATGTTACAAATGGGGTTTCCAATTAGAAGTTATGAAATACTGATCTGTTCTATTCTAGCAGAATGGAGGTGGGATCCATGTGCCATTGGATATTCAAGGGTCATTGAGTCCCTTGCCATAAATTACGATTGTGTACCCATTTTTATTCCTCCAATTACAGCACCATCTATGGCGAAACGAAGAAAGTGCTTCATACAAAATGTATGTAGATTTTTCTGTAGAAAATTAATCTGTAATAAAAAACAGTGGGTCCTATTTAAGATTTCAAAGTTGCACGTCGTGGGGTGCCGGGTTGAGTGTGCTATAGCTGAATGTTCCCCTCAGAGACAAACAAATTGGAACTATAACTTTTTTTGATCGGATTTGTAGTTTTAGAAATATTTCATCGTCTTCAGTTAAAATGAATACCCTGTATGTTTATTTTTTTCATTTATGTGTGTAAGGACACGCTCAACTGAATTTATCGATATCGAATGTTGGCTTTGATCCATGACATAATGCTGAGGCATGAGTTGCACTTCATGTGGAAACAGGAAAAGAACAAAATACTGACAATTTTTTCTTACTTTTAGAATGTAGTCTGTGATGACAGACAAATCTGTAACACAGCCCAAGGTATACATTAGGTCCCACGCTGACAATTTGTTTGTGTCAGTCAAGCCAGCGAATGTGAATAATATATCTTAATCATGGTGGCATTCTGATCTGCAGCATACCCCAGTGCCTATGTTAGCCTGAAAGGCGACAGTTTAGTTGCGAGTTGGGGAAGCACTATTGACCTGTATTTATATTTGATAAAAATGATGACTGTATATAATTAAAGCATATTAACAGAGAGGTAATTTTTATGATTATGTGACCACATATTGGCCATTGATCAGAATTACGATACATATTTTCAGAAAATAAACTATCCCTAAGTCTCTCTGCCCCCCATGAACCATGGACCTTGCCGTTGGTGGGGAGGCTTGCATGCCTCAGCGATACAGATGGCCGTACCATAGGTGCAACCACAACGGAGGGGTATCTGTTGAGAGGCCAGACAAACATGTGGTTCCTGAAGAGGGGCAGCAGCCTTTTCAGTAGTTGCAGGGGCAACAGTCTGGATGATTGACTGATCTGGCCTTGTAACATTAACCAAAACGGCCTTGCTGTGCTGGTACTGCGAATGGCTGAAAGCAAGGGGAAACTACAGCTGTAATTTTTCCCAAGGACATGCAGATTTACTGTATGATTAAATGATGATGGCGTCCTCTTGGGTAAAATATTCCGGAGGTAAAATAGTCCCCCATTCGGATCTCCGGGCGGGGACTACTCAAGAGGACGTCGTTATCAGGAGAAAGAAAACTGGCATTCTACGGATCAGAGCGTGGAATGTCAGGTCCCTTAATCGGGCAGGTAGGTTAGAAAATTTAAAAAGGGAAATGGATAGGTTAAAGTTAGATATAGTGGGAATTAGTGAAGTTCGGTGGCAGGAGGAACAAGACTTTTGGTCAGGTGATTACAGGGTTATAAATCCAAAATCAAATAGGGGTTATGCAGGAGTAGGTTTAATAATGAATAAAAAAATAGGAGTGCGGGTTAGCTACTACAAACAGCATAGTGAACGCATTATTGTGGCCAAGATAGACACAAAGCCCATGCCTACATAGTACAAGTTTATATGCCAACTAGCTCTGCAGATGATGAAGAAATTGATGAAATGTATGACGAGATAAAAGAAATTATTCAGGTAGTGAAGGGAGACGAAAATTTAATAGTCATGGGTGACTGGAATTCGTCAGTAGGAAAGGGGAGAGAAGGAAACATAGTAGGTGAATATGGATTGGGGGGAAGAAATGAAAGAGGAAGCCGCCTTGTAGAATTTTGCACAGAGCATAACTTAATCATAGCTAACACTTGGTTCAAGAATCACGAAAGAAGGTTGTATACCTGGTAGAATCCTGGAGATACTAAAAGGTATCAGATAGATTACATAATGGTAAGATAGAGATTTAGGAACCAGGTCTTAAATGGTAAGACATTTCCAGGGGCAGATGTGGATTCTGACCACAATCTATTGGTTATGAACTGCAGATTGAAACTGACGAATCTGCAAAAAGGTGGGAATTTAAGGAGATGGGACCTGGATAAACTGAAAGAACCAGAGGTTGTACAGAGTTTCAGGGAGAGCATAAGGGAACTATTGATAGGAATGGGGGAAAGAAATACAGTAGAAGAAGAATGGGTAGCTCTGAGGGATGAAGTAGTGAAGGCAGCAGAGGATCAAGCAGGTAAAAAGACGAGGGCTAATAGAAATCCTTGGATAACAGAAGAAATATTGAATTTAATTGATGAAAGGAGAAAATATAAAAATGCAGTAAATGAAGAAGGCAAAAAGGAATACAAACGTCTCAAAAATGAGATCGACAGGAAGTGCAAAATGGCTAAGCAGGGATGGCTAGAGGACAAATGTAAGCATGTAGAGGCTTGTCTCACTAGGGGTAAGATAGGTACTGCCTACAGGAAAATTAAAGAGACCTTTGGAGAGAAGAGAACCACTTGTATGAATATCAAGAGCTCAAATGGCAACCCAGTTCTAAGCAAAGAAGGGAAGGCAGAAAGGTGGAAGGAGTATGTTGAGGGTTTATACAAGGGCGATGTACTTGAGGACAATATTATGGAAATGGAAGAGGATGTAGATGAAGATGAAATGGGAGATAAGATACTGCGTGAAGAGTTTGACAGAGCACTGAAAGACCTAAGTCGAAACAAGGCCCCGGGAGTAGACAACATTCCATTAGAACTACTGATGGCCTTGGGAGAGCCAGTCATGACAAAACTCTACCATCTGGTGAGCAAGATGTATGAGACAGGCGAAATACCCACAGACTTCAAGAAGAATATAATAATTCCAATCCCAAAGAAAGCAGGTGTTGACAGATGTGAAAATTACCGAACTATCAGTTTAATAAGTCACAGCTGCAAAATACTAACACGAATTCTTTACAGACGATTGGAAAAACTAGTAGAAGCCAACCTCGGGGAAGATCAGTTTGGATTCTGTAGAAACACTGGAACACGTGAGGCAATACTGATCTTACGACTTATCTTTGAAGAAAAATTAAGAAAAGGCTAACCTACGTTTCTAGCATTTGTAGACTTAGAGAAAGCTTTTGACAACGTTAACTGGAATACTCTCTTTCAAATTCTGAAGGTGGCAGGGGTAAAATACAGGGAGCGAAAGGCTATTTACAATTTGTACAGAAACCAGATGGCAGTTATAAGAGTCGAGGGGCATGAAAGGGAAGCAGTGGTTGGGAAAGGAGTGAGACAGGGTTGTAGCCTCTCCCCAATGTTATTCAATCTGTATATTGAGCAAGCAGTAAAGGAAACAAAAGAAAAATTTGCAGTAGGTATTAAAATCCATGGAGAAAAAATAAAAACTTTGAGGTTCGCCGATGACATTGTAATTCTGTCAGAGACAGCAAAGGACTTGGAAGAGCAGTTGAACGGAATGGACAGTGTCTGGAAAGGAGGATATAAAATGAACATCAACAAAAGCAAAACGAGGATAATGGAATGTAGTCAAATTAAATCGGGTGATGCTGAGGGGATTAGATTAGGAAATGAGACACTTAAAGTAGTAAAGGAGTTTTGCTATTTAGGGAGTAAAATAACTGATGATGGTCGAAGTAGAGAGGATATAAAATGTAGACTGGCAATGGCAAGGAAATCGTTTCTGAAGAAGAGAAATTTGTTAACATTGAGTATAGATTTAAGTGTCAGGAAGTCGTTTCTGAAAGTATTTGTATGGAGTGTAGCCATGTATGGAAGTGAAACATGGACGATAACCAGTTTGGACAAGAAGAGAATAGAAGCTTTCGAAATATGGTGCTACAGAAGAATGCTGAAGATAAGGTGGGTAGATCACCTAGCTAATGAGGAGGTACTGAATAGGATTGAGGGGAAGAGAAGTTTGTGGCACAACTTGACTAGAAGAAGGGATCGGTTGGTAGGACATGTTTTAAGCCATCAAGGGATCACAAATTTAGTATTGGAGGGCAGCGTGGAGGGTAAAAATCGTAGAGGGAGACCAAGAGATCAATACACTGAGCAGATTCAGAAGGATGTAGGTTGCAGTAGGTACTGGGAGATGAGGAAGCTTGCACAGGATAGAGTAGCATGGAGAGCTGCATCAAACCAGTCTCAGGACTGAAGACCACAACAACAACAACAAGTGTCTCTGAGCTGCGAATAAATGAAGGCAATGACAGCATACCTATCAGTTTTCAGATTAAGCTGATAAACTGCATAATACATGCTACAAATCAGCCTGCCAGCACCTAATAATTCGTAGCCACATTCAGTGACTTCAGACAACTACCTTTCAGTCCAGCCTGTAATGGCATTACAGATCAGTCTGTTACTACATTCAAGATTTATCAAATTCGAGCGTTGTATCTCAACACATTTCAGTTATACGTAGCTGAAGTTCCATGCAGCACTCTATAGAGTATTTACGAAGCCAAGATTACAACATGGATTACAAAGCTTTGGCCAACAGGTAGGTGACAACGCTTTTGTCTGAATGGCGAATGTCTTCCTTAAGATGTCTTGACCAATAGCCAATCGGCATACTTTAAGACACAGATATTGATGTGTAGCCTTCCAGGATTGAACTTCATCACTGAGTACAGAAAATGTGCTGATGGTTTCATTTTGTGATTTTTACAGCACTTCGAAACATTTAGTGTCAGGAAAAGGACGTTCAGTATTACTATTACAATGTAAAAATACACAATTTGTATATATTTACGTATTTTATACAATAACTTATGACATAATCTTGAAGAATAATCTGAGAGATCCTTGAAAATACTCATTGATCATTAATAAATATCGATTGCTACTTATACTGGCAGTTAAGAAATACTTACCATTAATATAATTTTAACTATATTAACTTCACATTAGTAGCTGAAAGTGACAATAACAAATAACGCACCAGTCAGTAAAGATATTGTTCTCAACTATGTGTACAAACGAACTGATCGACTCACGTGGAATTAGATGGCCTCCAGGGCAGTGGCTGTGGGCAGAAGTGAGTGACCTCACTTTCATCAAAAGACAAGTTCCAGCCTAACGTCAACAGATGGCTTTAGCTTTGGACTCATGTGCCTTTCTATGATGTCGTGAATGTGAGCCAATTAGAGTTTGATATGCACCCTGCCATAGCAAGACGCACCTCAGAATTGTGTGTCAAGTCTCTTTGGCTGACTGTAACATATTGTATCTGTGTATAACAGAGCAAAATTATTTCCCATTTGACAACCAGTTCCAGTCACATCAGGATACATCTTCCATGGTGTCACCAGTCAGTAGACTCCAAGACAGCATTCCCCTCAGTCACACTGAAAGAAAAATATTTGAAACAATAGTAAGATCCTAACGATACATGATAGTATACTGATATTTCTATCTAGATGACATCATATTTCTTCTAAATATACCCTCCCAGTTGCATACAACAACTCCACAATGATATAAATACAGATCACCCTAAAATAAAATACACCAGAGAAACAGCTAATAGCGAAATGTTAAATTTCTTTGACTTCACAACACACAGAGACAACAACCAATACCAGTTCTCCATATTCATGAAAGGCATCACTATCAGCAGAGCCATATGGACTCTAATCATCCGATTCTGCACAGACTAGCCAGTTTCCAATATATGCTACACAGACTGTACAAAATTCCACTCAGTGAAGATAAAAACAAAAATTAATTACAGAAAATCAAACAAATGGTTATAAGGAATGGATATAATACAAACATTGTAGAGAAACTGAAACACAAAATTAAAACAAAAATAAAGGAGACACTCGGCGCACAAAAATAAACGACCTGTCACCAATTTGCAGACACAGACACACAGAACACGAACACACAGAACACTCACGCAGCCACAGATGAACAAGAAACGCCAATAACAACAAGCAAATGATTTACTCTCACTTACAACAAAGCAGCCCACTGAATAGTCAACATATTCAAACAACAAGGGCTAAAAATAGCCTAGAACAGACAACTCAGTACAGAGAAAACTAAGAGCAACCAACACAAGCACAGGCAAACATAACAAATCTGGTATTTCCAACTGACATGCCAAGGCAGCAAATCAGTTTATATAGGACAAACAAGCAGAAACTTTGTTACCAAATACACAGAACATAGAAAAGCAATAAAAAGTAACAGCTGTCATTCTGCATTTGTTCATCATCTTACGGACATGAATCACAGCCTAAGAAACACCAACAATCACTTGAAAATTTTCAAATGCAAGTAGATCCATTTTGTTGGTTTTGGGCCAATAGGAAATCATAAAACTAAATTCTGTATTTTATAAGTAAAACAACTGATTTATAAAAAATTCAATATATTTAATTAGCTAATCCGATTATAAGCCTTTAACTAAATACCTATTTTTTACTATAACACAACTAATTACAGTAACCAACTGACTTTTAACTTTATTATTTCATTAACAACGTCATTGTAACACAAAAACAAGTATTAGATAACAAAAGTAAGATATTTTTTAAAAAATTACATTGTGAATGTAGGCAAATAAATACAATGTATTACTTAACAGACGTAAATTATATTAAAATTTTTTCATTGTGAACATAAGTAAATAAATAAAATGTATTAGTTAATAAAAGTATATTATTTTAAAAAAATTGCATTGTGAAGGTAAAAAATTAATTAAAATGTATCAGTTAACAAAGTACATTATTTTTAAAAAATCACATTGTGAATGTAAGTAGATAATTAACATGTGTTAATAACCAAATTAAAGAAATTGGAATGTGGTAGTTAACAAAAGTAAATTATTTTAAAAATTTTACATTGTGAATTCTATATAATGAAATTTATTATTTCTGTTTTTAAGTTTCTCCATTCCTCTATATTTCAATACCTTTTGTCCTTTCGTAATTATTTCAAAATAAAAATCATCAATTAATTTAGAAGATCTATTCGGTAAAATAACATATAAACCGTTATTGAGTTCTAGACAAAGTTGTTCTCCATATCTAGTATTTAAATATTCACAGTTTGTAATAATATACAAAACATTTATCTCTAGCTCACTTACTTCTTTAATTTCTTTAGAAATACTTACATTGTTGAGCTTCGTGTAAAAGTAGTTTCCATTTATATAAAAAAATTTATTACTTTTACAAAAATAAATTTGTAGTGTTTATTCAACATATTTTTAAAAAATTGTAATTTTGAACTTAGAGCTGATGGATTCGTTGAAAATTATTCTTCTTTTTTTTATAAATCTAATAAAAATTATTTCTTATAAATGGAAAATGTAAATGCAATGCAAACTAAACTAAAAGAAATTGAAGAACTAATTGAGCAATCTGAAAAAGATATTAATTTTCTTTTTTGTTTAAGTAATGAAAATAATAATCAATTTGTCAAAACAACTTGCAATCATATTTTTCATAAAGAATATATTGACGAATGGTTAAAGGAAAAAGAAAATTGTCCACTTTCCAGAGCTATTATTAAAAATAAATTACCAGAAACAGTTAAAATAATTAATATTTTTGATTTGTTTGATGCTCAAGATGAAGCAGAATATTATGGTGTTGCAGCATATTATGTTAAGTAGCATTTTATGCTGCTGATTTATTACATATTTAAATTGTAAAAATTATAATTATTATAAAAATTTAATTTTTCACAATTCTAATAAGTTTTTTTATATATAAATGGAGCAAGTTCAATGAGAGCCTTCTATGAAATCTATACTTTGTAAATATTGCAATAAAGAGAAATCAATTGATAATATTACTTTACAGAAATATATAAAAGATGGTTATAGAACTATATGTATACCATTTATAAAAAAATATCATCTAAAAAACTACAATAAAAATCGAATTCTTTGTGTATGTGGGAGTAGTGTTACTAAATATTATTTTATGGAACATTTACGATGACATCAGTGTGAAGAACATTCAAAAATATTATTGAGAATAAATAATGGAGAAAAATCTACATCTAGAATCAATAAGGAAGAAGTTGTTCTGAAGAAACATCTACATCTACAAACAAAAGTAAAAGTTATCAAGATAATAAAGATTTAAATTCATTTTACATAAATCCTTCAGACAAAGATTAATGTAATAATAAATGTAAGAAGTTTACATCAGAATATATTAAGAATAAGAAAGCTTTAAATTTATGATTTACTTTTTATTAAATAATAATTTTTGATTAAATAAATAAATTTTGAAAAATAATTGATTGTTAAACTAAATAGTAAACTAATTGATCGTTAAACTAAATAGTAAACTTATTGATTGTTAAACTAAATGGTAAACTAAATAATAAACAAATTCTTTTAAAAACTAATTGTTTAAAAACTAATTGATTGTAAACTAAATAGTAATCTAATTCTCTATTTGATTTATTATCTATTAAATAATAATCCTCATCCTTCTATTGAATAATAATCATTTTAATTAAAAAATATTTTTACAAATGTAATGAATTTCTTCTGTAATAAATAAAAGAACAAAACGGAAAGATACATTGCTACTGAACTACAAGTAATGCTGTTTAAAGTTTCTACACTTCGTGAATTTTGTAGAATAAATAATTTACAAGGATATTCAAATTTACATAAAGCTCATTAAATTAGATTTATTATTAAATATTATTCAATAATTGTTAGAAATATTAAACCTGAAGTAAGTGATAATCATACAAATTATACACCTGAAGTAAGCGATAATTTTTGGAAAAAGTTACCGTATTATAATATTGATGATGTTTTTCTAACTAAAGAAGATAACCAATAAAAGAATATTTCCATTTTCTACAAATATATTTGTAAAATGGAAATCAAGAGATAGAAATACAATTAAAGATTACTTAGATAAAAAAGCATTTCAAAAGAGATTACAAATTATAAATTTTGAAAATTGTATTGATATACTTGATCCTAATCATTTCTTAACCGCAGTAAAAACAAAAGCTTTTAAAATTGTTTAAGACTATTTGATAGTACATCATGGTTTAGAGATAAATATTAATTTATATTGTGAATATGAACTACAAACAAATGATATAAATGAAGAAGTTCAAGAATAAGGGCCACAAACACGATAATATACTGTTATGACGGAAAAATATATTAGTAAAAAATTTAAACAAGGTAAAAGAAATATTTTAGAAAAAAACCCTAATTTTCAAGAATAAGGATTAGGATGGTCATTAAACAGAATTATTATTTTGCAATTAGCAAATAATAACTTTATGCCACTAAAAGGATCATTTTACATCGATTTACCAAAAATAATAAAAAACAAAAATGCTTCTATTAATGTAAACCATAATGTTGAAAATTTGTTTCTATGGTCTATAAAACCAGCTTTGTTTCCTATAGATGAACATACTGAAAGAATAAGAAAATATAAAAATGTTGGTCTTCATCTTAATTAAAAAACTCGAAAATATTGTATTTCCTGTTTTAGTTTATTGTTATCCAAAATTAGAAAATAAAATTAATATTTCTATTAATATTTATTGATTTGATGATGAAAAATATCAAGTGTACCCATTAAAAATTACAAAATGTAAAAAGGAAAAACATGCAAACCTACTTTATTTCAAGAAAGAGTAATTCACACTATTGTTAAAAAAAATGTATCTGTACTTGTACGAAGAAAAAACAGTAAACATGAAGAAGTAAAATTTATTTGTGATTTATATTAACTACATTTCAATAGTAAAGAAATATTAGATAATCATACAGCAAATTGTTTAACTATAAATCCATTACAAGTTGAAATGTCAAGTGAAGAAAATGTGTGTATTTTAAAAATTATCAATATATACAATAAGTTCCATTTGTTATTTATGCTGCTTTTGCAAGTTACTTTTCAGTATTGATAATTGTGAACCAAATCCAGAAACACCATACTCAATAAAATATCAAAAACATGTAAGAAGTGCATTTTGTTACTACATTAAATTTATATGGAAATTATTAAGATCTGGTTGTTTATAGAGGACCAAATTGTCATAAAAAATTTATTGAATGTATAAAACAAGAATTTGAAGAAATTGGAAATATTTATTCTGAACTTGAAGAAACAAAAGCACTTACATTTGAAGAAAGCTAAGTATATAATAATTCTAAATTTTTTACATAGTCTAAATACCACTTTACTATAACATATATAAAAGTTTGTCATCATGATCATCTAACTAGAAAATACATTGCTCCATTATACAATAATTGTAATTTAAAACTACGCCAACCTCATTTTGAACCTATTTATTTACATAATTTATCTGTTTTAGATTCTCATCTATTTGTAAAAGAACTTGGTTATGATGATAAAGAAACAGAACTATTAACAAACAACGAAAATAAAATACATTAGTTTTGGGAAACATACAAAAAATTTAAAAATAATATTTGTTGATACACATAAATTTATGGCTACTTCGCTTGATAAACTTTCAATAAATTGAAATAAAAATCAATAAAAATATTAAAAAGTATTTTTCTCCAGAATTATTAACTTAGTAATTAAAAGAGTTGTTTATCCTTATTATTACATGGCTTCTTGGAAAACACAGTTACCAACAAAAAAATTTTACAATAAATTAAATGATTGTAATGTATCTGATGGAGATTATGAGCATGCTTGTGGAAAAATTCAATATAAAAACTAATGATAAACATCATTTTTTGTATCTTAAGACTTATGTACTATTGTTAATGATGTTTTTGAAAATTTTAGAAAAACATGTTACAAACATCTAATCTTGATCCTTCTTGGTATTTTACAGCACCAGGTTATTCTTGGGACGCAATGTTAAAAATTACTGCACCAGAACTTGAATTGTTATATGATTATGATATGATTTAATGGTTGAAAAAGGAACAAGAGGATGAATTTCACGATGTTGTAAAAGATATGTAAATCGAAGTAATAAATATTTAAAGAATTTTATTAATAAAGAAATATCAAATTATATAACATTTCTAGATGCAAAAACTTTCATGGTTATGCTATGTGTCTCCGAATGGTGGATTTAAATGACATAATTTTAATTGTACAAAAATAAATGAAATTTAAAACAATTAAGAAAGTGGTCATCCATTTGAAGTAGATTTAGAATACCAAAAACAATTACATGGTTTACATAAGGATTTACCATTAGCTGCTGAATCAAAACTTGTCCCAGGTACAAATGAAAGTGCCTCATAAAAACTATCCATCTTATCTTGATCTGTCCCTTCAAAATGCGAATATACTGACACAATCCTAATTTTCTTGCTAGACACTGTCAAATCTATCCACATCAGTCGTTCGTTTACATACCTTATTGCAACTACGCTGGGTTCCATTTCTTTCCTGATGTAAAGCCCTACACCCCATTGTGCTATTCCTTCTTTGACTCCTGACAGGTAGACCTTGTATTCTCCCACTTCCTCTTCTTTCTCACCCCTTACCCGAATGTCACTAACAGCTAAAACGTTCAGCCCCATCTTACTTGCAGCCTCTGCCAGCTCTAACTTCTTCCCAGAGTAGTCCCCATTGATATTAATAGCTCCCCATCTCATTACCATTTGTTTGCCAAGTCATATCTTAGGAGTCCCTGGTTTGCCAGTTAGAGGTGGGACTCCGTCACCTCCAAAGGTCCGAGGCAATTTGCTCTGATTGTTGCCAGCATCATATTTAATGTACCAGGGAAGCAGGTTGCTAGCCTTACTTGCCCCGAGTCCCATTGGGTTTTACCCCTAACGGCTGAGCGGTCAACCAGTGATAATAGAGAAAAATATCTAAAGGAATTAAGAAATGTGTTGTATAAATAGAATAAGTTTAGAATTTCACTAAGATTGTTTGTTTAACAATATAGAACAATACAGAAACATTAATTTAATTAAAAGTGATAACATGAAGTCGATAGAATTCAAGTAAACGAAAAAAGCACTAAGACCTCATTATAATAAAAGATATGTATTCAAAAACAAAACAGATAAATTACCATGTGGTCATGATAAGTTATTATAAATGTAATAAAATTTATTATATTTAAAATTAATAAAATACTCTATATAAAATTAATAAAAAATTTTGTGTATAGTTTTTCTATATGAATGGAAACTTTTCACTAAGATCAAATAAAACACAGAGATTTTTATATACAAAAACTATAAACATTTAAAAAATAATCAACAAAATATTTAAAGTAAGAGAATATAGAAGTAAAAGGAAAGATGAAGGCATTACAGTAAAAGTCAAAGATGAGAAACATAAATCAAAAGAAATTCAAATTCAAAATTTGATGGAAATATTTGATTCTTATTTAAAAACTAATTGATTGTTAAACTAAATAGTAAACTAATTCATTAAAAAAGTAATTGTTTAAAAATGAATTGATTGTTATACTAAATAGTAAACTAAATAGTATACTAATTCTTTTAAATACTAATTGTTCAAAAAACTAATTGTTTAAAAACTAATTCATTAATAAACTACTCAGTAATCTAATTCTTTATAAAAAATGATTGTTTATAATTTAATTGATTGTTAAACTAAATAGTATATTAATTCTTTTGAAAACTAGTTGTTTACAAATTAATTGATTGTTAAGCTAAACAATAAACTAGTTCTTTATGAAATTACTTTATCTATATTAATCCAACTGTTGTGTGAATTATGAAAACGTAACCATTTAACATAATCTTGATACCTTTCTTTCTCAAAACTTTTTCAACTAAGTATACAGCTGGATATTTCGTTTTTAGTAGTACTTGTTTTACAAAATTTCCTTTTATATCACTTAATTTATATGTAATTGGGTTAGAATAAATAACCTCTTCAATTTCAAATACTTCTGTTCACCAATTAGCTGTATATCCTTTGTCAAAAAGACCTTTAAGTTTACTAATGCTAACTTTGTCAGCTTTTTTAAATTTAGCATTTTCATTTGATACAATGTTACTTATTTGTAAATTTTTCTCACTAATATCTCTTGGTTTCATTTTTATTGAAGAATGTTTTGTGTTATTGTATTCATCAATTAGATTTTTAACTGAATTTAACCATTTATAAATTCCTTGTAAAGCAAATCTCTTCCACATTTTTTCTTTAAGTGTTCTGTTGAATCGTTCAACAACAGATGCTTTTAATTCTGATAAACTTGACTAATTCTTAATGATTTCTTTTTTCTTTAATTCTTGAAAATCTTTATTTTAAAATTCTTAGCCATTATCTAAGTTCTAAATTATTTGATTTCTAACTGTTGAAATTTTTGGAATATTATAAACTATGTTTTAGCAGTTTTATCTTTAATAGCAAAAACAAAAGCATATTCAGAAAAATCATCTGTTAGTGTTAATAAATATTTATAACCTTTGTTTATATTTGAAATTTCTTTTAAATTGTCTGAATCCATTTCAACTAGATCAGCTTACCATACATCATCTGTGCCAAAAGAAAGAGCATTTCTTCTTTTAAAATTTTTTCTAATATGCTTATGTAAGTCATTAATTATATATCCACGAATATTATTTAAACCTTCACCATTTACAAATTTTTTTAATGAATTTGCTTTTTTTAGGTTTACAAATTGTACAAATATTTTCAATGCTACGTCTTATATTTTTTAGTTGTTATTCTATGTGGATTATGTGTTTCTGTAAATTTTTTACATTTCAAACAGTTAATGTGATTGTCTTTAAGAACTAAATGTGAATTATAATTATTCATTTATATAGATGAAACATTTATCAAATTTTAAATTATTTCACCAAATTCAATTATATTTACATCTACAGGATCTGCTTTAATGGAATCCTTCTATGTTACAGTTATAAAATTTGATATGTGTACCATTAGTGATTGATTATTATTATTTATCAGCCTCACTTACTGTCATACCAAAATCATCAAAGTTTAAATCTCTATTTATATTTTTACCAACAACAATAATCTTCTTAAGTATGAGATCTTATTCAAAGTTCTACATTTTTTGTTCACCACCAATTTTAAAAGTAAATTCTATTATTTGTTTATCATATACTTTATCTTTAAGATCACTTAACTTATTAAAGTATGGAGCTAAATCTGTTTTTGAGAAATTATCTGAAAAACCTTTTTCTACTCCCTTTTTGGTGAAATAATTTCTGAACAGTGTTAACATGCTTGTGTATTCAGGTTTTTTAACATATTTCTTTTCTAAGTATTGTTTAGTAACTACATCTTTTGCATGAATTGGATCATTTACATTAGCAAGTCTTCTATTTTTAAAACTGTTAATACTATTAGTTAACTTAAAAAGAGCATTAAATTCTTTTTATATTGTTTGATTGCAATTGTTATCTATGGAAATATTGTTGATGGAAGTTGTTTAATACTATTTCCAATTTTTTCAGTTATTTGAATTTCTTATAAATTGAATGTAGGTGTATTAAGTACTTGTTCAGATTGTTTAGTTAAATGTATCTTATTTCGAAAAACGTTAAATCTAAAATATCATTAAAATTATAATTATCACATTTTAAAACAAATGAACATAAATGACCACGTATTACTTCTTAAAAATTTCGTATTCTTTCTATATTGTAGTATGGTTCATATTTTCCTAAATAGTTACTTAATTGTTTTGGTATATTACCACCAAATGAATCAAAAACAAACTTTTTAACATTGTTTTTAAAATAAAAAATCCAATGAGGATCAGGATTATCAGATGTATCTAAATTTACTATACCACATTCAGTTTTGAATGGTTTATTTGCTAATTCATCAGTCATGTATACACCATGAAAGTATTTAATTTTTAATTGTTTTTGTTTTTCTACATCAACATTACTTATTGCATTAGGATATTTATCAATTCCTTTTTGAATTGTTTTTCTTTACTCCATTACCAACTTTTTTCGATTTCTAAGTAATGTCTTTTTTGTTCTTCTAATTCTTTATCATTTTTCTTTTTGTTTCATACTGTATTTGCAATCGCTGCAGATCCTCCTGCTAATGAACCAGTTGTTGCTAAAAGTGGTAATTCAGCTAATAATAATGGTAAAAATCCACTTTCATGTTGTGTTAATCTCTTACCATTCTTCTTTTTTCTTAAATATTCAATAATTTTTTTAAAAACATGAACAGCTAATGTAACAAGGAAATTTCAACTAACTTTACTCTCGTTTTTTCTTTTTCGAACATGTGTTAAAAATGGTTCAATTGCATTTAATTGTTGATTATTGAATTTTAAGTTAATTGACTTTGGTTTAGTTTTACCACTAGGTAGCGAAGTATACGAATTGTAAAGTTATTCATTTATATAGGTAAAAATTTGTACAAAAAGTTATAAATAGATTAGAATTTATTAAGATTTTTTTATACAGTTGAAAAATGTATAAAAATTTTTATTTGTAGTTTACAAATTTTTAATGGTTACTTATATAGTTAATAATATATAAAAAAATTTATATAGTGAAAAATTTATATAGTTAAAAATGATTAAAGATTTTTTATATAGTTAAAAATGTATGAAGTTTTTTATACAACAAAAAATTTTATAAAGATTTTTGTATAGTTAAAATGTAAAACATTTTTTATATAGTTTAAAAATGTATAAAGTTTTTTATATAGTATAAAAATGAATAAAAAAATTTTATAATTCCCAACCATTTGCTTCAACATTAATTCCCATTCCTAATTTTCTTTTGCTATACATTATTCCTCTAACAGGTGTTGCTGCAACTTTTTCACAAAATGAACCATCACTAACATACATTCTTTCTTTGCAGTCAACTGAAGTTCGCTGTCAGCTATATGTCCTTTTTGTAAATTTTTATTATCTCTGTAAGCAATATCATGTTGTTTACAAGCATCATCTAATGGATTTATACCTTTATCACCTTTAGCTAATCCTTCTCCTGATTTTGTAACTGGATCAAAAAATTTATAACCTTGAAATGCATTTCAAATGGTAATTTGTTAATTAAAGTATCTACTAATCCTTTTCCAAATTTATCGCTTTTCAAAATGAATGTGGAAGATTATTCATAAATCTAATTAAATATGAAATTCCTTTTGGATTATCAATTATAAAATCAATAAATTTGTTTGTTAACATTTGTGCAATACTAACTGTTCATTATGATAATTCTTATTTCAAGCTATTTCTTCTTCATAAAATACTGCTAATCTATCAGTTAACTGTCTAACATCGTTCAAGCAAACATATTCAATTTATTTACCTGTATATTTTTAAACTAAACTTTTCAGCTGAACTCATATCGGAAAAATCATTTATAGTTTGTCTTCTTAAGTTTGGAAAATAATCAACAATTGGTTTTATTAAATATTTATATTTATTACCTCTACTTGATATTATTTTGTTTGGATTATTATCACAATATAATGCTCCTCAATTAAATAATATATCTGCATACTTTGATAAATCTTCACAAATAAACTTTTCATTTAAATCGTCTATAGTAATTTGTTTTTCAGTTAAATGTGTTATTAATCGATCTATACCTTGATATGTTTTTCTTACCAATTGTTAATTTATCAGCATTGAATTGTACATGTAAATTACCAACATATTGAAACATACCAACTGGCTTTAAACCAAATACTTCATCTTTAAATGATTAATATACTTTAACACTCTTTCGCTAATATTCATCTTTTTAGCTTCATTTATGTTTTTAGTTTCTTTTTCTTCTTGGTATTTATTTAATATATCTTTAATTTGTGTTTCACTTAATGTATAATCATATCTTCCAGGAATACCATCAGACCAATCTTTTAATGGTTTAATTAGTGTTATATCTCCTAAATCTTCTATATGATGATTATATGGAATCATTTGTTTTTGAACTTCCCTATTTTCTTCAATTGCTTTTAAATTATTATCACCTAAACCTTCAATAATTTGTTTTACTTTTTCATTAGTGTCAATAACAGGTTGATCTTCATTTTTATATATCTCATATTCTGTTCTTGGTTGCTTCTTCCAAAGCTTAAACTGTTCTTTTAATTCTTCAAATTTCTTCAGATTGTGTTTAGCTTGTTTATCAACTTTTTCACCATACTTTGCAAACATTTATTAAGGAAGATGAAACATTGATTATGTTTATCTTTACATTTAATATTTATGTTTATGTTTAATTGTTATGTTTTATGTTCGCGTTCAATAGTTATGATTATGTTTATGTTTAATGTTAAAGATAATGTTACATTAAAGTTAATGGTAATGTTAAAGTTAAAGTTAATGTTAAAGTTAATGTTTTTGCTTAGTGTTAAAGTTAATTTTAAAGTGGATGTATTTGTTAAATGTTGATTTTAATATTAATGTTTAATGTTTTTGTTTAATGTTAAAGTTAATGTAACTGTTAATGTTAAAGTTAATGTTTAATGGTATTGTTTAATGTTTATGTTGTTAAGAAAGGTTTGATTTTATTTCTAAACTTACCTTCATTTGGCTTTCTAGACATATCCATTGTTAAAAAACTAAATTCATCATTTCATCATTTACTACACAGTTCTTTAAAATTACCAAACTTTAAATCTCAACCAACAAACTCATGGTAAATATGATTTAAGTTTCTATCATCTTATCTAAAAATATTTAAAACATTTATATTGTCTCTAACTAAGTGTTTTGGTATTTTTCAATAAGATTGATCTAAGGAAAAGCAATCTATAACTTCGTGTCTATCTCTAGTAAAATAAATTTCTAGAATAAAGTCATCAAATACAACAACTGAATTATCTTCACATTCATCTAATGGAATAATTTCTTCATTATTTTCCATAATACTAACTATTTGTTTATTAATTTTATCATCAATTTTTTACATTGTTTTATAAATTCTTGATATTTGGGATTTTCTAAACTTTTTGAATAAATATAAAAATATTTAATTTTATTCCAATTTAACCATCCTGTAGCTAAAATATAATTATCAACCATTAATGTTGCTTTAGCACAACCACTTGTTTCAATTATTGCACATCTTGTAGAATTTGGTTGAAGTTTACCATGTTTGTTTTTTAACTTATTTTCTGGAATTCTTACTTTAGCTTACCAATCTGTTTCCTTCATTTATTAATAATTTTTTTAATGGTAAATGAGTAGATTATTTTAACTTAGTGATAAATCTTCTATTCTTAGAAAACAATTAACTGTTCCAATACATGATAATTATAGTAATGTTTCATCAGTTCGTTTTTATTCAAGTTTTTAACCTCAAATATTACAACAAAAATTAGTAAACTTCATTGTTATAGAGAAACATTAGAAATTCCTGTAGGTCAATATAGTTTGAAAAAATTTTAAAAAATTATACATTTGAAAAAACAAAAAAACATTAAAGCAGATGAAATTTTAAACTGAATTGTTATTGAAAGTGACGTAAAATTGTATATAGCTATAGCAGATAGTATTAGAAGTTTTCTTGGTTTTTGTAATGAAGCTGTTTAGCTAATGAATACGTTAAAGCTAAAAATGTCACTAAAATAATTCCTTTTGAATTAATCAATATAAATTTTAATCTTGCTGGTGAATATACATAAAACATAATGATCATATTCATAAAGAAACTAATATTATTGCTTCATTTAAATTATAATTCAGAGTTTGGTGGACCACTAATTTATGAACCAAATTATCCTATAAATGTTCCTATTTTTAATACAGTTCAGGATTTAGAAGTTACTATAACTGATTAAAATGGTAAGACACAAGCAAACTGTTGACAAAGAAGTGTTGCAAGGGAAAGTAGACCATTTGAGGGGCAGTAGTCGAATGGCTATGGAGAATTCATTGTTGAGGTTCAGTGATTTATTTTGTGCGAACAGAAGGTTACCAGCAATCCCGCTGATGTCAAATACTGACAGGAAATAGTGCACCAATATATAGAGAGCCAATTCGTATAGCAAAGCCACTGTAACCATTTGTAGAAGATTTTATTAAACAACAACTACAGTATGGGATCGCAGAACCGAGTGATAGTCCCTGGGGTGCAAACATTGCCATAGTGCCAAAAAAGTAGGCGGACGGGACACAGAAACACAGATTTTGAGGTGATCACGGTAATCTTGGATAATTTGGGTCAGTGTCTGTTTTTTACAACTATGGACCTCAGGAGTGGATATCGTCAATTGGAGGTGGCGCCTGAAGATAGGCCAAAAACAGCGTTTACCGTCCCAGGACATTTTCATTACAGACACAAGCCATTTTGACTAAAGAATGCACCGACAACTTTTCAGTGGTTGTTAGACAAGGTATGAGAAGGTTAATGCCAAAAACTTGTTTAGTCTATCTCGATGACATATGAGGGTAATTCCAAAAGCAAGGTCTCCTATTTTTTTATAAGTACATAGGCCTGTTTAGTTCTACAATGGTTTACATCAGTTTACAGCTTGAACATTTAGCTATTTTTCGACATAATCACGATTTGTGTTGATGCATTTTTATAGATGCTGTGGCAGTTTTTGTATGCCCATGTCATACTGAAACATCCCCTTAGAAAAATTTATAAATGACAGTGCTGGAAAACCTCTATGTTATTTGATTTTCAAACAGCTGAGCAAAACTGAATGTACTCATACATTTCTCTCTTTACTTATTCCGATCAACACTAAACTGATGCACAATACTTTTTAGGGCAACGCTATCTGACTTTCAAAAATCCCTACAAAAGAATGGCCGTGACTAACAATAGCCTATACGTTCATGAATCACTTACTTCACAAAAATCTTCGTTACTCGAACTACTGCAATACAGTGAGTGCCAGTACTGCCAGCTAAATAAAAGGTTCTAACTATTGAAGGCACTAACTACTGATAGGAATAGTTAGCTAATGAAAGAGTTTGATGGAGAACAAACAATGTATTTACCTTAATAGTGTTCAAAAGTCATCATATATATATATATATATATATATATATATATATATATATATATATATATATATATATATCAATTCATGACATCCATCTTACAATTTTCCTTTTTCTGACGGACACACGTCCAGATCGTCCACTCTCAAAATTCCGCTGTCTCTCTCCCCACATCCACCACTCCTGGCGGCTCACCTCCAACTACCCAACACTATGCGGTGTTCACATCCAGCTGCCTAACACTACACAAGCGAATATTCCAACAATGAATCCAACCAGCCACAGACTGCCCACAGTGCAGTCAGCGATTTTCATACAGAGCACTACATGGCGTTACCAACATAATAATCTAAATAGCCCACTTACAATACCAGTTCGCCGCCATGCTGTTCAGAAAGTTATAAAATTCTTCTTTCACCTCGTCGTCGGAGCTGAATCGCTGGAACCGCAATTGACGCCGACAGGTACTGTGAGACTCTGAAAAAACTCGAACGACCATTTCAGAACCACAGAAGAGGAATGTTGAGCAAAGGCGTACACATTCTCCATGACAACGTTCGCCCACACAGCGCTCGGCAAACCGTTGCTCTCCCGCAACAGTTTCGTGGAACATAATCACCCAACCACCCTATAGTCCTGACTTGGCGCCCAGTGACTATCACCTGTTTCCTAGGTTAAAAGAACATTTGGCCGGAAAGCGATTCAGCTCCAACGACGAGGTGAAAGAAGAGGTTCATAACTTTCTGAACAGCATGGCAATGAGCTGGAATGACATGGGCATACAAAAACGGCCACAGCGTCTACAAAAGTGCATCGACAGAAATGGTGATTATGACGAAAAATAGCTAAATGTTGAAGCTGCAAATTGATGTAAACCATTGTAGAAATAAACAGGCCTATGTACTTATAAAAAATAGGAGACCTTACTTTTGGAATTACCTTCGTAATTGTCTATTCAGAGGATTTACCAGAACATTTGAGATGTCTTTAGCAGACTCAGATCGGCACGTTTGACGTTAAGTGTAAGCGAGTGCCATTTTGAACATCTCAAGTAAATTACCAGGGGCACGTGATTAGCGAGAGTGGCGAACAGAGCGATCCTCGTCTTACAAACGTAGTTCAAAATTACCTGATACCACAAACAACTAAGCAGGTACAGTCGTTCACTGTGCTTAATCTGGTTGCTCATAAAAAAAGAGAGCTACAGTAAGAAAAAGGCAGTATGGGGTGCATTCTATACTAAGTGATCAGCTCGTACATGGCCAATTCGTAACGTTGTATCCTGCATTAAGAATCTATGGAAAAAAATTCTTTGACTATTTGAGAATGTCAATAAATTATTTTGACGAGCTACATCAATTAGTCAGGGAACACATTTCAAGTTCTGAAACACACATGAGGTGAAGCATGTCATCGAAAGAAAAACTCGTAATAACTTTGAGGTAAGATATGTACACTCCTGGAAATTGAAATAAGAACACCGTGAATTCATTGTCCCAGGAAGGGGAAACTTTATTGACACATTCCTGGGGTCAGATACATCACATGATCACACTGACAGAACCACAGGCACATAGACACAGGCAACAGAGCATGCACAATGTCGGCACTAGTACAGTGTATATCCACCTTTCACAGCAATGCAGGCTGCTATTCTCCCATGGAGACGATCGTAGAGATGCTGGATGTAGTCCTGTGGAACGGCTTGCCATGCCATTTCCACCTGGCCCCTCAGTTGGACCAGCGTTCGTGCTGGACGTGCAGACCGCGTGAGACGACGCTTCATCCAGTCCCAAACATGCTCAATGGGGGACAGATCCGGAGATCTTGCTGGCCAGGGAAGTTGACTTACACCTTCTAGAGCACGTTGGGTGGCACGGGATACATGCGGACGTGCATTGTCCTGTTGGAACAGCAAGTTCCCTTGCCGGTCTAGGAATGGTAGAACGATGGGTTCGATGACGGTTTGGATGTACCGTGCACTATTCAGTGTCCCCTCGACGATCACCAGTGGTGTACGGCCAGTGTAGGAGATCGCTCCCCACACCATGATGCCGGGTGTTGGCCCTGTGTGCCTCGGTCGTATGCAATCCTGATTGTGGCGCTCACCTGCATGGCGCCAAACACGCATACGACCATCATTGGCACCAAGGCAGAAGCGACTCTCATCGCTGAAGACGACACGTCTCCATTCGTACCTCCATTCACGCCTGTCGCGACACCACTGGAGGCGGGCTGCACGATGTTGGGGCGTGAGCGGAAGACGGCCTAACGGTGTGCGGGACCGTAGCCCAGCTTCATGGAGACGGTTGCGAATGGTCCTCGCCGATACCCCAGGAGCAACAGTGTCCCTAATTTGCTGGGAAGTGGCGGTGCGGTCCCCTACGGCACTGTGTAGGATCCTACGGTCTTGGCGTGCATCCGTGCGTCGCTGCGGTCCGGTCCCAGGTCGACGGGCACGTGCACCTTCCGCCGACCACTGGCGACAACATCGATGTACTGTGGAGACCTCACGCCCCACGTGTTGAGCAATTCGGCGGTACGTCCACCCGGCCTCCCGCATGCCCACTATACGCCCTCGCTCAAAGTCCGTTAACTGCACATACGGTTCACGTCCACGCTGTCGCGGCATGCTACCAGTGTTAAAGACTGCGATGAAGCTCCGTATGCCACGGAAACCTGGCTGACACTGACGGCGGCGGTGCACAAATGCTGCGCAGCTAGCGCCATTCGACGGCCAACACCGCGGTTCCTGGTGTGTCCGCTGTGCCGTGCGTGTGATCATTGCTTGTACAACCGTCTCGCAGTGTCCGGAGCAAGTATGGTGGGTCTGACACACCGGTGTCAATGTGTTCTTTTTTCCATTTCCAGGAGTGTATTTACTGCTGTTCATCAATACCAGCATATACATTGTTAACAAAAGTAGAAGAATGCGAGCTAGAGCTATATTGGGATGCAGGAGACGGTGATGCTGGTACTATGACTGTTGAGGCTGATTCAGGTGTAGTAAAATATCCCTGTCTGTTTCAATATTATTGATTATGCCAGTATGCTGCGTTAGGTATAATCTGCTGAGAATTCTTGAGAAGAGAGGGTGGTGAAACTTGACCTCTTTGTATCACCTGGAGCAATTCAATTTTGTTTGCTAAATGCCTATTTTCTGATACCTTCTTAAGTTCATTGCATAATGACAACCAAAGAAGTTTATCATCATCTTGTCTCGAAAACTGTTTTCTTGTAGTTCTTTCTCCATATTTTTCTTGGCTGGATATTTTTTGTATTAATTCACTGATTCGGTCTTCTGTCGTAATCTGCGTTTTCTTTCACTTGGTTACACGAATTTCAGCGGATTTTGTAGTGTTAACTGCAAAATGGTTCAAATGGCTCTAAGCACTATGGGACTTAATATTTGAGGTCATCAGTCCCCTAGACTTAGAACTATTTAAACGTAACTAACCTAAGGACATCACACACATCCATGCTCGAGGCAGGATTCGAACCTGCGACCGTAGCAGCAGTGCGGCCGGCTGTTGACTGCACTTATCTCACTATTGACTTCACTGGTCTCTTTATTGACTTTACTGGCGCCATTATTGGCTTCACTTGCCTCATTATTAACTTCATAGTGCCTTTCTTGTCTTTCACCTTGATGTTTTTTTATACTAGCAGTATTTTCTTTGGTGTCTACATTTTTCTGAAGGAGAGAAAGTCTTCAAAAATACATAGATTGTGATCGTTTATGAGCATCTGAATCTGAAGGAGCTGTTTTGACTATCTCATTATAGCTATCGCGTATGTTTTTCCATTTTTTTGTAGCAATAAACCTGAAAATAATACATTATTAATATCACTATTTCAGATATCTTGGGACGGGTTGTTCATTTGTAGACATTAGCTACCACTACAGCCTTGTAAAATCTACAGTAACAGGAATTGTCTGTGAAGTATGTAGGATATTGTGGGAAAAATTGGTGCGAAAAGTCATGCCTGAACTGACTCCAGATATGTGGAAGAAAATAGTGGAAGACTTTGAAAGACATGCAGATTTTTCAAATTGTATTGACGCCATAGATGGCAAGCATATCCGTGTTAAAAAGCCTATGGATTCTGGATCGTTGTATCGTAGCTACAAACATTTCTTTTCTATAACGCTTTTAGCACTCTGTGACTCAAACTAGTGTTTTATTTACAATGACATCTAAGCTTATGGTAAGGGCAGTGATTCTACTATATTTAAAAATTCCATATTTTACAAAAGACTTGTAGAATAATCATTGAATATACTAAAACCCAAACCAATATCTTACGTAGATCCAAACACTGCCCTACATTATAGTTGGAGATGAAGCTTTTGGCTTAACAGGAAATTTAATGCGACCCTCTGCAGGGAAACGTTTATCATATGAAAAATGGAGAGCCAGACATTACACAGAGTGCACTTTCAGCATATTGTGAAACAAATGTCGAATTTTTCATAGGCCTATAAATGTAAACACAGACTTAGCTGAAGACATAATAAAAGTAGGGGCTGCCGACGTCGCCCCAAAGTATCGTTATCCAAGATGGCTGCTGTGATGTGATCTGATGACATCACCCAATATGGCGGTTTTGGGCGGGAAGTTTGAATTATGGCGGGAAGATAGGTCAATTGGACTACCTCAACTAACCTAACTCCCCCGCCCCCCTCCCAGAAAACGGCAGGAAGTGCAATTTCCATTAGGACAATGCAACATACCTCTACTAACCTAAGAAAATGGCGGGAAGATAGGTCACTTGGGCTACCTCCACTAATCTGTCATCCAACCGCCACCTCTTCCTAGGGATTGGTGTGAAAAGCACTGGTTGACTGCTTCTGTGCATGTGGCACTTTTACTTAGTTTAGGGAACATCGGTTGTGGTGTGTACATCTAACAGGTGAAAGACATGTTTGCTGGTTCTCTAGATATGAGAAAGACCTTATTTCACTTTGTAAACGATATGGGTGTTTTGGAATCTGCTACATCACCGACATCAGTATTCATGGGTGGAAATATCAGTTTCCTCTATTTTTTTCGAGTTCTCACGTGAAGGTCTTCGCAGATGGGATATGTTTCTAGTTACTTAGTGGTTTACAGCACGCTCCACCTTGCTAAAGTCTCAGGTTTGTAGAGAAATAATTTTCAGTCTATATCTTTGGAGTTAAGTTGTGCAAGCGATCGGTATGATACTGCTATGTGCTTGATATCGAATTGTATCGCTTAAATGGTATAATATTATGGCAAACCATGCGAAAATACATGTGTTCTTGTAATCCCCGAGTCTGGAGATGGGTGTAGAAAACCAAGCAAGCAAGCAAGCAGGTCCGGACCAGAAACAGTAACATGTTTGTGCAACCCCAAATTTGTGGAACAGTTCAGAGAATGACTTCGGTCCACTGAGAGGGCTCTTGTCATGCATTGGGAGTGGATGACCTCACAGGAAATATCTAGTGCAGCGAGGAGTATACCTATGGTGCATGTGCTTATGCTGTCTGTCTTCGCTGTACATGTACAAGTGTCTGGCAGCTGGTAGTTATATGAATGATGTAAAAGGGGCGATTTTGTATGGTGTAGGATACGAATTATATGTTTACTACATTGACATGGTACATGGTGGTATATTGCCAGGTCGGAGATTGGTTTCACGCTCTAGTGTTCAACCTCCCGCCCTCAGTGGCAGAGCACTGTAATTAAGTAAGAGTCCTTTCGTATTTGAAGATCTGTAGGCCACTTTGCAGGATGTCCCCTCATCGGCCCCCCTAAGCGTACCCTCGCATTTTCCTTGTTGCTCTACCAATAGTGATGTTGATTACAGTACACCAACCCACATTGGTGAGGTCTCTCCAAGCTTTACATCCACGGGTGCAGCATTCATTATCACACATAGTGCCGGATGCCTGTCCTTCATAACACTTGTTTGAGAGAATTTGGTAAGATGCAGCACATTCCAGAAGCGCTAATTCGAAGACTTTGTTACATAATTTCCTAGGACTGAGGAGAATCGGGATATATAGCCGGTGTGAGTGTAGGATTACCATAATATTTTTGGGCGCTGTACGGATATAAAAGATAACTGCACTGTTTGTCTAAAATGCGTATATGTTGCAGTGTAAAGTTACTGTGGCTTATGTTGTGGCATGATCAGAGAATATGAGTGGGTGTCCATATTGTGAGGGGTGTAAAGATTCAGCACATTGATAACTGCAAAGGTATGAGAGAGATTTGTACATGGAAAATTATGTGCGCTATAAATACTGAGATTCATTCCAGAATCACAGGCATCAAGAGGAGATTTTACCTATATATTGATCGGTGTCAGACTGTAGCAGCAATCGTAATATTTGATTGCAGTTGCACTGGTAAATATATTCCTGGCGTCCAGTATTCTTGTGAGTCTTGTATGTATTTGATAATCTGTAGACAACTTTTGTGTGGTTTAATTGTCAGTGCAATGTAACGATCTGTACAAAATAATTTTGGCGCTGAAAGTCTCGTCTGCAGAAATCCATGCCAGGCGTTGCCCCCATACCAGCAGCAGGAGCAGTTTGACAGGTAAATTCAGTGACAAATGGGCTGCCCTGTTAGGATCGCTATGAACACTGCACCATGTGCTATTCTGGGAAGCAATGGAACATCTCTCAGTGCTGGACTCGCACTGCAGCTATGTGTCAGCATGCCAGCAATGGTGTCTAGGTGAACACGTATTTCGAGAGGGATTTCCAAGGTGTCAAGTATGAAAGGGATGCCACCGCCTCATGCTTGTGGCACCTGAAACGATACCTGTGCATCACTTGGCAGCTGACGGCAGCGTTGCCACTTCGCGGGGCCCACCGATGCACTCGGGCTCTGGCGCTGGGCGTAGGGTGGCTGGATATGTTTTTTATTAGCGATCTTTTGTTTAAACTATATTCCATCGATATCACTGACCAACAGGATGCTTCTAATTAAGAAACACAACACCATACATGTGAAGAATCCTGATTGTATTAATATGCAGAAATTTTTTTATATCAATGTCATGTTAGCGGAACAATAGTTAAGGGGGGGGGGGGTGCATGAGTGGGTGACATGGAGCAGATCAGCAGGTTAAGTGCAGAAGAATAGGTTAATTTGCATAATTTTTATGCAAGACACTTTACAATAGTTTAAGGGGGTGGGTGGAAAAGAGGAATGCGCCAGAAATGGCTTTCAAAAGCATGTGAAATTCGAAAAGTGTACCAGAAAATGGTGGGAGGACATAACAAATTACTTAATTTGGTATCAAAGGTGGTAAAATAGTTTAAGGAAATGGGGTTGACATGGAAAACCACTTAACAGAACAATAGGTTAAGTGACGACAACCGGCCAAACATTAGGTTATGACAGCCAGAGTATAGTGTCGAACATTAAGTTATGCAACATGTTTGCTCCATGTAATTACTTCTAACAAGATCTACATGTTTCCAAAAGCAGAGAATGATGAGCAAGAGAAATCCAATCCCCACAAACTGATGTTTTTTATAAATAAACAATATACTCTTGAATTTCCTGTTAAGAGAGCCATCCTCTCCGCCACCAGACCGCCAACTTGGATTACATCACATAAGGGATGACAGCACCTTCTGGTGGCGGTACTGTGTACTAGGCCAGGACCTTGTGGCGAACACACTGTTTCCCGTCATTTTCCCTCAGGCCAGACAGCCATCTTGGATTACATAAGTTAACCAATGACAGTGCTCTCTGGTGGCAGTACTGCGTACTAGGTCAGTTGGTCTGCAGACCTCATGACAAACACTCTAGATCAGGCTGTTCCAGCACCTTGGCTTCGTTGTGAGCTGCAGAGCACTCCCTGCTCCAGGGAGCCATGTCGCTCGCTGTGACCATTCAAGTGAGCTGGCATGCCGGCACATGGCATGGCTGGCTGAGGCAGGCGACAAGGCAAGCGCTTTGATGTGCCAGCTGCGTTTTACAAGATCTACAACCTCATACTCTTAGCTGCTAAGATGTGGTGACATGCTACATCAGGAAATACGATGTTCAGGAAATAAATAAGAAACAACTGTTTTACAAGAAATTGCATACTAAATTTATTGGGCCTCTGTAGCTTGACATTTTCTTCTCATTACAAGATCGGAAATATCAGGCGTCAAAGTGTTCGCAGCGTTAATGCGGAGGATGGCCTTCATTGTTGCATCCTGAAGAAACGATCGTTCCTTACTTTTTACTCTTTTCAATACCGAGAAAAGCTGCTCACAACAATATGTAGATCCAAACAAGCACATGATCTGAGTGGCATTGTTGTGAAGCTTCGGAAATGTTTTTTGTTGTAATGAACGATACCATCGTGACAAATCCAACGTGTTGTAGTACCTCTCTTTCAACAAAGTTGAATTTTCCATATCAATAATCTCCAATTGAAGTGACGATGACAAGTCATCAGGGGAAACTGAAAAAGGAGTGCTTAACACCTTACGTTCCATTTCCAAACTAGTGAGGTGTTGGAATCGTGTTTCGAACGACGTGATGAGCTGCTTCAACTCTGCTTGGTAATCGCCGAAAGTACTACCTTCAGGTAGTTTTAAAGAAGCAAGACGACTGAAGAACGTTAAATGTCCATTACTCATCTGCCTCTCAAATAAACGTAACTTTTCCATGAACGCTTTGATCTGATAGTGCATGTCAACGATTAGCTGCAATGACAGATTTAAATTATTCAAATGCATAGTTATGTCAGCTAGGAACGCCAGGTCTGATAATCCATTTTATATCTTTCAGACAACACATTTCTTCCCCTTTCATTTCGAGAAAACTGGGATATTTCCTCACGAATGGCAAAGAAAACACCAAGAACTTTCCCTCAACTCAGCCAATGAACTGTACTGTGGTAAGGTATATCCCAATACTCAGCTTCCATATCTTTCAGGAATCCTTTCAATTGGCGATGATTCATACCGTGATGCCGCACAAAATTCACACTCTTCACATCTTTCATTACGCCACTTAGCTCTACTGTTTCAGCACACAGTGCCTCTTGGTGAATAAAACAATGAAGGGTCAAAATGTCTTTCCTGAATTCGTCCCTGAGTTTATTTTTCAAACGAGAAGCAAAACCTTGGTGACGCCCGATCATTTGTGGTGCACCGTCTGTCGCTACAGAATGGAGCTTATCCCACGGCAAACTCATATTGTCCACTGATTCACAAACAGCTTCAAAAATGTCACGTCCTGTTGCGGTGTAATCGAGTGGTAACACATCCAATAGTTCTTCAGTTACTTGCAGCTCCATGTCGACACCATGCACAAAGACTGCAAGCAGAGCACAGTCCGGTATGTCGGTGCTTTCGTCAAGCGCTAGCGAAAATGCAACAAAGCTCTCCGCCTTTTTCCTGAGCTGTGTCTCTAAATTCGCTGCCATGTCCAGGTTTCGACGAGACATTGTTTGCTTCGGCAGGCAAACCCCTTCAGTTGCCTGCACCTCCCTTGGAAACAAACATTCTGCAACTGTTACCATGCACGATTTTACGAGCGGCCCCACCGAAAACAGCTTGCCACTCGTCGCAGTGACATGAGCGACCCTGTAGCTTGCTCGAATTGCAGATTCAGTAGTGTTTTCTCCGCTCTCATTCACCTGAAAATTATAAACGCATTACAGAACACGAACTATGTTGCATGTTTCGATACCCTCCGTATTACGCCTCCTGGTATGTCGTTCTTAAGCCTGGCTACCAATTCTCTGCGTGCAACGCCTTCTACCTGATCGTAATGCGCTGCGTGAAGACGTGTATAATGTCGGTGTATATTTTACCTCCTCACAGAATTAAATACTTTATGACATACAAGACACTGCAGACGACCATCCCTCAGAATGAATAGAAAGGCATCCTACAATAGAGGTACAGGGCTCCCGCGGCTAGTCGTAGTTGTCATTGAACACGGATTGTTGCGTCAGTTGCGGCTGCATGCGGCCAGGGGGCAGTGAGTTCGCTTTCCCCCTCCACGCGGGCTCTGAGCTGCCGCAGTGAGCGCTCCAGTTCCCTGGAGTTCGGTTGGAACAGCCTGCTCTAGATGATGGTACTGCCTCCAATTGTTTAAGTAAAGACTGCATGCAAAATAAAGACTTACATCCAGCACAGGCCGAGTCCCTTCCCTGCCAATCCCTAGGAAGAGGTGGTGGTCGGATGACTTAGATTAGTGGAGGTAGCCCAAGTGCCCTTTATTTCCCACCATTTTCTTAGATTAGTAGAGGTGGCCGTGGTGTATTGCATTGTCCTGATGAAATTTTAGCTTCCTGCCATTTTCTGTGGGAGGGGAGTGGAGGGAGTTAGGTTAGTGGAGGTAGCCCAATTGACCTATTTTCCCTCCAAAATTCAAACTTCCCGCCAAAAGCCGCCATCTTGGATGACGTCATCGCCGCCATCTTGGATAACGGTACTTCGGGCCGACGCCGGTCTGGTTTCCCCTCCTAACAAAATTCTGTTGTGTACTGCACAACTTTGTGAGGTTTAGAGATAGTAAAAAGTATGAAGATACTTTATATACTGCATCAATGGGTAATCTAAATACGTAGCATGCAGGAAGAAGGACACTTCAGCTTTGAATGTTTGAGATAAATTCACTGATTCCTTTGTGAATGACGGGCTTGTTGTGTGGCTAGATACAAAATTATGATTCTATGTACGTTCTTCATAAGTTCATTTTTGTTCAATAAACACCTGTTTACCAAAAATATTTTTTCCCCAATGCATCTTCATAATTTCCAAATATTATCCACCAACTCTTGCCAAGCTTGATTTTTGGCAGTTTTATTAGAATATTCATCTCTCTGAAGATCCCATAATGCAGGTTGTGTCTCAACTTCATCAATAAATAATTTAGTGTCGAAGCGATCCATTGCAAGCTTGTGGCACTGAGACGTCCGAACCGCAAGGTGCCCGCAACAAAACTAAACGATCTCATAGGATTCTATTTTCCGGCTGTTGAAATGCGGCTACCGCTCGATTGGACTAGCCGCGCGGTTACGTGTGAACCGTTACGACGATACTCAGGTAAATAGAACCCGACCGGGCACCGCGAGATTCTGTAACAGCGCGATTATCGCCATGTCTGAACACGGCCTTAAAGCTCACTACAACGACGGCGGTCAACTGCTTCCTTTCGGCGCTCTACATGCCGTCCCCGACTCACACTTACGGTAGTAGTCAGCCATGATCGGGGCTATCGGACGCAACTAACGTAGGCGGCGGCCACATAGCCGTGGCGTGAATAGGAAGGAACGCTCCGCCCGCAAGGCTGGGAGGCCGGGCGCCAACGCGCAGATTCCGAGATTGGCACAGTATGCGCCGCCATCGTCGAGTTCAGCAGAAGGTCCGCTGTGTATCTTGGATGTAACAAAGTCAGTGACACACTTGTCTGTGTTTCTCTGGAAGCTTCGGCTTGAGTCATCCCTTTCTTCCAAACCATACCTCTCGGTCGTTCTGAAATTCTACACCCCTGAGTTTGGGAGAGAGGGGGTTCTAACAAAACTTACCCTGACGTAATTAAGCAGTGGCATGTGGCATATGTGCGCAAATAGAATACAAACACTAGTTTTTAGTCAGAATTAGTTTTTTCTTATAGGTTTTAGCAGATATGTAGAATACCTCGAAGTCTAGCCTAGGCTTAAAGGTGATAGTCTGATGCTAAGTTCGCAAAGTCAATGAACGTGTTGTCACGAGAATAACTATAATTATTGTTGTGGTTACGAACATTGCATTCGAAGAACCATTTATGTCTGCTGCTTTCATGGTGGTAGTATCAAATGCTTCAATTAGTCTCGCAAAACGATGAGCATTTAATCTGTGAAAATTACAGTGGCGTAACTATTCAAACTGCATGCGCAAGGCATCAATACAGAACACAACACAGCAATCTAAATAAATTTCTCGGGAGGAAGAATATTCAACACTGCAGTATACCACTACCAGTTATCTATGATTTTAGAGTTAGTGTAGGCATAGATAACATCACAGAGGCGTTTGAACTATCTGAATTACATTCAGGCAGAAAGTCATTTACAGATCCTCACACACAGATCTTGAAACAAATACAAGCTACCTTCCCAAAACATGCCCCTATTAAAAACTGCAAAATACATAAATATTTCCATCTTCATTATATTCTTACACTTTAACATTTCCTTTTAAGGTAAAAGTCACGTTGTAGAGCCCTCCACGTTCTTTCATTTCTCATAGGCCATGTGATATGCATCAAACTACTCGTCGGATGCATGTCCATGATCTAATATACATTCTCTGAATTTACCTTCCAAGTTTAGTTTTTATGAGGAAAGGTTCGTCAAATATGGCAAAATGCGTTATGTATAGCGCTAACATAAACATTAGGTAATGCAACAGGTCAGTCTTTTACCATAACCATTATTAAGCATTCACATCGCTGGCTTCGGCAACTCACAACCAACCTACCATGTAATTGGATTGGTCGTTCCAAAAAAGTCATGAACGACAAAAGTAAAATTTTAAAAGGGAGGGCAAAACTTCCCACAGCATAAACCATTTATACATTTATTGGTATTTAAATGTCTTGAAGGATTGTGTAGCATTGTGTATTTTTATTTTGTAGTTTACAGTTCAGCATGAAAGTAAGTTTAAAATTTGCAGACTCATGACATTTCCCAATGAACAATTATTAGTTATGATAAATGACTGCTACATTTGAAAACATGTAGATTTTATTACAAAATCAGTAAATATGGTGAAGTGCAAACTCAAAGGTGACTCCTTTTGTTTTATTCACATTTTGAGCTCAAGCGCACTTCATATAACAATGCTGCAGCAAAACACAAAAACAAGTTGATCTTCTTCATCATCATCATCATTGTGTGTTCCCCTGCTATTGGCCACTCTTGCTGTTGCTCATAAAATTCCATATACTGAGGTGTAATATACCTTTTTACTTTCAACATATCTTGTATATTTTTCGCAATTATAGGCACCCACTTTTAAGGACATGGTAACTCACTGGGAAGAACAGGATCCTTAGGGAAGCTGTAAAGGAGATGAAATATCTCTGAGACAGCACCATCAGTGAACTGCTCTGTTTTCACTTGTCAACAATAATGTCCATAATACTCAAAACTCATCCATTTAGAAGGGGAAATTTTCCCATGCTTGATTCAGAGAGGTAAGAGTATTTAAAATAGACAGGCCACCAATTTTTAAGTGCTAATATAGCAATATGATCAGCAGTTCCTACAGACAATTTACTTGATGCCTTTTGCTTCATTATTGCATAATCTTCAAATATATAGGTCCTGTCACGATGGCTCACCAACTTCTTTATAGTTCCATCTTTATCGTTTGGTACAAAGTTATGCCAATTTATAGAGAAGTAATGTTTCATCTTCTTCTATGTCCCTGTTGATGCAAGTGTTAAACAAAATAAAAAATTGTGTCTTAGTCAAGGCAGACCCTCTCCAAAACAAATCCATTTGTAAGTAAACATGGACAGAAGAGCTTCAACCTCAAGAAGATTATCTCATCACATTAGCTGGTTACATACTTGACCATTTCACAGTTTAATATTTCATGAGAAGTGCAAGCTTTTGGTCATACTTCACTTCTCAGTTATTTGCTCCTCATTGCGGACATAGTGGTGTACACTACATACAAAATTCATGTTATTAATCAATGCCTATTTAAATCTTTTCTAATCGGATGTACAATAACATTATTCTGCTTATCTCTGCTCTTTCCATTATTCCCAGGTCTGATGAGAAAATATTCAGTAATTCATTCAGTATAACTTCGCTCTATCTTCATAAAGACATCACGAATCCAGGACCATACCAGAAACTCTACAAGATTGCACAATCAAACTATCTGCACCAGCTCCATGTACCATGTTGGGGCGACTACTGAGGATAGGCCATGAATGATACCCAAGAGTATTATTTTTTAATTTTGCCTTCTTCTGCAAATTAATGAGTCTGGTAACTATCGATAGTAGTACCTTAAGTAGTACACTCTAAAATAATGATATGATTTACATTCCACTGAGTATACTCATTGTCATATATTATATATTTATGTGGATTTCGCTTGCACCCTCATGTGTTCGAGTTAATGTTGTGAGAACTTATCAGTTGTTGTGGGGACTTATCAGTATGTAGGCAGTTCAGTAACATTAATGTGATCACTTATGTTCGATGCCAGGGTGCAATAGCCACTCTCACACGGCAGGTAGCAGCATTAGCAGTGCAGGATATATAACGGGTGTCAATGGGACATGGAAAACAGTGCAGCTGTTGACGCAGTGGAGCAATTTATATGACATCCAAACGGACATAATCATTGGCTTTTGGACCAGGAGTGAAGGTGTCAATCCAGGGTTCTCAGTAGCGCCACAGGCAGCGCCAGACATGGATCTCTGCTAGCGTGGCGACAATGCTTATGTGCCCTCTTCAGTTGTCATGACAGGAACGGACATCCCGATAGACTGCCACTGTGCTTTGGTAATGCTCAAGGCTTGGACCCAGGCCTTCCTTAATTGAAAACGACTGTCCTTATTTATTAGTCCATCATGGGACTTCCACAGGATGCAGCAGAAGAATTACAGTGTAGAACATGCCATACACTTACCAGGGCCGTTGCACCAAAGCCAAACATCTACAAGGAAGAGAGAAAAGCACTTAAGTGGCTCTAAGAAGATGCTGAAACAGTTATCGTCCCAGCAGACAGAGGGAATTGTATAGTCCTGCTACCACATCATGTTTACAGTAAAAATTGTATGACCTATTAGGGATCAACACATACGAAGAATATCTTATCAACATAGTGAAGAGAAAAACCATCAACCTTGTCCAACACATATTCCGAGACAAGATTACAGTGAAGAAACTTCGTCCATGAGCAGCTACACCGCCTAGACTTTATGGACTATCTAAAGACAACAAGCGAGAAATACCTCTTCATCAAGTTGTTAATAACAAGGATTCACCAAAATATGAATTAGCGAAACACTTGATAGCAGTCCGACTGGGCCAGTAAGATCTCATGGCGAGCTTCGATGCTGTATCTCCCTTTACAACGATACCTCTGAAAGATTCCATAAGCCTCATAGGAGAAAAGCTTGGGCCACAACTAATGAAACAGTTTGGATCCATGCGTTCATCAACCTACTATGTATTCGATGGAAATCATTACAAACAAACAGACAGAGTAGCGATTGGCTGCCCATTATCACCAGTGATGGCCAATACGTGAAGGCTTCTCAAGAAGAAGCCCTGAAGTCAACAGTCTACAAGCTCTCGTGTTTTTTTAGATTTGTAAACGATACATACGAAGTCTGGCCATGTGGTCGACGTCATCTACAAGACTTCCTGGAGCAGATGAATTCGATGCACCAGAACACCAAATTCACGATAGAGATAGCAGAAAACGACGAACTCCAATTTATGGATGTGTTCGTTATGCGAAGACCAGATGGCACACTAGGACACAATGGCTACCATAAACCGACACATAAAGATTTGTACTTGATGCCTCCAGCTTTAATACTGCTTCACAACGAGAAGGTGTCCTAAGCACACTACAACGACAGTCTAGCAGATGAACTGCATCACTTACAGGCAGTGTTCCATACAATCAGTTCAGCAGCCACCAGATACAGTGTGCCTTATGAATGAAGCCGAGACCACAGCCTGCTGAAGATCAAAATAGAGCAGTTGCAGGAACGATTATTCCAAATGTCACCCTTGGAGATATTAATGCACAGATTAGCAAAGGAAAAAGTATAATGAAATTGTAGGAAACAATCCCACCCGTTATGAAACAAAAAGAAATGGCATCAGGCTAATAGAACTATGACAACCACATAATCTAATTCTTAAATCTACAGAACAAAAAACATGTGCATCCGCAAATCCCAATTTAGGGGAATTCCCACTTAACTGTTTAGCAATTAGTGATAAGTTGACATTATGCAAAGAAATTTTGAATATTAGAGTGCTTAAGGGTGAAAACGTGGACCATTATCTGTAGAAAAACAAGTTTAAACTCACCCTTAGCAGAAAATACAAAATAAAATAAATTAAAGGCCAGAAACACAGCACGAAAAACATATTATGTTCAGGTGACTTTGCATAGGCGACAGAAAACATCCAGACTCAAAGCTGGGAAAATGTCAAGGAAATCTCAGTTAACAAACCTGAACAAATAGTACCCAAAAATAAAATCAGAACACATACATAGTGGTCAATGCAGTGTGATACATACATTGCAACAAGAAACCAGGCTTGGCAACAATGTAAATCACAAAAAACAGAGGAACACAGATTAAACTGCACTACAGTTACGAAAAGGCAGAAAATAATATAAAAAAGGTTAATAAGGCATGTGGAAACAAAACTCTCTACCAAACTGATGTAGACTTTACCAAAAGCAACACATAAAGCTTCTACAGAATTTTCAAGCAAAAACTGTCAAAACATAAAGCACCAAGTCTTCACTTTTGAGATGCTAATGAGAAAGTTGCCACCAACATTAGAGAAAATTGTAAAATATTAGCAGAATACTTTGAGAAACTCTTGCACTGTGAACCTATTTTCGAAAAATTTGTATTCACTCCAAATAATTCTGATAAACCAGTTTCAGAACCACTAACATTTGAATAATTACAACAAAGTTTCAAAATGAAACAATAATAAAGCACCAAGTCAAAATCAAATAGTGGCTACCTATGTGAAAAATAATAAAAAAGCCATTAAATCCCTTCAGTGTCTTCAATTAAATTTGAGAAGAAGAAGAAGAAATCCCAGTAGAGTGGAAAAAAGGTCTCATCCACTCTCTTCACAACAAAGGCTTCAAAACAGACCTAAACACTTGCTGAGGAATAAAATTGCTGGATATATCTCATAAGATTCTTTGAAAAGTCCTTTTAAACAGAACAGAGCCACAATTAGACCACGACAGGAAGGGTCCAGAAAGGGTAGATCATATTCTGAACAAATACTGCACCTCAAAAACATTATGGCATATCAGAACTGAAGAACAAAGAGTTATATTATTTCCTTCACTGATTTTAAGTAGGAATATAATTCAATTGATAGATAATGTCTAACATCGGTATTAGGAGAACTGAGTTTGGGTAAGAAAACAACAAATGTAATAAAAAGCAGAATTATGAATAGGTTTTCAAAAGTTAAATTCATGGGTGAGACATTAAATCCATTTGAATAATTGTGTGTAAACTACCGATTTTATAACATCTGAATCTTAGGCATCGTCTATGACAAATAATATACAACTCACATTAATGTGGAATCTGTCATGTAAAAATCAACAGATTCAGTAGCCACTCAATACTTGCAAAGTGATCCTTTTTTACTCATACACAAATATCTAGAGCCAACAGTGGAACCATATTGGCTTCAATAGTTTCCTGGACATGATATCCACCAATGCTGACTTCTTAAATTCATTTCATTGCAACTGAATAATTGAAAGGATAAGATACGAATTTTAAAGCGAATGTACAGCCTTATTCTTTACACGCTTTTGCTAACGCAGGACAGACTGAATAACATGGATGCAGCCATCAGATTTTCCTCAAATATATCGTAATGAGAATAAAACTGACAGGTCTACTGTTCACAAAAGTTAGTATACTCCATTCAGTCCTAACTTTTCTTTTAACTATTTCAATTCAAGTCATTATTTGAAATAACATTAGGATAAAAAAAGGTTCATAGTAAAATTTCCAAATAATGGTATAAATCTTTATTCCACTGCATACTTTTTCATGAAAAATTGTACATTTTTACTATACAAATATGGGATCATTTTCTACAGATATACGCTGACAACTAAAGGACATAAAATAAAAGCAGAATCCCTTAACTACAGTGTGGCAAATTCCTCCAGTGTGGTAGTAACAGTTTCCTTGAGGAAAGTACAACACTTATTTGTAAGCAGCAGCATTAGTAGTCATACATGAACTTTTACTGCAACAGATTATTGACTGATAATAGGAACGAATTGGTAGATGATATATTGGCCATGACATCTTGGTAGATGATTGTTGCAGTGTCTGTGTGTTTATGGGTTGCATTTTTTCATATGACTTGTCAAGCCAATGGCAGCATGGCATCTCTTGCCGCAATTCTCACAAGTGTATCTGATGCTGAGGCAGGAGCAGTGGTAGCATTGCGAAGCTTTTTCTGCCTTAATCTGCCTAACAAGCCTTCATCATTCTTTGACATTTCAGATGATATATCATCACGCCACGAATTAAAGAAACGAATATTTAAGCCTTTAGCAAAAATGTGCAGCCTCAGAGGAACTAAGCCCTCAAAAATGTTCCACAGTCATATGATCAGAACAGAAAGGCATCTTATGCAATAAGCCCCACTAATGCAGAAAGCTGTAAAGTGAAAGTCACAGTATTACTCTACAAGTCTCTAGCAAGTGAAAACCGATTTTTTTTCAGACAGACTTGGGTTAACTTATCTTGCTGACAAACTGGGAACCAGCGCAGCTGCAATCTCCCTTGACGTCTTGCTAAACATTCAATGTAAATAAAAAACTTTGCCACGACTCAAAGCATTTTATTTCACTATTGAGTCAGAGCATATTATGTTTTGTGACATAAATATGTATTATATTCCTTAAAGTGTGAACACATCTACAACAAAATTTAACTTCTTTCTAGACCAAATTTTACAATTCATCTGACTAAATGGAATACGTTCCAAGAATTCCCAACATTCCAACACTGCTAGCACTCACACCACTTGAAAAACACCTAATTATAGTCATAAGGGGAGCCGGAACGATCCATCTCCTCCATGTTAATTTTAGCAAATAGAAGGAACATTTTTTCTAAAACCATTAAACATATTGCTCTGAAATTTGGACTACATGTTCAGTGAATATTTCTCTACAAAATTATAATTCCATGTTAAGAAATATTTATTGGTTTTGGTTTTACAATTTTTTTAAACAGGTGCTTATTTTTTCTTTACAATTTTGTACTTTTTCTTCTACAACTCTTGAATTATACAATATTTTTTTTACAATTTATTACAAAAATGAAGGAAAAGAAGTAAACAACATTGTGTATAAATTTCATTGATATCCTGTTAGCAGTTTTTGAGAAAATTTTAAGGTTACGGAAAATGGCTTCCAAAGATTTTTAATACAGTCCTGTCCCATATGATGGATTATCAGCATCCTCTTCTTTTTCCAGTGTTAGTTTCCTTTTCACTGCTCTTTTCTTCCATTTTGCTGCATGTTGTAGGCTTTTGTCTCTTCTTCCTGTAACTCTTAGTCTTTCTTCATCAATTAGGAGCATTGTGGAAATGGTGTCGTGTCCTGGTTGGAAACCTAAAAGTTTCACCACATTGCATTTGATAATGTTTCCTTCTTTGTATGTAGCCACTGCATCATACACTCCAAAATGCAATGTTTTTATCTGTACAAACAATCTTTTGGGAATCCTAATCCAAATTAAATTATTTACACTTTCATTTGGATTTTGTGTTTTCTCACATAAACATTTTTCCAATAAACTTGGCTGTGATAGATCTCTGAATATGGACTTAATTACATCAATTACAGCATTTGGAAAACTGTTTTCAAGGACATATTCCTTTCCTGATTGGTACTTACACCATGAGTCATTACCTGTGGGGAACAGTGCCTGTTGTGGGTGCTCATTTGTTGATGCAGTATGAAAAAATAATTCCCATACTGCTCTCCTCATATGCTCAATGTTTCTTGTATTCTGCCTAATTGCACACCCATAATACCCCTGCAATCTATTAATTGCTTCATATGTCAATCTTCCTCTTCCTCCAAGGGTCTTGCCATCACTAAGCTTCTGGAATCCTAATGTCTGCTTTAGTTTGCGCAAGAGAGCCCCCATGTGCTTCTGCACATGTCCAATGCACTCCTGTTGTATAATGTGAGTTTAATTGCCATAAGGTTTGAGTTATTCTACAACTTTATATCCCTTAGAATCGCCATCTCTTAGATAGTTAGTGTATTGTACATTATAACACTCTTGTGATCTGGAAAAAATTGCTTTCACTCCCTCTACTTCTATTGCTCCACTCGCACAGTGAAAACTTGCTTCACAACTTTCACTTTGTTCATCCTTGGTACTGCCCCTACATCTACAATGTTTTGAGAGAAAAGCAACATCAATTACTTTACAACTGTCTCCACTGGTAGCTGTCACAACTCCATTTAGAGATTTATGGCCTCTATGTTGCCATGATCCATCTAAAGCAATAGTTTAATTTCTACAATTCCCATTATCTGTCTCAGTTTCTTCAACAGCTGTCTTCATTGTTGCTTGAGCAATGTCTTCAGCAGAAGATCCCACCAATTCATTATAAAATCCAAACTTGTTTGGTGGTTTTGGCAAGTTCATAATTCCACATAACATTGTCCCTGCAGCACTGCCCTTGCCAATGCAGCGCAAGCCATACACTAGCCTAACATTTATATCATACTCCTTCTTTCCACTATTACCACTATGAGGAATACTGTTAGAATTAGAAAACGAAACTTCTGCAGCACATTTGTTACACTTCAATAACATTTTACATGCCAAACCAATGTGTGAAGTTATTTTAAATTCCAGTCCTCTTTCTTTGCAAACTTGGCATAATACGTTATGTTTCAAAATATTAGAGGACAAGGAATTGTTAATTATTTCATTCACATCATTACTGTCACTAACATAGTTTTCAACTTTTTCTTTGCCACAAACTTTCTTGCTGGAAGAAGTTCTATCACATTCATTTGGAGTAGTCGGTGAAACAGTCTGAGCAGCATCTCCCTTCAAAACAACAAAAGATTTCTTCTTCCACTCATTGTGCCTTTTCTTAAACACTTGATTGCTGAAATGGGGCATATTGATATTCACAAACCAAATACGTAAAACAGTTACGAGCAAAATTCGTCAAATACGCAAAATTGAACAGCTAAACAACACAGAGCAAACTCCACAAGCCAGCACACACGGTATAGCGTTTATGCTTACCGATATGAACAGTCACTTGTCACAGAGATAAAGCCATACAACGTTGGAAAACAAAATACTGTCTAATTCCGCAAAGATACCCTGCTTGCAGCCAGCGAGCGGCGCCATCAGAGGTGACAGCAAGTCGCTACAACCGTTTACGCGCCACGTCAACTTTGCAGCGATAAAAAACACACTTAGAATTCACTTAGAAGGGTGAAACTTGATTTATGTTATTCAGAAAACTCCAAATAATTTTATAATGAAAAATCCGAAAAACGTTAATTTTGTCATTTTCATCTTTCCAGTTCCCCCTAACTAAATGAACATTGTTGAGGGATAGACACATTTTATTAGGCTCTGTAGTGTTCCTCAGTAAAAATATGCCACAATCTGTTTTCAATGTTCTGTCAAACGTTACATTATAAAAAGTACAGAACAGCTAGCAAGCTCCAGAACTAATGAAATCTTCATTTACAAAACCTATGCATCTCTTAAAAACCTTTATCTGATTTGGATCCTGAAACATGTTCAGAGCCCTCTCACAGAAGCTTTCTTATCTGTCACAGTCTTTATCTGTGAAGAGAGAAGAATGTTTTATACACCATCCGATCATATGTAGAATATGAATTATTATGAAGAAGACATATTTGATCTATGAATTTTCTAAATATCAATATTTAAATTCATATAAGCCCTGACCTTGTCTTTCAGCCGTTGCAGAACACTTGAAGAATTCTGTACTTAGCAGCTCAAAATGTTTAAAAAAGAGCTGCACTTGAAGAAGCCTTTCAATAGTAATTTTAGTATTATTATGTTACTATAGCACAGCTGTGTAATGTGAAGACATTGCTAATTACGCATATAAAATTTTTTTCAGATTTTCTTTAGATTTATATTCCTTTCCTTTTGTTCATGTGGGCATTTCTAATTGCGATTATGTAACATTCTACTGTGGTTTTTAAATGTAAAGATGTAATTGTGATTTTTTCGTTTGCCAATGGATAAGTATGTTTCTCACTTTGTACCTGTGGAAAAGTTTGTAAAGTTCTCTTTTGGAATATTATTAATTGTGAAAAATGCAGTCACTAACATTTATAAAGATTTATGTAATTTACGATAACGATATAACATCTATAGACAGGGGACAGTGATAGTGATATCGATAGTCGAAAGGTTGCTGTGCAGTAGAGGGGATGGTGTAGGGTGTGTCTGTGAAGCGTGCGCGGGAAAACAGCACTGTGTTTCATGAAAAGCATACGTAATTGTATGGACAGTGATACCGAACTATCAGATTGTTAATTCTCTTTACCACTGTGGTATGTAATGCCATCGGCAGCGAACTTTAAGAGCAAATAAACCGGACTGTGAAAGTGCGGCTAACAATACTTTGTTGTGGCCGACAGGAACAGTGCTTTTATGCGAATGAACTTTGCTGGTATTGGTTTTAGGAGGTGGAACTGTTGTCTATCACATTCTATCAAGCCGCGAAAGTGAAGACTATAATTAACTGTGAAATATATGTGACTTTCAGTGACGTTGTCGAAGTTTGAAATGCGAGAACAGAGTGGACCTTGCTTACGGTGTGCTTCACACACAAGAACAATTCTATGAACTGTGTATTTGTGGCTAAGACTATATGAATGTGACGAACTGTGTAATTATGGACGATAGCGTCACGGACAGTGCGTAAAGTGTAAAAATGGGCGATGTCTACGTAATGTACTTTGAAAGAGAGGACATGTCAACTACGGTCGAATACTGGCGTCTTGTGGTTTGTTAATCACCACAGGGTTAATGATGCAGCTGTGCCGGAACTTTATTTGCGTTTCACCGGAGAAGATTAAACAGCGGAACTGCCTGTATCCTGCTCTCATCATCGTAACCCGCCGACATCGTGCTGCCCAACGCAACGCTTCGTATCCAACAAAAAGTTAAGCGATTTCGCCGAACGCTATCCCCTGACCTAGAAACTTTATTTCTCTATTAAAAGTATAAGAATTGCAGACTCTATTTAAATAAATTCTTTGTTTAGTTCATGTTTGCTTTCTGCTAACGAAAATAAAATTACAATCAGTGAATTAAAAGTTGCTTGGTAGTCATTGTTGAAACACCAGTAAATACAAACTTCTTCCTCTCATTAGAACTAATTCTCCTTGCATGTCAAAATTATTGTAGTTATTTTATGTAGTTTCATGTATTGTTATGAGATTAGATACATTTTGGTAATAAATAACTAAACAATAAGAAACCAAACCTAAACCATCTCATCCTAACAAAATTCTAATCAAATTAGGACTAATAATAAAAGAACCTATAGAAAGAATAAATATTAAAACAATAATAATAAAACGATTTATATTCTTTTCGACCGATATATAATCCTCTCTATAATAATCTGTCATGTATCTAGTCTCACAACAATGTATCTAATTTGTCGCGAAATATGGCTTCGCGCGAAAATTCCTTGCTTTCTGACCAATAACGTAAAAGCTGCTATTCCCATATTGGTGCATTTCCTGACGTGAGCAGGAATTATAAATGTTAGCTGTCAAATCACGTGGGGGCTGTTTACCCAGTAATAAAAGATTTTGATATTGTATTGCTACGAGTCGTAGTATTAAGAGACACTGGTTGTACTCAAAAGTGGGTAGATGTATGGCGAAACCCCCAGTGTTCATGCGATTATTAACAGTATTGTGTGTGATTCACGATATTTTGTCACTTTTTCTAATTACTTTCAGATATTGTCTTAGATGTCTTTGAAGTTTCAGAGAATATATACACAATTTTGTCGGTTGAGGTTAATTTCAGAGCACTTTCTCATGAATAATAGAGTTTTCAGTCCATAAACAAAGTGGGATCATGACCAATTGAGAAGTATAACAAAGAGTGTGGTTTCCCAACTAGAATTTTGGATGACTTCACAGTTCAGATTTTGATAATTATTTTTCTTGTGGGTTGAGGTCATCACATATGGCGCCGTGTTGTGACAGGACAGTGTTTTAGTAATACTGTCATTTTGAACATGTCAATCTCAGGATCGATGTTTGAATTTTGGAAGAGTGAAAATTGTATTGTTTTGCTGTGTGTGAGTTACCTCTTGTAGACAAAATGACAATCAAAGAAGATGAGCATGTAGCGAGTTTCAAGGTGTGGAAAAGTGAGCAATGAAAAAGTAAAGAAGAAGAGTTCGTTATGGAAAAGGTAGATAAAGGATTAGACATTAAAGTGGAACCAGGTGTCAGAAGGGAAGCAGATGAGAAGGGAGGAGTGGAAAGTATGTTAGCATTCCTGTTGATGAAAATGGAAGGAATGAAAACAGAAGTGAGTGGAAAGCTAGAAGCTGTCAGCAAATCAAGGAGAAAATGGGTGAAGAAACAGAAAAGCTAGATGAAAAGTTTGAAAAACGTCTGAGGGGATTTAAACAGGAAATGGAAGAAGGGTTGGAAAGGAAAATCTTGGGCTTTAAGACAGAGGTTGATAAAGAGTTTGAGAAGCCTAAAGATGACGTTAAAGAGACTTTTAACGAGACAGAGTTTGAGTTAAATAAGAAGCAAGAGAAGTTTGAAAACATCTTAAAGGAAAGTGTAGAATGCTTGGATAAAAACATTAAAACCCAAGCTACTGAATGTATGAAGGGGAAGGATGAAATTAAAGATTATTGCAAAGGAATGTTCCGTGATTACAGACAAAAGACTACAGCAGAAGCGGAAGATATTAGAGAGACCACTGCTAAGATTGAGAATTGGGTAGGGAGTTTAGAAAAGACAGTACAGGGTAAGCACTTTACTGCATCACCAGTAATAGTGTAGATAAGGGATGGTGGTAGTTTCAATAATATAGTTTTTGATCCTAATGGAGATGTACATCCTGTGTCTTTTGTAAATAGTTTGAGAAGTCAGTTTACTACAGATTGGACAGGAAAGGACAAACTAAGGAGGGCAAGTGCTTGTTTAAAAGGGGAAGGTTTAGATTGAGGAGCTGATGCACCAGAAAAATATGAAACATTTGAGGATTTTGTGTCAGCGTTTTTGAAAGAATACTGGTCGAAAGAAAAACAAAGTGATGTCATAGAAGCTTTTAAGACGGCCCCATGGTATGATAGGAGGAGTAGGGAGAATATGAGAGAATATTGTGAGAAATGGATAAGTAAACTAAAACATTTGGACAGCCCATGGAGTGACAAGGATACTATAGAAGTATTGATAGGGAAATTGCCTCCTAATAGAATATGTGGGTTGATAGGAAATGTTAGTACTATCAAAGACTTTCTGAACAGAGTGAGGGATGTGGATAGGTGGCAAGTGGGCTGTTCATTTAATGAAAATAGACATGTGGATGGTCATTATGATAATCAGGATAGAGTAGGGAGAATGAACCAAGTAAATATTAGAGGTAGGGGAAGAGGCCGAGGAGATTTTACAGGAAATAGCCAAGGTTATCAGACAGTAGTGGAATCACGAGAGGGAAACGGAACCCCACTACAGTGAAGGCCCGTGCTGGAGTGGGTCAAAGGTTAGGGCCTATTGAATTTTCAAATCACTATGGTAATGTAAGGGATACAGTGATGGGTAATAGTATTAGTAATGATTATGGTGATAGGGTGTGTAGTCATCATGGTCTGGTGATGGAAGTAATTGGACCTGAGGTTAATGGTGAAGGTGGTAAGGAATTAGGGGGCTCATGTATGGAGAGATTTTCCCAGATGTATGAGGGAGTCAAAGAATATAAAAGGCAGTCAAAGGGAGTGATAAATGAAAAGAAAATATTTCAAAATGCAAGTGGTAATAGTGAAAGGGAGAGTATGAGTAATGGTTGCAGTATGGGAGGAGAGAAAGAAAGTGGTGGAAGGGGTGCTTTCCATGCATGTGATGATTTAAGGAAAGATGCTAAGCTAAGAGAAAGGTCAATTTCTGAGGTCAATGGAGGGGTGATGAATACACATGCCTTGAGCCATAAAGAGAAAGTAAGTTTTTATTTTTCACAGAGATGTAGGAATAGCAGTTGATGATGAGGAGGAAGTAGGTGTTTGTGCTCTTCAGACATGTTTAGAAGGAAAAGAAAGTTCAAAGTTGAATTGTGATGGCTGGGCTCTTAATGACATTGAGCAGTATTTGTTATGTGAAGAAAGTAGTGATGATGGTGATAGGATTAAGCAACCTTTTGTGACAATTGGAATGTATGGCAGGGAGAAAAAGCTCTCTTGGACACAGGTAGTGAAATTAGTGCTATTCCTGAAAGTTTATTTAATAACATAAAGGAGCATAATGAAGTGATGAATGTACCAGTAGTAGGTTTGAAGATAGTGGGTGCTACAGGGAAATTAAGCAAGGTAATTAAACACCAAATTATTTTGGAATTTGAGATTGGGGGCATAGGTTTAGTGCATAATTATTTGTAGTACCCGGGTTAACAGTGAATATTATATTGGGCATGGATTGGTTGACAGAGTGCAAGGCGGAGATAAATTGTGGAGAGAGTTTTGTTAATTTTGAGAGTGATGGGTCAGGGATCAGTGTGAAGTTTGATGGATTGGTGATAGAGAAGGACCGATTGTTAGGGTATTTAAAAGTGAAAATGATGCCTGTAGTAACTACTTTGGGTGATGATAAGCTGAATTTGGAGTATAGGAGTGAGGAGGATACAAGTGGACTTATGGACGAATTGAAGAACCAAATGTCTAAAGTTGAAGGGTTAAATGAATGCCAGAAAGAAGAATTGAGAGAAGTCTGACATGCCAGGAAGAGTAAAGAATTATGAATGTAAGCTGGATATCAAACCGCATGAACCTTTTTCGAAATAACCTTATTCCATACCATTTGCACAGAGGGAGGCAGTAAATAAAGAAATTGAGAGGATGTTGAATTGTGGTGTTATAGAGAGAGGGAAGATTGAATATAATTCACCTGTGGTCATTGTGGGCAAGAAAGATGGTAGTGGGAGACTAGTTATTGATGCCAGGATGTTAAACGAAGTGATAAGGAGAGAAACTGATAGGCCAGCGTGTATGTAGAGAATGTTACAGAGGTATCACAAAGTAAACTATCTTAGTAGTCTCGATCTGATCTGCGGATACTGGCAGGTGCCACTTTCTAAGAAATATAGGAAGTATACAGCATTTTTGGTAAACGGGAAATGATATCAATACACTGTTGTCCCATTCAGGCTAAATATTAGTGTGTTTGTATTTATAGAAGCCATTGATCAAGTATTAGGACCAGAGTTGAGTTCAAAACTAACATTAGTTGCCACTGAGTTATGGGAAGAACATTGTTGTTTATTAAATGAGTTGTTTCAAGCCTTAAGGAAAGGGGGCATGACCCTGAGACTCCAAAAGTGTGAATTTGTTTGCAAAGAGATAAAGCTTTTGGGTAGGATTTTGTCAACTACTGGTATTAAGATGGAGCTAGACAAAATGAAAGCAATCAAAGAGTGTCCATCCTCAAGAAATAGAAAAGAGTTGAAATCATTTTTGGGTATGTGTAATTTTTACTGGAATTTTGTGCCAGGGAAAGCTTTTAATATTCCATGACTGAACCAATTATTGAGTCCTAAAGTGAACTATGTTTGGACAGAAGAGTGTCAGAAAGCCTTTAATGAACTTAAGGAAGCTTTGAAAGAGGAAAAAGATTTTACACCATCCTGATCTTAGTAAACTATTCTGTTTGGGGACTGCTTCGAGTGGGTACGGTATGGGAGTGGAATTGTTTCAAAATTTTGGGGATGAGGAAAATGAAGATCATAGGACCATAGCCTTTGCAAGTAGGTCATTGACCAGGTATGAGAGAAATTACACTGTGACTGAGTGTGAAGCATTGGCAATAGTTTGGGGATTTCAAAAGTACAGAGATTATCTATGGGGGAATAAAACTGTCGTATAAACTGATCACAGAGCCCTTATATTTTTCAAAAAGTTTCAGCTGGTACATAGACAGTTAACAAGATGGACTTTGTTCTTACAAAAGTTTCCTTTTGAGACAAAGTATATTAAAGGTACACAGAACAAAGTAGCAGATGGTTTATCCAGGTTACCGTTGAGTGAAGGTAATGATACAGGGTATGATGTTGATGAAGAGCATGCAAAGTCGTTTTATATAAAAGGTGTTCAAGGAGAGAAGAAAATTGAAGGTATTTGCAAAAACATGGGAAGGTATCAGAATCAGGATGAAGTGTGGAAAATGGTGAAGCGTGAACTGGAAAGGAAAGATTGTAAAAATAAGTTGCCAAAGTATTACAAAATTCATAATGGAGTGTTGTTTAGACAAACTGATGAAAATTCAGAAGATTGGAACGTATGTTGGCCCCGTGGATATATAGATGAGATAATAGACTATATTCATTTGAGTTTTGGACATGTAGGTGCTAAGAAGTGTGTACAGAAATTGAGGGAATGTGTATCTTTTGACAACATGGTAAAGAGAGTGAATAACCGTATTAAGACATGTGACAAATGTCAAAGAGCCAAAGTTACTAACCAAACATGTAGGCTCCCTATGCAAAATATTAAACCGAATGATGTAATGGAAATGTTATCTGAGGATCTTTATGGTAAGTTACCAAAAACCAAGGGAGGTTTTGCATATATTTTTGTAGTGTTGGAGGTGTTTTCTAAATTTATAAAACTTTATCCGCTACCTGGAGCTACTGGGAAAGCGGTTTTGAGTAAATTGGAAGCTGATTATTTTGTGAAGTTTGGGAAACCTAAGGCCATATTATCCGACAATGCGTCACAGTTTGCATGTAAGAAGTGGAAAGAAGGCCTTACCAATCAAGGAGTTACAGAAATTTACACATCAACGTATCATCCACAAAGGAATCCAGTAGATCATTATATGAGGGAGATTGCCATATTCTGCTGTACTTATTGTACCAATACTCACAGTTCATGGGGAGAAATAATGGGGGACATTGAGGATGTAATGAATACTGTTGTTCATGAGGTAATGTGGTTTACTATTCAGCAGATTATGAAAGGTGAAAGACAAAAAAGTCTGGTGGAGGAAAAGTTATCTTTCCCTGCCAAGGAGGAATTGAGTTGGGGTGCAAAGAAGAAAAGGGTAAGAGAACTGTTAGAGAAGAAACTGTTGGAAAGAAAAAAATACATGATGATAAGGTGAAGGGTATTGATATAAGGATTGGAGATTTGGTTTTGGTCAAGACATATGAGAAGTCAAAAGAGATAAATAGTGAGATTTCTAAATTTTTTGATGTATACAAACGACCATTTTAGGTGGCTGGTATACCCTCCCCCCCCCCCCGAATGCATTCTATCTGATTTATATTTATGCCAAGTCCAAGAGGAAATTTGCCTTTAAGAATGTGGTTGATTTAAAACCATATAAGGCAAGAACAACAAACTAATACTTTTGCCCACTTGCTGCTGTCAGAGGAAATAAATTTCAGTGTAAAGATTTGATTGTGAACTGTAAATAAGAAGTAGTTTAAGAACAATTTCTTGTATACCATTATATAAATTTCTTTTTGAAACCAGATAGTTTTTTTACATGTTTTATGATGTGAAGAGTCAAGTAGTTATCAGATTCAACCAATCAGATGTGAGTTGTTATAGTAGCCTGAGGCTTTACTTATAAATTCTTCCAAAGACACTCCAGAGTGTGTGATGATAAGTAGTATATACAATTGTCAAGAATCTAGCAAGATTAGTCTGTAGCAGCATTGTATAGGTTTACTGCAATTATTTGTTCAGCCTAAAATTCTGTTTGTGCTGTAACTAACACGTGTCTTAGTTTTGGTCTTTACTATATGAAATGTAGTAAATAGTATATGAATGTTATATAGTATATATATAATATATATAGTATATAAATGTTAATTTGATTTGTTTGCTTTATGTCAGCATTCTCAAAGAATTGTGTAAAATGCTGTTTCATTGTTGTTAGGTTTATGTGTACTGTTATATGATGTATCCAGTTATTCACATCAAATATTCTGAATAGAAGTTTAAATACTTTAGGTCAATATATATACCCATGACATGACCTAGCTTTATGATGTTGGCTGTCTCACATGAGTCAATGACATTTTAACTTGAGAGGTTCCTGGGAAAATCTCATGATAAAATGGTGGGCATATATGAAGGCATTGCTAATTACGCATATAAAATTTTTTTCGTGGTTTTCTTTAGATTTATATTCTTTTTCTTTTCTTCATATGGGCATTTCTAATTGTGATTATGTAACATTCTACTGTGGTTTCTAAATGTAAAGATGTAATTGTGGTTATTTCATTTGCCAATGGATAAGTATGTTTCTTGCTTTGTACCTGTGGTAAAGTTTAAAGTTCTCTTTTGGAATATTATTAATTGTGAAAAATGCAGTCACTAACATTTATAAAGATTTATGTAATTTACGATAACGATATAACATCTATAGACAGGGGACAGCGATAGTGATATCGATAGTCGAAAGGTTGTTGTGTAGTACAGAGGATGGTGTATGGTGTGTCTGTGAAGCGTGCGCGTGAAAATAGTACTGTGTTTCATGAAAAGCATACGTAATTGTATGGACAGTGATACCGAGCTATCAGATTGTTAATTCTCTTTACCACTGTGGTATGTAATGCCATCGCCAGCGAACTTTAAGAGCAAATAAACCGGACTGTGAAAGTGCGGCTAACAATACTTTGTTGTGGCCGACAGGAACAGTGCTTTTATGCGAATGAACTTTGCTGGTATTGGTTTTAGGAGGTGGAACTGTTGTCTATCACATTCTATCAAGCCGCGAAAGTGAAGACTATAATTAACTGTGAAATATATGTGACTTTCAGTGACGTTGTCGAAGTTTGAAATGCGAGAACAGAGTGGATCTTGCTTACGGTGTGCTTCACACACAAGAACAATTCTATGAACTGTGTATTTGTGGCTAAGACTATATGAATGTGACGAAATGTGTAATTATGGACGATAGCGTCACGGACAGTGCGTAAAGTGTAAAAATGGGCGATGTCTACGTAATGAACTTTGAAAGAGAGGACATGTCAACTACGGTCGAATACTGGCGTCTTGTGGTTTGTTAATCACCACAGGGTTAATGATGCAGCTGTGCTGGAACCTTATTTGCGTTTCGCCAGAGAAGATTAAACAGCGGAACTGCCTGTATCCTGCTCTCATCATCATAACCCGCCGACATCGTGCTGCCCAACGCAACGCTTCGTATCCAACAAAAAGTTAAGCGATTTCGCCGAACGCTATCCCCTGACCTAGAAACTTTATTTCTCTATTAAAAGTATAAGAATTGCAGACTCTATTTAAATAAATTCTTTGTTTAGTTCATGTTTGCTTTCTGCTAACGAAAATAAAATTACAATCAGTGAATTAAAAGTTGCTTGGTAGTCATTGTTGAAACACCAGTAAATACAAACTTCTTCCTCTCATTAGAACTAATTCTCCTTGCATGTCAAAATTATTGTAGTTATTTTATGTAGTTTCATGTATTGTTATGAGATTAGATACATTTTGGTAATAAATAACTAAACAATAAGAAACCAAACCTAAACCATCTCATCCTAACAAAATTCTAATCAAATTAGGACTAATAATTAAAAAACCTATAGAAAGAATAAATATTAAAACAATAATAATAAAACGATTTATATTCTTTTCGACCGATATATAATCCTCTCTATAATAATCTGTCATGTATCTAGTCTCATAACAATGTATCTAATTTGTCGCGAAATATGGCTTCGCGCGAAAATCCCTTGCTTTCTGACCAATAACGTAAAAGCTGCTATTCCCATATTGGTGCATTTCCTGACGTGAGCAGGAATTATAAATGTTAGCTGTCAAATCACGTGGGGGCTGTTTACCCAGTAATAAAAGATTTTGATATTGTATTGCTACGAGTCGTAGTATTAAGAGACACTGGTTGTACTCAAAAGTGGGTAGATGTATGGCGAAACCCCCAGTGTTCATGCGATTATTAACAGTATTGTGTGTGATTCACGATATTTTGTCATTTTTTCTAATTACTTTCAGATATTGTCTTAGATGTATTTGAAGTTTCAGAGAATATACACACAATTTTGTCGGTTGAGGTTAATTTCAGAGCACTTTCTCGTGAATAATAGAGTTTTCAGTCCATAAACAAAGTGGGATCATGACCAATTGAGAAGTATAACAAAGAGTGTGGCTTTCCAACTTGAATTTTGGATGACTTCACAGTTCAGATTTTGATAATTATTTTTCTTGTGGGTTGAGGTCATCACATATGGCGCCGTGTTGTGACAGGACAGTGTTTTAGTAATACTGTCATTTTGAACATGTCAATCTCAGGATCGATGTTTGAATTTTGGAAGAGTGAAAATTGTATTGTTTTGCTGTGTGTGAGTTACCTCTTGTAGACAAAATGACAATCAAAGAAGATGAGCATGTAGCGAGTTTCAAGGTGTGGAAAAGTGAGCAATGAATAAGTAAAGAAGAAGAGTTTGTTATGGAAAAGGTAGATAAAGGATTAGACATTAAAGTGGAACCAGTTGTCAGAAGGTAAACAGATGAGAAGGGAGGAGTGGAAAGTATGTTAGCATTCCTGTTGATGAAAATGGAAGGAATGAAAACAGAAGTGAGTGGAAAGCTAGAAGCTGTCAGCAAATCAAGGAAAAAATGGGTGAAGAAATAGAAAAGCTAGATGAAAAGTTTGAAAAACAACTGAGGGGATTTAAACAGGAAATGGAAGAAGGGTTGGAAAGGAAAATCTTGGGCTTTAAGACAGAGGTTGATAAAGAGTTTGAGAAGCCTAAAGATGACGTTAAAGAGACTTTTAACGAGACAGAGTTTGAGTTAAATAAGAAGCAAGAGAAGTTTGAAAACATCATAAAGGAAAGTGTAGAATGCTTGGATAAAAACATTAAAACCCAAGCTACTGAATGTATGAAGGGGAAGGATGAAATTAAAGATTATTGCAAAGGAATGTTCCGTGATTACAGACAAAAGACTACAGCAGAAGCGGAAGATATTAGAGAGACCACTGCTAAGATTGAGAATTGGGTAGGGAGTTTAGAAAAGACAGTACAGGGTAAGCACTTTACTGCATCACCAGTAATAGTGTAGATAAGGGATGGTGGTAGTTTCAATAATATAGTTTTTGATCCTAATGGAGATGTACATCCTGTGTCTTTTGTAAATAGTTTGAGAAGTCAGTTTACTACAGATTGGACAGAAAAGGACAAACTAAGGAGGGCAAGTGCTTGTTTAAAAGGGGAAGGTTTAGATTGAGGAGCTGATGCACCAGAAAAATATGAAACATTTGAGGATTTTGTGTCAGCGTTTTTGAAAGAATACTGGTCGAAAGAAAAACAAAGTGATGTCATAGAAGCTTTTAAGAAGGCCCCATGGTATGATAGGAGGAGTAGGGAGAATATGAGAGAATATTGTGAGAAATGGATAAGTAAACTAAAACATTTGGACAGCCCATGGAGTGACAAGGATACTATAGAAGTATTGATAGGGAAATTGCCTCCTAATAGAATATGTGGGTTGATAGGAAATGTTAGTACTATCAAATACTTTCTGAACAGAGTGAGGGATGTGGATAGGTGGCAAGTGGGCTGTTCATTTAATGAAAATAGACATGTGGATGGTCATTATGATAATCAGGATAGAGTAGGGAGAATGAACCAAGTAAATATTAGAGGTAGGGGAAGAGGCCGAGGAGATTTTACAGGAAATAGCCAAGGTTATCAGACAGTAGTGGAATCACGAGAGGGAAACGGAACCCCACTACAGTGAAGGCCCGTGCTGGAGTGGGTCAAAGGTTAGGGCCTATTGAATTTTCAAATCACTATGGTAATGTAAGGGATACGGTGATGGGTAATAGTATTAGTAATGATTATGGTGATAGGGTGTGTAGTCATCATGGTCTGGTGATGGAAGTAATTGGACCTGAGGTTAATGGTGAAGGTGGTAAGGAATTAGGGGGCTCATGTATGGAGAGATTTTCCCAGATGTATGAGGGAGTCAAAGAATATAAAAGGCAGTCAAAGGGAGTGATAAATGAAAAGAAAATATTTCAAAATGCAAGTGGTAATAGTGAAAGGGAGAGTATGAGTAATGGTTGCAGTATGAGAGGAGAGAAAGAAAGTAGTGGAAGGGGTGCTTTTTATGCATGTGATGATTTAAGGAAAGATGCTAAGCTAAGAGAAAGTTCAATTTCTGAGGTCAATGGAGGGGTGATGAATACACATGCCTTGAGCCATAAAGAGAAAGTAAGTAATGAAGAAGATGTCAATGTTTTTATTTTTCACAGAGATGTAGGAATAGCAGTTGATGATGAGGAAGAAGTAGGTGTTTGTGCTCTTCAGACATGTTTAGAAGGAAAGGAAAGTTCAAAGTTGAATTGTGATGGCTGGGCTCTTAATGACATTGAGCAGTATTTGTTATGTGAAGAAAGTAGTGATGATGGTGATAGGATTAAGCAACCTTTTGTGACAATTGGAATGTATGGCAGGGAGAAAAAGCTCTCTTGGACACAGGTAGTGAAATTAGTGCTATTCCTGAAAGTTTATTTAATAACATAAAGGAGCATAATGAAGTGATGTATGTACCAGTAGTAGGTTTGAAGATAGTGGGTGCTACAGGGAAATTAAGCAAGGTAATTAAACACCAAATTATTTTGGAATTTGAGATTGGGGGCATAGGTTTAGTGCATAATTATTTGTAGTACCCGGGTTAACAGTGAATATTATATTGGGCATGGATTGGTTGACAGAGTGCAAGGCGGAGATAAATTGTGGAGAGAGTTTTGTTAATTTTGAGAGTGATGGGTCAGGGATCAGTGTGAAGTTTGATGGATTGGTGATAGAGAAGGACCGATTGTTAGGGTATTTAAAAGTGAAAATGATGCCTGTAGTAACTAATTTGGGTGATGATAAGCTGAATTTGGAGTATAGGAGTGAGGAGGATACAAATGGACTTATGGACGAATTGAAGAACCAAATGTCTAAAGTTGAAGGGTTAAATGAATGCCAGAAAGAAGAACTGAGAGAAGTCTGACATGCCAGGAAGAGTAAAGAATTATGAATGTAAGCTGGATATCAAACCGCATGAACCTTTTTCGAAATAACCTTATTCCATACCATTTGCACAGGGGGAGGCAGTAAATAAAGAAATTGAGAGGATGTTGAATTGTGGTGTTATAGAGAGAGGGAAGAGTGAATATAATTCACCTGTGGTCATTGTGGGCAAGAAAGATGGTAGTGGGAGACTAGTTATTGATGCCAGGATGTTAAACGAAGTGATAAGGAGAGAAACTGATAGGCCAGCGTGTATGTAGAGAATGTTACAGAGGTATCACAAAGTAAACTATCTTAGTAGTCTTGATCTGATCTGCGGATACTGGCAGGTGCCACTTTCTAAGAAATATAGGAAGTATACAGCATTTTTGGTAAACGGGAAGTGATATCAATACACTGTTGTCCCATTCAGGCTAAATATTAGTGTGTTTGTATTTATAGAAGCCCTTGATCAAGTATTAGGACCAGAGTTGAGTTCAAAACTAACATTAGTTGCCACTGAGTTATGGGAAGAACATTGTTGTTTATTAAATGAGTTGTTTCAAGCCTTAAGGAAAGGGGGCATGACCCTGAGACTCCAAAAGTGTGAATTTGTTTGCAAAGAGATAAAGCTTTTGGGTAGGATTTTGTCAACTACTGGTATTAAGATGGATCTAGACAAAATGAAAGCAATCAAAGAGTGTCCATCCTCAAGAAATAGAAAAGAGTTGAAATCATTTTTGGGTATGTGTAATTTTTACTGGAATTTTGTGCCAGGGAAAGCTTTTAATATTCCATGTCTGAACCAATTATTGAGTCCTAAAGTGAACTATGTTTGGACAGAAGAGTGTCAGAAAGCCTTTAATGAACTTAAGGAAGCTTTGAAAGAGGAAAAAGATTTTACACCATCCTGATCTTAGTAAACTATTCTGTTTGGGGACTGCTTCGAGTGGGTACGGTATGGGAGTGGAATTGTTTCAAAATTTTGGGGATGAGGAAAATGAAGATTATAGGACCATACCCTTTGCAAGTAGGTCATTGACCAGGTATGAGAGAAATTACACTGTGACTGAGTGTGAAGCATTGGCAATAGTTTGGGGATTTCAAAAGTTCAGAGATTACCAATGGGGGAATAAAACTGTCGTATAAACTGATCACAGACCCCTTATATTTTTCAAAAAGTTTCGGCTGGTACATAGACAGTTAACAAGATGGACTTTGTTCTTACAAAAGTTTCCTTTTGAGATAAAGTATATTAATGGTACACAGAACAAAGTAGCAGATGGTTTATCCAGGTTACCGTTGAGTGAAGGTAATGATACAAGGTATGATGTTGATGAAGAGCATGCAAAGTTGTTTTATATAAAAGGTGTTCAAGGAGAGAAGGCAATTGAAAGTATTTGCAAAAACATGGGAAGGTATCAGAATCAGGATGAAGTGTGGAGAATGGTGAAGCGTGAACTGGAATGGAAAGATTGTAAAAATAAGTTGCCAAAGTATTACAAAATTCATGATGGAGTGTTGTTTAGACAAACTGATGAAAATTCAGAAGATTGGAACGTATGTTGGCCCCGTGGATATATAGATGAGATAATAGACTATATTCATTTGAGTTTTGGACATGTAGGTGCTAAGAAGTGTGTACAGAAATTGAGGGAATGTGTATCTTTTGACAACATGGTAAAGAGAGTGAATAACCGTATTAAGACATGTGACAAATGTCAAAGAGCCAAAGTTACTAACCAAACATGTAGGCTCCCTATGCAAAATATTAAACCGAATGATGTAATGGAAATGTTATCTGAGGATCTTTATGGTAAGTTACCAAAAACCAAGGGAGGTTTTGCATATATTTTTGTAGTGTTGGAGGTGTTTTCTAAATTTATAAAACTTTATCCGCTACCTGGAGCTACTGGGAAAGCGGTTTTGAGTAAATTGGAAGCTGATTATTTTGTGAAGTTTGGGAAACCTAAGGCCATATTATCCGACAATGCGTCACAGTTTGCATGTAAGAAGTGGAAAGAAGGCCTTACCAATCAAGGAGTTACAGAAATTTACACATCAACGTATCATCCACAAAGGAATCCAGTAGATCATTATATGAGGGAGATTGCCATATTCTGCTGTACTTATTGTACCAATACTCACAGTTCATGGGGAGAAATAATGGGGGACATTGAGGATGTAATGAATACTGTTGTTCATGAGGTAATGTGGTTTACTATTCAGCAGATTATGAAAGGTGAAAGACAAAAAAGTCTGGTGGAGGAAAAGTTATCTTTCCCTGCCAAGGAGGAATTGAGTTGGGGTGCAAAGAAGAAAAGGGTAAGAGAACTGGTAGAGAAGAAACTGTTGAAAAAAAAAAACATGATGATAAGGTGAAGGGTGTTGATATAAGGATAGGAGATTTGGTTTTGGTCAAGACATATGAGAAGTCAAAAGAGATAAATAGTGAGATTTCTAAATTTTTTGATGTGGCTGGTATACCCCCCCCCCCCCAATGCATTCTATCTGATTTATGCCAAGTCCAAGAGGAAATGTGCCTTTAAGAATGTGGTTGATTTAAAACCATATAAGGCAAGAACAACAAACTAATACCTTTGCCCACTTGCTGTTGTCAGAGGAAATAAATTTCAGTGTAAACAGTGTAAAGATTTGATTGTGAACTATAAATAAGAAGTGGTTTAAGAACAATTTCTTGTATACCATTATATAAATTTCTTTTTGAAACCAGATAGTTTTTTTTACATGTTTTATGATGTGAAGAGTCAAGTAGTTATCAGATTCAACCAATCAGATGTGAGTTGTTATAGTAGCCTGAGGCTTTACTTATAAATTCTTCCAAAGACACTCCAGAGTGTGTGATGATAAGTAGTATATGCAATTGCCAAGAATCTAGCAAGATTAGTCTGTAGCAGCATTGTATAGGTTTACTGTAATTACTTGTTCAGCCTAGAATTCTGTTTGTGCTGTAACTAACACGTGTCTTAGTTTTGGTCTTTACTGTATGAAATGTAGTAAATAGTATATGAATGTTATATAGTATATATGTATAATATATATAGTACATGAATGTTAATTTGATTTGTTTGCTTTATGTCAGCATTCTCAAAGAATTGTGTAAAATGCTGTTTCATTGCTGTTAAGTTCATTTGTACTGTTATATGATGTATCCAGTTATTCACATCAAATATTCTGTATAGAAGTTTAAATACTTTAGGTCAATATATATACCCATGACATGACCTAGCTTTATGATGTTGGCTGTCTCACGTGAGTCAATGACATTTTAACTTGAGAGGTTCCTGGGAAAATCTCATGATAAAATGGTGGGCATATGTGAAGGCATTGCTAAATACGCATATAAAATTGTTTTCGTGGTTTTCTTTAGATTTACGTTCTTTTTCTTTTCTTCATATGGGCATTTCTAATTGTGATTATGTAACATTCTACTGTGGTTTCTAAATGTAAAGATGTAATTGTGGTTATTTCATTTGCCAATGGATAAGTATGTTTCTTGCTTTGTACCTGTGGTAAAGTTTAAAGTTCTCTTTTGGAATATTATTAATTGTGAAAAATGCAGTCACTAACATTTATAAAGATTTATGTAATTTACGATAACGATATAACATCTATAGACAGGGGACAGCGATAGTGATATCGATAGTCGAAAAGTTGTTGTGTAGTACAGAGGATGGTGCATGGTGTGTCTGTGAAGCGTGCGCGGGAAAATAGCACTGTGTTTCATGAAAAGCATACGTAATTGTATGGACAGTGATACCGAGCTATCAGATTGTTAATTCTCTTTACCACTGTGGTAAGTAATGCCATCGGCAGCGAACTTTAAGAGCAAATAAACCGGACTGTGAAAGTGCGGCTAACAATACTTTGTTGTGGCCGACAGGAACAGTGCTTTTATGCGAATGAACTTTGCTGGTATTGGTTTTAGGAGGTGGAACTGTTGTCTGTCACATTCTATCAAGCCGCGAAAGTGAAGACTATAATTAACTGTGAAATATATGTGACTTTCAGTGACGTTGTCGAAGTTTGAAATGCGAGAACAGAGTGGACCTTGCTTACGGTGTGCTTCACACACAAGAACAATTCTATGAACTGTGTATTTGTGGCTAAGACTATATGAATGTGACGAACTGTGTAATTATGGACGATAGCGTCACGGACAGTGCGTAAAGTGTAAAAATGGGCGATGTCTACGTAATGTACTTTGAAAGAGAGGACATGTCAACAACGGTCGAATACTGGCGTCTTGTGGTTTGTTAATCACCACTGGGTTAATGATGCAGCTGTGCCGGAACCTTATTTGCGTTTCGCCGGAGAAGATTAAACAGCGGAACTGCCTGTATCCTGCTCTCATCATCGTAACCCGCCGACATCGTGCTGCCCAACGCAACGCTTCGTATCCAACAAAAAGTTAAGCGATTTCACCGAACGCTATCCCCTGACCTAGAAACTTTATTTCTCTATTAAAAGTATAAGAATTGCAGACTCTATTTAAATAAATTCTTTGTTTAGTTCATGTTTGATTTCTGCTAACGAAAATAAAATTACAATCAGTGAATTAAAAGTTGCTTGGTAGTCATTGTTGAAACACCAGTAAATATAAGCTTCTTCCTCTCATTATAACTAATTCTCCTTGCATGTCAAAATTATTGTAGTTATTTTATGTAGTTTCATGTATTGTTATGAGATTAGATACATTTTGGTAATAAATAACTAAACAATAAGAAACCAAACCTAAACCATCTCATCCTAACAAAACTCTAATCAAATTAGGACTAATAATTAAAAAACCTATAGAAAGAATAAATATTAAAACAATAATAATAAAACGATTTATATTCTTTTCGACCGATATATAATCCTCTCTATAATAATCTGTCATGTATCTAGTCTCATAACAATGTATCTATTTTGTCGCGAAATATGGCTTCACACGAAAATTATGGGGACCGCCACAATTCCTTGCGTTCTGACCAATAACGTAAAAGCTGCTATTCCCATATTGGTGCATTTCCTGACGTGAGCAGGAATTATAAATGTTAGCTGTCAAATCACGTGGGGGCTGTTTACCCAGTAATAAAAGTTTTTGATATTGTATTGCTACGAGTCGTAGTATTAAGAGACACTGGTTGTACTCAAAAGTGGGTAGATGTATGGCGAAACCCCCAGTGTTCATGCGATTATTAACAGTATTGTGTGTGATTCACGATATTTTGTCACTTTTTTCTAATTACTTTCAGATATTGTCTTAGATGTCTTTGAAGTTTCAGAGAATATACACACAATTTTGTCGGTTGAGGTTAATTTCAGAGCACTTTCTCGTGAATAATAGAGTTTTCAGTCCATAAACAAAGTGGGATCATGACCAATTGAGAAGTATAACAAAGAGTGTGGTTTTCCAACTAGAATTTTGGATGACTTCACAGTTCAGATTTTGATAATTATTTTTCTTGTGGGTTGAGGTCATCACATATGGCGCCGTGTTGTGACAGGACAGTGTTTTAGTAATACTGTCATTTTGAACATGTCAATCTCAGGATCGATGTTTGAATTTTGGAAGAGTGAAAATTGTATTGTTTTGCTGTGTGTGAGTTACCTCTTGTAGACAAAATGACAATCAAAGAAGATGAGCATGTAGCGAGTTTCAAGGTGTGGAAAAGTGAGCAATGAAAAAGTAAAGAAGAAGAGTTTGTTATGGAAAAGGTAGATAAAGGATTAGACATTAAAGTGGAACCAGTTGTCAGAAGGTAAACAGATGAGAAGGGAGGAGTGGAAAGTATGTTAGCATTCCTGTTGATGAAAATGGAAGGAATGAAAACAGAAGTGAGTGGAAAGCTAGAAGCTGTCAGCAAATCAAGGAAAAAATGGGTGAAGAAATAGAAAAGCTAGATGAAAAGTTCGAAAAACAACTGAGGGGATTCAAACAGGAAATGGAAGAAGGGTTGGAAAGGAAAATCTTGGGCTTTAAGACAGAGGTTGATAAAGATTTTGAGAAGCCTAAAGATGACGTTAAAGAGACTTTTAACGAGACAGAGTTTGAGTTAAATAAGAAGCAAGAGAAGTTTGAAAACATCATAAAGGAAAGTGTAGAATGCTTGGATAAAAACATTAAAACCCAAGCTACTGAATGTATGAAGGGGAAGGATGAAATTAAAGATTATTGCAAAGGAATGTTCCGTGATTACAGACAAAAGACTACAGCAGAAGCGGAAGATATTAGAGAGACCACTGCTAAGATTGAGAATTGGGTAGGGAGTTTAGAAAAGACAGTACAGGGTAAGCAGTTTACTGCATCACCAGTAATAGTGTAGATAAGGGATGGTGGTAGTTTCAATAATATAGTTTTTGATCCTAGTGGAGATGTACATCCTGTGTCTTTTGTAAATAGTTTGAGAAGTCAGTTTACTACAGATTGGACAGAAAAGGACAAACTAAGGAGGGCAAGTGCTTGTTTAAAAGGGGAAGGTTTAGATTGAGGAGCTGATGCACCAGAAAAATATGAAACATTTGAGGATTTTGTGTCAGCGTTTTTGAAAGAATACTGGTCGAAAGAAAAACAAAGTGATGTCATAGAAGCTTTTAAGAAGGCCCCATGGTATGATAGGAGGAGTAGGGAGAATATGAGAGAATATTGTGAGAAATGGATAAGTAAACTAAAACATTTGGACAGCCCATGGAGTGACAAGGATACTATAGAAGTATTGATAGGGAAATTGCCTCCTAATAGAATATGTGGGTTGATAGGAAATGTTAGTACTATCAAAGACTTTCTGAACAGAGTGAGGGATGTGGATAGGTGGCAAGTGGGCTGTTCATTTAATGAAAATAGACATGTGGATGGTCATTATGATAATCAGGATAGAGTAGGGAGAATGAACCAAGTAAATATTAGAGGTAGGGGAAGAGGCCGAGGAGATTTTACAGGAAATAGCCAAGGTTATCAGACAGTAGTGGAATCACGAGAGGGAAACGGAACCCCACTACAGTGAAGGCCCGTGCTGGAGTGGGTCAAAGGTTAGGGCCTATTGAATTTTCAAATCACTATGGTAATGTAAGGGATACGGTGATGGGTAATAGTATTAGTAATGATTATGGTGATAGGGTGTGTAGTCATCATGGTCTGGTGATGGAAGTAATTGGACCTGAGGTTAATGGTGAAGGTGGTAAGGAATTAGGGGGCTCATGTATGGAGAGATTTTCCCAGATGTATGAGGGAGTCAAAGAATATAAAAGGCAGTCAAAGGGAGTGATAAATGAAAAGAAAATATTTCAAAATGCAAGTGGTAATAGTGAAAGGGAGAGTATGAGTAATGGTTGCAGTATGGGAGGAGAGAAAGAAAGTGGTGGAAGGGGTGCTTTCCATGCATGTGATGATTTAAGGAAAGATGCTAAGCTAAGAGAAAGGTCAATTTCTGAGGTCAATGGAGGGGTGATGAATACACATGCCTTGAGCCATAAAGAGAAAGTAAGTAATGAAGAAGATGTCAATGTTTTTATTTTTCACAGAGATGTAGGAATAGCAGTTGATGATGAGGAAGAAGTAGGTGTTTGTGCTCTTCAGACATGTTTAGAAGGAAAGGAAAGTTCAAAGTTGAATTGTGATGGCTGGGCTCTTAATGACATTGAGCAGTATTTGTTTTGTGAAGAAAGTAGTGATGATGGTGATAGGATTAAGCAACCTTTTGTGAGAATTGGAATGTATGGCAGGGAGAAAAAGCTCTCTTGGACACAGGTAGTGAAATTAGTGCTATTCCTGAAAGTTTATTTAATAACATAAAGGAGCATAATGAAGTGATGTATGTACCAGTAGTAGGTTTGAAGATAGTGGGTGCTACAGGGAAATTAAGCAAGGTAATTAAACACGAAATTATTTTGGAATTTGAGATTGGGGGCATAGGTTTAGTGCATAATTATTTGTAGTACCCGGGTTAACAGTGAATATTATATTGGGCATGGATTGGTTGACAGAGTGCAAGGCGGAGATAAATTGTGGAGAGAGTTTTGTTAATTTTGAGAGTGATGGGTCAGGGATCAGTGTGAAGTTTGATGGATTGGTGATAGAGAAGGACCGATTGTTAGGGTATTTAAAAGTGAAAATGATGCCTGTAGTAACTACTTTGGGTGATGATAAGCTGAATTTGGAGTATAGGAGTGAGGAGGATACAAGTGGACTTATGGACGAATTGAAGAACCAAATGTCTAAAGTTGAAGGGTTAAATGAATGCCAGAAAGAAGAACTGAGAGAAGTCTGACATGCCAGGAAGAGTAAAGAATTATGAATGTAAGCTGGATATCAAACCGCATGAACCTTTTTCGAAATAACCTTATTCCATACCATTTGCACAGAGGGAGGCAGTAAATAAAGAAATTGAGAGGATGTTGAATTGTGGTGTTATAGAGAGAGGGAAGAGTGAATATAATTCACCTGTGGTCATTGTGGGCAAGAAAGATGGTAGTGGGAGACTAGTTATTGATGCCAGGATGTTAAACGTAGTGATAAGGAGAGAAACTGATAGGCCAGCGTGTATGTAGAGAATGTTACAGAGGTATCACAAAGTAAACTATCTTAGTAGTCTCGATCTGATCTGCGGATACTGGCAGGTGCCACTTTCTAAGAAATATAGGAAGTATACAGCATTTTTGGTAAACGGGAAGTGATATCAATACACTGTTGTCCCATTCAGGCTAAATATTAGTGTGTTTGTATTTATAGAAGCCCTTGATCAAGTATTAGGACCAGAGTTGAGTTCAAAACTAACATTAGTTGCCACTGAGTTATGGGAAGAACATTGTTGTTTATTAAATGAGTTGTTTCAAGCCTTAAGGAAAGGGGGCATGGCCCTGAGACTCCAAAAGTGTGAATTTGTTTGCAAAGAGATAAAGCTTTTGGGTAGGATTTTGTCAACTACTGGTATTAAGATGGATCTAGACAAAATGAAAGCAATCAAAGAGTGTCCATCCTCAAGAAATAGAAAAGAGTTGAAATCATTTTTGGGTATGTGTAATTTTTACTGGAATTTTGTGCCAGGGAAAGCTTTTAATATTCCATGTCTGAACCAATTATTGAGTCCTAAAGTGAACTATGTTTGGACAGAAGAGTGTCAGAAAGCCTTTAATGAACTTAAGGAAGCTTTGAAAGAGGAAAAAGATTTTACACCATCCTGATCTTAGTAAACTATTCTGTTTGGGGACTGCTTCGAGTGGGTACGGTATTGGAGTGGAATTGTTTCAAAATTTTGGGGATGAGGAAAATGAAGATTATAGGACCATACCCTTTGCAAGTAGGTCATTGACCAGGTATGAGAGAAATTACACTGTGACTGAGTGTGAAGCATTGGCAATAGTTTGGGGATTTCAAAAGTTCAGAGATTACCAATGGGGGAATAAAACTGTCGTATAAACTGATCACAGACCCCTTATATTTTTCAAAAAGTTTCGGCTGGTACATAGACAGTTAACAAGATGGACTTTGTTCTTACAAAAGTTTCCTTTTGAGATAAAGTATATTAATGGTACACAGAACAAAGTAGCAGATGGTTTATCCAGGTTACCGTTGAGTGAAGGTAATGATACAAGGTATGATGTTGATGAAGAGCATGCAAAGTTGTTTTATATAAAAGGTGTTCAAGGAGAGAAGGCAATTGAAAGTATTTGCAAAAACATGGGAAGGTATCAGAATCAGGATGAAGTGTGGAGAATGGTGAAGCGTGAACTGGAATGGAAAGATTGTAAAAATAAGTTGCCAAAGTATTACAAAATTCATGATGGAGTGTTGTTTAGACAAACTGATGAAAATTCAGAAGATTGGAACGTATGTTGGCCCCGTGGATATATAGATGAGATAATAGACTATATTCATTTGAGTTTTGGACATGTAGGTGCTAAGAAGTGTGTACAGAAATTGAGGGAATGTGTATCTTTTGACAACATGGTAAAGAGAGTGAATAACCGTATTAAGACATGAGACAAATGTCAAAGAGCCAAAGTTACTAACCAAACATGTAGGCTCCCTATGCAAAATATTAAACCAAATGATGTAATGGAAATGTTATCTGAGGATCTTTATGGTAAGTTACCAAAAACCAAGGGAGGATTTGCATATATTTTTGTAGTGTTGGAGGTGTTTTCTAAATTTATAAAACTTTATCCACTACCTGGAGCTACTGGGAAAGCGGTTTTGAGTAAATTGGAAGCTGATTATTTTGTGAAGTTTGGGAAACCTAAGGCCATATTATCCGACAATGGGTCACAGTTTGCATGTAAGAAGTGGAAAGAAGGCCTTACCAATCAAGGAGTTACAGAAATTTACACATCAACGTATCATCCACAAAGGAATCCAGTAGATCGTTATATGAGGGAGATTGCCATATTCTGCTGTACTTATTGTGCCAATACTCACAGTTCATGGGGAGAAATAATGGGAGACATTGAAGATGTAATGAATACTGTTGTTCATGAGGTAATGGGGTTTACTATTCAGCAGATTATGAAAGGTGAAAGACAAAAAAGTCTGGTGGAGGAAAAGTTATCTTTCCCTGCCAAGGAGGAATTGAGTTGGGGTGCAAAGAAGAAAAGGGTAAGAGAACTGGTAGAGAAGAAACTGTTGAAAAAAAAATACATGATGATAAGGTGAAGGGTGTTGATATAAGGATAGGAGATTTGGTTTTGGTCAAGACATATGAGAAGTCAAAAGAGATAAATAGTGAGATTTCTAAATTTTTTGATGTATACAAACGACCATTTGAGGTGGCTGGTATACCCCCCCCCCCCAATGCATTCCATCTGATTTATGCCAAGTCCAAGAGGAAATTTGCCTTTAAGAATGTGGTCGATTTAAAACCATATAAGGCAAGAACAACAAACTAATACTTTTGCCCACTTGCTGTTGTCAGAGGAAATAAATTTCAGTGTAAACAGTGTAAAGATTTGATTGTGAACTGTAAATAAGAAGTGGTTTAAGAACAATTTCTTGTATACCATTATATAAATTTCTTTTTGAAACCAGATAGTCGTTTTTACATGTTTGATGATGTGAAGAGTCAAGTAGTTATCAGATTCAACCAATCAGGTGTGAGTTGTTATAGTAGCCTGTGGCTTTACTTATAAATTCTTCCAAAGACACTCCAGAGTGTGTGATGATAAGTAGTATATACAATTGTCAAGAATCTAGCAAGATTAGTCTGCAGCAGCATTGCATAGGTTTACTGTAATTATTTGTTCAGCCTAGAATTCTGTTTGTGCTGTAACTAACACGTGTCTTAGTTTTGGTCTTTACTATATGAAATATAGTAAATAGTATATGAATGTTATATAGTATATACATATACTATATATAGTATATGAATGTTAATTTGATTTGTTTGCCTTATGTCAGCATTCTCAAAGAATTGTGTAAAATGCTGTTTCATTGTTGTTAAATTTATTTGTACTGTTATATGATGTATCCAGTTATTCACATCAAATATTCTGAATAGAAGTTTAAATACTTTAGGTCAATATATATACCCATGACATGACCTAGCTTTATGATGTTGGCTGTCTCACATGAGTCAATGACATTTTAACTTGAGAGGTTCCTGGGAAAATCTCATGATAAAATGGTGGGCATATGCGAAGGCATTGCTAATTACGCATACAAAATTTTTTTCGTGATTTTCTTTAGATTTATATTCTTTTCTTTTCTTCATATGGGCATTTCTAATTGTGATTATGTAACATTCTACTGTGGTTTCTAAATGTAAAGATGTAATTGTGGTTATTTCATTTGCCAATGGATAAGTATGTTTCTTGCTTTGTACCTGTGGTAAAGTTTAAAGTTCTCTTTTGGAATATTATTAATTGTGAAAAATGCAGTCACTAACATTTATAAAGGTTTATGTAATTTACGATACATGACAGTGACTAATAAGAGTATTTTGTCGCGAAATATGGCTTCGCGCGAAAATTACAGCGACCGTCACAATTCCTTGCGTTCTGATCAACAATGTAAAAGCTGCTATTCCCGTATTGGTGCATTTCCTGACGTGAGTGGGAATTATAAATGTCAGCTGTCAAATCACGTAGGGACTGTTTACCCAGTAATAAAAGTGTTTGATATTGTATTGCTATGAGTCGTAGTATTAAGAGATACTGGTTATACTCAAAAGTGGGTAGATGTATGGTGAAACCCCCAGTGTTCATGCGATTATTAACAGTATTGTGTGTGATTCACGAAATTTTGTCACTTTTTCTAATTACTTTCAGATATTGTCTTAGATGTCTTTGAGGTTTCAGAGAATAAATACACAATTTTGTCGGTTGAGGTTAATTTCAGTGCACTTTCTCGTGAATAATAGAGTTTTCAGTTCATAAACAAAGTGGGATCATGACCAATTGAGAAGTATAACAAAGAGTGTGGTTTTTAAACTAGAATTTTGGATGACTTCACAGTTCAGATTTTGAAAATTATTTTTCCTGTGGGTTGAGGTCATCACAGTACCCTTCATGTCACAATTACATTACAGTGTTACCACTGACTTGAGAATAGTTATGAAACTAAGTCTGCAATTTATAACATTCCCCAGTAAAACATTGCACATCCAGCTCAACTAAAAATGTCACAGTGTTGGTCAAAGTTATTTCGTATCACAAGTGATCAGTAATAGGTGAAGTATTATACATAGTAGTAGGGGGTGCGAGATAGGTTCGCCTTGAGCATCAGGCTTATGAAGCATGTGTTTGTGTTCAGACATGTGCAAAGGAGGGTATGGATTTGATGTAGAGTACCGTGACAGCAAAAGGAAGAGTATGTCAATTCATAAGAATGGTGAAGATATTTCGATTTCTAGAGCCACAGCCATCAACAGAGTGTATTTCCAATACTTCGCTCGCTGTCGAATGTCGTTCAACTGCGACTGCGATCGTAACATTTACTTGTAAGTCCGGGGATAAAATACACTCCTGGAAATTGAAATAAGAACACCGTGAATTCATTGTCCCAGGAAGGGGAAACTTTATTGACACATTCCTGGGGTCAGATACATCACATGATCACACTGACAGAACCACAGGCACATAGACACAGGCAACAGAGCATGCACAATGTCGGCACTAGTACAGTGTATATCCACCTTTCGCAGCAATGCAGGCTGCTATTCTCCCATGGAGACGATCGTAGAGGTGCTGGATGTAGTCCTGTGGAATGGCTTGCCATGCCATTTCCACCTGGCGCCTCAGTTGGACCAGCGTTCGTGCTGGACGTGCAGACCGCGTGAGACGACGCTTCATCCAGTCCCAAACATGCTCAATGGGGGACAGATCAGGAGATCCTGCTGGCCAGGGTAGTTGACTTACACCTTCTAGAGCACGTTGGGTGGCACGGGATACATGCTGACGTGCATTGTCCTGTTGGAACAGCAAGTTCCCTTGCCGGCCTAGGAATGGTAGAACGATGGGTTCGATGACGGTTTGGATGTACCGTGCACTATTCAGTGTCCCCTCGACGATCACCAGTGGTGTACGGCCAGTGTAGGAGATCGCTCCCAACACCATGATGCCGGGTGTTGGCCCTGTGTGCCTCGGTCGTATGCAGTCCTGATTGTGGCGCTCACCTGCACGGCGCCAAACACGCATACGACCATCATTGGCACCAAGGCAGAAGCGACTCTCATCGCTGAAGACGACACGTCTCCATTCGTCCCTCCATTCACGCCTGTCGCGACACCACTGGAGGCGGGCTGCACGATGTTGGGGCGTGAGCGGAAGACGGCCTAACGGTGTGCGGGACTGTAGCCCAGCTTCATGGAGACGGTTGCGAATGGTCCTCGCCGATACCCCAGGAGCAACAGTGTCCCTAATTTGCTGGGAAGTGGCGGTGCAGTCCCCTACGGCACTGCGTAGGATCCTACGGTCTTGGCGTGCATCCGTGCGTCGCTGCGGTCCGGTCCCAGGTCGACGGGCACGTGCACCTTCCGCCGACCACTGGCGACAACATCGATGTACTGTGGAGACCTCACGCCCCACGTGTTGAGCAATTCGGCGGTACGTCCACCCGGCCTCCCGCATGCCCACTATACGCCCTCGCTCAAAGTCCGTCAACTGCACATACGGTTCACGTCCACACTGTCGCGGCATGCTACCAGTGTTAAAGACTGCGATGGAGCTCCGTATGCGACGGCAAACTGGCTGACACTGACGGCGGCGGTGCACAAATGCTGCGGAGCTAGCGCCATTCGACGGCCAACACCGCGGTTCCTGGTGTGTCCACTGTGCCGTGCGTGTGATCATTGCTTGTACAGCCCTCTCGCAGTGTCCGGAGCAAGTATGGTGGGTCTGACACACCGGTGTCAATGTGTTCTTTTTTCCATTTCCAGGAGTGACCGATTTCTTAGGATAAACATTCTACCTGCGCGTGCTCGGCCTGTAGTGCTGGTGTCCTTTGTGGGGGTGATTCACGTTTCCCATTAACGGTAGGAGCTGTCAAACTGGACAGGCCTGTTGGAGTGTAGGATTGTAGATGAATTAACCCTGTTGTCCTCTAGGTGACCGAATAGCGAATTAATACTTAGCATGTGTTGGATAGCTTTCGTGATTGTGTGGAAATATGAGAAGATTCAAAATGGACATGTGTTTGCTCTGGACTGTTATTCCCCCCAATGTAAATTGTTTGGTTGATTGCTTCTGCACATTTCACACCTTTATTTAGTTGAGAGCGGATCGATTGCGGTATGTGCATCTAGCGTGTGGAAGTCACGTTTGCCAGTTCTCTATTCATGAGAAACACTTTAGTTGACCTTGTAAACTATAGGGATGATTTGGAATCTACTACATCACCGACATCGGTATTCACGAATCGAATGGAAATATCAGTTTTCTCTATTTTCTTTTTAGTTGCCGAGTAAATGCCTTTGCAGATGTGACAAGTTTCTAGTTAGTCAGTGGTTCACAGCATGCCCCACTGAGCTAAAGTTTCGGGTTTCTAGAGAAATAATTTCCAGTCTATATTATGGGAATTATGTTGCACGAGCGATCGATAGGGTGCCAATATCGAGAGGAACTGTGAAAATGGTATAATATTATGGCAAACTATGCAAAAATACATGTGTTCTTGTTATCCCTGAGTCTGGAGATGGGTGTAGAAAAGTGAGCAAGCAAGGAAGGAGGTTCGGACCAGAAACGGTAAAGCGTTTGTGTCGAGGAGAAATGAGCCCGAATTTATAGAAGAGTTCCGAGAGCGACTTCCATCTGCTTAGGGAGCTCTGGCCACACATTGGGGGTGGATGACTTGTGATCGTCAGCTGCGGTAAAATATCTAGAGCTGCGAGGAGTATATACGGTGCTGTCTGTCTTTGCGGTGTATGTACAAATGATTTGAAAGGGATGATTTTGTATGGTGGATGATAGGAAATGTATGTTTACTACATCGTCATGGTATGTGGTGATATATTGCTGGGTTGGAGATCGGTTTCAGGCACTAATATTTAAGCTCCTGTCCTCTGTGGGAGAGCAGTGTAATTGAGTAGGAGTGTTTCTGTATTTGACGATATGTAGGGGCACTTTGCAATGTTAATTGTCGATGCAGTATGCCTATCTGTATAAAATAGATTTTTCCTGCTGAAAGTCTCGTCTGCAAAAAGAAAAAAATGGCGGACGGTGCTTCAATACCGGCGGCATCAGTAATTCGGTGGATATGTTCGATAAGAGCCAGTCATAATGCTCAATCCATTCACAAGACATCCTTTTGTGCTGGGATATAGGAGTCTCTACATAGAGGTGGGAACGTTTGTGTGTCTTCAACGCAGGAAGGTTAACACGTGATGGACGTGGTACCACATTAGGAACGCGAGGAAGACTGCATTCAACATTATTTTGCGCTATTGTCGTAAACAGGTTTATATAGGGCAAGAATTTCCGTGCATACAAGCTGAGGCATCAAGAAAGCCATCGTTAACTATTTCTGGGACACTATACAATTTCCGAGAGGTTGACTTGGCTCTTATTTTACATAATCATGTGATTTCAGAATGACATTGAGAATATTTTAGATGGAGAGTCACCACGTGGACGTTTCTCGGCGAGGTGTCAATCACGCTGGGGCAGGTATGCACGACTGGATGCAGCTCACACGTTTCATTAGGATCACTAGGGAGAAAGCAGCCTGCACTATTCTGGAACAGATTTCTATAGCGCGGTCTGTGACGTCAGTATCCATAGGTATAGCGGCAGCAACGGTAAACACAGGTGCCACCTGGAGGCGTTTCTTGTATGGGATCGGTGTGAGTGCGCCTTGAAGTTCTGTGGCGAAGTGGATAGGAGTGTGTGCTGTACCTCACGTTATCGGTGAGGGCGTAACGGCGGAGGAGGAGACGCTGCGGAAACGGGCCGCTGCGAGCAGCCTGGTTGCTGCAACCCTAACCCGCTAGCCTGAGGGACGGCGAGCCATGGACGCCAGAGCGATGCTGTGGCGACCGCGGCCAGGGTGGGGTGGGGGCCGGCGGCAGAGGCGGCGGCGGTGGCGGGGGCTGAGGAATATAGTCACTAACAGAGAGCGGTAGAGGCATCACAAAGGCCATACTTTAACTAAGCGCCTTGTTAGAGGTTGCTGCCTATCATCTGAGAGCTACTTTCCTACTTGACGTCCCGAGCAAAAGAGGGCGAGCGCACGCTAGAGACTTACTGCAAGCCGCGGAGCGGCGCTAGTCATGACTCGTGGGTCCAGCAATACTAGAATGGACTGCGGTCGATAACTGTAGCCCCTAACAACTGTGGTATCGGAAGTTGATACTACAGGTTTCATAGGGGACTTGCAAACTATTGTCATGTAAGGGGGTGAATTTCTAGATGATGAAGAAAAGTTAAAGTGACATTAATATTGCTTCTTTATTAACAAAAGATGAGAAAGTGAACAATTTACAGGCACAAAAAGTGAAACTCATTATTCTTACTCGCTCTGATAGCATTAAACATGACCTTATTGAGGGGGGGGGGGGTGAAATGGAGTTAATGGTCCTGAAGCCTGCCTTTCCCAAAATGATGAGGACGTGACGGCGGCAAGGAAATGAGGAATCTGATCGTCGTGACTAAAAGTTAAATTACTTTTACACGAGAGAATTACGTTATCAGCGTGCAACCGCCTTTACTGTAAACTAAAAAGAACAAGTGCTGAGTATTAGGATAATAAGACACCAAAGTGGCCGGCCGCCCAGGAATCAAGTAACATTCATCAAGGTCCATGATAATTACTTTCGTCTGAGCAAAGAGGATCACATTACCGTGAACATGATCCATTGCTATGGAATCCTTGTAACGTAAGGCCAGCCCCTCACGTTGTGGTCACGTGGTCTGGGACAAAGGACCATGCCCATTTCCCAAAGACTGCAATTTAAAGACTCTTAATTCCACACGCATATTGCAAAAATAAATAAATAAATAAACTGAGTAAGAATGGAGGAGGTGCAGCTGTAACCTTCAGAGTGAGAATCTTTACCCTAATATAAACTTCAACATAGTTCTCGCGTCTGACAGAGGTAGGATACTAAACACAGCATGACAAACAAATTCTTAGATTTATGGGATAAACATCGCAAAACGAAGACTACAAATGCACTCTAAGCGAAGGATTTCCTATCTCATAATGTTGTAACCAACGAAGCTGGAGTTCACGAAGAACACTCATGCTTACCGATACGGGACCTCGACGTCTCACCTCCAGCCATGAGCAGCAACAGACTAGCACCCTGTCTCCAGAAGGGAGTTGGGGGCGATAGGTAGCGCACATTGGAGCGCAGAGGGCCAGTTCCCAGGGAGGCTACTTTGCGGCTTTAAAAAGGAGTTAGAAGTGAAATTTCGGAGTTGGTACGACAGTTTGAGGGTCTAAGAAGAGGGTCAACTTTGGCCATCACATAGCATACAGACTGGTCCCACGTGCTCCCCCTCAAACAACGATCAAGGCGAGAAAGGTGGAGCAATCATGGCTAGAGGGAAGCTGCTGAACTGATTGCACAAGTAAAGAAAAATATCTTGCTCCCATCTTCTCTCGCTAATCAGCGTGATATTAACATAAAAACGTATCTAGCCATGCAGGCATTCAACTGGAATTATTAGACACTGATGCAAAATACCTTCGCTACAAAAAGAATAAAATATGAAAGGCGTGCATAGTGACTGGGAATGAAGTGCATGTGTTTCATCACGCTGGCCTATGACAAATTTTCTCTAGGACTCCTATAGAAACAGAGGATCTAGAAAATCTTCACATCCTTTGGAGGCAGGGGGTTTACATGTACACAGCCATGTGGGAACTATCATGGGTACTGTGGGATAGTTTTACCCGTTATGTTCCTTTTATATTCGTAAACAGTGGACAAACACAATGAAACGAATTCCAGAAGTATCATCAAAAATACTAATACATAAGTATTATACTCAGTAGGTGCTAAAAAATACATCATTGCAAAACAATATACAATAATCTCACAGCAAGAATAAAAAGGGCCTCCCTTGACAAGCATAGCAGTCTACCTATAGCAGAACGACTTAATCAAAGCTAGCATGACATTTTTAGATAAGTGGTGTATTTACCATGCACATCACTGTTCAAGTTGTATATGTATATAACACAATATTACTTAAAACAGGCAAGTAGTATCAGACCAGGGGTAGTATCTAAGAGAAATACAGCAACTGTGGAACAATTTGCGGATAGGAGAAGGAAAATACTAACACGAATTCTTTATAGACGAATGGAAAAACTGGTAGAAGCCGAACTCGGAGAAGATCAGTTTGGATTCTGTAGAAATGTTGGAACACGTGAGGCAATACTGACCCTACGACTTATCTTAGAAGATAGATTAAGGAAAGGCAAACCTACGTTTCTAGCATTTGTAGACTTAGGGAAAGCTTTTGACAATGTTGTCTGGAATACTCTCTTTCAAGTTTTGAAGGTGGCAGGAGTAAAATACAGGGAGCGAAAGGCTATTTACAATTTGTACAGAAACCAGATGGCGATTAAAAGAGTCGAGGGGCATGAAAGGGAAGCAGTGGTTGGGAAGGGAGTCAAGACAGGGTTGTAGCCTATCCCCGATGTTATTCAATCTGTATATTGAGCAAGCAGTAAAGGAAACAAAAGAAAAATTCGGAGTTGGAATTAAAATCCATGGAGAAGTAATAAAAACTTAGAGGTTCGCCCATGACATTGTAATTCTGTCTGAGACAGCAAAGGACCTGGAAGAGCAGTTGTACAGAATGGACAGTGTCTTGAAGGAGGATATAAGATGAACATCAACAAAAGCAAAACGAGGATAACGGAATGTAGTGAATTAAAACGGGTGATGCTGAGGGAATTAGATTAGGAAATGAGACACTTAAAGTAGTAAAAGAGTTTTGCTATTTGGGAAGCAAAATAACTGATGATGGTCGAAGTAGACAGGATATAAAATGTAGACTGGCAATGGCAAGGAAAGGCTTTCTGAAGAAGAGAAATTTGTTAACATCGAGTATAGATTTAAGTGTCAGGAAGTCATTTCTGAAAGTATTTGTATGGAGTGTAGCCATGTATGAAAGTGAAACGTGGACGATAAATAGTTTAGACAAGAAGAGAATAGAAGCTTACGAAATGTAGTGCTACAGAAGATTGCTGAAGATTAGATGGGTAGATCACATAACTAATGAGGAGATATTGAATATAATTGGGAGAAGAGAAATTTGTGGCACAATTTGACTAGAAGAAGGGATCGGTTGGTAGGACATGTTCTGAGGCATCAAGAGATCACCAGTTTAGTATTGGAGGGCAGCGTGGAGGGTAAAAACCGTAGAGGGAGGCCAAGAGACGAATACACTAAGCAGATTCAGAAGGATGTAGGTTGCAGAGATGAAGAATCTTGCACAGGATAGAGTAGCATGGAGAGCCACATCAAACCAGTCTCTGGACTGAAGACCACAGCAACAACAGCCCCTGAATTAGGACAGGATGGTGCACTCAATGAAATTATTTTTCAAGAAACTGAGCAGAGGGCGCTCGATGCTTCTTTAAGAGAGTTGCATGCGGAAATGTCAAGATGTATATGGACAGCAGTGGGTCTGACGGATTGGCACACATAAGTGTGGTTAGCTGTAGAGTGTGAGGAGATCGATTTGTCGACTGGAATTCAGGGTTAACAGACAGTGTTTGCAGCTAGTATAAAATGTTTCAGGTGCGGACGAAAGGAGCATGTAAGGAGAGTGTCGCCAGCCTCAGCTTGATGTGAATCAAGTAAGAGGAAGCAATAGTTTTAGAATAAGATGTTAAGCTCCAACAGAAATCGTAGGTCCACCTATAATCATTCCCATTAAGACTGGATGCTACAAAATGGTATGCAGAGGTGGATTGTGTGATAAGGGGAATAGTAGGAAAAAAGGATTGCAGGATATTACTGGAAACAGGGGCGCATGTGTCGGCCGTCAGTAGCGATCTGGTGAAACATAAGCAGTGGGATCCATCATGGTACAGATTGCGTGTAGTAGGGGATAAATATGTCACACTATTAGGTTCGGTGGACATAGATTTTTGCCTGGATCCAATTCAGTTTAAGCAGTGTGTAGAGATTGTGCTACACGTGAATGAGAGCTACGACATGCTTCTAGGATTAGATTTCTTATATTACCATTGTGCCATAATCGATCTTCACCAACATAGGGTGGAACTTGGCGGAAATTTTTTCAGTTAGGTGAGGCCATTGAAAGTGTAGCGATGTTGCGAGGCGAGTTTGTTGCGAAAGACGAATCGATTAAACCACGAACGATCACGCTAGGACTTGATTCACACGATTGTGTACCCAAGGGTACTGGGAAATCACTTTGGGTCAGTGTTGAGTCTAGCTTGTCGGTAGGACTTTTGTGTGTGATGGAACCGATAGAAGAGACTGGAGTATTAGATCAGGTGCATTGCTTAGTTAAAAGAGATTTGTATATGTATGACAAATAAATGATGAAAAGAAGGTACATGTTTTTATAGATAATTTTAACACAGAGGACATAGGATTAACAAAGGGGTTGTTAATCGCTAATACGGATATCTTGGAGGAAGAAGAATGGGACGCAAGGCGTTTCATACGCTGACAGTCGCCAGACGCCATTGAAACTTCATTGGGAGGAAAAGTGAAGCACCTAGAGGGACACAATAGGGAACAGATGGAAAAATTACATTTGGAATTTAAAGATTTATTTTTTCCAAAATGGCGATTACGAAATACACATATTATACAGCACCAGGTACCAACAGGAAATGAATCACCAGTCTACCGCAAACCTTACGGAATACCTAGGTACAGTTCTTGCAGCCAATTTTGGAGGAATGTATCGATCAACAGCTGAAGGATGGAATAATTGAAGAAAGTAATAGTTCATGGAGGGCAAGAATAATCGTTGTACCAAAAAAATCAATGGATGGAACACAAAAATATGGGTTTTGTTGTGATTACAGACACCTCAATGCGGAAACCATAATAGACACCTACTTTTTGCCAAATATCACTGAAACCTTGGATTATTTAGGGCAATGTAAATATTTTGCAACAATGGATTTAAGGACTGGTTATCACCATATAGAGGTTTCTCCACAGGCTCGACACAGAACAACGCTTTCCTCACCTTGGGGACACTACCAATTCAGAAGACTGCTATTCGGATTAAAAAATGCACGTGCAATGTTTGAGAGATTGTTGGACAGAGTACTCGAAGAGTTAAAACCACAGTAACGTTCAGCCTATATAGATGACATAATCGTCTGTGGGAGTGATATGCAGAAATTCAGCGAAGTATTCCTAAAGTTTAGAATTCCTAGTTCATATCACAAGAAAGATGGGGTTAATGCAGACCCAAGATTAATTACAGCTGTACATTAATTTCTTGTAGCAGAATATGTAAAGGAGTTGCAATCATTCTTGGGACTTGGGAACTATTAGCGCCCATTAGTAAAAGGATCTGCGGATATTGCCAGACCATTGACACAATTGTTAAAAAAAAAAGAGTATTAAATTTGTATGGTCAGAAGAGCGCCAGCCAGCTTTTGAGGAGCTAAAACACGCTTTAACATTGAGTCCAATATCGGTATTTCCGGATTTTAACAGGGAATTTTTTTTATCATGTGGTGCTCAAACCATGCGCTTGGCTGTGTGTCGTCGCAAGAGGTGGAAGGTATAGAACATCCAGCAGCTTGTGCATCAAGACAAAAAAGGTCTGTGGAAAGAAATTATGTCACAACAGAGAAAGAGATGTCAAGCCTTATTTATGGAATCGCATATTTCAAACGTTATCTGTAAGACAAAAAGTTTAAAATAATAACAGATTATGTGGCATTAAAATGGTTGTTGAGGTTAAAGGATCCTTCTAGTAGGTATACATGATGAGTTGTAAGACCAAGTGAATTTGATTTCAAAGTCACGCACAAATCTGGGAAGAAGCACGGACATGCGGATGGCTGAAGTATAAAAGTAGCAGTATTACATATTGAGGGTAATGAGCACAATAAGTGTTAAGACAACCCATGGATTGTCACCCGTGGAGATTGAAATGAGAGGACAGGACGTCAGTTGTGCATGTAGGCTAGTTAAAACCTTTCCAAGGGAGTCAGGAAGTTATTCCAGGGACAGGATATGCGGACCAGAGAGTGAGGAGGAAGTTATCAGGAAGATAAACAAGAGTTTGTGAATGAAACGGGAACGAGGAAACTGCACGGATTCAGGCCTAGGAGATAGTCATTTAATATTATTTTTAGGTTAGGTATAGATTTAGTGTAATCAGTATAAGCAACTGCAGAGCAGCAATGAATTTAAGGGGGAGGAAAGTAATAGGTATTCCTGCCCGTATGTGAGGTGCAGAGAAGGTGGGATGATGCTGTCCATAGTGGGACTACTGACCTTCGTCGGGGTGGGAGCATTACGGAACCAGCACGTGGAAGGGGGGCAGGGGGAGTGCTGTTCGCCAAGCAGTAAGATGTAGTGATCACCTGTCATCGATAGGTGATACAGGTGGTATTTAGTGCATGGGAGATGGGTAACGAGGTGAGAGGATTGGAAGACAAATTCCGTCAGGGAACGGAACGGCACGGGTTACTCAAAGAAAGTGCTGGGGTATGTCAGGGAGTACATGGGTTGTGCAAGGAATTAAGGAGTGAGATAATCCAGGTACTGGGAGTTATTCCACATACGTAAAGGAAGCGTCGTTGGATCGAAGCTGGAGGTCGGCTTGTGAAAACGGTATTTGGCACTGCTGATGAGGAAGACATTGGAAGGGTGAACGACACCTTAGCAGAGATTAAGCAGTTCGCAAAAGAGAACAAAGCTGTGAGTGAGTGCCACACTATGCAGACTGCAAGTGTAGAGAAGGACGTATTGAATAACAGGCGACTACTACGACAACTGACTGGAGAAGTAATGCAGTCAGTGGCGGTTACATATGGGAGGCGCGCGGAGCTCTCCCCCCCAGCCCTGTGTGGCCTCCCGGATTGCCTCCCGCGCCGCCCACGCCAGTCAGCCCGCACGCTATTCGCTCGCTTCTTTCGTCAGTCGACTCGACTGAATCGAGTAAACGAGTAGTTGTAGTTTTCTATGTAGCACGAGTGTACTCGTCATCGTATTTAATTCGTTTCTGTCTGGCACATAGATAGTTAACACACACCTACGAGAAAAGCCGCGGCCATTCTAATGATCTCAATACGTTATTCTGTCTGGCACTTGTTTGAGAAAAGTCGCGAATATTATACTGCTTTCTTGTACAGAGAAACTTCGACACGTAGCTTTATGAATACGGACTATTCGCCGATAAGGAAGCGAGATTACATTCAGAAGCAGAAATATTAAGACTGAAGAATGAATAAGTAAAAAGTCCTAGTTGCAGCAAGTGCAAGTGTGAAGATTAGTCAAGAGTGAGAGTGATCAGTTGATTGTGAAGTATTAATAATTGTAACTCATAGTAATTTCTCAGTAACAATTTTGTTACGAGACACGTAACAATATTTTTACAAATAACGTAATAATAGTTTCCCATACCTAACTCGTAATACGAGTTAGGTATGGGAAACTATTGATGTGTATATCTCCGGTAATAGTGGCTTTCGAGAAGATTCCTAAAAAGACATTTTACTATGTAGGCACCCTATCGAACTCACTAGAAAGGAACGGAATCGACAATAAAAGTTCCAAACACGTAAATTGCCGGGTTTCGCCATCATTGGAAACTCGTCCTTATATTATATGTCTTAAGGTACATAGTGGCTTGTCGGTTTCACAGTAGGTATCTGTTCACACTCCATAAAAGCCTTTAAGCGAACATTCTGGCAGCGAATGTTCTGGAAACAACCGAGCCACATATATAAGGGAAGCAGAGTCGCCGTCAGAAAGTCAGTTTTGAAAACTATAATCGTCACGATAACTTGCAAGTGGTAAAAAGTGAACAACTACGATTATTGACTATTACCACGGACTTCAGTCAGTGTTGTGCTTAGTGATATTAGAAATATGCGGAATGTGACAGTGTGTGTTTTAGTGCTACGCGTACTAGTGTTGCATTTTTCAGTGCGAATAAAGTGTTTATTCGAGAATTAAACTTTACATGTGGCTTGATTACTGTTATTACAGTAAAAGTAAAGGTAGCTCATGATATCTTTAGCGCCCCCTCCTTGAGGTTTTTATGTATCCGCCACTGAATGCGGTATGCCACAGATGCAGAAGAGGTAGTTAATCAGAACTAGAAACCGAAGCAGAAGTCTTAGATAGGTAAGTAGTAACGTTGCAGTCAATAGAAGATAGTGTTTGGGAAGCACGATGGAAAGTAACAGAAAAACAGGAGGTTACGCATGCAGGCTGAAGAGGTCAGCTAGGGGTAAACTTGTCGGCAGAGCAGTATTTAGACGGTCGAAGGAAAGTACAGAAGGAACTGCCGCCGGAGTTGGGGTTGGTTTTAGAACCCGAGCGCAAAAACTTATCTTTTTATTTCAAGGTAGCAACAGCATCAGTGAGAAGAGATGGATTAATTGCAAAAAAAGGGAAGATATGTAGAAATGAAGGAAGGAAAGTTACAAAATTGCTACCGAGGGGAAATCACAGTCTGTCCGAATATCGTAATAAGAGAGAGGCAGTATCCCCGCTCAATGAAGTTGCTAATGACACAAAAAGAGGTAAGAGAATGCAATAATGAAGTGATCGAGCCGGAATTGCACTTTCAGCAGCTCGAGGCGCATTGGTTGTTCTCTACCTTTACAGGATGGTACTAGTGGGTAGTTGTTTCGAGCAGGGCAAGCTTATTTCAGCAAAGATTGTAGAATTAAACGGGAGTGGTCAGTTATAAAATGGAACAGCGAGTGGGATAATGGGGCCTACTTTCCATCTGCCCGCCGCGATTTCAGGGACAACTCACTTGAATATTTCGCAGCCTCATTTGTATTGGCCAGAGGATTCAAAATGGCTCTGAGCACTATGGGACTTAACATCTCAGGTCGTGAATCCCCTAGAACGTAGAACCACTTAAACCTAAGTAACCTAAGGACACCACACACACCCATGCCCGAGGCAGGATTCGAACCTGCGACCGTAGCAGCAGCGCGGCTCCGGACTGGAGCGCCTAGAACCGCACGGCCACCGCGGCCGGCTGGCCAGAGGAGCCCATAGAAGTGCTACCTGCCGCAAATCTAACCAGCCTACATCAAACTCTAGGGCTGTAATTGATGCAGCTTTTAAACGCGTTTCTGAATGAGCAGGAGGGACAAAGTTCCCTGGAAAACTTATTGCAGCATATAAATTTATATCGGGGAAATCTGTGCCATAAAGAGAGAACATTGACTATTGTCACACCAATCAGCGCAGCAGAACTTGTTCTACTGAGCGTAATCCTTGTTTTGATACGTAGAAGACGAAGCACAAGACTGAGTTCGAACCCAGCCGTCATTCAGTTTCCAATGGATGTGATACGCCGAGCATAAAAGTAATAGTAGGAAGATGAATGCACAGGTTCAAATGGTTCAAATGGCTCTGAGCACTATGGGACTTAACAGCTGAGGTCATCAGTCCCCTAGAACTTAGAACTACTTAAACCTAACTAACCTAAGGACATCGCACACATCCATGCCCGAGGCAGGATTCGAACCTGCGACCGTAGCGGTCTCGCGGTTCCAGACTGACGCGCCTAGAACCGCATGGCCACACCGGCCGGCGAATGCACAGGTGATTAGTATTAAGAATAAATGATTTATTTCAGCTTGTAAGTTTGGAATAGGGAGGGACCCTGTAGAAATGTGTAAGATTAAGTGATAGGGTTAAGGAAGCCAAATGTTACAATTGCTCGTAAGAAATGAAATTGGGCCAGAAGTGCCAGTCGTCGGGAACTCTAGCGTAAAGTATAATCTGGTTTGGTCACTAACAGGGCCCAGGTCTTGATAAAAATGAGGGTAACATAGTGTGTCGACCGCATTCAGTCAAAAAATACGCCAAAGCGGAAGTGAGTTGCAGTGGATTCAGCTGCGGGAAGGCAAGAGTGTTATGCATTGGGAAGCAAAACACTGCCAAGAAATGTTGCGAAGCAGGGCCAGCTGGGCGCGATATACCAACAATCAATGCTGCAATACACTAGTGGAAAGACGGAAGCCTTTCCTCACATGCCACAACAGAAGTGTTTGGAGTACATGCTTTAAGCTCTAAACGACCATAGTCTGGAGCATATAAGTTCTCAGCCATTCGTGTACTAAATTATTTTCGTCTCACTACCGTAGCCTACACCACGAGCCTGTGACAAAAAGAGCTACATCCAGGAATGTAGTATGGGGTCCGCTGTTCAACCACAGGATGGGGCAGTCACGAGAGAGCCGCCGCCAGAGCAGGGAGCTGCCCGTTCACTGGATGGAGGTGACGGCCATCATCAGTTGCTGTCATCACGGTCGCAGCTGGAGACGTCACTGAAAGCAGCATTCGAGTGACGCCACGCTCGGCCCCGTTCTTGGCCCTGTCAGCAATGTGGACATTTGTTCTTTCGCATGAGAGGCAACTGGACGCCTCCACGAAGCTGTTCCTGATGTACCGGGTGATCAAAAAGTTAGTATAAATTTGAAAACAATAAATCACGGAATAATGTAGATAGAGAGGTACAAATTGACACAAATGCTTGGAATGACATTGGGTTTTATTAGAACCAACAAAAAAAAGACGAAGTTCACAAAATGTTCGACAGATGGCGCTGGACAGCAAAACGTCAGTGACTGCGGATGACAATCGTGTATAAAAGGAGCTGTAATGAGAGAGAGAATCAGATGCACCAGCAGTCGCAGCATGTTGACGTTACCTGAAAAGGCGCTTTTAGTGAAGCTGTATTATCAGAATGGGGAATGTACTAGTTCAGTGTTACGATCCTATCGCCATAGGAAGTGGATTCGAACGGGTAAAGGTCCGTTGACAAATGCAGCTGTGGCGAGAATGATTTCGAAGTTCGAAGCCATGGTTCAAAAATGGTTCAAATGGCTCTGAGCACTATGGGACTCAACTGCTGAGGTCATTAGTCCCCTAGAACTTAGAACTAGTTAAACCTAACTAACCTAAGGGCATCACAAACATCCATGCCCGAGGCAGGATTCGAACCTGCGACCGTAGCGGTCTTGCGGTTCCAGACTGCAGCGCCTTTAACCGCACGGCCACTTCGGCCGGCTCGAAGCCATGGGTTGTTTAGACGATAGACCACGTAGTGGCCGACCGAGCACAAGGCGTAATGGTGCTGAGACAGTTCAGAAAGAAATGGAGACTGTAGCGGGTTCGTCTATGCACGGGGAAGTCAGCGCTCGTGCAGTCGCACGTCACACCGGCATTCCATACACTACTGTTTGGTTGGCACTTAGGCGTATCCTCCGATGCTATCCGTACAAAATCCGTCGGCATCATGAACTGTTACCTGGCGATTTAGTGAAGAGGAGGGAATTTGCGGTGTGGGCGTTTCAAAAGATTGCGGAAGATAAAGATTGGTTGAGCAACGTGTTGTGGACCGACGAAGCTCATTTCACGATCCGAGGGTCTGTCAACGCCCACAACTGCAGAATTTGGGCTACCGAAAATCCTAGAACTGTCGTGGAAACTTCATTGCACAAGAGGAAAGTCACGGTATGGGTTGGATTTACCACATCTACCGTTACCGGGCCTTTTTTCTTCGAGGAAATGCGTGATTCTGGTTTTGTAACTGCTACCGTGACGGGTGAGAGGTATGCCGATATGTTACAGAATCGCATCATCCCCCCAGCCTGGCTGATGAACACCTGCTGGAACGTACGATGTTTATGCAGGATTACGCTCCACCCCATATTGCTAGACGCGTGAAAGATCTCTTGGGCGCGTCGTTTGGTGATGATCGTGTGCTCAGCCGCCACTTTCGTCATGCTTGGCCTCCCAGGTCCTCAGACCTCAGTCCGTGCGATTATTGGCTTTGGGGTTACCTGAAGTCATAAGTGTATCGTGGTCGACCGACATCTCGAGGGATGCTGAAAAACAACATCCGCCGCCAATGCCTCACCATAACTCCGGACATTCTTTACAGTGTTGTTCACAACATTATTCCTCGACTACAGTTATTGTTGAGGAATGATGGTGGACATATTGAGCATTTCCTGTAAAGGACATTATCTTTGCTTTGTCTTACTTTGTTATGCTAATTATTGCTATTCTGATCAGATGAAACGCCATCCGTCGGACATTTTTTGAACTTTTTTTTTTTTTTTTTTTTTTGTTCTAATAAAACCCCATGTCATTCCAAGCGCCATCCGTCGGACATTTTTTGAACTTTTGTATTTTTTTGGTTCTAATAAAACCCCATGGCATTCCAAGCATGTGTGTCAATTTGTACCTCTCTATCTACATTATTCCGTGATTTATTCAGTTTTCAAATTTATACTGACTTTTTGATCATCCGGTACTACGGCCGAGGGCTGGAGTAAAGAAGTTAACTGACTAAATCTACCTTCGTCCTGTCGTCTCATTTCACTCTCCACAGGTGACAATCCATGGGTAATCTAACAATTACGTTACGAAGGCGTGTACAGAGGTGTCGCGCTCTATATTCATGGATTTTGCTCTAGCATTGCTTGCAACGCCATCCATTGCATCAGGCAGTGAACTGCAGGAAGAGCTCCTCTGTGATCGTTCCTTGTAAAGTGTATGCTTCCGTGCACGGCAAAATGTATAGCTGGTATCTCTACTGAAGTTTTTTTCGCAAAGTCTGATTTTAGCAGCATCTCTGATCTCAGAGTCCCATTAGTTAGAAGTGTGAGCCAGTATTCTCGTTTCTTCAAATAAGATCATGTGCTTATTTAATGGGTTGTTCTCTGGCACCGCTGATCTCCCTCTGCGGGCTGTCCTCCTCCCCCGCAAATCCCGCCACTTCTATCGCCCCTTCCTGTGCACTCGTGACAGGGATACACTCCATCGCCACCGGCAAATACAGCAACACGTACAGAACCTTATTACAGCCGGGACTGGTGCCAGACCTGCACACGACTCAACGCCACCCTCCCTATCAACTGCTCCAAGTACTGGTCTGCCTTCCATCGCCTTACTGGTTCCCAATCTGCACCCCATTACCCTCTTCTCCATAACGACCGCCCCTTTCCTGACAACCTCAGTAAGGCCAACCACTTCGCTTCCCACCTTTCCCAGGTCTTCTTCATCCCTGATGATCCCCACTTTGATTATTCTCTTTTCCCCACCATCATGGAACGTGCTGATACCTCGGTCGCTCCACTTGCTCCTAGTCTCCAGTAGTTGGGTCAGTTGCCCCCCTGTGAAATCAAAACTCCAATCACAGCACAAGACATTAAACTTATCCTCCGGTCCAAATGCAACACGGACCCTGGTCACGACTGTGTCACCTACCACCACCTTAGAGAAAGCCCTTTCTCTTTCCTGACTGCCCATCTCTATAAGTCATCCTCTCTACCAGCTTCTACCCCGACCTGTGGAAGACTTCCCACATCCTGTTATTTCTCAAACCCAACAAACCCCCTTCCGTCGCCTCTTCCTACCATCCATCTGCCTCACCTCCGTCTTTAGTAAGGTCTTCGAATCCGTCCTCTCCTGTCGTATCCATCAGTACCTTAATCAACACCAACTCCTCCTCCTTACCCAGTGTGGCTTCCGACCCTCCTTCTACGCCAAAGACCAACTCCTTAACCTCATTCACCTTCTCTCACTCCAGCTTAGCTCCCGTCGCTCTGCCATTTTTGTTTCCCTCGACCTCCAAAATGTCTATGACCATGTATGGCATTCTGGTCTCCTCTTTAAACTCCAAACCTACGCCCTGGCTATCAATTTTGTCCATCTGGTCGCTTCCTTCCTCTCGCGCCGTCCTTCCTATGTCACCCTCCACAACATCAACTCCCATATCTTTTATCCCACTCCTGGCGTCCCCCAGGGCTCCGTCCTCTCCCCTCTCCTTTATCTCTTTTACACAGCTGATATGCCCAAGCCACCTCCACCTGTCCACCTTCTCCAATATGCTGATGACATCGCCTTCCTGTCTCTTATCCTACCCTTCAACTGCCCCAATGCACCCTACAAATCCACCTTGACCAGTTCACTACTTGGTGTAAGCAGTGGTTCCTTCGTCTCAACCCCTCCAAAACCCAGGCAATCATAATAGGCTGCAAGACCTGCTCCTTCCGTCTCTATGATTTCTACCTCATCCTTTATCGTTGTCCCATCCAGTTCACCCCCAGCCTGAGATACCTTGGCCTCACCCTCGACCATCACCTCACCTGGACCCCTCATGTCCTGGCCATCCAGCAGAATGCCCATTCCCACCTCTGCCTCCTGAAACTCCCTTCTGGCTGGACATGGGGATTGCATCCCTCCACCATCCTCCACACCTACAAATCCCTCATCTGTCCTATCCTCTGTTATGCCAGCGTTCAATGGATCTCTGCACCCACCCACTTTTACAAAGCCCTCCAAATCCTCGAACGCCGTGCGATCTGCCTTATCTTCCGTATCCACCTTCCTTCCCCCACATGGCTCATGTACGACGTTATCCCTTTCCCCCACCTCCTCCTTTTCCTCTATCATCTCTGCATCCTTTGCACTGTCTGCAGGCTTGATCCCCCCACCCCCTGGTTTCCTCCTTCCTCTCCACCCCCCGCCCATTGCCGCGCCTCTATCGCTATATCCCTCCCTCTCTCCATCTTCACACCCTCCATCTCCTTCATCAGGACAATTTCCAGCACTCCTCTCCCTCCTGGATGTTGAACTTCACCGTGACATGTACTGTTCCTTCCAACTGTAACCTGGCCTTGTTCCCCCCCCCCCTCACCAGGGCCCCCCTTTTCCTCTCCCCTCCTTCTCCCAGAGTGGAATTTCTTCCTTCCCCCCCCAAAATCCCTGCACCCCCTCCTCAACTGTGTCCCTCCCCTTCCCTCCCCAGCTCTCTTTGCAACGCCCCCTCCCTCCCTCCCTTCTTCCCTTCTCCCTCATCTCCAAGCTCCCTGCAGAACCTGTGTTTTTCTCATTGTCATCAGTGTGCTATGTCAGTGTTGTGTTTGGTGCTGTTCTCCCATGTGTCAAAAAATGTGAGTTTAGTTGTGTGCTGGACTTGTACATTGTGCTACTGTCAGTGATCGTTATGTGCTACGCCATCCATTGGTACTTATATGCTGAAGCCATACTTCCCCTTGTGTTCTTTTAATCGTCCCAGTGTGTGGTTTTTTGTGCTCAATACTTTTTAAGGTTTTTGTCTCCATTTTACAGTCGCCTCCTTTTTGTCTGTTCTAGTCCATTATGTTCCCCCTTTTTTATATTTTTGTACGTCATATTTTCTCCTTTGAAATTTTAAATGTTTTCTGTCATATCATTATTGTCGTTTGGCTGAAGAGAGCAGCGCATATGCTGCTGCCACCCCTCCCCGATGGGGAATTGAAATTCAATAAAGAAAAAAAAAGCCACCGCTGATTTATTCCAATGCCTGTAGTTAAGGTGACGTTGATGCTTGTACATGGATTGGCAACTGTCCATATAGACTGGTGCAAGTAACTTTTGCCACACTCAGAAGTTATACATTTGCAGCACTCTCAGGCCGAGATTATCCTAAACGGGACGCAACAATTCTTTAATTTTTCTGGGTGAGAGGAAGAGTGGTCTGAGTCATTGCCTGTTTAGGACTATACCTACCTTGCTAGTTGTTGCACTGCAGAATGAAAGCTGCACTATGTGTTGGTTCTTTTGGCTTGTTTGAATGGAGTCGCATCTTGGTTTTCTCAACGGCTTTGATCTAATGTCACGGACAGAATACCTGTTCGTTCTGAACACTGTCTTCAGATGCTTAATCTCTGAACCGACGTGATCTATGTCCGAAATAATTCTGGCTCTGTGCAATGAAGTGTTCAGCGGATATCATTGACAGGTTAGAATTGTATCCGAATTTGACTTGGCAAGTGAACTCAGAAATTTTCATGCAAGGACTCCTCAGCAAAAAGCTTCGTAACCACAGGTAACCTTGCTTAAAGGAAATCCCCATTAGTGTTAAACTCAAGAAAGAGCACATAGAATAGTCTCTACAACACCAATAAGCGTGATTACTAAATACTAGAAGGAAGTGTGTGTGTGTGAAATCTTATGGGACTTAACTGCTAAGGTCATCAGTCCCTAAGCTTACACACTACTTAACCTAAATTATCCTAAGGACAAACACACACACCCATGCCCGAGGGAGGACTCGAACCTCCGCCGGGACCAGCCGCACAGTCCATGACTGCAGCGCCTTAGACCGCTCGGCTAATCCCATGCGGCTACTAGAAGGAAATGAAGAACATTGAAGCAAACAATGTTGAAAATTATACAGATCTCACAATCACTCATCAGATCATGTAGTCATTAAAAAATAAAGTGTAGTAAATATAAGTATATTTAAACAGCACAGTGGTATGTATCACTAAACGCTGGTGTAAACAGACAGAAATGTAACATGTTGGATTACCCTCTTATGAAAGAACAAACTGTTCTTTCAATAGTACCCAAAGTGGTGTAGGATCAAGCAGCGCAGAGTTAATGTTAGGTGTGACCTTACAACAGCTGGTGTTAGTAAAAACTGTGAAATATCAGGTGAGAAACTAACAGAGGTTGACAACTGTGGAAAATTAGTTATGCTTTGTGAGTGCCCATCACCTACTCGTAGTAACAGTATGAAGACACTGTTGTATATATACACATATGTATAAACACAAGTACCGAGTGAAATGGCACAGTGGTTTGCATGCTGGACTCACATTCGGGGGAAGACGGTTCAAACTCGCATCCAACCATCCAGATTTAGGTTTTTTGTGATTTCCCTCAATCGCTCTAGGCAAATGCCGGGATAGTTCCTTTGAAATGGCATGGCCGATTTCGTTCCTCATCCCTGAAACATTCCGAGCTTGTGCTCTGTGCCTAATAACCTCGATGTCAACGGGAAATTAAACACAATCTTCCTTCCTTACTTACACCAAGTGAAACTCGTAGCAGCCTCTCATGGATGAGAGGCTGCTTGACAGCTTTGGCACATCACAGTTAGTAATCAAAACTTCTGCATTACTAATTTACCATGTAGCCACAAATATAAACAGAGAAGGCTGTGGGATATTGTTATACTGAACCCACCTTTACTCCTAATACAACTAAAAAACATTTCCAAATGGGCCTGAAAATAGTTTGTACATCACTAAAAACTTCAAGTCCTCCATTTTTATCAAAGAATTATAGTTATAGTAATAGTTTCATTTGTTCATGGACCATTCTTACAATAGTATTGAATACATCATGTTCACAGGGAATTTGAAAATTACACAATTACAAGTTCCAAAGTTGTAAGATTACATGAATATATCAACAAGATTGAACATTATCTTAATGTGCATATCTACAAATACTAATACAAACACAGATTTTTTAGTTTGTTTCATGGAGTTACACAGATAAGTAATTATCTATATTTTCTGTTGCACTTATTCATATTACCGAATATCTGTTCAAATTAATTACATTGTGATGACATTTTATAGGGTGCAAAAAGTTATGGAAAAGCATTACATGTGGAGATATGAAATTGTTACAGTAAATAAGCTATTTACACCACCTGTTTGTCGATTATTATTTTCAGTTTTGTTTTTGTATTCTTCTATACATACAAGTACACAATTACCTGTAACATTTCTTACTGTCTCATCAGAAAAATAAAACCATACACTATGCACACAAAAAGATACAAGATCAATGCTCAAATTTTGGAGCATCATTTAACATGAAATGAATTCACTTGGTAATGGGAAGGACAAGGATAAATAGAGACAATAGGTAACCTTGCTTGAACAGGACCCCATTAGTGTAGAAATTATTAATTTAAAATTTTCTTAAATTATTCTACTTTCTACAGACAAGTACACATCACACAGACGAAATACTTATTTATCTTAAAATAACTAATTGTAAACAGTGAATACATCTCAGTATAATTATCATAGATTAAAGTCACTTTCTACTACCTGAAAAAAATTGCATATTTGCATAGTTATATGTGAACACATTACTTTGATATTTAACTTGAAGTTATTTTTAACACTATATGAACGAATTTTAAACAAGCAACATTTTAATTTAGTTTTGAAAACAGGCATATTTTCTATCATCTTCGTATAACATGGTAAAATGTCATGTAAAAAGCATTCTACTTTCATATGCTCTTTGTCAGTTAATTTGAGTCAATTCCTTTCAATATGATAATAATTTCTATTTCATGTGTTATAATTATGGATATCTCTGTCTGACAATGCAATATGGTTTTTATGCGAATAATTATTTCACACATATATATATATATATATATATATATATATATATATATATATATATACTGACTATACTGTTAATATGTTCAGTTTCATTAATTTATTTCTGCAGGAGTCGCTTTGAGATAATCTTGCTATACTTCTTACAGATTTTTTTAGCTTCAGTACTCTTTGTACATGCATATTTGCAGCATTTTCCCAGAGCAGGGTACCATATGAAAGTTGTGAATGGACTAGTTCATAGTACATCATTAGTAGTGTTTTTATGTTTACTGCACTTGACATTTTTCTCATAATAAATATATTTGAACTCGCTTTATGGCATATTATTTATACACTGGTCAGCCAAAACGTTATGACCACTGCTCACTGTAGGCTGGATGCCCCCTGCTGGCGCTACAGGTACATGACACAGTAAGAAAAATATGTAAACTGAGCAGAGACGGATGCCGGATTACACTACTGATGATATGTGCTGCAAATGGATAAATCTTTGAGATGAGCGACTTTGCCAAAAGGTAGATTATTATTGTGCAGATTCTGTGAGCGAGTATCTTGAAAACGCCGAAGCTGGTCGAATGTTCATGTGCTACTGTCGTGAGCATCTACAGAAAGTGGTAGAAGGGCTGTGAAACTACCACTAGACGCTAAGTTGTTGGATGTGCACGACTCATTACAGAACCAGGGTTTTGGTGGCTTATCAGCTCAGTAAAGTAGGATAGATGGGGATCAGTGACACTCACGACGGAAGAGCACAATGCCGGTGGATGCACATGTGTTTCAGAGCACACATCGTTGAACAATTTTACACAGCAGACGACCCCTACATGTTCACATGTTGGACCAACGACATCGTCAGTTACGATTTTAGTGGACTCAGAATCATCGAGACTGGACCGTGTATCACTGGAAATGAGCTAGCTCTTCGAGTGAATAAAGTTCTTGATACACCAAGTCGATGGTCGTATCCACAAACACCGTCATCCAGACAAATGGGTGCTCGAAATGTGCACCGGACCAAAGATGCACATTGGTGGGAGCAGTATTATGCTATGACAGACATTTTCCTGTGCTTGCATGGGACCTGTGGTAGTAATCGAGGACACTGTGTCAGCTGCGGACTACCTACAAGCATTCATGCTTGATGTCTTCCCTCACGACAATGTCATCTTTCAGCAGTATAATTCTCCATGTCTTGGAGCCAGTATCGTGCTACAGTAGCAAGGAGCTGGAGAGTGACATTACGTTATCGTCTTGGCCACCGAGTTCGCCTGATGTGAATCCGATGTTTTGCATCTGGGTCACTATCGAACGCCATCACCACATACACAAATCAGTAGCCAGTTATTTACAGTAATTACATGACTTGAATGTAGACATCTGGTGCCACATAGTCCCTCAAACCTACCAATGAACTGTAGAATCGAAAGTATGCAGAATTGGTGACATACTGCGTTACAAAGATGGCCCAACATGCTATTAAGCAGGTGGTCATAATGTTTTGGCTTGTCACTGTATGAGTCTCCCTGCCAAGTACCTATCCACAATGAGGAATTTGTAACTTTCTCTCTCTTTTACATCCAAGTCTCGATGTTTGACGGTAATATTGTTCAAACAATGTCCTTTGTTTGTTTGAATTTGTACATATCTGGTTTTGTTGACATTTCTAAAAAGATTATTTTCACTGAAATAATTGTTTCCATTTTCATGTTCAGAGCAGCTCTACTTTGTAAGACATCTGTTTAAACACTACTTATAACAAATGAGGTGTCACTTGCATACATGACAGCATTTCCATCTATTACTTCGACCATATCATTTATGTATGAAATGAAAAGTAGTGTGCCAAGCACTGATGCTTTAGACACACCATATTTAAAAATTAAACTAAAGGACAACTTTTATACAAGGAGATTCATTGATCTAATCAACACTTATGATAGCAATCTAGTCTCACGAGGTGCAGTAAAGATACAGAGATCAGTGTGAGAAAAATCTTTAAATAGTTGTTACAAACAAAGCCAGCAAAACTATGCTGGCAACGAAGATTACTGCAGACTGAAGACTGGAGTGAGATTTGCTTAACAGGAAACGCAAATAAGGGGTGGGAATCATTTTGCAAAACATTATCCTATTACATAAATCTTGCATGTCCAGTAGTATGTAGGAATACAAATGATAAGTGTAATAAATACAGTGTCAGAATAGATGTAATAATAAAGGGCTAAAAATTGTGTATGAATATTTTGGGATAAACTAGCACAAGCAAACTTATGGGGACAAGAAGAGATCATATAACAAACTAATAAATGAAACCAAACCCAGTTATTAGAAAAACAAAATTACAGCTTTTACTCATATCTTGAAGATCACAACATCCCACATAAAGAAAGAGAGGGTACTGTAGACATGAAAACAGTGGAAACATAACTACCATGAATAATGTGAAAAAATCGTAGACACTCAAAAAGTCAGTAATATTAGCAACCAACGTTTATGTTTTTAATAAAGTGGTAGGTGGGTTTTACTTTATTAAAAACATAAACGTTGGTTGCTAATATTACTGACTTTTTGAGTGTCTACGATTTTTTCATATTCTTCATGGTAGTTATGTTTCCACTGTTTTCATGTCTACAGTACCCTCTCTTTCTTTATGTGGGATGTTGTGATCTTCAAGATATGAGTAAAAGCTGTAATTTTGTTTTTCTAAAAACTGGGTTTGGTTTCATTTATTAGTTTGTTATATGATCTCTTCTTGTCCCCATAAGTTTGCTTGTGCTAGTTTATCCCAAAATATTCATACACAATTTTTAGCCCTTTATTATTACATCTATTCTGACACTGTATTTATTACACTTATCATTTGTATTCCTACATACTACTGGACATGCAAGATTTATGTAATAGGATAATGTTTTGCAAAATGATTCCCACCCCTTATTTGCGTTTCCTGTTAAGCAAATCTCACTCCAGTCTTCAGTCTGCAGTAATCTTCGTTGCCAGCATAGTTTTGCTGGCTTTGTTTGTAACAACTATTTAAAGATTTTTCTCACACTGATCTCTGTATCTTTACTGCACCTCGTGAGACTAGATTGCTATCATAAGTGTTGATTAGATCAATGAATCTCCTTGTATAAAAGTTGTCCTTTAGTGTCTTAATATTTACATCAGCTGCTATTATTATGTAGGGGTATTCCCTGATAGCCTGGTCTAATAGCACTTCTAGCTACTTTAGAAAACCATTTACCTAACTCTTTGGTGATATGTATAGTCCAAACATCAAACAGCTTTCCATTTGAATATTATTTTGTTGCTGCTGATTCAAACAGCATTTCTGTATAGTTGTCCACTACCCATTGAATGTGATCCTTCATTTCATTGTGTACCTATACTGCAGCTCTTATACCTTTATATTCACATCTGCAGAAGTAAGTCACTTTTTATATGGTAGATCTGTACCTTTCAAACACCAGTTTCATTTTCTTTTAACCAAAGTTATGTCATAACGAAAATATGTGGTAATTCTTCTACCAGTAGCACTTCTATCTCATTTATCTATTTGGTACATACTGTAAATTCTGGTTTAAAATTCATACAGCAGAAACATGAATTATTATATCTAAATTTTTTATGTCACTTCTTTCCTCAACTGATGGTACAAAAAATCATGAGCCTTCAGGTGTTTGTGTTTCTTGATTCTTTCTCCTCTCTCCAATTTTGCTGGTGGCTTCCCTGCTGTTGGTAATGCTTTTTCTTCTGGTGGGATCAGTAATGCATCTTCTTCTGCAGGGCAGAGCAATATTTCTTCATTATGAGACTGTCATGGTCCTTCTTTTTCATGCGAAACAGATTATGCTCCTTCCCTTTGAGAAGACACTGATGTTCATTCCTTGTCTCCATGGGACAGCGATGTTTCTTCTTCCTGTTATTCATTCCGATGGTCCTTCATTTCCTGAAGATAGCCATTCCACTTCATTTTCTTTAATTTTTGACATTGGTTGTGGCCTGTGTGTTTCTTTCCTTGTCCATAACGCTTGAATAAATTTCTAGATGAAAGACAAAATAAAAAATCGTGGCGCTTTAGAGGTACCCAAAACACTAAGGAAAATGCGTCACATATCACAAATGTTGGTAGCTTCGTTCAGCATCAGCACCTACCGGTACTGGCGCTCAGAAACAGTTAACCTTCTGTTTATTAGCACAACACTGATATGATGCAACTTCACGACACTCAACATTAAGAGGTTAATAATTTCCAGTACTTCTTTGTACATAACTGTTTTGCCAAAATTGTTTCTGTGCAGGTTGTGTTTTCTGAAATGTTCCCCCACTGAGCTTCTAGCTTCAATTTATGTTACTTTTGAAAATAGCTACATATCTTTTTGAATTTTCTGTCAGTGCCAGTAATTTCTTTATTTACACATGAAAGTTCAGTTAGATCATTTCTCTGTGGAATACTTACAACAAAAACACATGAACGTGGAATAATTTCTAAAGTTTCTTTTAGCGGACTGGTTGAATTGCTGTTTTCGTTCCTGTGGACGTTATTGCCTCCTCCAATAATAACACAGTTCGAACATTTTTAGCGATGTTTCACCATCTTTCACCACTTAGAGAGGTGGCAGGCTTGGTAATGCCTGTTACTTTGTTTGCCATAAAACCTGTTAAGCCTCTCCCATAGATATCCGAATAATGCAGATTTCTCTCTTTCTTATTTTGTAAAGCATTTAGTCATTTCTTGACTCCTCAAAACATTTTTAGTAAAAAAAGTTCATTTATTTATTTTTATTTGTTTGGGTGCAACTTCATCCGCTGGTTGCAGCTAAGATTTACTTATTATTTCGAGTTTTAATTTTTCTTGTTTTGTTTTGCAAGCCAACACTCAGAAATGGGTGATTTCCGTGTTTTGATTTTCTTTCAGATTTCTTACCATTGTTTCCAAATAGTCAAGTACATTTTATCAATCACTATGTCCTTTTCCCTAAGTATACACCATGCTTTCGTCTTCCACAACATCGTGTTTTGCTAGAGCTTTCGATTGTAAATCACAGTGAATTACACCACAGGCGGATTTTGTATTTATTGTGTCAGAATGTGCGACATACTTCGTATGTATCCACTTCTGAACCACTGAACATAGCCTGGTAATGTAAAACAGGGTAACTTTGAACATTTAAAATTCATTTTTGTAAATTAATTAGAAACTTCTCAAGATAGTGACATGAAACTTTTTGGAAAGTAGCAATAGGTGTTGCTGAATATGATAAAGCACATTATACATTTTTATCCCCAACGCTCAGTTTATCACTGTTCAATTTCACTCCATGAATTGGGGTCACTTTGAACATGCAAAAATTTGCCTATTCTGTGGGAGTCATGTCAATTACTATTAAATGACACCCCTATCACATCAAACAGCACCCCTATCATATGAAACAGCGTGGTTTTTGTATATAAATGTAGTTTTGAAAGTAAATTATTTAGAAAAATTTGAGTATTTTTTGAGTTTTCTTTCATCACCCGAAACTTTTCGTATGATTACAGCTTAAATTTGCTAATAACGGAAATGGGTGCTGAGCAACTTATGATATAAGAAAATTATTTAAAAACAGATCTTTTCAAAACAGTCTGTATGACTTTAATAAAAGCAATTAAAAAAGTTATCACATTTTAAAGAAATGTAAACATTCTACAGGAAAGGAAGTTGCCAGGACAGAGCCTTCAGTCTAGCAGATGTCATGGACATCAAATTTAAACTCAAAATGAAGCCTTCCCCTTCCATCTGCTTTAGCATCCTTATCCTACAAATGTCATCTTTCTCAAAACCTGACACATCGAGAACATTATGCCACACAATAAAAACTTTATCTGATTGCACCTTGGAATGCCGTTTCCTGAGAAATGTATTTTCATCATCAGTCATAGCATGTTCAACATAATATTTTATACTTTTCTTTGAAGGAAACTACACTAAAACATATTTTCCATGGAGCTGGTGTGTCAAAGAATACGGAAGGCGCTGTTCAATGTCATCCCTTGAAAGACAAGCCTTATATTTTATTTTTTTACGTCACCAAAGAATAAATATAACATTTTATGCTTTCTGTAAATGTTCATTAAAGTGTTAACCTTGCCCATATAAACTTGTTGCAAATTCTAAACTTAAAAATACTTCTAATAATAGGAAAATGTTTTTGCCGTTGTGAAGGTACTTACATCTCCAGAAGATTATTTTATTTTCTGGCATTGGTATGGAATGGTATTTCATATTGACTCACATAACATCTGAAAGTATCGATTATTGGCGATATTTAACGGCTCTGACCTTAGTTCCACATTTACACATTAGAGTGCGGCTATTCAAAGTTGCTGTTCAAAGTTACCTCGACGTTCAAAGTCACCTCGCTTTACGGTACTGTTTATAACGCTTTTACTACATAAAATACACTTCACATTCGACAAATAATCGTTTTGCACAGAGCCGTTCACTAGAACGTCTATACATGCCGCCATTATACAATGAGGCACCAAGAATAATCAACTCAGGTTTAAGCACCTACCTAATATGACGTCACAGCTTGTCACGTCCTGTAGTTGCACCATGAGCTACCATTTGCACAGGCTGCCACAAATTCTACATAGTTGCACAGCTTCCAGAATAGCATCAACTGAAATCATATGAGCCGGTATGAATGTTATAGTGCAAGTTATGGCATTGGAGCTGTGACAAGAGTTAAATACAAGGAAGACGAAACCCAAATGTTCGATCTGAAAGTAGATTTTACAGAGGGTTAAATCAGGAGCCACAAACATATTTATAAGGAAACGACACTCAAAGATGAAAAAGCTGTCTGCTATGGAAAACTAACAAACAGCTGGCACGTAAGTTAAATACCATCTACAGTCACACCACTCTTTCAAGATTTTAGAATCTTATTGTATTTGTTGATGCAGGCATTTTGAATACTGGTAACTGATGTTTAGTTTAACAGCTTCCACATCACACTAAGGGCTAATAACCTACAATTTATACACAAATCATGAATTTCATATGACTTGAGTTTTTGGTTACATATTAGGGGAGTTTCTAGTCTCCTACTAAGCGCCTCCCCAGGTGGTGGAGAGGTGGATGTTCACCAGATATGGTGGGTACTGCGGAAATAAAAACCTAAGTGGACCAAAACCAGTACCAGGGGCATGACAGTTCCATATGCCAGTGGCAGTATTCCAACAGTGTCTGTTCCATATGTTAGTGCCGGCTGATTAATACTGTCTGTGGCTAACATCCATGGTTGTAACACGGAGCTTGCTCCACTCGGGATTGATAGCCCCTGACAGTCAAACATGAAAAGGTCTTTTAGAGAAAAATTTCCACCATCCAACCAAGTAAGGAAGCAGAAGACTCCATCGGGTTCGTGGGTAGCCAACTTGAAGACTCAAATGAAGCAGAGCATTTGAAATTACCCAACGCTCATCAAGCGCATAACGCCAAAATAAAGCAAACATGTTAACTACATTGCAACACATAACATAAATCTTGCACTGAAAACTGGAAAGCTCAAAAATATCACAAATGAATTGGATAAACGAAACATCATAATAGTTTCTAGAAATGAGAAATACAGAAGAAGATCCATTTGAATCTCAAGGTTACAGAATTCACAATGGAAAATTGGGACAAAGAGTTATGAAACAGTGCCCACAATTTGGAACAGGATTTATAGCAAATTTGAAAGTGGTGAATCCAATAACTGATTCTAAAGCTATTTCTCCACGAATCGCAACTTTAACTCTGCATGCCACAAATAAGGCTTATACTATCATAACTGTCCACATCCCTACCAATGAGAAATATTTTCTAACAATAACTGTGGTATAAGTAGAAAATTTCTGGGAACTTCTGGATCAGACAAAAATCAAGTCAATAAAAACAATATAAAAATCTTAATGGGAAATTTTAATGCCCAACTAGGAAAGGAAAAGACTCACTGAAATTTGCAGATCACATGGGCTCATCTCTAAATCTCATATTTTTTTTAAAATCAAGCAAACACCCTGATTGGACAAGAGGAGAGTGTCAGTTAGACTATGTCTGCATGGACAAATACCTTCTTAAAGCAATTTGAAATGTTAAAGTAATGACAGGAACATACATAGGTTCAGATCATTATTTGATCAAATTCAAAATCACCTTCACCTCATTAAGGAAAAAAGACAGAGAATAATTGGAAATAAAAGAAAGTATGACCCACATAAATTAATCAAAAATGACAAATCTCCGAAAAACACTCAAAATACAATAGTACCCGATAATCTTGAGGAACTAATACCAATTTTAAAACAGGATGCTGAAGAATTGGCCCCAGTAAATCAGCATAAAAAACATGCATGGTGAACTATAGAATGTGATGAAATTCACGATGAAAACTTTCAGGCCCACAAAACAGAATGAAATGCAACTAACCTCAAAAACATCAGAAAAATTTTATAAAATGATCAGAAAAACAAAGCTGCAATATCAAAAGGATCTACTGAGTTCCAATGAAGAAAACTTCCACAAAACCAATTCCAGAGAGTATTCTAAAGCCTTTGATAAACAATTAGGTAATTACAAGCCTCCCACACTATTGCTGAGAAATAAAGATGGACGAATAGGCCACAATATCAAAGAAAACGCAGGAATCATGGTACAAGCATTCAACAAGCTCTTGAACTCTAATGAACCTTAAAAGCTTTTAACAGTAGACACAAGCACCTCTTTAAAAACCAAACCAGAAAATATAAACGCCCTACAGTACAAAAAATAGAAATTGCACTTAAAAATGAGAAACTACAAAGCATGTGGGGAAAATCAAGTGTTTGCGGAAATGTGAAGTATGTGGTAAAATAACTCAGACATCATTACATATTATTTTACAAAAAATTTGAACATCAGAAAAATTCCCAGAAGAATGGAACCTCACCCTTGGATTGTACCTACAAGATTTTTCCAGGATTTTACACAATAGGATCAAAGAACAATTGGATAAGGAATGGGGGGATGCCAAGGAGGCTTCAGAACTTGGAGAACCTGTGACAAACAAATAATTACTCTGAAATTAATCAAGGCTTATTACTACAAACAAAACAAGCCTCTCTCAATTACATTTATAGATTTTAAGGAAGCATATGATTCTGTCTACAGACCTTCACTGTTAAAAATTTTGAGACATTTTTGACTCCACCCAAAATTAATTAAACTGGTAAAGCTTACCTTAATAAATACAAATTCGAAACTTAAGTTAAGAGGGGAACTTTCTGAACCATTCTTGGTAAAAACTGGTTTAAGGCTGGGAGATGGCCTGTCGCCACTTCTTTTTAATTGCGTCCTTAAATATGTAATGAGGGAGTGATACAAGTACAATCCAAAGAACATTAATACTGGAACACAAAAAGATGACATAAAGTCGAACTGTTTAGGATTTTCTGATGACCTCGCTCTCCTCGCCAACAACATCAAGAAACCAAACAACAAATACCATAATTACAGGAAATAGCCCAGAGTATTGATCTTAAAATATCTACATCTACATAATTACTCTGCAATTTACATTTAAGTGCTTGGCAGAGGGTTCATCGAACCACAATCATACTATCTCTCTACCATTCCACTCCTGAACAGCGCACGGGAAAAACGAACACCTAAACCTTTCTGTTCGAGCTCTGATTTCTCTTATTTTATTTTGATGATCATTCCTACCAATGCAGGTTGGGCTCAACAAAATATTTTCGCATTCGGAAGAGAAAGTTGGTGACTGAAATTTCGTAAATAGATCTCACCGCGACGAAAAACGTCTTTGCTTTAATGACTTCCATCCTAACTCGCGTATCATATCTGCCACACTCTCTCCCCTACTACGTGATAATACCAAACGAGCTGCCCTTTTTTGCACCCTTTCGATGTCCTCCGTCAATCCCACCCGGTAAGGATCCCACACTGCGCAGCAATATTCTAACAGAGGACGAACGAGTGTAGTGTAAGCTGTCTCTTTAGTGGACTTGTTGCATCTTCTAAGTGTCCTGCCAATGAAAAGCATCCTTTGGCTCGCCTTCCCCACAATATTATATATGTGGTCTTTCCAACTGAAATTGTTCGTACTTTTTAACACCCAGGTACTTAGTTGAATTGACAGCCTTGAGAATTGTACTATTTATCGAGTAATCGAATTCCAACGGATTTCTTTTGGAACTCATGTGGATCACCTCACACTTTTTGTTATTTATCGTCAACTGCCACCTACCACACCATACAGCGATCTTTTCTAAATCGCTTTGCAACTGATACTGGTCTTCGGATGATCTTACTAGACAGTAAATTACAGCATCATCTGTGAACAACCTAAGAGAACTGCTCAGATTGCCACCCAGGTCATTTATATATATCAGGAACAGCAGAGGTCCCAGGACGCTTCCCTGGGGAACACCTGATATCACTTCAGTTTTACTCGATAATTTGCCGTCTATTACTATGAACTGCGACCTTTCTGACAGGAAATCACGAATCCAGTCGCACAACTGAGACGATACCCCATAGGCCCGCAGCTTGATTAGAAGTCGCTTGTGAGGAACGGTGTCAAAAGCTTTCCGGAAATCTAGAAATACAGAATCAACTGGAGATCCCCTGTCGACAGTGGCCATTACTTCGTGCGAATAAAGAGCTAGCTGTGTTGCACAAGAACCATGTTTTCTAAAACCATGCTGATTACGTATCAATAGATCGTTCCCTTCAAGGTGATTCGAAACGTTTGAATACAGTATATGCTCCAAAACCCTACTGCAAACCGACTTTTGACAAAACAGAAATAATGCTACTGGAACCGCTACTGGCGAACAAGATAGAACTGGAGAACATGACATAAAAATTGCTGAAAAGTTTAAATAATCAGGAGAAATAATAGCATACAACCTGAATGAGAAACCATGAAGGCAGAATAGAATAAACAAATTGACTAAAACACATCATGTAACCAAGAACACATATAACAAAAAATGCTTCTCAATAGCCAAAAAACTGAAACACTTCTAACAGTCTCACAGCCGCAGGTAACATATGCTGGCGAAACTATATATTAAAAAAGCAACACTGTAGCAGTAAATAGATTACTCAAAACAGAAAGGAGGATCCTCAGAACACATATAAATAAAAAAATACCAAAAAGATGGAGTTTGAAGAATAGCTCCAAATGAAACAGTTCATAAAGAAATAGAACCAGTGACAAGTACAATGAAAAAGAAACGGATCTTCTTCCTAGGACAACTTATGAGGACAACAGAAAATAGAATTAGCAGGACAATAATTGATGTGTTATGGAATAGTAAGAGTGGCATTAGATGGATTGCAGAGATCAGGGAGGACATCATCAAATTAAAGGTTATGATGGAGGATTTGAAAGGCAAGATGGACACACTCAAGATACTTCACGTCAGACATATCACACTACCAATAAAAATTAACAAGCAGAGAATGGGAAGGATGATTTCGTATGAGGAGAGAATGGCATGATCTGAATGAATGAAAAAGTGTTGGGTCAACAAAAAACAAAAGAATCTAGTTCATAATACTGATGAAAGTGGCCTAATCTATGCTGTAAAATAAATAAATAAATAATTATGTTTATTTATTTATTCATCCAAAAATCTTATAGGGTAGTGGGATAGGTCCTACATCATTGGTTTGCAAATACTGCGTGCACACACACACACACACACACACACACACACACACACACACAAACACACACACACACACACACACACACACTGCTAAAGAAAATTAAACACGGGTTGTTGTTCTTGCGCTTCCAGAATCTGTGAAAGTGTACTTGCCGACCACCATTTTGACTTTTTCAGTAATAAAAAGAGAATATTGTGAAATACAATGGAATACAGTAGCAATTACTTCAGAAAAACTGTGACAGTATGCTGCTGTTTCGAAATGCAGCCACCAGGGAGCAGTGCTGGAATGGGAGTGGTGTAACAAAGTACAATCAAGTTGAATTTTTTCTGGCACGGCAAAACTTGCGTCTCTTAAGCTGCCCCACAGAAAGCTGTGAGTTCACACATACAGCTGTAGAATGACACTAGCTGTGATGACACTTATGTTGTGTATGTGAACCTGGCTTAAGGGCCCAAAGCACGGACACAAAGAGAGAAACAAATGTTTGTGAAAATCAAATTTGTAGGCAAACCAACAGTCTCATAGGCTTGAATTTTTTTAAGCAAATGTCTGCATCCTATATTTCTATGAAAAATTTATCTATCCACTTTACTGTACAAAATTTTAACTAACATTTAGGATTATTATTATTACTAATGTTAATTCACAAAAATTTCATATATACGCTAGTGACAACAGTGTCTTCTTGATAGTCATGAAGTTTGCAATTAAGCAGAAACTAGACTCAAAACATAAAGAATAGATACTAAATACACACACTTATGACCTATTCCAGAAATTCATGGCCCTTGTTATCATCACTTTCTTTAAGCACATTCTGTGGCTTGAGTTCGAAATGAAACTGCCAGTCTGCCTCCAATTATGAAGTATTACTACTATTACATTTGGGATGTTGACTCTAAATTGTACTAGTAACCCTAGACAACAACTGGGCAGGGAATAGCAATAAAATTATGCTTTGTGCCTTATGGACCTTCTGGAAATAAGTATCAGAGAAATCGGTGAGACAGCTTTTCGTGAACCTTCATACATACAATGAGGGCCTACAATGTAGATAAATCTGGTTATCCATAAGATCAACAGATGTCAGAAGCATGCCAAATGCTACAGTCTCAAAATTGAGGATGGTGTGCTTTAGGCCCTTATAGTTCTCAGCTCCTTAAATCAGTCACACTTCTTACTGTTACAATAAACCCTAGGACACCAGATTTCCTGTTTGAGTCCAATAATGTAACTCCATTAGGCTACTATAAATATTTAATATAAACTTCAGCCTCTCTAAAAAGTTTAGAGCTTTCAGGAAAATTTTCTGGTGTGAGTGATGATTTAAGGCATTAGCTCAAAAGATTGTGAGTGTTCAGAATATCGAATGAGCCACCAAATACTCTTGATAACTTCACTGTGGCTCCTGCTTCAGAAAATTTAGGATCGCATCTGTCCTCCTCCAAGTACTCAGGAGCTGTAGCCACACTATTACTAAAGGGCCACACCCATGTAACAATTTATAAGCTGTTCAATAAATTAGACAAGTGTAGGCACTTCCTTAACAATTGTTGTAGCTGGGCTGTTTGTTGGGTGTGACCATTTTAGAATCGTCTGCTACCTCTGCACATGAAAATACACACTGTTTAAAATGGCTAATGTGCCAGATGGCGAGACAGATAGAGGTGTGATGACAGAGTCTCTGATTTTTCAACAGTGAGGGATACTCTATTTCGTTCATTACTATTATTTATCACGACCATCAATGCTACAAACATATGATAACTAGGTTTACTTGAATATCATTTGTTTAGTTTTTATTTGTATTGTATTACTTTGACATATTTCCTCAGGCAACTATAAATCATGTTTCAGGTTTCAGTCATCATTTTCGATAATAACTGTGCAGATACAATAGTACTGAAATTGAGATAATTGTAACTTCTTCCAGAAACTGTAGTGTAGCTAACAGCATTTCTTCACAGCTTCCGGCTCCTTTCGTGGCTGTATTCCTTTCCGTTAAGAATGGTTTCATCTTTTTCAGAAGCTTTAAAAAGTATACGTCATCCATTCTTAGATAATTACGAAAATCATGGGCTCCCAGCCCCATAAATAACAGAGCATGGGTGAATTTCTTTCTTTGCATAAGCCACTTCTTTGCCCACACATTTCTCTCAGCTTTCCTTGGCCTTGTTACCTCTAAAACAGCTAACGAAAATCCAAGTTTTTCTTTCTGTGAAAAAAAAAACAATCTGCATTTCGTGGAACACGATCTCAGTGAACATACAATAAACAGTTCGCATCTAGAGATAGGAAAAGGGCAGTGCTGCAGTCGCTGAGTGCAGTTTGTCAGAACGTGTTTAGGCTTCCACAAAATTGGTTGGTTGTTTGGTTGGTCAGGTGATAATCTGGTACATGTGTATGGTCATTAAGTGTTTGTGCATCAAGCCTCAATTTCATTTTTCTCTGTTCCGCTGGAGGTGTCTTGCCCTAAACTGAGTTGCTGAAAAAAGAATTTCATCCTCTTAGGTCTCTTTTAAGTGCATACTGTAGTTCCAACTGATTATATTGCACTCAGAATCTAAAACAACTTTCCTAGAACCTAAAATATTTCTAACTGATTATAGCATGTCGCACATATCTAATACAGTTTATGTTTTCTTCCCAGTTCTTTTTTGAATAAAATAATTCTAAAATAATTCACTATTTACATCAAGTACCCAGCACATGAGACATTCCTAAATTACATAAAACACTCTCAAATAACAGAGAGATAACTTCTAAACCAATTTCAGCAACAGAATCCAGTGCTAGGGTAATGGAGTTGGACCGATCTGAAGGTCCCAAACTATTAATTAGAAAATAAGCAATAGGAAATTTCCAGTACCCATTAACAGAAGATAGCACGAAAACCCATACTTCTTTTGCTACTGGAAGTTGATAACTGTCTAGATCCGTTCTGTAATCAACATACCCAATTTAATTCTGTCCATCCCATTCAACATTTTGTCTAATGGCTATTTCCTCCACTACAATTGCACAATACACTTTCTTATCCTTCTTCGATGCTTCAGTAACTTTTGCTTTCTAAGCAGCTAGAGCTCTAGAGGTAAGACCCACTGACCCATCAACAGCATTGCACCACTTCCTCAGTGTCACCTCAAAAGGTGAAGTGAAGTCAAAAGTTTCTCTTTCATTGTTATATGGTTTGGCTGAGTAGATTTCAAGTGTTTGTGCAAACGATCTAAGTTCAGGTGAATATTTTCCCTTCTCTTTGATTGATAAAGCTGTCTTCACTGAGTTTTGAAAGTCCTTCAAGTGACACCTGAAACATACACGTGAACCTTTTATGCTTTATTTATTAGAAAATGAAAGAATACAGTGTAACAGTACTCTTTGATTGTTGCCTCTACAACTTGACACATTTCATGTGATAGATTTGCCTTTCTGAGATTACTTTATTCCTAGCAATAAAAAGAGCTTTTTTATTTTTGTAGGAAAGTTCCTGTCCTCTGTTGTGAAATCTCCCAGGTATATATAATAACAAAAGTGACTGTAAAGAGAAATCGAAAACTTACTGATCTGCTAACATTTTAGAAAGTATACTTACATCACCATACCTGTAAAACCTCTTCTTGCTCTGATGTTGAGGGCACCAAAGGAGCCATAGCATTTTCACTAAAACGTCCAGAAAGATGATCAAAATTTAGTGAACTTCCTTCAACACAATCTGGTAACATTTGTGGATGTCCTGATGACAGATGAAATTCATTTCATTTCATTTATATCGGTCCTTTTAATCATTTGTTGTACAAGGTATGTAATATGATATTGGAGAAGTCATTGTAATTTAAAATACACATTTTTAAATCATTCAAGAATATTTACATTGATTTAGGCTTAATATTATCACAACTGAAAATTAAGCTTTCTTACAAGCTATTTAACACATGTAATTCAATAATTTTTAAAATAAAACTTTTGATGAACATTTCATTCATTCTTTTTTTAATATTTATCAATAAATCTTCATGTTTCAAGATATTTCATCTATAGTATAGCAACACTTCTGTAATTAATATTTATGGACAGCTGTTTTAAATTTTGATGTATCTTTTACTGTATAGTTTTTTTCCTTTTTACAGTGGGCCATTCTGCTTTAGTGTTGTGTATGCTTTTCAACATGTATATCCCGAATGAGATTTTCACTCTGCAGCGGAGTGTGCACTGATATGAAATTTCCTGGCAGATTGGAACTGTTTGCCGGACCGAGACTCGAACTCGAAACCTTTGCCTTTCGCAGGCAAGTGCTCTACCAACTGAGCTACCTGAGCACAACTCACGCCACTTCCTCACAGCTTTACTTCTGCCAGTACCTCGCCTCCTACCTTCCAAACTTTACAGAAGCTCTCCTGCGAAACTTGCAGAACTAGCACTCCTGAAAGAAAGGATATTGCGGAGACATGGCTTAGCCACAGCCTGGGGGATGTTTCCAGAATGAGATTTTCACTTTGCAGCGGAGTGTGTGCTGATATGAAACTTCCTGGCAGATTAAAACTGTGTGCCGGACCGAGACCCGAACTCGCAAGTTTCACAGGAGAGCTTCTGTAAAGTTTGGAAGGTAGGGGGCGAGGTACTGGCAGAAGTAAAGCTGTGAGGACGGGGCGTTAGTCGTGCTTGGGTTGCTCAGTTGGTAGACCACTTGCCCGCGAAAGGCAAAGGTCTCGAGTTCGAGTCTTGGTCCAGCACACAGTTTTAATCTGCCAGGAAGTTTCATGTGTATCCTGTTTTCTCCTTGTGTTATCTAGATGGATACTGTGATTAGTTGATACAAGGTTGTTGCTATTTTCTAAGATTTTCCTAACAAATATTATTAGTTGTAAAATATATAGACATGGGAGCAGAAGGAGGTGAAATTTCTTAAATAACGGCTTGCATGACCTTCTTGAGGCAGCATTTTCTATGGCTCTTACAACTCTCTTTTGGCATAGGAAAAAACTTTTGGTTGCAGTTGCGTTTCCCCAAAAGATTATGCCATATTGCAGAAAGGATTCTGCCTGGGCAAACTAGACATTTTTAGTGTCTATTTTGATGTGCAACCAGAAGGAATTTTGACAGTGTAACAAATGGTATTCACTTTACTTGTAATGTATTTTGCATGTTCAACCATCTTAGACCTTCATGGATCTATATTCCAAGAAATTTTGTATAGCTTACATTTTCAAGGGTTCTCGTAAACAATTTTATGCCTGGTGTTAGTGGACATTTATTTTGCGCTGTGTGTAAGTGCTTTGTGACTGTTTTTCTGTGTTTACTACTAAACTGTTTCCAGAAAACCACTCTGTAATGTGGGTGGCACACTTTTTTATCTCATGCAGTAGTTCTTCTCTGGTCCTTCCTTTTATTATCAAATTTGTGTCATCTGCGAATTTTATGTAAATATGGCGTGGGCTAGTCAGTTCCTAGAATGGAGGCTTGTGGTACACCAAATTTAACCCTCTGCTTTTCTGAGCAGTATGACTTTTATCACATCCCTTCTTGGAGTGCAATCTCAAATAATTGCTCTCTGTTTTAGAGATATGATTTTATCCATTCATAGGCTGGGGCTCTAATACCTATAGATTCAAGTTCCTTAAGCAAGGTTGGTTGTTTTGGGGGAAGAGACCAAGCAGAGAGGTCATCGGTCTCATCGGATTAGGGAAGGACAGGAAAGGAAGTTGGCCGCACCCTTTCAAAGGAACCATCCTGGCATTTGCCTGGAGCGATTTAGGGAACTCACAGAAAACCTAAATCAGGATGGCCAGATGCGGGATTGACCCGTTGTCCTCCCGAATGCGAGTCCAGTGCCTTAAGCAAGATGTTGTAACTGATTACATGAAATTCTTTAGAGAGGTCTAGAAATATGGCTGAGATATGCTCCTTGTTGTTTATTGCATTTCATTTAGGAATGTTAAACTAGCAGTCTCAGTAGATTTAGATTTTCAGAATCTGTGTTGTGTATTTGATAAGTAATGATTTTTTCCTTGATATTGATTAGCCTTTTATAATAGCTTTTTTCAGTTATTTTGGTTAAAACCAGATAGTAATGAAATAGGCCTGTAATTTGATACTGCTGTTTTTATACCTTTCATGAACAGGGGTTTTACTTTTGCTATCTTCAATTTTTCTGAGAACACTTCTCCTGAGAGAGAACAGTTACAGATGTCGGTAAGTGGCCTGGCTATGAGAAGAGTACATTTCTTCAAGGTGTAGTCAGAGATGTTGTCAGTACCAACAGAGTATTTGGGCTTCAGTTCTTCCATTATAGCAGGGTTTTCCTTTTCATTGGTGGGGGTATACAAAAATAGATTTATTATTTATAGTGTATGTAGATTTATTTCTGGGAGTACATTGCAAATTTTGGTTAATAAGATGTTCAGCTATCTGTGTAAAGTAAGCATGGAAATTATTTGGAATTTTTGTAGATTCAGTTTTCACAGTTGACTTCTCCATGACGCAGTAAATGTTATGGAAATCTGTCTGCTCTCTTGCCGTTTCCTTCCTCACAAAATTCCGTATGGCTTTTATCTTATTGGTGGAATTTGTTATGCATGTGTCATTTGCCATCAGCTCTGCTTGTTTGACAACACTTTTGAAGATCTTTTTGTAGGTTTTGTAATAAGTATCAAATTCTGGTGATGTGAGTTGTTTGGACAATCTGTATAATTATCTTTTATATTTGAGCATACCAGAATCCCAGAAGTGATCCATTTATTTTTTTGTTCTCCTCTTGTGTTGGAGGAAAGCACAATACAAAATAGTAGGAAAAATTGCTAGTAAAGTTATTAAATTTTCCATCTCTGTGTTTGCAGTTAATGATCTCTTACCAGTTTTCTTTGCTCAAGTAATGGATAAAGTGATTTATATTTTCATTACTGTAGTTTCTACTAGTGGTTGTTAGACAGCATTTAAACTGCAACTCAGTTTTCATACTCAGAGAGAGTTTTTAAGTTGTGTGATCCCCAAAGCCCATGTTTAGCATCCCTATTTTATTGTTCATTTCCACATTTACAAATATCCGATCAGCAGTGATAGATGAAGTCTTTGTGATATGAGTTGCTGTTTCTGTGATATATTTTATGCTACAAGTTTGCAAGGGATTCAGTAATTCATTCTTTTCTTTGGTGTCCTTTGCAAAGTCAATATTAAAATCACCACACAGAATAACTCTTTTCTTTCATTGTGTTAGTCTGTTAAGTGAATACTCTAGACCTTTTAGGAAAGTATTTATGTCAACAGTTGGAGCTCTGTATAAACAAATAATGGCTAGTTAGTGTCCACTATCTCAACTGCTGAAAGCTACACATTTACAACATGTGTACTCAGAAACAATCGAAAATTATATCGTAAGTATGATAATATGACACATATCTCAATAATTTCTTTATATTTGCGATTGTTGTGTGTCATTTTCAGTAATAACTGCTGTGGGAAATCGAAAGTTGTTGGCACAGCATCAGCCTTCAACCACACATTTCAAAATTTCATCTTAACAAAATACTGTTCTTCGAAATGTTTAGAGCCCAATTTTCAATATTTTGTGGGAATGAAATTCTTCATTTTTATTTTGTGGAGCCATATTTTGAGTGTTTCTTCATCTTTTAGGAAAGAAAAATACAAAAATTACATAATGTAGGACATTGTCTGCTGCAGAAGTACAGAGATACAGACAAGGGTATGAGAATATACATAAAATGTAATAGTAGTAACTTTATGCATCCTTAGATCTCTTTGTACAATGATATAGGACATGTCAAACTATTTACGAGTTAAGACCAATTTAAAATAAGCTAATTCGTATGCACATACAGTTAAAGACTTCTTGTTAGAGACAATCATTAGTTTACTCCTGGTATGCAATACTTAAAAAAACTCATTAAATATTGCAATGCACGTTGTTCACTCATGTCTCAATATCAGTCACTACACACACTATACACACATTGTTTCATAACACTTCACTCACTACACACACAAACACACACACAATGGTGATCTCAGGGCCTTTTTCTGTACCGCAACTTCCCATTTGCAGTCCTGAAAAACTGAGTCACCATCCCTCTATAATGACTGAAATGTTGAGCTCAGAAAGAGGAGGAGGTGTTAGTACTGTGCTACGCATAGCTTTGGGGTAAGTATTTCTAGAAAAAGGAAAAAAGAAGAAAAAAATGTTGTGTGAATGTGTTATATGGAATGTTGCATGTTTTATAACCATTATTGTCATTTATTTGAATAACTTTTTTTACCAAACCCCAACTTTGTTTCATCTAAGTAATCCTTAAATGTATAAAATGTATTGCATAACAGGTACTTTTTAGCTGCCTTCTTAATTAATTTTATTTTTGCAATTTCTTTAACGCCTTTGGTAATTTATTCTAGAGTTTTATTCCTTTGTGTGTTCACACCACTTCAACTGAGAATCAATATTCATTCTTAGAAATTTTGCATTTGTTACACAGTCTATAGAGTTGCCATCTACATTTAATTTAACATTGTTATTTTCCCTCTTTAAACTGAAATTCATAGCATTAGTTTTATTTATGTTCAATGTCACTTTATTGCTTATTGATTTATCATAAACTTCCTTGAGAGTTTCATTTGCTTTCTCTGCTAGGAGATCTCGTTTTCTCAGTGACTATAATATTGCTGTCATCAGCTGTAAGGTGTCAGGCAAATCCAACACCTTCCATGAAAACCCTGACATGATAGCAAATCTGGCAGTATGTCAAATAGCTCCGAATAAATCCTGACATTAAATTAACCAAAGTAATATGATCAATGAGTGAGCAAATGGAATACCATAGACTAACACAAGAACACCTAAATGCATGTCATACCTTCCCACCGTGAAACAGACGCAGTTCTGAGGGGAGAAACGAGAGCAGAATCGTGTAGGCTAGGAGGCCCTACGATAAGGAACGGACACCCACGTCGCCAGCCGACCGCCAAAACAACTCCTCAGGCCATGTTAAAAGATAGAGCCCTCCAGAAGAACAGTATAGATCTTACGATAACACTAAAAGGGCCACACCAGCTGCAAGTTTTAGCGTGAGACTTTTTCACGTCTCTGTGACGTAGCAAACATTAAAAATATTGCCCCACCACGGAAATCATAACGATTCTCATTGGATAGACAGAAGTTTTGTAGGCGGAGCTTAAGGTTAACATTGAGACCCTGATTGGTCAGTTGAAAACACAGCCAGATAGCTTTTCTAAAACCAACTTCGGTAAATTGTAGTAAGGAGAAGTTAGGAAAGAGTTGCTTCTGAGACGGCGAGGTGCTTGGAGCTGTGCTGCCCGCCGCCCCCTGACGCTGCCTTAACATCGACAAGGTAATGAACGCACACGATGCCGCATTTTTGAGCGCATAAGGCTTCACTCAGAACTGCAGAAGTCTCTTCTGTTACATCTCCTTTTTACGTAATACTAGTGTCGATCGTCAATTAAATCTCATGGTGTTCACATTTGCTACTTGAAGTAAAAATCTGAAACGTGATGATTTTTCTGTTATATAATTATTGAGAAGCCACATCAGCCACTGTAATTTACGACAAGTTAGATAAGTAATTAAAGATAATTGAGGGTCACTGTAGACCATTTTGATAGTTTTCGCTTTTATGAAACTTAACTTAAATCTAGATTATAGATGTGATATGGCATAGGTCATCCTTCGATCCATTGTAGAACTTGGAAACCCATTCAGGAAACATTCGTTCACATTTTTGTTGAATGCAGTTGGTTTTTTATCATCCTGTATTAAAATATTTCCTTTTATCAATAGTGCAATTTATAAACAATGTTTTGTGAGTAGAATAAAATTTCCAATGGTAACCTTAACTGCTTTTTCGACGTTATTTTACCAGCTGACTAAAAATAGGAAAGCCTTGAACCCCTTCCACTAAATTTAGTTAGTATTAAGATTCTTTTACAGGGAGTGCAGTGGGGCTGACACTGAAATCATTAAGTATTTGATTATATCGTTGCTAGTCTCACTGAACTCTTCTGAACTCTACATGTCATGTGTGGTCTGGCGTCTCCTTGCCAGCAACAGGTCCCAGGTGCAAACTAGTCAATTCCCTAAAAAAACACGCTCAGAGCGTCATTGCGCGAAAGTGGTAGGGAGACACGACTTACAACAAACAGACAACATGCAGAATGTTAGAGAATGCCGACCCTGCCAGGATAGTAAAATACCATGATTGAAGGTCGACCACATGCCCAACTAGGTCAGAAAAATATCCTGTTAAAAATTTTCGTAATAAAAATTTTTTTTTGAAAGGCATAAATAGTCGAAAACAGTAGCTGCAGCGATAGATAGTAAGATAGTATTCAATAGAAAGTGAGACATTCTAGCAGAGACAATAGCATAATTTAGTTATGAATTTTAATATTGTTAGAATTAAGTTTTCTCTCCAGTGCAAGCGCACAGGTGGCGGATACATCGTCGACACGTTGGTTCTGACCCAACATGTAAGTGACTGGATTGTCAGTCTTGGGTATAATAAGTGTCAAATCGTGTGTGCAAAAAGTTTATGAAACACGTGAGATCGTATGAGCGCATGTTAACACGAAGTAGGGCGCGTGAATTGCTTTTAAAACAGAAAATAAGGGAATCAGAAAGATTAGCAATGGCAGATCGAGACCTTGACCGAATTGAGGTAGAGACCCATCATGAAGATGGACAGAGAATAGAGGACAATACAACAGTCGATGCAGTATTGCGAGAAATACGAGGTGCATTCAAGTTCTAAGGCCTCCGATTTTTTCTCTTCGGACTGGAAAGAGATAGAAACATGCGCATTGTTTTAAAATGAGGCTGCATTCATTGTCAATACGTCCCAGAGATGGCAGCACCATACAGCAGATGGAATTTTACCGCCAGCGGCGAGAATGAGAACTGTTTTAAATACTTAAAATGGCGACGGTTTCCTTACTTGAACAGCGTGCAATCATTCGTTTTCTGAATTTGCGTGGTGTGAAACCAATTGAAATTCATCCACAGTTGAAGGAGACATGTGGTGATGGAGTCATGGATGTGTCGAAAGTGCGTTCGTGGGTGCGACAGTTTAATGAAGTCAGAACATCGTGTGACAACAAACCGAAACAACCTCGGGCTCGCACAAGCCGGTCTGATGACATGATCGAGAAAGTGGGGAGAATTGTTTTGGGGGATCGCCGAATGACTGTTGAACAGATCGCCTCCAGAGTTGGCATTTCTGTTGGTTCTGTGCACACAATCCTGCATGACGACCTGACAATGTGAAAAGTGTCATCCAGGTGGGTGCCACGAATGCTGACGGACGACCACGTGGCTGCCCGTGTGGCATGTTGCCAAGCAATGTTGACGTGCAACGACAGCATGAATCGGACTTTCTTTTCGTCGGTTGTGACAATGGATGAGACGTGGATGCCAATTTTCCATCCAGAAACAAAGCGCCAGTCATCTCAATGGAAGCACACAGATTCACCGCCACCAAAAAAATTTCGGGTAACCGCCAGTGCTGAAAAAATGATGGTGTCCATGTTCTGGGACAGCGAGGGCGTAATCCTTACCCATTGTGTTCCAAAGGGCACTACGGTAACAGGTGCATCCTACGAAAATGTTTTGAAGAACAAATTCCTTCCTGCACTGCAACAAAAACGTCCGGGAAGGGCTGCGCGTGTGCTGTTTCACCAAGACAACGCACCCGCACATCGAGCTAACGTTACGCAACAGTTTCTTCGTGATAACAACCTTGAAGTGATTCCTCATGCTCCCTACTCACCTGACCTGGCTCCTAGTGCCTTTTGGCTTTTTCCGACACTCTCCGTGGCCGCACATTCACCAGTCGTGCTGCTATTGCGTCAGCGATTTTCCATTGGTCAAAACAGACACCTAAAGAAGCCTTCGCCGCTGCCATGGAATCATGGCGTCAGCGTTGTGAAAAATGTGTACGTCTGCAGGGCGATTACGTCGAGAAGTAACGCCAGTTTCATCGATTTCAGGTGAGTAGTTAATTAGAAAAAAAATCGGAGGCCTTAGAACTTGAATGCACCTCGTAGGACAGATAACGCACCATAACGAGGGTAATGTACGCCAAGGCATAGAAAACGTAGGTCAGCATACGACAGAGGAGCAGGAAAGTAGAGACAGTCGGTGAGGATTCTAACTTGAGTCTTGAATTCGTAGAACCCATAGTACAAGTAATCAGAGCTCCCTCACCACAGAGTACAAGGACTTCGAGCAGAAACGTGTCACTGCACAGTTCAATGCAATCCGTTGCAAACCAACACTTGGGCTAAAGTACAGAGCGTAGGACGTCGGAAGAAAACGCAATAGGACCCACCAATCTGGCAGAATTATTACAACAAATGACGGAAACCATGACAAGACAAAATAAAGAAATTTCGAACCAAATTAAAATTCAGAATGCAGAAACTACGAAACAAATTGCAGAAACCACGAGACAAATCCGTGAGATTAAAGAACAAAACAAAAAAATTCAGTTACACCTAAGCCATACTGAAGACGAGGCAAAAGAATCTCGAGAAGTGATAGGAAACTTAATAACAGGTCACAATCAATTGAGAACAGACATTGACAAGGTACAAGCGGACGTACAAACATTGCGTAATGACATTCAGGACGAGATCAAAACATTACGTAACAACACCCAGGGAGAAGTCAAGAAACTAGAGAAACAGATAAACGTAATTACTAGACAAGCAGCAGGTACAGCGCGTGAAATTGTTGAAAACAGTGTGTTACACAAACGTATCACAAAAGCAGCGCTGAAAAGATATGATAATCGCATAGTCAAAAAAGAAGCGCAAACGAAGCAACAATTTCAGAAATTGCGAACAGAGTTGTTGCAAACTATTGAAGAGCGTAGTGAACAGGATCGAACAAGCACTGAGTCTGCAACCATATCCGTATCTGTAACAGCACCGGAAAAACAAGCAATTACGAAGATATTACACATTTGCGATTCCAATCACAGGCGGAAAGTAACATACGTGAAATCAGACAGCCTGCACAGCAACAAACACGTTTCGAAATTCTTGATGAACAAACGGCACCACAAACACATGGAAAACCACAAATGTATGTTTCAAGACAGTCTGGATCGTGCAATGAAGCGGCAAGGTTACCCAGTCAAGATACCGAACCAATACGCGACAATGGAAAACCAGGTCGCGAAGAGTACAGTGCAATGCATTCAGCTACACGTTCACAACCGATGGAAGAAAATTATTACGTACCACTTCAACGATATTACGCAAGGGTAGGCGAAAGTTACAGTGGACAATATCTAATGGATCTACCACAACCGGAAAGAACGACGGGAGAAATGATCAGAAACAAAAGTGGTGAAGAATCGCGAATTTCATATGGAGCTACGACGAAGTACGACAACGATCATTTCCTCAGTCAGAAAATTTCAACACTTTCGAGAAGGAAACTCATTACATCCACGAACTTTCATTGATCAATTCCGAGTAGGATTACCAGAACACTGGACGCTAGCACACAAATTAGACTTTATATGTGCACACATTTCAGGAACAGTAGCAGAAACCATGCAGGATGTTGCAGCGACATGCCGATCGTACGAAGATTTGAGAGAGAAGTTTCTCTCACGATATTGGTCCAGCGAAGCACAGAACAGAGTGAAGTACGAATTATTACAGAACCCATATTTTGAAAATTCAGGAGAGAAGAGTCCCGTGAAATTTTTCGAAGTAATGGCAAAGAAAAATCAATGCTTAGATGTACCATACAGTGACGGAGAGTTGATTAAATTATGTGCGATGAAGTTACCATTCAAATACCAGCAATCATTTGTAGGTCGCGGAGGCAATGACGTCGAAGCATTTAAAGGAATTCTAAGGGAACTAGAGTTTATATTTTCGGAAGATGACGCAAGAAAATGACGAAGCGCACGTGAAAACGAAAGCAAAAAGCAGTGGAATCCACAAGACACGGTACGAAGAAACAATAATCACGAACCACGTGATAACTTCGCACCAAGAAACGACAACAGATTTCAACAAAAAAACGGTTATGGATTTAGAAGAGAATACGGCAATAACTATAATTCACCCAGGAACGGCAACAACTATTACAGAGGGAACAATGATAACAGGAACGGGTATTGGAGAACTAATAGAAGGACAAATTATCAACAAAGAAACTAATATCAACAAGTGGAGCAAGAAAAGAGAATACAGATAGAAGAGGTGTAGGTAAGACCGCCAAACCTCGAAAAACGTTCGAATTGACAACTAAGCGTCCATGCTAAAGAGAATGACGCACCCATCCAGGATAATTGCAGCACCTTGAACAGAGAAGTAAATACCCATGAAAGAGAAGTAGGAAGAAACAAAACTGCAGGGACCAGATGATAACGAAGACAGGAAAATAACAATATCGTGTTGGGACGAAATTAATTGGGAGAATACCGACGAGGAAGATGAATTACCAGAGGCATGCACAACGAATGTAGGAGGAAAGGACGAAGTAATGAGTATTGCAGAGCTATTTGAGATGGAAACCAGGGAAAGCGAATTCAACGAGGATAATGCACAGTCGACAGAAGTTGAAAGTAAGTTACTAGTGGGCACACAACCCAACGTATATAATGAAGGAAGTTATGAAGCGATAGTTAGAGCATTTAAATGCGATTATGTGGAAGTAGCGATGAAGAAGGAGAAGACAGATGAGGATGAGGAAAAAGTAGGGGATGTTGAAGAAAGTGTAAATGAAGGAAGAAATAGAGAAGAGGAAATAAAAGAGAGAGAGGTAGCAGTCGAAGCTTATCCTACAGAAAATTCGAATTCACAGGGTAAAGTCCTGAAAAGACTCATGTATGATTCAGTGGAGGATTCGTTGATGCAAGAGGAAGAAGAACAGAACCAACCCTTTGAAATTCAACCAATTTTGAAGGCCATGGTAAAGCATATCCCAGTCAATATTGTAATTGATAGCGGAAGTGAACTGACCGCGATCTCAGAAAATTTATTCATGAAGTGTTATGCCAATGAGGAATTGCCAGTTCTGAAAACACGTAAGATTTAGTAAGAGGTCCTATTAGAAACAATGCTGCGGACGTTACGAGACAAACAAGGTTAACTCTTTCGTGCCAAGGTCAAACGATCGAAGCCAACTTCGTGATTATACCTAAACTAACTGTAGATTTGATTATAGGTACAAATTTTTTAAATGAGAGACGAGCAATAATAGATATGGGAAAAGGTAGCGTAACATTCGGGAATATCACACTTCTCTTTGAACAAAAGCTAAAGTTAGAAGAAATACCAGTTATAATCAAACAATTAAGAATGATGGGAGATAAAGAGGATGAAAAATTAGAATGGTATGCACAAAAGGGGGAATCGCCTCAACTCATGTTAGAAGTCAATAAAGAAATTGACGAAAAATTTCAAGAACTTCAAGTAAATAATTAGCACAATATTTCAAGTTTATGTTGCAGATAAGATCGTCAGGAGAAAGAAGAATGAACAGAGAGGAAGGTGGGGAAAAGAAAGTAGTTTCAATAAAAGAAAAAACAAAAATAACACCAATAGTAGCATAGATTAAGGTGAAGGGATAAAGCGTAGATAGTATAACAGCATGAAATACTAAAATGCTATACACCACGACACTACACAAAAATAAAAAACGAAATTGAGGATTCTTGCAGAAGATAAAACTCAAAATATCTTAGAATTGTAACATGGAAAAGGCGCCGAAATTTGTAAAGCTTTTGAAAAAGGCGTAAAACAACGTAGGTGTTAGAGATATGTTAGATGATTATAATTAAAACTTTTTGTAAGAACCATTGTAAAAACTCCAGCAAGATGCAAATGCAACGACCCAGAAGTTGCAATGAGAGAAGTATCAAGAAAGGGAAGGACGTAATTTGCAAGACACGATTCCTACAAGGCAGAAGCGTCGAGAGAAGGGAAAGGACAGCGAGACCAACAAAGGCCACTTGTACCCAAAGTCAACAGTAAATCTACTGCTAAAAGGGACCCGTGCAGGGACAGACAAGCAAACACTGGACTTTCGCCGCTCATAAACGCCGGGACGCCCCAACTCAGAGGAGCGAGCAAAAAACGGCCCGATAAGAAGACCGCTTGGGCAAGCCACCTCTGCCAAAAAATATGTGTAAAAGTCACACTACTACTATTAAACAGCACACTGATGCACGAAACTGAAGAAAACTTCCACAAAATAGAACTGACATGTCCAAACAATTTATCAAACTGTTACTAAGAGGCTAGTATGATACTGGTTTCCGTCATTCCTGTTATTATTTGCATTGTACCGATTGTCATTACAGCCCAAACCACTATTGTTATTGCTGCCAAGATTGCGGTATGCATTATTCCCAAAGTTATCATTGTTGTGGTTGCTGTGGTACCCGTTGTTGTTACCACGGCCTCTACCACTGTCGCGATTACTGCGCCAATTGTCCTCGTCCTCAACTCTTTCCAGGATATCATTGATTGTCCTGTAATTGCTTCCTACGTAGCGTTTTGTATCATCTGGAAGCTGCTTGTAGAGTTCCCAGACTATTTCGGATTCCGTGCGGCGATCACGCAAATATTCCAACTTGTGGATCCAGCCCTCACAAAACTCCTTCATCGAGCCGCGCAAATTCGCATCGAAAGGCCTCGATATGACAAATTCACGCCAGACACTTTGTTGTTTTTGCTCTGACCAGTATTCAGCCAGAAACAAATTTTTAAACTCGTCAAATGTCAGGTTCGTAATGTTGAGGTTTAAGCCCCAATGCTTGGCATCACCAGCCAACACGTCAATACCCACATTAATTTTTCTCTCATTAGTCCATGATCTGGGTAAAACTCTTTCACAATTTTTAACGAAATCCGTCGCGTGTATACCGTCTTTTTTCAAGGGGTCGAACCGCTCCTCTTTCGTCAACAATTTCGGACTATGTGCACAGATTGGCACACAGCTCTGTTTTGCGTCAAGTTTCTTTTCTAATTCCGACACTCTCGTAATTACTTGGCAAGTGGTTCTCGCAAGCGTTTCCACATCCCTCTTTTTCTCTTCCCAGGTATTAGCCTGCTTCCTCACTTCAGTATCTACTTCGGATACTAAAGCCTTTAAAGTTTCCACGTTCTGTTGATCCTCTTTTTTCACTATTTGAATTTGTTCCGGCACCTTATTCTCAATGATCGGAGCAACTGCTTCTCCTACACTTTTCTCGATTTTGCTAATTTCGGAATCAAAACGAGTATTTATGCTCGCAATTTCCGATTGAACGCCTATCATTTCCTGTTTAATATCACCGATTTCGGTATTAATTACAACAATACCTTCTTTGATTTTATCAACTTTTGTGTTAACAACTCCAACACTGTTGTTAACAACATTAATAGCTTTGTTCTGATTGTCTAGCTTCCTGTCAATATTTCAGACTGAGCTTCTTGCTTGGCAGCCTGAGCTTTAATTTCTGCCGATTGAGTTTCTATCTTGCTAGACTGAACCTTGATTTCGTTAATCAAAACATTCAATAAATCAGCTAAATTCCCGGAAACCAGCGGTTTTACTTCCGTAGCAGGTGCCTCTTTAATTGTCCCTCCGTATTCGTCATCAAGGGGTTCAGATTTGATTATCACTTCCGATTCCGAAACATTTTCTAAAGTTTGGGATTCCATTTCTGCTCTTTGTTGCGTTTCGGTGATCGCGTATTTCATGCTAGCCACCTGCCCCTGAACAATGGGTACCGCGGTGCGCGTTTCCCAGTGTTCGACAGATTGTTCCGTATCCAAGACTACCAAATTTTGGTAATTGTTGCCTTCACTCATTTTAATAATTTTCAATATAAATGCTGAATCTCAAATATAATTAGGATTACTCCCACTACTTATTCTCGCTGACGTAACGGCCTGTTCGTAACCAGTACTTTGTTATGAGATTTGCACAATCCAAAATTCGTGTCCAGAACAACCTCAAATCTGAAGATTGTCCTGTCACGGTCGCCATGTGTAACATCCCCCTCACTTATCAACCTTAATGACAGTGTAAAATTAAACCGCATGTACCTAATGGAAATTTGAGAAAAGCAATACTCACTGAAGTTAATTTGTCAGTAAAGAGGGAGGAAAGGGTTACATCTTGATTGAAAGGAAAAATGCAAATGAAATTGGTGAAAATTAATTTTGGGAAAAAGTGTAAAATTAACAAAGAGAGTAAATGTGTGGTCATTACATTAACAATTAATTGGCGTTAATTAGATATTTGAGATTTGGGGAAAATTACGGTCGCCAGTCCTATGGATAACTACTATAATAACTGAAAAAGAAAGGTTATTGCACATATAATTAGCACTAAAAGCGTGGCAACTGAAGGTTGACACGTGTTGTGTGAAAACTGAAAGTTTGTCAGAAGTAATAAATTTCGCTACACTCTGACTTAATTTAGCAAAAGAATTAATAAAACCGGAAAATTGAAAGTTAATTTAGTGACTGAAATTAATAGTGAGACTTGTTTCTGAAGCACTGCGAAATTCAGCAAAATAAGGTTAGTCTTGGGCTACCTCAACAATCATTTCAAAAGCTACTTGAATCTACACAATTTAGAAATAAGAGATTTAACTTTGAACCTGAATTAAATGATTCTGAACAATTAGCAATAGTAAAATGTAGTACATACCAAGCTGAGCTGCAGTCACAGGTAAGCTAAAATATGGTAACAAATCTCGCACTCTTAATTTGTGCTTGTGTAATCTAAATATTGTAGCCAGCTATGAATACTTTAACTGAACTTTGAAATTAAAGCAGTGCTATGGAATGATATTACTTTAATGCTGGCGTTTGAATTTCAACGACACTCGGGTTCATTCCGGAAAAGGAAGGGACCCTGCGTGGTAATGCAATTGGGACAATGAGCAACAAAGGTTCATGGTACGTTGCTGTAATTTAGTGAGGAAAATTTAACAGTTTGAAAAGCTGAGGTCTGCCATACAGTTCTAAGGCTTTACGTGCTTTTAGTCTTCCTTGTTGGTTGGTTGAAGGTCTGCAGTCGTCGATCGAGGAGGTGGCGACAGTCACTCATTGTAGGCCGTCGCTGTTGCAGAAGCTGTATGTTGGCGCGCCTTCTTTTCAACACCGTAACCAGGCGAAACGGGCTCTTGATGTGCGCCAGCTAATGCTTCCCGTCCGCGACACCCTGTCAGAAACTAACATAGCAATTCGAGCGAAATTACATGCTGCCAAACCCCAAAAGCGCGGCAACTCGCGGGAGTGTCACACAACACACCTGCTCCACTGCCCTATCCCAGCCAGACTCTCTCTGCTCTGTCCGCACTCCACGCGGCAGAGTTAACACTACCAAAGGTCCTAAACACTTTGGTTCTCCACACGACCTATCGATCTATTAGTTCTATAGCATAGTTTTCCCTAGGCAAGACCCAGCATAAAAATACAAATAATATTTACAAAACAAACCAATTATATATCGACATAAATGCATAAATATATGTATACAAATAGTAAAACAATAACAATATATGAAGACACAGAAATGTCATCTCTTCAGATAACAAAGTAAGGGAAAAAATTATAGTACAATAGATGGAAATAGGAAGATATGCATTTCCGGCGTTACATGTGCCCCACATTATCTGAGGATGTTCGTGTAACAGACTCAGAAAATGTCCCAAAAAGAAAAAAAAGAAACAGCGGAAATGCATATGATCAAAACATCAAAAAATTTAGCATTATGCAAATTAACCATAAACCAATTTTTAGACCATAGTAATTGAGTGGAGACACTCCTAACCTTATTCCACTCTGTCATCTTACACAAAAGAAAACAGGTTGACAACATTAAAATTCATAGAAAACATAGAAAATGGTTCAGCTATTCTAAAAATTCAAAATTCCTAACAGTATCAAGAAATGGAATACTATTTACAAAATTAATCAGAGTACATGGTCATAAAAACAGGTAGATCAGAATTCGCAAATTAATAATTAATTGCATAGAATACGCATTTTTTATATAACCTTTTCATAATCAATATTTTCGCCATGAGAGTCCACTTAACACTAAACAAGAAAATGATATACGGCATACCGAAAAAAAACATAAATATTGACAGCAGAATTCTTTCACATCAGCTGTCCGGGAAGAAAAACAACTCCGCCTTCCGTACCCGCAAGTACAAAGAATGCCGACGGCGGCACAAGAGCGGCACAAGAGCCGACAGCGGCTCCGCCTCGCCAGTATTGTTGCGCCCGCCTGTGCGGCACGCTTGATCTCACTCGCCTGTGTAACGGCATTTCCAGAACGTCCGTTTCACTGAATTCTTTCGGAAAACTCACTCCCGAGTAATCTCAAGGAGTCCATTAATACTATCACGGTGGATAACTCAACACTGCCCATCATCACACACACGTACTAGCCTGAAACTTAAAATAGCGTCTAAGTACATCGGCAATGACTAGTGAAACACACATTCATGAAACCTGACAGATAGTTACAAAATCATATTTACATTCCTTAATCTACTGTGACTCAGCTTGGATTTTTCAATCGATTAACTATCAGTTACTCTTAAATCATTTAATCAAAATTAATTACTTATTAATTACAACTTCTTTCATGTCCTCTTGGTCAGGCAAAAGCATGGCACTCTAGCAAATCGCTAAATCTTACACTCTATATTTACATACTGTACAAATTGCCCATTCTGTGGTATTAATCAATCCTAGGTTGGTACAATTTCAAGTCTACACTGTTCCGTATACCTAATAGTTTTGCAGAGCTTGGATACTCTAAGCAATAAGCATTTGTGAGAGGTATACCAATGACTTTATATGGTCCATTATAAACAAACTTAAGTTTAGAGATTTCATTGTCTATCTTGCACAATTTCTCATGAACTTTTACAAGTACCAAGTCTCCGATTGCAAACTTAGCAAAACGCGCTTTAGCGTCATGACGACGTATGCGAGCATAGGCTTTTAGCTTCATTACTTCTCGCAAACGATCTTTTTTCACACCAATACTAATGTCAATCCGTGGAGGGAATTTGATTATCTCTTCCACTAAACTTTTACTTCTGTCATCCAACAGGATTTCCTCTCAAGGTGTTCATAATTCTCTCAAATACTGCTACATATTTGCCCCATGCCCTATGGTTGTGATGGCAATAGGTACGGCAAAGTCGGCCTAGCTCGGGCATATACCTCTCAGCGCGATTTCCAGCCGGACAGTAAGCTGAAATATGGATCACTTTGACCCCATTACTTGCCATGCCTTCATTCCACAACTTAGAAGTAAATTGTGCCCCATTGTCTGATAGAATCGCCTCGGGCTTACCAATATGAACAAAATAATCGTTCACAAGCTTGCTATAGACCGCTTTGGCTGTAGCTTTCCTAATCGGGTATAGTTTGATGAACTTGGAAAAAGCTTCTAGCACTACTAAAATGTAGGCAAAGTTTCCTGTTGACTTGGGCAAAGGTCCGTACAAGTCCACGCACATTAATTCAAAGGTGTCGTTAGGCCTTATACTTTGGATAGGACCACAACTCGTACAGTTGGTAACCTTCACCTTCTGACATAAATCGCAAGTTTACACTCTGACAGTAACGCGTTTTAACATGTTGTTAAAATGCACTACTTCACTCAGCTTTTCCGTACATTTCTTTGGTCCACAGTGACCATACGCCAAATGGTAGTAGTCTATTATTTCTGTGACGTATTTGGTGGGCCAGCATACCCGCCAAATATTACTATCTTCACCCTTACATATGTACAAGATAGGATCGTATATCTTGTAATACTTCCTTAATTTCTCTCCTTCTGGACTCCTTTCGTCATATCGGGTTTTCACCATATTTAAACAACCATCCTCGTTCTGATGACGACGTAGATTCTTACATATGATTACTATTAATTTACGTCCCTCAACTTCTTTAAAATAGTATAATTTGACCACTCCATCTGACTCATCTTTCAATACATCTTGATTAGACTCGGGCAACCGCGACAGCGCATCCGCTACGCAATTGTCGGTCCCATTTACGTAACAGATGTCATAGTTAAATTGCTGTAAATACAGTGACCACCTAGTCAGTCATTCGTGAAGGAGTTTACAATCCTTCAGATAAGTGAGCGCCTTATGGTCCGTATGAATAATCACCTTACGGTCCCATAGGTAACCCTTGAACTTCTTGAATCCCCACACGATAGCGAGACACTCCTTCTCAGAAATCGTGTAGTTTCGCTCACTTTTTGATAAAGTCCGACTCGTGAACGCTATCGTCCGGTGTTCCTTATCCTCTCCTTCACCAACTTCTTGGAACAGTTCTACCCCCACCCCGTAATTCGACGAATCCGTCCCCAGATGGAAGGGTAGCGATAAATCAGGATGAAATAGTATGTTAGATCTAACAACTCGTCTTTTAATCTCCCGAAAGCGGCCTGACACCTGTCAGTCCACACAAACGGAACATATTTGCGTAAGAGGTTATTCAAATTTTCATCATTAAACACCTGTCCTTTTACGAATTTACGGTAAAATCCTGTGAGCCCTAGAAAACTTTTTAACTGTTTCCTAGACTTGGGTAAAGGACAATTCCTTATTGCCTCTAGTTTCTCTGGGTCTTTCGTAATACCAGCAGTGGTAATTACATGCCCTAAAAATTTCAGTTCCTGCTTCACAAACTCGCATTTCTTTAGCTTTAGAGTCATTCCGCCACGGCGCAATGCTCTAAAAACTTCATCTCTTAGGTCGCAATGATCATGCCAAGTGGCATTGGCCAACAATAGGTCGTCAACATATACAGTTAATCTTGAACTCAAAACCGGGCCGAGCACTTTATCTAGGGCCCTGATGAATACGGACACAGATATATTAAGTCCAAACCGGCAGTACTCTATACTGATAACACCTGCCCGCAAACAAGAAGGCGGTGTATGGCCCAGATTCTTCTTCAAGTTCTATTTGCCAGTAACTAGCCGTCAGATCGAGGCTAGTCATGAACTTAACGTCATGAAAACGTTGCAAAATCTCCTCCATACTCTCTGGTCTGTCTGTTTCGCGTTGAACGACCCTATTCAACGTGTGTGCGTCCATCACAATACGCATACCACCATCCCGTTTTGCTACAATGACCAAACTGTTATTGTATGGACTCGTACTTCTTTCAATCACTCCCCATTCGATCATCTTATCTATCTCCCGTTCCACTGCTTCCTTTTTGGACAGCGGTATAGCATACGGTCTCACGAAGAATGGTTCGTGCGGAATTACATGCAACTTGCATTTATATCCTTCCACAAGTCCCGGTTTGTCTGAAAACACTCTTTTAATCCCCATAATTACTTCACACAGGCCACGTCTTTGTTCGTGTGTTACGTTTGACACACCGTCTACAATACTTTCCAATTCACTTTCTACATTATTGTCAATGCCGAGATTCCTCACGTTACGGTAGTTCAAATTCATACCTACGTCAATGGCATCCGGCCAGTTAACTATGTGTATAGGCTGGTATTGCCTAGGCACACCATCTCCTGCCTCGTCAAAACTAACTACTATTGTTTTACCTGGTGACGTACATGTCAAAGTTTTGCTTTCGCAATTAATCACTGCACGGTACTTTAATAGCCAATCCAATCCGATAATTACTTCCGTAGTTAAGTCTGGCACAACGACAAACTCTTGTTCAAATCGTGCCCCACATATCTCGAAGTTGACAAAAATTTGTTTTGTGATCGGTTTACTGGCCTTCCCAGTAACACCGATAATTTTCACTCCTGTTACTGGCATAACTACGGTACCAGGTCTGTCTTTCAGTAACTCAAATATTTTCCCAGATACAGCACTCAATTCTGCACCGGTGTCAATCAACACGTTTAATTGTAGGTCGGGCATATTAACAGACACTACTATCTGCCTACACTTATCCTCGACTGTTTCTTTATTTTCCCACAATAAATCCTCGTCCATATCCAGGTCATTCCAGAAAAAACCATCCGGCTTTGATCCTAAATCCGGTTTATCTGGCGGCTTTTTCAGCCTCTGTTCACATACAGTGTTAATTTCAACACGTTTGTCCTGAGGCTTAGTCTGTAGCTTCGCCTCCAATACCGAAACCTTTTCCTGTAACTCGTCAACTAGTGAGTGTTGCTTTGCTATCAATTCACTAATTGTCACCTTCGTTGATTCCTCTTTGGCCAGATTGATCTCATCTGCCAATCTACCTGGAGGAATGTGCCCAGTAGTATCTGAAATTACTTTCTCTGGATCTGCGCAACCCACACTGCTACCGTCTGACCGTATAACGCCAGCTCTAACCTCATACACGCTGTAATCTACGTGCTTTTCTACCAGTCGTGTCCGGTTATCACTAAAATTTTCGTAATCTTTCTCCTTAATACTCTCGCAATGTGTAAACTGGAGGTTTGCGTCGGATGGGTCGGCTACTTCTACCACTATAACTTTCGGTAAGGTCTGCCGGTTAGCGCCAGAACTTTCCGTTACTACTTCAACATCCAACTCCTGCGGGACGAAACACGACGAATCTTGCTCGTGCTCCCCATTAACATCAACTATTTCTGGTAAAGTCTGCCGGTTAAGGCCAGAACTTTCTATCATTCCACAAACACTATCTTCCCGCGGGACGAGACACGGCAAATCCTGCCCGCGCTACCCATAAACACTTCTCCTGTACAGGGCCCTATAATCTCTTAGTTCGCCGTATAAGCGACCTAACTGCCTTAACCAGACCTCATCCCTCTCTGCATCCCCTCGCTCGATGACGGACGTGTTATCCGACATCTGATCTTCTCTCAACTCTTGCGAATCATTCTTAAACTCAATCTCCAGTTCCGCTGTGGGTGTTACAGCTGCCACTTTATAATCGATTTCCGGAACACTACTTAAATTGTTCTCACTGACAGTGAATGTATTTTCTACTGCCGTGTCTACAGCTGATCTACTGCTTGTGGGCGCACTCCTTTCTCCTAACACTGGCACACTCTCCCGCCGTTGATTATTCCATACGGAATTTTCATAACGACGACACCTCGGTTTTCTACTGTTACTGGGCCGCCAAAATTTCTCCACGACCGGTCGGCCCCTCACCGGCGCGGCTAATGGTTTCCCTGTCTCGTCCCAGCAGATACGCTTCCCGGATGCTGCTGAGGCGGCTGATCACACCCTCTGACGTTATTACTATTCTGCGAAGCCCGTATCACGCTAGTATGATACTGGTTTCCGTCATTCCTGTTATTATTTGCATTGTACCGATTGTCATTACGGCCCGAACCACTATTGTTATTGCTGCCAAGATTGCGGTATGCATTATTCCCAAAGTTATCATTGTTGTGGTTGTTGTGATACCCGTTGTTGTTACCACGGCCTCTACCACTGTCGCGATTACTGCGCCAATTGTCCTCGTCCTCAACTCTTTCCAGGAAATCATTGATTGTCCTGTAATTGCTTCCTACGTAGCGTTTTGTATCATCTGGAAGCTGCTTGTAGAGTTCCCAGACTATTTCGGATTACGTGCGGCGATCACGCAAATATTCCAACTTGCGGATCCAGCCCTCACAAAACTCCTTCATCGAGCCGCGCGAATTCGCATCGAAAGGCCTCGATACGACAAATTCGCGCCAGACACTTTGTTGTTCTTGCTCTGACCAGTATTCAGCCAGAAACAAATTTTTAAACTCGTCAAAAGTCAGGTTCGTAATGTTGAGGTTTAAGCCCCAACGCTTGGCATCGCCAGCCAACACGTCAATAGCCGCATTAATTTTTCTCTCATTAGTCCATGATCTGGGTAAAACTCTTTCACAATTTTTAACGAAATCCGTCGCGTGTATACCGTCTTTTTTCAAGGGGTCGAACCGCTCCTCTTTCGTCAACAATTTCGGACTATGTGCTCAGATTGGCACACAGCTCTGTTTTGCGTCAAGTTTCTTTTCTAATTCCGACACTCTCGTAATTTCTTGGCAAGTGGTTCTCGCAAGCGTTTCCACTTCCCTCTTTTTCTCTTCCCAGGTATTAGCCTGCTTCCTCACTTTAGTATCTACTTCGGATACTAAAGCCTTTAAAGTTTCCACGTTCTGTTGATCCTCTTTTTTCACTATTTGAATTTGTTCCGTCACCTTATTCTCGATGATCGGAGCAACTGCTTCTCCTACACTTTTCTCGATTCTGCTAATTTCGGAATCAAAACGAGTATTTATGCTCGCAATTTCCGATTGAACGCCTATCATTTCCTGTTTAAGATTACCGATTTCGGTATTAATTACAACAATATCTTCTTTGATTTTATCAACTTTTGTGTTAACAACTCCAACATTGTTGTTAACAACATTAATAGCTTTGTTCTGATTGTCTAGATTCCTGTCAATTTTTTCAGTCTGAGCTTCTTGCTTGGCAGCCTGAGCTTTAATTTCTGCCGATTGAGTTTCTATCTTGCTAGACTGAACCTTGATTTCGTTAATCAAAACATTCAATAAATCAGCTAAATTCCCGGAAACCAGCGGTTTTACTTCTGTAGCAGGTGCCTCTTTAATTGTCCCTCCGTATTCGTCATCAAGGGGTTCAGATTTGATTATCACTTCCGATTCCGAAACATTTTCTAAAGTTTGGGATTCCATTTCTGCTCTTTGTTGCGTTTCGGCGGTCGCGTCTTTCATGCTAGCCGCCTGCCCCTGAACAATGGTTACCGCGGTGCGCGTTTCCCAGTGTTTGACCGATTGTTCCGTATCCAAGTCTACCAAATTTTGGTAATTGTTGCCTTCACTCATTTTAATAATTTTCAATATAGATTATCACTGTTAGCATTCAACCGCGATTCTTATACATATATTTTAACAACGGGTTTCAAGAGACAATGCTCTCATCATCAGGTTGTAAAGTCTATGTCATGAAATTAAACGGACTAAAAATACAAAATACCATCACAAATAGTTGGGAAGTCCATAGAGTAAAACAAAATTAAAAGTATACTGGACTATTGGTCCTCGTCTTACATTAAAGTTGTTGACACAAGTCGATGGCCGTCCCATAGCTACCAAGTATGCTGTCGCACTTTGACGACTCGGGAGCTGTTGTGGACTGACGTGCCTAGGTGTTGTGGCGTAGCTACAGCCGTGTGCTTGATGGTAACGCTATGCTATTGGGCGCCTTATTTCCTTATTGCATTGGTCTGCCATCGTTAGCCTTTCGCAACTCCGTCAGTGACATGCTACAGCTGAGTTGAGTGACGGAGTTGCGAAAGGCTGACGATGGCAGACCAATGCAATAAGGAAATAAGGCGCCCAATAGCATAGCGTTACCGTCAAGCACACGGCTGTAACCAAGCCACAACACTTAGGCACGTCAGTCCACAACAGCTCCCGAGCCGGCACAGTGCGACAGCATACTTGGTAGCTATGGGACGGCCATTGCCTTGTGTCAACAACTTTAATGTAAGACGAGGACCCATAGTCCAATATACTTTTAATTCTGTTTTACTCTATGGACTTCCCAACCATTTGTGATGGTATTTTGTATTTTTATTCCGTTTAATTTCGTGACATAGACTTTACAACCTGATGATGAGAGCATTGTCTCTTGAAACGCGTTGTTAAAATATATGTATAAGAATCGCAGTTGAATGCTAACAGTGATAACCAGTATAACGACAACTACTACCTCAACTCCATAATGGATTATATTAAATTTTCAATATAAATGCTGAATCTCAAATGTAATTAGGATTACTCCCACTACTTATTCTCGCTGACGTAACGGCCTGTTCGTAACCAGTACTTTGTTACGAGATTTGCACAATCCAAAATTCGTGTCAGGAACAATCTCCAATCTGAAAATTGTCCTGCCACGGTCGCCACGTGTAACATCCCCCTCACTTATCGACCTTAATGACAGTGAAAAATTAAACCGCGTGTACCTAATGGAAATTTGAGAAAAGCAATCGTCACCGAAGTTAATCTGTCGGTAAAGAGGGAGGAAAGGGTTACATCTTAATTGAAAGGAAAAATGCAAATGAAATTGGTGAAAATTAATTTTGGGAAAAGGGTAAAATTAATAAAGAAAGTAAATGTATGGTCATTACATTAACAATTAATTGGCGTCAATTAGATATTTGAGATTTGGGGAAAATTACGGTCGCCAGTCCTATGGATAACTACTATAATAACTGAAAAAGAAAGGTTATTGCACATATAATTAGCACTAAAAGCGTGGCAACTGAAGGCTGACACGTGTTGTGTGAAAAATGAAAGTTTGTCAGAAGTAATAAATTTCGCTACACTCTGACTTAATTTAGCAAAAGAATTAATAAAACCGGAAAATTGAAAGTTAATTTAGTGACTGAAATTAATAGTGAGACTTGTTTCTGAAGCACTGCGAAATTTAGCAAAATAAGGTTAGTCTTGGGCTACCTCAACAATCATTTCAAAAGCTACTTGAATCTACACAATTTAGAAATAAGAGATTTAACTTTGAACCTGAATTAAATGGTTCTGAACAATTAGCAATAGTAAAATGTAGTACATACCAAGCTGAGCTGCAGTCACAGGTAAGCTAAAATATGGTAACAAAACTCGCACTCTTAATTTGTGCTTGTGTAATCTAAATATTGTAGCCAGCTATGAATACTTTAACTGAACTTTGAAATTAAAGCAGTGCTATGGAATGATATTACTTTAATGCAGGCGTTTGAATTTCAACGACACTCGGGTTCATTCTGGAAAAGGAAGGGACCCTGCTTGGTAATGCAATTGGGACAATGAGCAACAAAGGTTCATGGTACGTTGCTGTAATTTAGTGAGGAAAATTTAACAGTTTGAAAAGCTGAGGTCTGCCATACAGTTCTAAGGCTTTACGTGCTTTTAGTCTTCCTTGTTGGTTGATTGAAGGTCTGCAGTCGTCGATCGAGGAGGTGGCGACAGTCACTCACTGCCGGCCGTCGCTGTTGCAGAAGCTGTATGTTGGCGCGCCTTCTTTTCAACACCGTAACCAGGCGAAACGGGCTCTTGATGTGCGCCAGCTAATGCTTCCCGTCTGCGACACCCTGTCAGAAACTAACATAGCAATTCGAGCGAAATTACATGCTGCCAAACCCCAAAAGCGCGGCAACTCGCGGGAGTGTCACACAACACACCTGCTCCACTGCCCTATCCCAGCCAGACTCTCTCTGCTCTGTCCGCACTCCACGCGGCAGAGTTAACACTACCAAAGGTCCTAAACACTTTGGTTCTCCACACGACCTATCGATCTATTACTTCTATAGCATAGTTTTCCCTAGGCAAGACCCAGTGTAAAAATACAAATAATATTTACAAAACAAACCAATTATATATCGACATAAATGCATAAATATATGTATACAAATAGTAAAACAATAACAATATATGAAGACACAGAAATGTCATATCTTCAGATAACAAAGTAAGGGAAAAAAATTATAGTACAATAGATGGAAATAGGAGGATATGCATTTCTGGCATTATATCCTATATTAATGTATTTTGGTTCTGATAGGTGTTTTAGTAAATGTTTAGAGTTATTTGAAGTATGTGTTATCTCTACTCTTTGTACCCTATATGCTAGTTATGATCGAAACCAGTCATTAGCTACTCCTCTTATTCCTAATGCTTCTAGTTTATTTAATAGAATTTTGTGTATCTTGTGTATCAAAGGCCTCAGAAAGATCCAAAAATATGCCTGTGACACACTCATCTTTATCAAGAGCATCAAGTACAACTTTTGGGAATTCTACTAGGGCTGACTCCATATTTTTGCCACTTTGGAAACCAAACTGTGATTCGCTTAAAAGATTATATTTATTCAGGTAATTCATTAATCTGTCTTTCATAATTGCTTCTATTATTTTTTAGAATGGTGACAGCAGGGTAGTGGGCCAGTAATGATCTGTGCCTTCTGCATTACGTTTCTTAAGCAAAGGTACAACTCTTGCCTGTTTTAACTGCTCTGGAAATGTCCCTGATGTGAAGGATTCATTTACTATATTTGTTAAGGAGCCTTGTATAATCCCCTCGCATTGCTTCAGTACACGTATTGGTACTTCATCTAAACCTACTGGCATTTTATTTTTTAGTTTTTGAACAGTTTTGTGACTTCATTCTCTATGGTTGGAAGTAACATCATTGTATTTAGAGTAACATTATTTACAGGAGTTATATTTGTTTTGGGAAATTTTTGCTGCAACTTCTCTGCAATACTCGAAAAATGCTCGTTTACATAGTTTGCTAACTGTTGTGGATCATTTATTACCTTATCTCCCTCCCTTAGATGTACGTTATTCTGCATTTGTTTGCCTCTCCCTGTTTCCTTTCTTATAACATCCCAGTCTGCTTTGCTTTTATTCTCTGCATTATATATTATCTTGTCATTAAATGACATTTTTGCAGCAATCAGCACCTTCCTATAGATCTTTTTGTATCTGTGATAGAAATTTAAGAATTCTGGATCATTGCGACACTTTCTCATGGAACTGAAGTATTTAAGTGTTTGGGAGGACTTCTTAATACCTGCTGTTATACATCTGTTTCTGTGAGATTTTGATATAGATAATCATATTTTTGGAAATGCCTTTTCAAAGTTCAATGTAAATATTGTGAAGAATTTATAGTATTTCATATTCATGTTGGTTTCCTTATACACTTCATCCCAGCTTTGTTTTGCTAGTTCTCTTGAAAAATCTTTTATTTTGATTTCTGATAAATGTCGTTTGTAGGGTTGTAGTTTAGAGAATGATTCGATGCCTGATTTTACTATAGTTATTTGGCAGAGATGGTCTCATAGTCTGAGACCTTTTACAGCTACATCACATTTTTCCTTGTCCATATTTGTGGCCATATGGTCAATTACTGATGCAGTCATTGTAGTGACCCTTGTTGCACTATTGACCAATAGGGACATGCCAAGACTTTGAAGCATATTTATGAGGGTGCTGCTGGATTCATTTATGATATTAGTGTTGGTGTTAATGTCCCCACACAGAATTATGTTGACCTTTGTACTTGCGATTTTATTTAGAACTTCTGTTAATTTATTGAAAAAATGTCCACACTACCACTTGGAGATCCATACACACACAAAATAATTCTTTTCTTGGTAATACCAAGCCCTGTTAATTCAATGGCTGATATTTCAAAGTGTTTGTCTTCACTTACTGTACTGAGGTCATGTCTTGATTTGAACTGCGTTCCTTTTCTGATATAAATGCGTGATCCTCCATTCCTTGAAGCAGTTCTGCAGTAAGAATTTGCCCTTTCATACAATGATAATACTACATGTTGGATTTCCGTGTCTCTACACCAGTGCTCAGTAACACAAACTACTGTGCAGTTCAAAGATTTGAGCTCAACTTCTAATATTGTATTTTATTTTTTATTGATTGCATGTTTTGATGGAGAATTGTTAAGTCTGTGAAATGCCCCATGTTACTCTTTCCAATAGTTTGTTTTTCTTTGTGACATCTGGTATATGTCGTATTAGAAGTGTTAAAATATGTCTTGTGAGTGATTGTTTCAGTAGTTTTAAACTGCTGGAGATACTCTTTAGGCAGGGGAACCTGTTGTCTGGATTTATCCTAAAAAAAGATCTACTTTTCCTACCTATGACAACAGGTTTTTGACCATGTGTGGCCCAATATCCACTCTCTATACTTTCATGAATCAGCTGTGCCAATCTTCCCTTCCCAGCCCTGTTTAGGTGTAGGCCATGCCTAGTGAAACCCCATCTGTTGATAGTCCCGATGGGCACCAGAGAAACATGAGCAAAGTTGGCTGTCCTCAGAGCCATCCCTAAGCCCACATTGAGCCACCTTATTGTTCCATCAAGATGTGGTCGATCATGACACCGGAACAGTTCAACAAAGTATACGTTGATGCCATGAGTCAGGGAAGCTATCTTGTCCAGGTCACCACATAAGTCATATGCCCCATCCCTGTTCAAACTGTTTCCCGCCCCACCCACTATCACTACATGGTCCTCCTTTATAAAGTCCTTACATAAAGACCCTAAGTCCTCTATTACATGACTTAATCCTGAATCTGGCTTGAAGATACTGGTGGCCTGGTACGCTGCCCCTAAACTTTCCTGTAACTGAGGGCCTACACCTCGCCCATGGCTAGTACCTAGCAGCAGCACTTTCTTTTTCCTAACACTTTGTCCATTCCTAGGCTTCTTGGCCTCAGTTGAAGTGTGCTTTACATTTCCTGCTCCTAGTTCTACCTGAGGTTCTTCTCCACTTAACTCTGGCACTGTTAGATACTAGTTTTTGGTGTTGATAATGAAACTGTCAGATTGCGTTGTCTTCCTTCCTATCCTCCTACCAGTTGCCAGTTCCCAACCACCCTTCTCACCCCTATCTCCCTGGGTCCGTATCAGCTCCTTCCTTGCTTCCTCCAACTGTGCCTGAAGGGCACAGGTTTTCCTTTCCAGTTCCCCAGTCAAAATGTTCATACTGCATACTCTGTAGTTCCAGGAGAGAGCCTCTTCTGTTCTTCCAACATTCTCCCCACTGCATCACCCACCCCCACCCCAGTGAAAATAATTCCTACAAGATTGGCAACAAATCCCACTACTCACTACCCTATAACGGCTCCCACATTTCTCACACATGGTTAGTTTTGAAAGAATAATTAAGTTTATAGAATGTTTTAAATTTGTCCGGGACGAGAGATTAGCTGTGTGTCAACAAAACACGACACAAAGGTCTTATGTGCGTTTTTTTTACTGAAAAGAGAGATATGGTGACAGAAAAATGAATTAGTAATTACTTTTCTTTTAGAGAATTTACGTTATCAAGCGTCTTTGGTCAAGGCTTTAAATGTTTATAACTCGGAAAATTTAGGCCTAGATCGCATCTATCTAACTAGAAAACAATACGAAATTTGTTAGTTAATACGACTTAGAAAAGTTTAATTACACTTTCCTAACGACAATAAACACTGATGAAACTATTATCTGTCTTTTTTAAGCGAATTTTGCTGTATCAAGAAAACTTGAGAAGAATTTTTTGTGTTTATGTCACGCAAAATTTCCGGTGACGTCGCGGTTATCAGAACTTCAGATAACACGAATTTTTGTCAAGAACAATCTCTGATAGGACGCTAATATTCAGTTGTGTGACAAGAATGGACAGCACAGTATTTATACGAAACAAAGAAACTTTAGATTTGACACTATTTCCTCTTAAATAAGTTCTCTTAGCGAACGAAAAAAATACCTGTGATCTCACTCGGTGGCCATCTTGGAATACTAACTGGAGGAATTTAATCAGATTTTCATGTTTAAATGTTATCTGCTGATGAATATAGCACGACTGTGTGTACACTGACGAGCAGCTTACTCAAACACAATTCCAAATAAGTTTTTAAACAATTGATGTCTGGGGAAATATGGTACTCACTTAAACAGGTTAGGCTCCAAGACCTTCACTAAGATGATTACTGATATTTGCAACAATATAAATAATAAGAGAAACTAAAAAGCAGAAGAGGGGATGATTGTGCACAAAATGTGCCTGAAGAAAGCAATATTTCTTTCCTTCATTATAATGTAGAGGAATTGGGTAATAAGGTTGATGTTTTCGACCACTATCTATCAGATATTACACCCCACATACTAGTTGTCAGTGAACACCAAAAATCTGCAGATAACATACACCTGTTTCAAATCCAAAACTATTCATTAACTGAATTTTACTGTCGTTCTAACCATAAAGGTGGAGGAGTGGCAGTCTACCTGAGAACAACTAACTTAGTGGAATCTTACGAAAATAACGTTTGGGTAAACGAGTAATCCACTGATTTTCACAGTGAAATTGTAGTAATTAAGTTAAAATGCTTGTCTGTTGTATACTTTATCTTAGCATTCTATAGATCACCAAATGGAAATTTTGAATTATTTCTTAATTCCCTTGGTACAGTATTATGTAAATTAATGTCCAAGCAAGAGCATATAAATGTTATATTATTAGGGGACACTAATGTCAACACGTTACAAGATTCCCAAGAAAGCAAACACTTCAAAGACTGTATCTATTCTTATGGCGCAAAAGATCTGTTGGGAGACATACGCACTAGACTCACTCCAACTAGTATAAGCTCTATAGACCATGTTATTAATAATTGTGGAAATACTGCCACAGCTGCTGTTGTAAATGGTCACATCTCTGACCATGCAGGCCAACTATTAGTGCTAAAGGGAGATCCTTGTATAAAACCAAAGAAAATTGATGAATACAAAATAAATGTCTGTGTTATCAACATTGCCAAACTGAGAGAGAGCCTTGGTCACGAATCTTGGCATCTAGTATTTCAAGCCAAAGGAGTGAATAATAAATGGGATGCCTTTCTAGATACATTATCTTATCATCTATGTAATACTAGTCTCATCAGAAACATAAATATTAATAAGAATAAGGCAAGACAGTCAAGGCTCGTGGAATTTGATAATTCTACCAAAGAACTGAAAGAAAAAATGGAAGAAATGAGTATGATACAAAGAGAGACCAAAAGCAATGAGTACAGGGATAAATACAAACAATACAAGTACCAGTTTCGCAAGCAAGTCAAAAGATTAAAGGCTGAAAAATTAACTAGAAAATACAAAATTCAGATTGTATCTCCAAGACCTGCTGGTCAATAGTAAATGAAATAATAAACAGTAAAACAAAACTAAAAAGTAATATCAACATACAGATATCTAATAACAATATTGATGTCACCAATTCTCAAGAGATCAGTAACGTTTTAATGACTATAGATATCATAGAATCTGACTTCTGTACCACAGATAAAGTACCTGTTGGAAGTCTTGCTGAGGACAATTCTGAAGCTAATCAACTCCATGAACTTGAAATCAAGGATATTTTGCAGCTCATCAGAGAATGTAAAAAACAAAAAATGCGCTGGCTGGGATGAAATTTATCCATTTTTACTTAAACAGTGCGAAAACAATCTAGCGTATCCTTTGGTGCATCTAATAAATAGTGTATTAAAAGAAGGAGTGTTCCCTGACATACTAAAATTAGCCATTGTTAAACTGCTCCACAAAAAAGGTGACAAACAACTAGTAGAAAATTACAGACCACTCGCCTTAACTTCCGTTTTTAGCAAGTTAATTGAAAAAATAATTCTGAAATATATGTTAGAGCATTATAATAAGCACAACATCCTGGAAGATTTTCAGCATGGTTTCAGAAGTGGTTGTAGCACCATGACTGCAACACTTCAATTTATGCTGAAAGCTCTTGACAAAATTGATAAAGGCATGCAAGTAGCTGGAGTTTTCCTAGACCTATCAAAGGCTTTTGATCGGGTTGATCATAAGGTACTTCTGTCAAAACCGGCCAGAACTGAATATGAAACTACAAATACGCGGAGTGATACATCCAAAAGAATGCCCAACAACTCAATTACTGTTATGAAAGGAAGTGAAACTGAAAGACCTGAAGACTTGCGTGACCTAAATATCAAGTGTTTGTCCAGCGCTGATACTAAATTGTTTGGCTATAATACTGGTGGGCCTTCTAAACACGCAGAGAAACCTAAACGGAGAAAAGTAGTTGTGATGGCAGACAGTCATGGTTGTGGATTTGCTCGCCTTCTGAACGGTCAGTCCAGTGTACAAACAATCGCTTACATAAAGCCTGCTGCTTCTATGTCGGAAGTTTGCAAGCATGTACGATCCACAGACGTTGCTGACTTATCCTCTGAAGACTTTGTTGTGCTATTTGGTGGGTCAAATGACGTGTATAAAAACGAAACTCACAAAGCAAAACAAGAAGTAAAAAGGTGCTTAGGACAGTTGACCCACAAAAAAGTTTTAGTGCTGAACATGCCACATCAGCATGACTTACCGTCTTGGTCATGCGTAAATAAAGAAATAATCAATGCCAACCAACAAATTTCATTACTTTGCAAACATTTCAGAAATGTAGAACTCGTAAATGTTAATAATATTGGGCGCAGATTCCACACATTACATGGATTGCACGTTAACAACATGGGGAAAAAACTGCTCGTCGGAAAAATTGAAGAAATTATCTTCAACAGGCATCAAACACTCAAAAGCAAAATCATCCTGGATTGCCCCCCAAATATTCGAAGGAGACAACGCCAGCAAGACCTCACTCACCAACATCAACAACAAAAGAAGGAACAAGGTGTCTCCAATATTCAGGCACAGCAACAACAATGAATGCAGTAACAGCTCCACCAATTGCAGACCCAGCTCTAACACCAGCAGCAATATTATCAACAGTACGATCAGCAGCTGAACGACTAGCAGGGGAGCCAGACACACAAGAAAATTCTGCTGCAGATGATAACAGAAGAATAGGTGCAGTGAGGAAAAGAAAAGCAGTACTTCCAGCACACCTGAATGATTTTTTATTGACAAGGTAAAGGTAAGTGATCAATTAAATATGCCAAAGTCTAAAAATATGCCAAAGCCTAACAAATCCTTAAATTTCATGCTAATTCATCAAAATGTCCAATCATTGCTAAACAAATTAAGTGAAGTTGAAATTTTATGTACTGATGAACTAAAAAACGCTTCCGTAATGTGTATAACTGAACACTGGCTGCCTAAAGATGCAATGTCAGTCACAAAACTTTCAGACTTCAATCTTTCATCATCATTCTCTAGAATTACATCCAGTCATGGAGGGTCATGTATATTTGTTAAAAGTGGCATTGATTATTGTAACATAAAACCCATTGAACTGTTAGCTGAAGAGAAAGTTTTTGAAGTATCCACAGTTTAACTCTCTGCATTAAAATTAATAATCATCTGTGTGTATAAGAGCCCTGATGGGAGTCGGAGTAATTGTTCTTGCGCATTGTAGGCGCAGCGTGTAGTTTAAGTTTCGATCAGACAATGCGTTTCTCAGGCGTGTCTTGTTACATTTCATTGCAGAGAACAGTTGTTCACAAACATACGTGGAACCGAACATTGATATTATTGTAGCCGCCAGTTTGTGTAAACGAGGAAATCTATCCTGAGGGAAGTGTCTGTAGAATTCCAAAATTTTTTTCTTGTTCTGAAATTTCTCTCTGTATTCTCTGTCACACTGCAGGTCAATAATTTCTAGTTGCAGCTCAGGACGAATCTCTTCAATATTCGCTGAATATGGAGAGGAGAACAGATCAAAATCACTGTCTAGAGCTGTCAGATCTTGAAAGCGTTGATCAAATTCTTCCTTAAGGGCAACTAAACTATGTGAATAACGTTCACAGTCTTTGTGAACATCTTGCATAGATGATAATTTAGGAAAATGAGCTAGATTTCCTGTTTCCAGCTGACTCACCCAAAGTGTCAATTTCATTTTAAAAGCTCTTATTCGATATATGAAGTGAGTAATTAGCAGATCTTTACCTCGTAGTGAAATGTTCAAAGCATTCAGATGACTAGTTAAATCTGCTAAGAACGCGAGATCACATTTCCATGCAGGCTCTTTCAATTCAGGAACACACATGTTATTTATTTCCATGAACATATTTATCTCATCTAATAGGCAAAAAAATCGATTTCATAAGTCGCCACGACTAAGCCTACGGACCGCGCTGTAATAAGGCAGGCTACCATACTGGCTTTCTACAGCCTCAAGAAAGCTTTTAAATTGCCTGTGTTGTAGCCCATGCTTCCTTATATAATTGGTTGTACGAACAACAACACTCATCACATTTTTAGAGTGATACTCTTTGCCCATAAGTTTTCCTGGTGGATCACACAGTGAACGCCCCTTATTTCATTCGGCACGGTCAGTTTTTGCATTTTATCCTTCAACAGCACAACGAAACCTGATTTTTTCCCCTGTCATCGCTGGTGCACCGTCTGTAGACACTGAAATTAAAGAATTCCACGACAATCCTATATTTTCAACACTTTCTTCAACACTACTTAAAATATCACCTTCGGTTGTAGTGTTCTTCATGGCTACTACATCGAGGAGCTCCTTCCTCACCTGAAGATCTCTATTAACACCTCTAATAAATACGGCAAGCTGCGCTGTTCCAGTGATATCAACACTTTCGCCCAGAGCTAGAGAATACGCCATAAAATCTTTACAGATATTTGCAAGCTGGCTCTGAACGTCGTCTGCCATGTACTGTATGCAACGCACAATGGTCATGTTAGATAATGGCACAATCCGAAACTGTTCAACTTGAGATGGACACAAATGTTCCGCTGCAACTACCAAACATTCTTTTATTAAATCGCCATCAGTGAAGGGGCGCAGGGATTTTGTAACCCACTCTGAGAGCTGCCTCAGTTAATTTTTCTTCGTCGTCCAGATCTTCTTCGGATAGCTTCGTTTTAAGTTTAATACCTTCCTGTGCACGATCTGGTCCATCACATTTTCCACTTAGGTAGTCTTTCGCGTGGTACGACATATAATGTCGCTGCAAATTAAATTTCCTAAAAGAATTCAGCGTTTTGTGACATACTAAACATTTTGCAACATCTTTTTCTGTAAACAGATACAATTCCTCCCAGTGGGGGTTGAACTGCGAAAGCATGGTTGGGGTTACACAACGGAGACTTGACATGATTCTTAACCAGCGAAGTGACTGTTAGAGCTGATCGTAGTACTTTAAACGTTACACAGTCGGCGTGAATTCAATAGGCACGCTGCGGCCCTATTCAAACGTGCGCGCGCATTTCCCCTCCCTCCCCTCCCTCCCTACTCCGCGACGTTGCACCTGCTCGTGAGCACGTGCCTGAGCAGACGCGAGTACTCGCGCTCAAAACCGGCCAGTTGTTAAGCCCTGGATTAGTGAGTCTGCATTAGTCTGTACCAGTCTGTACGAGTTCTACATTTGTCTGTACCAGTCCATAGTCAAGTTTCAGTCTGCGCTTAATGAGATTACCATATTCCTGTACATAGCCATGAAGATAAATGTATAGACACTTTTGACAAGTATCAGAGATATAGGTGAGAATAAGATTAACGTACCAGTACCAAAGGAACTTCAGATTGTCAATTTTGGTCACCGTCAATTTGCTACTCTAAGCGTGCAAGTGGCATTTCCATCGTCTGACCTAACGGCAGAAGATAAACACGCCACAATAAGACCACGATACATATTGCTGACACTTGCCTACTTGGTTAGGGCGACAAGTCAAATAGTCTGATGGTGTGTGTACTGAAGGTCTTACAGTACGCACACCACAATACTCAAAAATGTTGTAAGGAAAGATAAAACAATGGCAAATGACAAATACATTGAAAATTCAAAACAAAAAAAAACTAAAGCTATATGGGAAGTTATAAAAATCAAACAACTAGTGAAACTAAACAATATAAAATATAAAATAAGTTATGAAGGACAAATGATTTCTTGCCCAACAAAAATTGCAGGGACCTTCAACAAATATTTTGCAAATGTAAGTGAACAGTTGGTGAGTGGCCTGGAAGAACACAACAAAATATCACTTCCATCATCCAATAGCGTGATATTTTCATGGATATTAATAAATGGTTTAAAGCCAACTCACTGACATTTAACTTCGAAAAGACTCACTATATGCAATTCAGAACCTGTAAGAGATTTCCACCCAGCATATGCATAATGTATGAAGAAGAGCAGATAGAAGAGGTTGACAGTCTTAAATTCCTGGGATTACAACTTGATAATGAATTCAGTTGGGAGAAGATCAACATAGAACTGCAGAAACGCCTTAACAAATCTGTATTTGCAATTCGAGTGTTAGCACACATAGGCGACATAAAAATGAAAAAGCTTGCATACTTTGCCTACTTTCATTCCATAATGTCATATGGTATAAGATTTTGGGGTAACTCTTCAAGTCAAACAAAAGTTTTCAGAGCCCAAAAGCGTGTAATACATATTATTTGTGGAGTAAATTCATGGACATCCTGTAGAAACCTCTTCAAAGAACTGGGTATACTAACTACTGCCTCTCAGTATATTTACTACTTAATGAAATTTGTCCTAAATAATATATGTCTTTTTCCAACAAACAGCTCAGTTCATACATACAATACCAGGAACAAAAATGATCTGCACAAGGACTTAAAAGCACTTACTTTAGTTCAAAATGGGGTCCACTACTCAGGAGCATCACATTGTGTCTGATATGGAAAAGGTAAATATCAGTGGTTATAAACTAGCTGCAAATATGAGTAGAGAGAATATAGTGGGAGGAGGAGTTATCACTGTGTAGAAAGCTTAGATACAAAAAAGTTTTGTCTAGAGGAACATATAGAAGCATGTGCCTGTCAACTTAAACTGAAGGTGGGCTCTTTTATAATTGTAACAGTATATAGGTCCCCTTCAGGAAACTTTCATTTATTCCTGGAAAACTTGGATGCCTTGTTGTGCTATCTGTCAGATAGGGAAAGCAAATTATTATTTGTGGGGACGTCAATGTTGACTCACTGAAAGAGTAGAATAGGAGGAATGACCTGGAAGTCTTGCTCGGTTCTTTCAATTTGACATCTGTCATTAATTTTCCTCCTCGAGTAGTAAAGGACAGCAGCACATTGATAGATAACACTTTTATAGACCAAGATAGGTTTAAAAACATAAATTCTTGTTCTGTTGAGAATGGGCCTTCTGATCATGATGCTCAGCTAGTTACAGTATATGACATAGCTCCATTCAGTAATTCAAAACTACCCTCTAAAGTTGTGCGTTCAATTAATGACTCAACAATTAGAAATTTCAGAGAAAATCTTCAGCAGTTAGACTGGAATGAGGTGTACAAAGAACTCGATGCTAATTTAGAATATAACTTACTTCATGATACACTTGTAAGAGAATTTGAAAACTGTTTCCCCAAGAAAGTAGTTAAATCTAATTATAAGAAACTATGCAAAAAACCTTGGCTTACTAAATGAATAAAAATATCTTGTAACCACAAAAGGGAACTGTAACTAACAACAAGAAAGAGTAATGAGCCAGAAACAGCCAAATATTATAAAAACTACTGTGTTACATTAAGAAAGGTTATTAAAAAGTCCAGAAGCATGTGCATGATGTCTAAGATTAATACCTCTGATAACAAAATCAAAACAATTTGGAATATTATTACAAGGGAGACAGGACAACCAAGAGTACAGGATGATGGCATCACAATCAAAGCGAATGGAAACTTGATAAACAACAAGCCGGAAGTCGAAAACATTTTGAATAATCATTTTTTAAATGTTGTAGAGAAAATAGGATCTAAATGTTCATTAGAAGAAGAAAGGCAGTTAATGGAAGAGGCCTTACCCACACCATTTGATACAATTGAGATTCCACCCACCTCTCCACCTGAAATTAGTAAGATAATAAACTCTATCAAGAATAAAAGCTCACATGGAATTGATGGCATCTCCAGCAGGATAATAAAAGCTTGTTCCCAAGAAATAAGTGGGATTCTTAGCCAAATATGTAATAGCTCTCTGAAGCAGGGTATTTTCCCAGATAGACTGAAGTATGCCATTGTTATACCACTGCATAAAAAGGGGGATACGTCTGATGTCAACAACTACCACCCAATCTCTGACTGCCTTATCCAAAATTCTTGAAAAAGTAATTTATTGTAGAGTAGCTTCACACCTTTGTAAAAATAAAGTTTTAACAAAATGTCAGTTTGGTTTCCAGAAGGGTTTTTCAACGGAAAATGATATATATACTTTCACTATTGAAATATTAAATGCTCTGAGTAACCGGAAGCCATCCATTGGGATTTCTTGTGATCTATCAAAGTCTTTTGTTTGCGTAAATCATGGAATACTTCTAGATAAGCTCAAGTACTGTGGTATGAATGGGACAGTGCTCAAATGGTTTAAATCATACCTGACTGGAAGAGAGCAGAAAGTTGAAATAAACAGTTCACATAATATGCAAAAAACTGGTGATTTCTCAAACTGGGGAACAATCAAGAATGGGGTGCCGCAAGGTTTGGTTTCAGGTCCTCTGCTGTTCTTAATATATATAAATGACTTGCCATTCTATATTCACGAAGATGCAAAGCTGGAACTTTTTGCCGATGATACAAGTATAGCTATCACACCCGACAGACAAGAATTAACTGGTGAAATTGTAAACGATGTTTTTCAGAAAATCATTAAGTGGTTCTCTGCAAATGGGCTCTCATTAAACTTTGACAAAACACAGTACATACAGTTCCACACAGTAAATGGAATGACCTCAATTATAAATATAGACTTCGATCAGAAATTTGTAGCTAAGGTAGAATATTCAAAATTTCTAGGTGTATGCATTGATGAGGGGTTGAACTGGAAAAAACACACTGAGGATCTGCTGAAACGTTTGAGTTCAGCTACTTATGCTATTAGGGTCATTGCAAATTTTGGTGATATACATCTGAGTAAATTAGCTTACCACGCCTATTTTCATTCTCTGCTTTCCTATGGCATCATATTCTGAGGTAACTCATCATTGAGTAAAAGAGTGTTCATTGCACAAAAGTGTGTAATCAGAATAATTGCTGGAGCTCCTCCAAGATCATCCTGCAGACACTTATTTAAAGAGCTAGAAATCTTCACTGTAACCTCACAATATATATATTCACTTATGAAATTTGTTATTAACAATCCGAACGAATTCAAAAGTAATAGCAGTGTACATGGCTACAACACTAGGAGAAAGGATGATCTTCACTACTCAAGGTTAAATCTAACTTCGGCTCAGAAGGTAAATTATGCTGCCACAAAAGTCTTTGGTCACTTACCTAATAGCATAAAAAGTCTGACAGATAGCCATATAGCATTTAAAAGGAAATTAAAAGAATTTCTTAATGGCAACTCCTTCTAGTGATTAGATGAATTTTTGGATATAGTAAGTGAGTAATTTCCCAACCTCCAAAAAAAAAAAATTGAGTGTCATGTAATATTTTGCCTAATGTAATATCTTGTATAGACACATTTTATTAACCTGACATGTTCCACATCATTAGGAAGTGTTGTATTCATGATCTATAGAACAAGTACTAATCTAATCTCTAATCTAATCTAAGGAACACTCATCTTCAATAATTTGCCAGCAAACATAAAAAAATTAATCAAAATATCCACGGGTATGCTGCCGGTCTATAGTGTCCAACGGGCACAATATTTCGGCGATCATACATGTCGCTATCATCAGGTGAACTGACGGACTGAGCTCCTGTGAACGTGCCGGCACGGAGATCCGTACGCTATGGCTGCTCAGAGGGAACTGGGTTCGGTCGCGGCGGCGGCCGATTTAAATACCCTCCGCCCGCGGCGCGCTCCCTCCGCCGTCCTCGCTCCGCGCGGAACAGATTGCGACGACGTCTGAGATGACGTCGGTGTGATGGCTCTGTCCGCCGTGGTCGTCACAACTATACGTTTGCTCGTTTACTCTTGATTAACCCGATCGCTAGTTCCCAAGCCTTGCTTAGATTATAGCCACAGTCACGGTTTATGAGGTCGTCATTGGTGCGAATTTCGATGGCCTCGGTTTGAGGAAGGCCGGCGTGTACCAGATTCCGTGTCAATGTGGCAAGTCGTATATTGGTCAGACGATGCGTACCGTCGAGGATCGATGCCGTGAACACCAGAGGCACACTCGACTGATGTATCCGAGCAAGTCGGCGGTTGCTGAACATTGTTTGTCGGAAAATCACGCCATGGAGTATGGCCGCACGAGGATTCTGGTACAGACTTCGAGATACTGGGACAGCGTTGTTAGAGAGGCCATCGAAATTCGCACCAATGACGACCTCATAAACCGTGACTGTGGCTATAATCTTAGCAAGGCTTGGGAACCAGCGATCGGGTTAATCAAGAGTAAATCGAGCAAACGTATAGTTGTGACGACCACGGCGGACAGAGCCATCACAAATGATGTATTGTATATATTCATAGTATTAGTATTGTTATTTCAGCTTAAAAAATTGACATGTTCCACATCCACGAGGATCTCCTCAGCATGGATCAATGGAAGGAAAATCTAATCTAATCATTGTTCCTTTCACTCACAAATACTGAAGAAATTTTATCAGTTATAAAAACCTTGAAAACAGGGTACTCATGTGGAATTGGTGGAATACCAGATGCAATTATTAAAAATTGCTGTCTTGTCTTAGCTGAACACTTGACACACTTGCGCAACAGCTCACTGGCATCAGGAACCTTCCCTTCATACTTAAAATCAGCAAAACTGAAACGACTGCTGAAAAAAGGAAATCCAGAATGTGTTTCAAAATATAGACCAATAGCCCTAATGCCTGTATTTTCAAAAATTTTAGAAATTTTTTTATAAGGGATTGTCTGGTTTCATAAATAAAAATAAAATTCTCTCTCCCTCACAGCATGGCTTCAGGATAGGCTATTCAACTGAAAGTGCAATATTTGAATTTCTTAATGAAATCTATACTAAACTGGATGCAAGTGAGTTTGTGACGGGCATATGTCTTGATTTATCTAAAGCTTTTGACGTCATTGACCATAATGCACTACTGCAGAAAGAATTAAAGGTATATCCAATGAGTGGCTCAGTACATACCTACGTGGTCGCAAACAGGTGGTTGAAGTGCAATGTACTGACCATAAAAAAATCATCTACTACTATTCAGGATATGAAAATGTGAAATATGACGTCCCTAAAGGATCAGTATTAGGGCCCACTCTGTTTCTTCACTGTCAATGATCTTATGTAAAACAAATATTGCCAAACTACCCTCCAATTTGCAGATGATACAAGATTCCTTATTTGTGGTAAAACAGAAGAAAAACTAAAAGACTCCGCTATCCAAACAATGAACAGTGTAGAACAGTGGTTCAGCTATAACAAGCTAATTATAAACAAAGAAAAGACAGTAGCACTGAACTTCTATAATGTAAAAGGAAGGCACCACCCAAACATATAAATAGAACTTAGGGACAGAGTTCTTGAAAGTGTTGACAGCACAAAATTTCTGGGACTCTGGCCCCAGAACAACACAAAATGGGAGGTACACATTGAATATTTGCAAAAAAAACTAAGCAAAACCTGCTACATGATAAGGATCTTAAAAACTTGTTGCAGCAAAGGCAGCTTGTTAAATGTATACTACTCCTATATGCATTCTGTAATTAAATATGGCATAATCTTCTAGGGCAATGCAACGACAAATATTAAACTTTTCAGGATGCAAAAGAAAATATTAAGAATTATTGAAGGTGTAAACAATGGGACCCATATTCAAAAAACTATCAGTTCTTCCTCTTCCTTGCATTTTTATCTACGAAGCATCAGTTTTCATCAAACAGTATATTGACAGACATCCAGATGTCTTACTAAAAAATGAAGATATACATGTATACAATACAAGGCAAAAACCTGACCTTCATATGAAACAGGTGAGAACATCATTGTGCCAAAAAGGCACACTACATAGTGGGATAAAGATTTACAATAATCCACCTAACCATATTAAATCAGCAGGTAAACTCTGTAGTTTTAAGGCTGAAGTAAAGGCATATTTAATTGATCATTGCGTTTACAGTCTGACAGAGTACACAGAAGCCAAACAACAAAAATAAAGATGCATTATGAATATTCTACTTTGTGTGTTGCCTCTAATGTTTGTGGTATGTATGATTCTTTGCTAAATTACTTCAATATCTAGTCCTTAGGATTGCAATACAAACTGTATTTTATCTTGTAGATAGCTAACCATGTCCAATGTCCTTGTATATATTATACACATGTAGGATTTGAAGGACTAAATAAATAAACAGATGGCATAGGTGGAAAACTGTTGCACCTCATCACATCATATTAAAAAAAAAAAACAGAGTCAGCGGAGGTGGCCATGCAGTTCTAGGCGCTGCAGTCCGGAACTGTGGGACTGCTACAGTCGCAGGTTCGAATCCTGCCTTGGGCATGGATGTGTGCGACGTCCTTAGGTTAGTTAGGTTTAAGTAGTTCTAAGTTCTAGGGGACTGATGACCTAAGATGTTAAGCCCCATAGTGCTCAGAGCCATTTGAACCATTTTTGAATTTTAAAAAACAGAAGACAGTGTACCTCAATCTCACACAATAATGGAGAAAAATTAAAAAGTTATACATCAAGGGTCAGGAATATTAAATTTGGTGTGCCTCAGAGATCGATAATTGGTCCCTTCCTTTTTATATGTTACATCAATGACTTCCCAAAGATAGTAAACAATGATACCTTCATTACAATGTATGCAGATGACACTTCAGGCCTTTGTTGGAGAAATTATATTCTTAATCTCGGCATAGAGGTAAAAAAATTATAGATATTGCACAGGAAAAGTTTGACAATGACAATCTAAAGGTCAACTTACAAAAAACAAATATAATCCCCTTCACAATATTGGTGATTTGCAAACTTGTATTGATTCTCAAGATAGTAATATTGTAGGGAAAATCTGCAGTGAGTGTAAATTCCTTGGTATATGCATAGATAGCAAACTACTATGGACACAACAAATTGACTATGTATGTGCAAAGCTATCATCTGGCCTATATGTTTTAAGAAGAATAGTGCCATATGTCAATACCCAAACAATGAGGATGATGTATTTTGGGGTAATACATCCATTTCCAGCATATGGTCTTGCATTGTGGGGTGCGGCTTCCAAAACTCTTGTAGACCAGAAAAGAGCCTTGAGCATATCAGGCAAAAAAGATGCTAGAACATCATGTAAGTGATTGTTTATAGAATTTAAAATTCTGATTATCTATTCAAAGTATATGTTTGAAACAATAGTATTAACTGTAGAAGATAAGAAATATACCTGTTGTAATGCAGAAATTCATGACCACAACACTAGACAAGTACAAAATTAACAAATGATACACAGAAGACTGAAAAAGACTGCAATATTAATGGAGCAAAATACTTCAATGCGCTGCCAAATGAACTAAAGGTAATAACTGGAGAGACATTCAAAAAACATCTAAGATTGTGGCTCATTGAGCATTGCTTCTATAGCCTACTGTTGAAACTAAAATCTAAAGTATTATTATGTCGAATAATTGGACTACATTCTTAAGTTCCGAAGTAAGAGTGATTTCAGGTGTACCGCAGGGGAGTGTCATAGAACCGTTGCTATTCATAATATACATAAATGACCTTGTGGATGACATCGGAAGTTCACTGAGGCTTTTTGCAGATGATGCTGTGATGTATCGAGAGGTTGTAACAATGGAAAATTGTACTGAAATGCAGCAGGATATGCAGCGAATTGACGCATGGTGCAGGGAATGGCAATTGAATATCAATGTAGGCAAGTGTAATTTGCTGCGAATACATAGAAAGATAGATCACTTATCACTTAGCTATAAAATAGCAGGTCAGCAAATGGAAGCAGTTAATTCCATAAATTATCTGGCAGTACGCATTAGGAGTGATTTAAAATGGAATGATCATATAAAGTTGATCGTCGGTAAAGCAGATGCCAGACTGAGATTCATTGGAAGAATCCTAAGGAAATGCAATCCGAAAACAAAGGAAGTAGGTTACAGTACGCTTGTTCGCCCACTGCTTTAATACTGCTCAGCAGTGTGGGATCCGTACCAGATAGGGTTGATAGAAGAGATAGAGAAGATCCAACGGAGAGCAGCGCGCTTCGTTACAGGATAATTTAGTAATCACGAAAGCGTTACGGAGATGATAGATAAACTCCAGTGGAAGACTCTGAAGGAGAGACACTCAGTAGCTCGGTACGGGCTTTTGTTAAAGTTTCGAGAACATATCTTCACCGAAGAATCAAGCAGTATATTGCTCCCTCCTACGTCTATCTCGCGAAGAGACCATGAGGATAAAATCAGAGAGATTAGAGCCCACACAGAAGCATACCGACAATCCTTCTTTCCACGAACAATACGAGACTGGAATAGAAGGGAGAACTGAGTCGACAGATGCGTCCGATCTCACGCGTCGGCTTTGACCCGTGACGTAAGGGTGTTGTCGTGTGTGACGTCATGACGGCGCGGAGTTTGGTTTGAGTGTGGCGTGTTTGTAGATGTCGTCGTGTTGTGGTTTGTTGTGCTCTCTGGTGGTATGTTCAGGGTTTTCGTTCGTGTGGTGTAATGGGCTCAGTTTGCTTTTGCTCATTATCCAGAATTGTTAGTGTGTCAGCTGTGTTTGCAGTGGAATTCGTTTCAGTGAGTTAACGATTTTGTGTGAAGGTTAATTTAGTGTTCGCCGTACGTCGTGTGGTAATTTTAGTAAAATTAATCGGTTGTTTTTGTTCAGGAATGGATATCACGGATAAAATTAAGTGCGCAGGTCAAGGGAAGTGTTAGATCCCGATGTGTGGCTGTGTATGTTGGTATCAGGAGATGTTTTTGAGCTATATAGGCCAAGGGAAGTGTCTGATCCTAATTTATGGGAGCGGGAGCTGCTGTTGAGCTATATAGGTCAAGGGAAGTGTCCGATTCCAGATAATATTGTTTAGTGGTATTTGGGGAGTTTTGTGATGTCGGTTTTTTTCGTCTTTTTGTGTGGGGTAGGCGTCTAAATTTGTTTATATTTAGTTTGCCCCCCCCCCCCCCCCCACGCAAAACACCCCATTTCCCGCGCTTGTCCCGTTAGTGTCATTAGGCTTCTTGTGGAAAGTGTGTGTGTTTGTTTTTCGATGTATTTTCGTCCTCACAATGTGTACATAACGACTATATATGCGCCATATTGGAATCGTGGTTTATGCTCGTTTCCGCCATATTTGTGACGTCATGGGTCAGAGAGACGGGCGGGATCGGACGCTTCCGTATTTCCGGAGAACTGATAGAGGTACTCAGGGTACCCTCCGCCACACACCGTCAGGTGGCTTGCGGAGTATGGATGTAGATATAAAGTAAAATTGGATTGTATACTGTTGTTTTGTACTACCAATTGCTATGCATGTAATTACATGTTTCACACAAATAAATTACAAATCTAGCACTTGTCTCATAAACATGTAGCTAAAAAAAGAAAAGAAATAAGCTCTACAATATAAGACTTTATAACACTGTGTCTTGATGTTTTCCAATATATGAAGTGACTCATATCAATATGACAATTGTAATTAGACTTTGTTTACATAACCATGAAAATTGACAGGTCCTAGTTTGCATCTGTAACAACAACAATACTGCGCCATAGTTGTTGCTGGTACTCAAATGTATGTAAACGTAAGTCAAGTTTCACTTTTATCACAAAATTTAAACAAACAGCATCATCCCAAAAATCACATGGCCAGCCTGGTTTGATACTGACTCGGACCCAACTTACACGCCAGATTTGCGGCGATTTTCACTCCTACGGTTAATCTGCGCAACTGTGCTTTGCACCCACAGATCTGAGAAATGTCGATCAAATGTACGGCAGCAATTTACAATCTACACACTAAGATTTGTCTGCGCAGAAATGATGTGCCCTATCCACGCAGACCTATAGGAGCCTGTGGAGAAGTTTTCTTAAAGCTCATGTACCAGCGGTGTTTGGTATGTCAGAACATAATATCTTTGATAGCAGGGATGTTTATGATTTTCAAACAAACAACATTTAAATACCAAATGGAAAGTACATGAATGTATAAGGCATAATGTGGCAGTAAAGCGAAACAGTATTTGCATTTTACAGTGAATTATGTAGCAAAATCACAGTGAGATGCACTACACTTACAAGTGTTATAGTGTACGCAGTAATCCCGCCAGAAATAAAATAAACATTAGCGTAGATGTATGAACAAAGGAGTTATAAAGGATCCTAGCATTTAGCTTGCGTGTAAACTGTATAGCAGTTATATTTTAATTCGTGGTTAACAGTATAATGGTTGCTCGAATCTCCTAGTGCCTTGCCATGAATTAAACTGAAATTTGCAGCGCTTTCCACATGCGTGTTTGTGAACCGTAGCCACAAGTTGTAAGGATGGAGCGATGGATGTTACCAGCAGAAGAAACGTTACATGCACTACGATATTACAGAACCTACGGCAATGAATAGCAACGAAACTCACGGAAGTTGTTCGAAAATTTACGAATGAGTACTGCTGTAAAATTCTATTTTATTACAAAGCAGCTGCGAAACAATTGTTGGAGATGAAGTTTCAGAAATGAAAACTTTCTGTCTGCGGTAAGTTCAATTACAGACCAGTTGCTTTTCTAGAATTGTGGTGGTTCATCATAAGATTTTTTAATAATGGTTAATTTCTAGAGCTTTCTCAAGTATAACCAAGGGGTAAGGAGCAGTTTCTCATAAAGTAAGTGCAGTCCAAGGGTGACACTTAAATGTTTTGTATTTATAATTTTCATTAGTTTGTGGACATGTTTATATTTCAAATCTTCTAAGTAGTGGAATAATATAGAACGTAGATCTGATCAGAGAGTGTTTACATACACCCATAAACTGAGATTATGCGCGTTTCATCAATATTTAAATTTACAAATGTCTGTAGGACAGAGAACTTACAGTTACAAGTGACATTTATGGTTCTGAAAACTGTGGATCAGGTCAGCATAGTGTGGCAGACTGTAAATTTTCTGTGGGGGCACTAACTGAGAGTGTTAGTACTGTTGCACTTCAAGAAAATAGGAGCATAACAGTTGGCAGCAGTTTTCCTTGTATTTTTTGTGTTCCCCATAATTCTTTCTTTTATTTATATGACTTGAGCTAGTTTACCCACCCAGTGTGCAGTGCACTGGAGTCACGAGTAATTCCATATCTAAAATGGCATGTCTATGGAAAAGGGTAATAAGTGACCAGGAGCTCATGGCAAGACTTCTCACACAACAACATTACAAAAGTTTTAGAACGGAAATATCTCCTATGGATAATCTGCTACAGTGTTGGTGGAATCAAAACATGTTGATGCTAATTGTGTATCAGCAGTGACACCATGCTGCTGCATTGTTTCACAGGTTGTCTGGTTTGCTGTAATTCAAAATAAATCAATATCTGTAGCATATAGATATAACATTTAATGTAGCAAACAAAGCAGGAGCTGCCAACTAAGGCCTTACCCATCAGTCATCAGTTTTGATTTTAAGAAGCTGACCAGGCCATTGTATTCATTTTAAATAATTACACCATTGTATTTTAATGTGTTGTATGCTGGCACAGTCACAAAACCTGTGTAAGGGTGGCATTTTTTTCTTTTTATGTATGGGTTTCACGTCTGAAATGGTCGACCATGTAACTACAATGTTTGTGGGGAAACCATGATTAGTGTTGCTATTGCAGCTTGATTCCTCCACACAAATGTGTGGAATATATCGTGCTGTATGCATTACAATTTTCAGTTGTGATGTAGCTCAGTAATGCCCAAGGGGGCGAACTTAACTAATCACTAAATAATGAAATAGTGATTGTCTCATAATGAAACAGCATACCAAGTAAAAAGACTTCCCTCAAGAAATTCACTGTGGCTGTGGACCTGTAAATACAAAAGGCTGTTGAGGTGGAAATATCTGGTACAGATTAGTCTATCACTGTGACCTTGCTCCTGTCTGACAAATCATCTGACACCCATTCTTATAGAGGTATTGATATCAATGTCTGCCTGATGGAACAGACAAGTATCCTTAAAGTAACCCGCCCTCCCTAATCCCTTCTCTGCTTCCATCATGGAGGAATGGCAGAGGAAGGAAAGAGAAAAATCTCATAGCTAAGAAGGCTTCCATGCTGCAGTGGAACAGGAATGGCTTCAGGACGCATGAGGAGAAATTAAAACTACTAGCTTCATGGCTACATTCTCTACAAAAAGCAAAACCATAGTGGAGAAAGTGCTAAAAGAGTGGCTGTTTATGTAAAGAATGCATACCACTTGTCACATCTTTCCCTCACCATCAGTTTCCAAGCAGTTGCTTTATCAGTGAATGTGTGTAATTTGTTCCCCCTACCTGCCTCCAAATGAAGTTGTAGATGAAAGGCTCTTAGAGAGGTTCTTACTGAACTCACTATGCAGCTTCCTGAACCCGTCATCCTATGTGGCAATTTTAACATCCACAATTTGGCATTGGACTCTGCAACTACCCGCTTGAGGGGTAGACCTGGCGAGAGCCTCATAATCCCATTGCACATATCTTTTAGACATCTATGACTTCTTTCCACATCCCAGACATCACTCTCCATCGGTTCCATGGAATTTAATTAATGTAAAGTAATGTAACGGGAGCAAGAGCACACAATTTAAGCACTTCAACAGGATTCCTTGTGGTATCAGCCTCAATATGCTCACCATCCCTTGCACCCTTTGCTCAATGGCAAGGGATTGATAGCTTGCACTTGATCTGGATTCACTGGACGGGCAAAACAGTGAACAAAAGGAAGCCACTATAGTAAGTGCTCGGGAAGGTGAAATGGGCACTGTACAGCCAGTTTGCTGTGTTCGATCACTGTGACTGCTCAGGAATAGGCGGGAATGGCAACATGACACCCGGTAGTCACAATTTCCATTCTGCAATCTGTGGCATGCAGACAGTTCTGCATTGGTTTGAGTGCTGGTCAGTTGCAGAGCACCTCGTAGCCTTTTGGGTAACAAGGGCAGAAAGCATGGAATTATTAAAGGGAGCAAGAAGAGATTGTAGCAACAGTATCTAAACACCACAAAACATTCAACTAAAAATAGAGTTAGTGGGGAGATCAGTAGGATGATTTCTGGGAGAGGTGGGAGGTGCCCAATGGTTGCTGTAATGTGGATTATAAGTTTCCAGAACAATCTGTGAGACATCGCCCAAACAATGGCAAAACTCTCTACTAGTTATCACCACCCCTACTCAAGATCCAGCTTTTTGATGCCACAAAGTGGCCACCGAGATTGGCAATTGGGTATTCAGTTTATTAAGAATGCAACTGTCCTTTTCTATGTGAGAACTGAATTTTGCATTATTCGTGGCTCATGGCACATCACTTGGCTATGATATAGTCAATTACAGCAGGCTGCAGCATCTCATAGTGCATAGCAAAGGAATCCTCCTCACCCCTTTTTAACTTTATATGGATGTCAGAACTATTTCTCAACTCGCAGAGAAAAAGTATTGTAATTAAGTGTTTCCGTGTTTCATATAGATATTAACAGTGTAATGTCAACAACAAGAAGTCCTATGCAGTGTTCATTGTGTGTGGATGATTTCCCTGTCTTTTACCTTCTGCACACCACCCACCACAGTAGTGAAAGTGCATATACCACTTAGGTCTGCTGATAATGAAGAGATTGAGAGCATGTATGATGAGATAAAGGAAATTATTCAGGTAGTGAAAGGAGATTGTTACAGTTGACTGGAATTTAGTAGAAAAAGATAGTAAATAGTTCACAAATATGGTATGGGGGAAAGAAATGAAAGAGGAACCAGTGTGGTAGAATTTTGTACAGAGCATAATTTAATCATTGCTAACACTTGGCTTAAGAATCACGAAAGAAGGTTGATACTGAATTTAATTTGTGAAAGGAGAAAATATAAATATGCAGCAAATGAAGTGGGCAAAAGGGAGTACAGGCATCTAAAAATAAGATTGACAGTAAGTGCAAAATGGCTAAGCAGGAATGACGAAAGGACAAAAATAAGGCTATATAAACACACGTAACTGGCAAAAAGGGGATACTGCCTACAGAAAAATTAGAGCAACTTTTGGAGAAAAGAGAAGCAACTGTATGATTATCAAGAATTCAGATGGCAAGCCAGTATCAAGCAAAGAAGGGAAACTTGAAAGTTGGAAGGAATGTATAGGGGTTGTAAACAATGGAAATGAATGTGAAGGCAATATTATAGCAATGGAAGAGGGAGTAATGATACTGTGAGAAGAATTTGATAGAACAGTGAAAGACCTAAGTCAAAACGAGGCCACTGGAGTAGACAACATTCCTTAAGAATTTTTGATATTCTTGGAAGAGCCAGCAATGAGAAAACTGTTTCACATGGTGTGGAAGAATTATGGGACAGTTGAAAGAAGAATGTAATAATTCCAATTTCAAAGAAAGCAGGTGCTTGCATCTGTGAATATTACTAAACTATCAGATCAGTAAATTATGATGGCAGAATACTGACACGAATAATTTACAGAAGAATGGAAAAACTGGTAGAAGCGGATCTCAGGGACAGTCAGTCTGAGTTGTGGAGGAATGTAAGAACATGTGAGGCAATTCTAATCTTAGAAGATAGGTTAAGGAAAGGCAAACCTACATTTATAGCATTTCTAGGTTTTGAGAAAGCTTTTGACAGTGTTGGTTGGAATACAATCTTTTAAATTCTGAAGGTAGCAGGTGTGAAATACAAGTCAGTGAATAGTTATTATTTATATCTAGTACAGAAACCAGACTGCAGTTACGAGAGTCAGTGGGCATGAATGGGAAGCATCAGTTGACAAGGAAGTAGGGCAGGGGGTTGTAGCCTACCCTCAATACATTAGTCAGTCTGTATATTGAGTAAGCAATAAAGAAAACCAAAGAAAAATATGGAGAAGGAATAAGTTCAGAGAGAAGTAGTAAAAACTTCGAAGTTTGCCTATTACATTGTAATTCTGTCAGAAACACCAAGGGACTTCGACAAATGGCAGCTAATTCTGAATGTGGAAAAATGTAAGTTAATGCAGATGAATAGGAAGAACAAACCTGTAATGTTCGAATATAGTGTTACTAATGTGCTGCTTGACACAGTCAAGTCATTTAAATATCTGGGTGTAACATTGGAAAGAGATATGAGATGGTATGAGCACGTGAGAACTGTGGTAGGGAAGGCAGATGGTCGACTTCGGTTTATTGGGCGAATTTTATGAAGGAGTGGTTTACGTTTAGAGGTGACCACATATAGAATACTGTGTGACTTATTCTTGAGTACTGCTCGAGTGTTTGGCATTCATACCAGGTCAGATTGAAGGAAGACATTGAAACAATTCAGAGGCAGGTTGCTAGATTTGTTACCAGTAGGTTTGAACAACATATAAGTGTTAGAGAGATGCTGTGCAAACTCAAATGGGCATCTCTGGAGGGAATGCAATGTTCTTTTCAAGAAATACTATTGAGAACATTTAGAGAACTGGCATTTGAAGCTGACTGCCAAACTATTCTACTGCTGCCAACATACACTGCGTGTAAGGATCATTAAACTAAGATACGAGAAATTACGGGCTCATACAGAGCTATATAGACAGTTGTTTCTCCCATGCTCTATTTATGAGTGGAACAGGGAAGGCAATGACTAAACCCTCCGCCACACCCTGTATGGTGGCATGGGGAGTAGCTATGCAGATCTAGATTTAGGGCGGTTGAACAGAATGGACAGTATCTTGAAAGGAGGGAATGTAAGATGAAAATGACTTCTATTGCTGCTACATTCCTTGTTGTATACTTATCCTTGCAGCTTCTCTTCACTGCATTTGGTTCTTCCTTGATTATGATATTATCAACATTGTCTCTAATTTTCAAAATTTTTTTCTAAAATGATGCTTTACTTGCTTTATTGGGACGGACTGCAGTGCAGATACATTGTAAAGAACAGGCAGGTCAGATTGCAAGCAAATGAGGTGGGGGGGGGGGGGTTGGGGTGGATGCACATACTGACTGTAGTATTGTAGTTCTGTCTGAAAAAGGCCACACTTTTTGAGACAACACTTGACTCCTGCATCTGACAGCACTCGAAAAAAGAGTACGCAAATTGGCAGTGTGTTCCTCTGTCGTACAACCTGAGATGACAGTATCATCAAGGTAATTCGAACAGAACGGCACTTGCCCCCAGGGGGCTCACAGTCCTTTCGTGAGTATGTGCGTGGTGAGCACAGGGCCCCGAGCTATTGCAGCCTTTCTTCTTTCCCAGGCTGCATTTCCTTTCCCTTCCCCTCCTTTCTTGTATTTGATCCTTCCCCTCCGCCCTCTCTTCTACCTCTCCTGGTGTCCTTGTTTATGTTGGCCCCACTATCCTCCTGGTTATGTTAGCTTTGCGATTTGGTTTTATTGAGTAATTATCTCATCCTTTTGGCATTCTCTGGCCCCCCTCTGGGGTTTGATATCTATTACTAAATTTCTATTCCATAGCATGAGCCATTTGGGGAAGAGCACCTTACCTAGTGTCTCCGGCGTGTGCCCTCCTAGTTCCTTCCATCTTTTCCTTCACATCGTTGTCTGATGCTAGGGTACAGAGCCAGCACGGTAGCCAGCCCATGTGGTGGGTTCGCTATGTACCCTTTTGGTTGAACCCCCTGAAAACACGGGGCTCACATTTCTGATACCTGAGGTGTGACCTCTTCATGTAAGCCTAGGAGTGGTTGCTTGTCATCCTGGAGCATCCGAATGCCCGGCAATGGCTGTCGTGCCAGATGGCCCTTGCCCAAGCTTCTTGCCAGGCCATGAAGACCCAAGGGACGCCTACTGTCTGCTACGTCATCCTCAGCCATATGGCGTCGCACGGATGCAGTAGGGAGATGCATGTAGTCAATGCACACCTATCCCCATTTTGCAAACTTTCTAGATCATGGAGTCACTGCTGTTGGTCATTTAGCTTCAGTTACCTCGACAAGGCTGAGTGCATCACATGCCATTCCTCCCACCAAGGAAAAATCCTTGGCAGCACTGAGAATTGAACCTGGGTCCTCCGCTTGGCAGCCACCTATGCTGACCTCCCAGCTTTGGAGGGGGACCAGTTTCAAATAAGCCAATAGTGTAATAAGGCTGATTCTATCAATAATCAGGTAGATAACCCTGGAAGCTATATGAGGGTGTGTTATCAGCTGACATCGTTGTATTTCAAGAATTAGCAACACCAGAAAATTGTAGCTTAATGCGGGATGATCTAGGAGGGAGCAATGTACAAGTACGCCTACCTACATACTCCGAAAGCCACCGCATGGTGCATGCCGGAGGGTGTGGTGTACCACTACTAGTCATTTACTTTCCTGTTCCACTTGCAGATAGAACGAGGGAAAAACGGCTCTCTGTATGCCTCCATATGAGCTCTAATTTCTCATATCTTAATTTCATGGTCCCTACACGAAGTGGATGTTGGCAGCAGTAGGATCGTTCTACAGTCAGCTTGAAATGCTAGTTCTCTAAACTTTATCAGTTGTGTTCTTCAAAATGAATGTCTTCTTCCATCCAGGGATTCCCACTTTGAGTTCCTAAAGCGTATCCGTAACACTTCATGCTGATTGAATCTACCAGTAACAGATCTAGCAGCTCGCCTCTGAACTTATTTCTTCTCTTCTTTCAATCCGACCTGGTGCGGATCCCACACGCTCGATAACAGATCGTACAGTGTCCTGTATGTGGTCTCCTTTACAAATGAACCACAGTTCCCTAAAATTCTCCCACTAAACTGAAGTCAACCATTTGCCTTCCCTACCACAATTCTCACATGCTCGTTCCATTTCATATCGGTTCACAATGTTACGCTCAGATATTTAAATTACATGACTGTGTCAATCAGGACACTACTAATGCTGTTTTTGAACATTTTGGGTTGTTTTTACTAGTCGTCCACATTAACTTATATTTTTCTACATTTAGAACCAGCTGCTATTCATCACACCAACTAGAAATTTTGTCTAGGTCATCTTGTTTCATCCTACAGTACTGATCTCTGACACCTTCCTGTACACTACAGCATGATCAGTGAATAATCACAGACTGCTGCCCACACTGCCTGCCAGATCGTTTGTGTATATAGTAAATGGAACGTTCTACCACACTTCTCTCGGACACCCCTGATGTTACTGCTGTCTCCAATGAACACTTGCTGTTGAGGACAACCTACTGGGTCTTCGAGCCAGTCACATATTTGGGAGCCTGTTCTGTATGCTCGTACCTTTGTTAACAGTCTGCACTGGTGTACCGTGTTGAATGCTTTTTGGAAATGTAGAAATATGGAATCTGCCTGATGCCCTTCATCCATAGTACACAGTATATCGTGTAAAAAAAGAGCAACCTGAGTTTCGCACTAGTGATTCTTTCTAAAGCCAGGCTGTTTTGTGGGTATGAACTTTTAGTCTGTAGGAAATTCATTATATTTGAACTTGGAATATGCTATAAAATTCAGCAGCAAACCGAAGTTTGGGATATTGGTCTGTAATTTTGCAGGTCTGTTCTTTTACCCTTCTTATACGTAGAAGTCACCTGCACTTTTTTCAAATCACTTGGCTTTTTCCACTGGTGGAGGGATTCGCGGTAATTGCAACCTAAGAAAGGAGCCAATGACATAGGGTACTCTTTGTAAAACAGTGTGGGGATTCCATCTGTACCTGGCAACTTACTCGTTCAGCTGTTTCTCTACGCCAGGGATGCTCGTAACTGTGCCACCCGTATGGGACTCTGTGCGATGGTCAAACAACAGTACGTTTGTACAATATTCCTGCAGGAATGATTTCTTAAATATGTAATTTCAAACTTCGGCCTTACATTTGCTGTCTTCTACTGCCAAACCAGACTGATCAATGACTGACTGGATGGGAACCTTAGAACCACTTCGTGATTTTACATAGGGCCAGAATTTTTTTGGGTTCTGTGCCAGATGGTTAGCAAAGGTCTGATGATGGTGGTAGTTCTGTGCTTTGCACATAGATCTTTTCACAGATGCACGAATCTCTACCAATCTTTGCCTGTTGTCATTTGCATGTCCCCTTTTGAATAGAGAAGGCAACAGCCTTTGCTTCCGCAACATTTTCCGAATTATGTTGTAAAACCATAGTGGTTCTTTTCCGTCCATAATACACTTATTAGGCGCATACTTGTCCAGAGCACAAATTACAATCTGTTTAAACTTTATCCATAATTCCTCTATGTCCACCATTCTGCAACTAAGTGACTGCAATTAATTGTCTAAGTCAGATGCTAACAACTGCTTATCTGCCCTTTCTAGCAAAAACCCTCTCCTATCCCTCTTGACTGATTTATTAACTTTCGTAACCATAGTCACTATGATGACAAATGATGACCAGTCTCATAAGTCAGGGACTGACAATTGACTCGCACCGTAAACAGATGTGACTAAATAGATGGAAAAAATAATTATTGTTTGATTACACAATTGGCGCTCAGTCACTGGAAAGAAACGCAACCATTAAATGTGTAGGAGTATGCATCTCGAGTCATTTGTTTGGGTGGCGGTAGGGGGGGGGGGGTGGTAGGATGTAGTTACTGATAATTTATATTGAGAAAAATGACCTCTTTAAGAGTGGTCTCAGCAACTTTCGCTGTAACAATTACTAATGTACATGTTATCAGAATCAGTAAGTTGTTATACTCAGAAATGTGACCATTAACTAGCATGTAAATTTTTTGCACATTAACTTGGTTTTGCAATGGAATTTCTACAGAACTTTAATGGTAGCTATTCCATGGTACCTGTGACATTATGGGAAATGTGTCCTCCTCTCTCATTTTTGTCAGAAGAAATGTTACAGACACCCTGCAGATGTATGTAGTTACAGTCCTGAGAAATAAACTCTTTCATATCTCCACAGTCTCTTTATGACAAACAGAAATACAGTCAGTTAATGCACAGTGAGGTGTTTAGTGAGAATATTTTAGCTCAATGAGGAAATGCAGGGGCAAGATGCCGAGTTTTTGGCCTGGCAGTCAAGGACTCTGGTTTTTACATTAAAAAACTCCAACTTTTCAGTGTAGTGCTTTTGTGGATCAACAAATGTAGTCCATCATTTTTCTGAAGAGTAGGTTCTGTCTTCAAAGTGTGATTCCAGAAATTCTGGAAAATGCGCTACAGCTGCCATAGCATCTGCATTTGGCTAGAAAAATTTTCAGGCCACAAATTACTTCCGATGTGTGAGTGGATGGAATTAAGAGGGTGGTGTATATTCCAACAATTTGTATTTCAAAACCCTCAGTATTTTTTCTTTTTAAGCCTGGTCTCATCTTCCATATTTTTTCATTCGGTTTGTCTCGAAGACTGCCATAGTATTTGCCAGTTGTTGTTTTTGCATCCCAAGAACACTAGCCTTCAGCTTTCAGCCAGTGCTTTAATTACAGTTTCATTTTTTATGTGAGTTGATATATCCACATCTCATACATACATACATACATACAAACAAATCGACACACAAGATCAGTTATATTGTATTTGACGTGTCCTAAACACTGCTGGGAATTTTTTCTTAAAGTTTATTTTTGGTAAGTGTTCAGAAAATGTGACACCCATGTTGTACAAAGGTTTCTCATTATTATAGTAATGGATGTCCATGGAATATAAATAATGGAAGTGTGAAACTTCGTGGCAGATTAAAATTGTGTGCTGGACTGGGGATCGAACCTGGGAATTTGCCTTTTGTGGGCAAGTGCTGTACCAACTGAGCTATCCCAACACAGGTCAGGATCCACCCTCACAGCTTTACTTCCACCAGTACTTCATCTTCTCATGTCCAGCACACAGTTTTAATAAGGCAGGGAGTTTCAAATCAGCACATACTCCCCATCAGAGTGAAAATTCGTGCTGTAAATGGAAGGAGTACATGTAGCAACTTGCCATATTGTTGATGTGATGTGTTGAGTGATCTATAGGTGCATAATGAGACTCTTGAGTTTATTTGTACTATGTGCATGCACATACATATACATGTCCACGGCTGTGTTGTCCAGGCGGTTAAATTTTACTGACACTGAAGCACAACTAGGATGAGGGGTTATACCAGGTGGAGTGAATGATGGGAGATTGGTTCTGGGTGGGGGTAGGGGGTTAGAGAGGAGGATGGTTAGTAGCTGAGAGGAATCAGCAAGTGCACGGGATAGTAATGTGGTATCAGTGAACTCAGTCTAGTGTAGGTAGGGTGATTTGTTTGTGGCACACAATTATATCCTCATCTCCAATCCCCACTAGGCCCTATCCCCCAGCCATCTCAAACCATGTCCCCAGCTCCCCACAATTCTGTCCCACCACTCTCCTTTCCAGTCTCTCTCATCCTTTGTTCTATGTCCCTCTCCCTGTCCACTCCTCCACGTCAATGTGCACCACACACAACACACCTCACCCTGCATCAGACAAAGCTCGTCAGTGTCACATTCCCATTCAGTAACCATCCTGACTCCCTGTCTCAGCAATCAGTTATCTTTCTGTCTAACTGTGCTGTCTCCCCATTTCTCCCCTCAATACCCACCTCACATTGTCTCCCTTCACCCACTCTATCTGATATAGCATCTCACCCAATCCAGTTGCAGTACTGGTGCAACTAGTCCACTGTGACAGTGTAGCTGTGCAGAGAGAGAGAGAGAGAGAGAGAGAGAGAGAGAGAGAGAGAGAGAGAGAGAGTCTTTGTATGTCTATGTTGTTTCAGTCTTGTTTAGTTTTGTTCCTATCGATCATTCAATGCCTCAACTATATGGTGATGCATTTCCATTATTTATATTTCCCGAAGCTAATTCTTTATGTAAAATGTTTCGTATGCAATTCTCATGCCATCATACGTTACATGCGCCTGTAACTTATTATTGTGTATGTTACACTGATGGTGCTCTTATTCCAGCTTGTCCTATGGTAGTTTACGCAGCAGGAATATTTAGCAGTACTTTCTTATTGTGGCAAGGGATGAAGTGGTAGAATTTTCTGTCTAGACCTAATGGCCTTGTTGGGAAGTTAAATCAGAATACATAGTGTAGTCTATCTTGAGCAATGACACTAGCGAAATAACGTTACCTCCAAGCTAAAGAAAATATTCAAATAAAATTTCTTCAAATAATTAGGTTGCTTTAACTTTTTCCTTGCTGTTTTCTGCAGTGATTTTCTTTCCTTTTGTTTTAATAGGTTAATTGAAGTGGACAGTAAACCATGAATGATTTTGACTATGATTTTGTTGACGAAATGGATGATATGTCACCAGTTTACGAGGATTTGTATGTACCATCCACACATCTTTGGTATGAGGAGGATGATGGAACAGACAGTGTCAGAGTTACAGAACTTTTAGAACTCTGTATCGAACCTACGTTAAGAGATGGCCTGAATCACATAGGCAAATTATTACTTTGGTGTTTTCTCTTCCGTGCCTCGACCCAGTGGGGTATGTTAATAAGAAAATGTTTTACTTGACAATCCTCACTATGTACATTTATTTGATTCTAATATATATCACATTTTCAGTGAAGGTTCCAGCACTGGTATGCCATTCTGTTTCTGCTGGAACTGGTCTGGTGATATTACATCACTTTTTCCACAGTACCATGTATTACATAATAGGATTTGCTACTGGTGCCTATTTCCTGCTGTTTCTTGTCTCATGTTTTTTGAAAAGGCATAGAGGTCCAATCATGGGAGTTGTTTCAGTCGGTTTTCTCATTATCTGGTAAGTAGAAGTTTCTGAAACATAACAGTAAAAGAAAGATTTTTAAAAATAATTGTTTCATCTCTCTCTCTCTCTCTCTCTCTCTCTCTCACACACACACACACACACACACACACACACACACATAGTGCACCCAAATCTAAGTGCAGTCAAATGATGATTGAAATCCAAAGTTTCATAATTATATTAAGATTTATTTACAGTACGGTACTTCACAGCACAGTTCTTTACAGGTATAATACAAGTCAGGTGATCAGTCTACACTACCAGCATTTTTTGTCGTTCGACACTTCTCTTTTAGGAAGCTACTAACGCTGCAGACTCTGATAAATGAAGAGCATATTTTGTAAGTTATCTCCTAATATCCATGATGCAGTACTGTAATGGATGTGAAGTAGGTAGCAGAGGGTTGTCAGTGTGCCCCACTAAGCAACATATCAGGTAGACACTATGAGTCTGTACATCAGTGGTTCCTGGGCATAGGCAGACACTGCAAAGCCATGAGCAGCTGTGACATCAGTGTGTATGGCGATGTTATTTGCAGCTTCAGCTCAGCTGATCCAGGTATAAGGTTCAAGAACTGGCTTGCGTAAATAACCCAAAACTGTGGCAACTGATATGCATTTTTATGGGAGTCCTTCAAGAACAGTTCAGATCCATGTCGAATCCTGGTCGCAAAGATGTTCAGATGGTTCAGTACTTCAAGCTGACATCACACCATCAGATACGTGCCAACATCGTCGTCTTCTTTTGGACAGCTCAACAACCATATTTATGGGCCACGAGCAGGTCCAGTCTGCAGTATTCGGCAACTTATATCAGCTGCTGCTAACAGGCTAAGTAGAGTTCATCCATAAATGGAGCACCCTCTCCTTCAGCATGACAATGCCAGACCACACAGAAGCACTGCAACATATGCAACAATCCAATGACTTGGGTTCACTGTCACTAATCATTCTCCATACAGTCCTGACTGGGCCCCATCCAATTTTCATCTGTTTCCAGAATTTTAAAGGACACCTTCAATTTGATACTGATGATGTGGTGCAAGCAGAGTCAGAGGTTCTACAGTGATGGTGTCAACAATCTGGTCTTTTGTTGGAAGGAATGTTGTCATTGCCAGGGTGACTGTGTTGAGAAATAAATCATGTAGACACGTAAAATAAAGATGCAGAATGTTAATAACATTTGTTTTATTCAAAAAGCTTTAGAAGGTGTTACATGAAAAATTCATAGTCACTACTTTGCAACAAGCCCTCATAATACTGGCCTGGTACCAATCTAAACCATGCAGTGGTACTCTACTGTACCACCAAAAGTTTGATCTGAGTAACACTGTACACAAAATTTTTAACACAGTGGATCTGCCTTCAGATGATTTTTAAGTTTTAACCAATCTATCAAACTGATTATAAAATTTAAAATTTCCTAAATTTAAATATCAAAAACACTGAAAAAGTTTAAAAATCTAATATTCCAGCTGTAATTTCTTATTTACTAATAATGGTGCATAAGCCAAAATTAACCTATCATTAACACAATCAACTTTATGCTCCCAATTCTCATTCAGTCTAATTGCAAAAACTAAGAAAAGAGTGAATAATCCAACATTTCAGTATTTAAAACTTTGTCTCATAAAAGTAATTTTATTTTTACTTGATGACTGTTTTTGTTTGACTGCACTGACTTTATCATATTCTTCTGAAGCTTTGCTAGAGGATGCTGAAGAGTGCAGTTTTGACTGCCACTGTTGTGCCACTATCAGACTCATTAATTGCTCTCTCTATGTTACAATTTATCACAAAAGTCTTCATAAGATCAATGAGTAAATAATTAATATTCAGTGTGTTCATTTAGAATGAATTGTGAAATGAATGAGCTATAAACTGGAAAACAAGCTACTACCCTCCGGAAGAAAAACTGCAGAACAAACAGATAAAGTGAAAAAAAATTGTACCTAAGTCCACTTATCAGACTCAAACTGCAGGTACAGAATTCGCTTCAAAACTGTCATAGAAAAAAAAAAACCACTGCTGAACATACAAAACAAAACATCCTAGTAACTACTATTTCATCTCATTACACAAGACTGTCTTACTGCTAATACTGTGTTCCTTCGGTGGTAACAGCACTGTACCCCCATCCCCCTCCCCTGGCCCCTTCCCATCGACTTAAGAAGCAATGTCCCACTGTAGTTGTACTGCTCTTTGCATTTACACTGATGGGAAAAGAAGTCCCAACACCAAGAAATGATTAATGTTGAGTAATGTAATGTCGGGAATACATTGGTCTAGATACAATATTTAAATGATTAATGTTGCAAGTGTACAAGTTTATGTAAGCTCAAGAAATTCACAAGTTAATGTGGGCATGAGAAAGCTATTGCAAATGAGGAATGCTGGTATTAATAACCAGTATAACCACAGATTGTTGAATGCAAGCATGCAAATGTGCATGCATTGTGTCATACAGATGCCAATGTCAGTTTGTGGGATGAAGTTCCATACCTTTTGCCCTTGGTCAGTCAGTACAGTGACAGTTAATGCTGGTTGTGGATGACACTGAAGCTGTCGTCCAATGATGTCCCATACATGCTCAAATGGAGACAGGTCTGATGGTCAAGCAGGCCAAGGAAACATGTCAAAACTTTGTAGAGCATGTTGTGTTACATCAGCGGTACGTGTGTGAGAGTTATCGTGTTGGAAAACACCCCTGCAATGCTGTTCATGAATGGCAGCACAATAGGTCAAATCGCCAGACTAACGTACAGATTTGCAGTCAGGATGTGTGGGATTACCACATCCTGCTGCTGCTGTCATACGAAACTGCACCCCAGACCATAACTTCCGATATAGGTCCAGTGTGTCTAGGCCACAGACAGGTTTTTTTGCAGGCTCTCGTTGGCCTCCTTTGAAGCTACTTGTGGCAGTCACTGGCACCACGACAGAACCGGTTTTCATTAGAAAACACAACAGTCCTCCACTCCGCGCCCGTACCCCCCCTCCCCCCCCCCCCCCCCCCCCCCCATGAGCTCTCGCGTGGCACCATTGAAGTCGCAAATGCTGGTGACTTGTGGTCAATGGAATGTGGAATGCACACTACATCTGTCTCAGAGCTGTTCTTGAAGTAACCAATATATAACAGTTCACTGAGTCACTGTGGTGCCAACTACTGCTTGAATTGCTGCTGTTGCAGACGGAGTACAACGTGCCACTGCCATATGTCGAACATGATGGCCTTCCCTCCTGGTAGTGCCACGTGCCATCTGGAGCCCAGTCCTCTTGCAACCACACTTTCCTGTGACCATTGCTGCCAGCAGTCATGTACAATGGCTACATCCCTGCCAAGTCTTTCTGCAATATCACGGAAGGAATATCCAGCTTCTCATAGCTCTATTACATGACCTCATTCAAAGTGAGTGAGCTGTTGATAATAGTGCCTTCGTTATCTTAAAGGCATTCTTGACTAACATCAGTTTACTATGTCCAATCTCAAAGGTAACTAACATTAATGACCGTTACAGTGCATATTTAAAGCAAACTTGATTTGCATCATCATAGTGCTGCTACTCTTACCATTCATAAGAATGGCACATTATTTGAATAGGTATCATCTTTCAGATGTAGACACATACCTACCAACTTCTGTTTGTGTCGCACAACTCTTTCTTGGTGTTGGGATTTTCTTTCTGTCATTGTATGTAATGGATGAACTTAACGAGTGCCATCCCCGACATCTTGAATGAGTGATACAAAGTATACAACTAAATTAAGGGTTAACAGAAAAGTTTTCTGGTTATGTACCTCATCATATTGTAAAATGACTGTCCCTCAATCAGACCAGAATTTTGGCCACAGTTACAGTGGCTCCTTCTGGCACTACTGATGCATTTTGTTGTCCATGGTCGATTTTATTTCATCTTAATATTCTACTGAGCATTCACATATGTTACAATTTTAAAATAGTTTATATTAAACAACACAATGAAACAAATCCATTCCTTATAGTAATTCATATATGCTGAATAGAGAGCTGCAGTCGGATTTGCTTTGGCACATCAGGGAAAAAAATTATGCACGTGTGATGGTTATCAAGGAAAATGCTATTAACTATGTTGAATTGCGAATGTGAGAAATTTTAGGGAAATTAATGTGCGTACTTTGGGATGAAACACTAAATGTTATAATTAAGAATTGAATTATAAATGTTTATTTCCCTCTGAAATGAGTCAGGGACCCTTAGTTGCACTAAAATTGACAATGGCTTGGTTTGAAAGTGTGTAGAGCTCCTTGCTTTCCAACTGTGAACGTCTTCCGTTGCTCTCTGCAAAAACCACAGTAATCCCTTGTCATGTTCGGATTGAAGCAGCCTTGATATCTTGTCTCCGTGGTGGACATCTCCTGGTGGAATCTTTCACTGTGCTCGTCACTCACAGCTCCCATCTTTGACAAAAAGAGCTGAGATGCAAATGCAAGAAATGAATCTTTAGTGACATTCGGCAACCGAGGTGCTGGAAGGCTGTCAGCAAGTTGTCCACAATTTCTGCGTAGTTGTCTGCTCTGTGGTTCCCAAGAAAGTTGTGCACTACAAGCACAAATACATCCCAAGCTGCTAGTTCTCATTCGATGAGCTATAATCTGAATTGTGGACCTTGAGTCAACTTTCGTATTTCTGGTCCAATGAAGATTCCTGCTTTCAATTTTGTGTCGGTTTTCATCTTTCCAAACTTGCCTTTTAGGTACTGAAAACCACACTTTGTTTTATCCATCACTGCAAAAAACTATTTCATGAGGTCCAGATTGATATGGAGTGGAGGTAGGTAAATCTCACTATGATCCACGAGAGGTACGTGTTGAATGTTGTGCTGTCTGTCTACAGGTAAATTTCTGGGTGGCCAGCTTTTCACTATGTAGTGATTCTTGTCATCGCGACTGTTCCACAGGCAAAGAAAGCACATGTGCATTGTATACCCAGTCTACAATCCTAATTGGACGACTCCAACCTTCAAAACGACACAGATATTTCAATTATGCTCAGAGTACTTATTCAGCATCAAGAGAGTGTTCATTGTTTCATAAGTTTCCTTCAGTCCCATGGCATAAGCAATAGGAATTGATGGTTTCTGGTTGCCATTGCGTAGTAGTGCAGCTTTGAGACTGCTTGAGCTACAGTCATTAAAAAGTCTCCACTCTTCTGCAATGTATTTGCTATCTAGTTCCTTTATGAGTCCTGTCACATTACGATAGAAGCAAACACCACGTTCAATAGCATAGTATGCTACAAACTTCATGTGGCGATGCCGAAAATGTATAACTGTAGCACGTCTCTCAAGTAAGTTCCACTCCTTCAGTCTGGAAACCAATAGTTTTCTTTTGACAGGAAAAAAACACGAACCAGGTCATCCCGTTCAGCTTGGCTGATTATGTGTGGCTTTTTAATGTCATTATTGGGATCATTCATGTATTCCATAGCTCCAGCATCACTGTCATTACCTTCAGTATCACTTTCATCATTGCTCATTGCATCAGATGGAGGAGCAATTGGTACTGGGTAATCTGTGCCATGTGCCACAGGCCTTAGAGCATAGAGCAGATTGACAATCTGGATACACAATTTTTGACTTCTTCTTGCTGTACTTGGAAATGTTGGCCAAGCAGGGATAACAATTTGAGTGGTGATCATGCTACTCCCATCAGATCATGGGAACAGCAAAAGTCATTACATTTCACTTATCATTTAATGACTGGGTTAGGCTGGAGTAGCAGACGGTGCAAAAGAGATGAGGAGCCCAGGATTTTGTTTGATCTCCGATTTCACAATCAAAGTAATGTTTGTAAGCTATATGTCACTTTCTGGTCATGTTCTTGCACTGGTCGGATGTCATATACTTGCCACAAATATAGCAAAAGTAGTCTGTACAAATCGCACAACTGGCCTATTCGTCTTTCATTTATTGAATCACCATATACCGAATTACTGAATCGTTGTATACAAAATCACTTAAATGCATGTTACTGTGATTGTTGATTAATAAAACACAGACCCATACTAGCACAAACTATTCTCTAGTCACCTTCGAATCAGAGCTATGGACAAACGGGGGAAATTGCATGGGAACTAATTTTAAAGAACATATTGAAACCTGCCTGCATGCTGTAGCCTGCGGACAACTTAGAACTTGTCGAATTCTGCCTGTTTCTTTTTACTACTGCACACCTATCATTCCACAGAAGCATGAAGCAGGGTAACCTTGAGAATACATACACAATCATACATCCAACATGTCTTATTGATGCAGCTAGATATTAACCCCTCCACAGGCTTTTAATATCATACAACCTCCAGCTATAACTTTAAATCTAGACATCCTACAACATTTCTGAGATTGCGAAATCAGAATCAGTGCACCCTATTATGTAACTTGCATTGTTTTCACCCATTAGCAAATTCATTGTTGCACACTGTTGTTGGTCTCCTGCAGGAAAATTTATTGTGATTGGTTTCCTATGGTAGAAGGAGTGAGGATCTGCTGTTGTCTGCTGCTCCTTACAGTATGTGCCATGATTGGTAGCCATCAGCAAATGGGATCTGGACTTTTGTTTCCTCAAACAGTACATACATCACCTAGTGGCAGTTACTTGTAAGTAGCACTCAGATTTCAGATCGTTTCTATAGTCTGTTGGGTTCTGAAGGTTTGCAGCAAGGATGTTTCAAGACTAAGGCCATCCTCTCTATTTGTGTTGTTAAAATATTTTAGTATTTCAGTAGTGTCTCTGATCTTGCATTCCACTATCCCTACCTACTTCAAGTGCGTAAGTTTCGTTCAATTTTATTTTTTTGCTGCAGCCTTTCCGATATTCAACCACTAAAATTTGTTGTGCTGCCCAGGTCAAATGTAACTCTCATGCTCCAGGATGAGTGTTGCTACTTGCCCGCTGGTTTTGCTGCTGTAGACTTGTCCACACTCACACTCTACCTTGTACATGATGTGCAGTGTGCAGAGCATCTGTCTTATCCTTGGTGGAGCCTAACAAATCCTGGATCTTGGGAGTACTGTAAAAGGTGGACTAGGGATCAAACTGGCTAAGGTGTTCATGTAATTGGTCAGTGAGAAATTTCACATAAGGTAAGAGAATTGGTGGCTATGGTTTGTTGATGTTCTGTCGTGTATTCTTTTATTCATTGCCGTGGCTGTGTGGATCAGTTTTGAGTTGTTACCATAGACCAAGAAAGTTGTTCAGTCTTTTTAAGCTTATATTGTAATCATCATTGAGTGCCACATGCAAATTGTTCACAAATTGATGACTGAATTTTTCTGTGCTGGGTGGTGGTGGAATTCAGCATGTAAATACCTGTCAGTATATGTTAGCTTCCAATATACTCTGTACACTAGTGTGTCATCCAATGCCCTCCCCTATATTGCACAACCCACACTCATATGATGAAAATAACAGTCCACACCCCATTCCATGATGACTATCAATCCAACATACACTGTACGGGGCAATAGAAAACAGCAGAAACCACTCCCTCCACAACAGGAGATCAATCATAATAAAGTTTTCCACATGAGACTAATAATATCAGAAATTTTAATTGTGTCTTAATATCATGGTCAGGAGAGGAACCACATCAAAATATGATGGACTGTGGACCATAAAATACACGAGTGGACTCTGAAGGAGGCCACTGTAACTGTGGCCAAAACATTGGTTTTATATGATGATAGGTGTTTTGCAATATGACATGGAACTATTCCTAGAAAACTTTTATGTTAACAGACTCTTTCTGGAAGCCTGCACAATTACAAAGTAGCAATTATTTCCTTCCTGACAACCTTAACATGTAGTCATCAAAATTATATATCACATCTATACTGTAGTGGCACAGCAGTTCACTGGTGGAGATAGGTGGGCAATACACATCAGTGACAGCTCAAAGGCTATTGACTCTCTTATTTGTTTCCCAGTAGTTTATTACAGAAGACTTGGGTCACATCAGGCGGACAATGGGTAGTGGTTGTTGAACCCCTGGTCCATGGGGCATGGTGTGTGGGTGAGACATCGCCTGCAGTCACTAAGCCCAGCTTCACTCAATGGTAGGGTGACTTGCAATGTTGTGCCGGGTCAGCTGCTGTTGGGGTGGCTCGGCCAGAGGTAAGGCGTGGTGGTGGACTGCTACGGTGTATGGTGAAAGCCTGGTGGACCAGTGGCTCAGAAGGCCTCAGTTCAACCCATGACCCACAGGTGCTGTGACTGGGCCACTGGACAAGTGGTACTGTTATTATGGTGACCTCATGGTGGAAGCCCACACTACAGCAGATGGCAACTTGGTGACTCAGCAGTTCGAAGCCCTGGCGTTGCAAGGCAGCCAGTATTTATATGCACCTAGGTTAGCTTGTTGGCAAGTGGGCACACCAACATTCACATACACCACATGCTGTTATGCTGCTGAAATGTTCTGGGTTATGGTAATACCATTGGTCATTCACCCATGTCGCTTTACCGAGACAGGCGGGATGGCAAAACACAGTGCCTCTGGATATGGAAAGTGGTACAATTGTGTGAATGAGCCTGTGCCTTGGCTAACACCACTACACTGTTCCCCTCTTAGAAGAATTCGTCTCTCTTAATTCCTTGCTTTGGTGGAACGCATGACTTCTTACATAGCTCATACTGGACGTGTTCTCTTGGCTCACAGTATTTACAGGAATTCGCTCAGAACTTTTCTACAGAATCAAGCCCTGCCCTCAAGAGTGCTTACACTATTAATATAGGCCTGCAGATTGGAAGGACAGTACGACCGAGATCTGTGCAGTTCTACACTTGAGGTAGCACTAGACAGCACCTAATATTATCAAGACTAGAAATGTGACTAATATAATGAGTCTATGCTGATGTTCTTTATGGTACTGTCACATATGCCCAAACAGTTCTCTATTGAAACCTGTCCATTTTGGGCAGCTAGAATTTCGTCTTGGTTTTCTGTGATTCCCCAATTAATTTAAAAAGATTTTTCGGCTAGACGTTTCGAAAGGGACTGATTTCTTTCTCCATCTTTCCCCTATCCAAAAGTGTGCTCCATCTCTATTTGCACTGTCATTGACAGTATGTAAAACCTTAATCTTCCTTCATTTTCTGTTGAGACCTGGCAAGAATTATGCCGCGCTAAACACGTACTGGAATATCATCCTGACTATCAGCATAGGAAAGACATCTTAGTGAATGGCCAGTCACTGCCTTGTATGGTTCCTCAAATCCAAAAACATACCATGCTGCTTCCAATAAAGTCCCAGGTAGTATTGCTCCTTTGTTGAACATTTAATCCTACTGGATTATTTAGGTATAAAGGAGACAACTCACCAAAAGGCAGAAGCGCTGTATCGTCGACAGGCACATAACAGAAGGTACAGAGCTGTGCTTTGCTAGCTTTAAGAATGAAATTCCTTTCTCAAGCTTGTAGGAGAACAGTGTGAATGCACGCGAGTGCGCACCTGGATGGCACCCTCCTATGCCAATCTCTTCATGGGCCACATAGAAGAAACATTCCTAGCTTCCCAAAATCCCTGATCTGGTTCAGGGTTATTGGACCCGGGGCCAGGACACATTATCCTCTCCACATCAAACTCACCAATCACCAACAGTACTGGCATTTTGGCAGCTGCCACCCCTTCCACATCAACAAAATCGCTCCCACAGAGCCTGGCCACCCATGGCAGATGCAGCTGCAAAGATGAGAACTCCCTCACCCAATATGCTGAAGACCTCACAAAGGCCTTCAGAAACAGACAATCCCCCCCCCCAACCTAATACACAAACACATCTTTCGTGCCATGTTCCCACACACACCTGATCCTCATATCCATCCCAAGACCCAACCACAGAGAAGTACCTCACTTGCCACCCAATACCTCCACAACATGCTAATCCATCCCAATACCACCCGTGACTGGAATGACAACCACGTCCATTGTCAGGGCTTTAATTATCTTTTTATCATGCCCTGAAATGAGAGACATCCTACCCAAGATACTTCCATCTCCTCCCAAAGTGATGTTCTACGACCCACCCAACCTCCACAACATGCTAATCCATCCCAATGCCACTCCCACCAAGAATCCCCTGCCACAGGGCTCATAACCTTGTGGAAGACCCAGATACAAGAGCTGCCCTATCTACCTACCCAGCGTCTCCTGCTCGAATCCCATCACAGGTGTATCCTACCCCATCAGAGGCTGGGCCACATTTGAAAGCAACCATGTTATAGACCAGCTCTGCTGCAACCACTGCACAGTGTTTTACATTGCTGTGACAACCAACTAGCTGTCAACAAGAGTGAATGGCCACCACCGAACTGTTGCGGAGAATAAGGTGAACTACCCAGTGGGACAACATGCAGCAGAGGACAAAATGCAAGATTTCAATGGCTGCTTCACAACCCATGCCATCTGGATCCTTCCCACCACCACCACCAGCTTTTCTGAGCTGCCCAGATGGGAGCTATCCGTACAACACATCCTTCTCTCCTGCAACCTCCCTGCCTAGACCTTAGACCTAAGGTAACTTGTTGTACCCCTCTACCTGCACCCCTAGTTAGCCCACAGATGGCTCCCCACACTCCCATGAGCAGCTAGATGCTTCTCCCCAACCCCCTTCCTGCCTCCTCTCTCCATCCCTCTCCCCACCCCATCCTGCACTCCCACCTCAACCCAGTACACTCACCATGGGCCAGGAAAGAGCTATGTTTTTCCTAAAAGCTTGAGAAAGAAAGTTCATTCTGAAAACTAGCAAAGCGAAGCTCTGTACCTTTAGTTTATGTACCTGTCGACGATGCAGCACTTGTACCCTTCTGTGAGTCGTCTGCTTTATTACTAAATAATTCGTTATTCTCAGCCAGAACGTACCATACATTATTAAGCCTACTGGAAATAGATATGCAAGAATCCTGCTTCTGTCAAACTTATTTACTCATTGTGTTTTTTTACCTCAGAAAGATGTAGAACACCATTCGGAGATGTAACATTGTTTACCAATTTGCTGAATGTGGCTTATGGGGATACATGTCAGTTCATCTTTGACTCTTAATACCACAGCATTAATTTTACTGTCATGTCTACAGTGTCCCATCAGACTGTTCTGTTTCACCTTTTAAAGTGTATTATAATTTGCAATACTGATAAACAGTTGGATTTCCTGTTAAATGTTTGCTGTTTGTGAAAGATTTTGTGATATTCTACTCTTCATCTAGCCTTAGAATGCCAATGTAGCTGATTATCAGAATGTTGCAAGAATGAACAGAACAGACTAGGTTTAAGTTTTTATCTGAGGAAATGATTTGTGCAAACTTTAACTGTTAACAGTGTTTTTAATCAGCCAGAACTCAGCATTGAGGACCATATTTTAAATGTTCATGAAACTGTTTTATTTCGGGGTCTGCTCTTTCTTAATAAATTAATCTTTGAAAGACCTAATAATAAAGTGCATTAAATCACTAAATGTTTTGAAATTCCTCCACAACAAATTGTTGGGAGTGATGAAAGGCCTTGTCTCCTGCTGTTCTGTAAACCATTCACAGGGTCTAAATTGACTATGACAGTGCTATTTACAAATCTGCTAAGACCTCATGCCATTGTATGCTAGACACTCCTCCATGAGAGCATCATACCACATACGGATGATTATCAGACGTAGTGTTGCGGGATGAACCGATTTTTTGTGGGATGTTCAGATCTTTATGAGTGCCGTGACCCACCCTTTGTAAGGCTTACACCGGATACCATATGTCCCGACTTGTGCACTCTGCTAAGAATTTGAAATATAATGTTCGTTCACTTCAAAAATGACTAAGTACATTAAAGTTCTGAAAAGTGGAAAAGGAAAGACGCTCACCTACAGCTTTGGTGTTGGGTTCATGGTACACAAAAGGTACCAGGATTGCGTAACTGAAGCGAAGAGTAGGTCAGAAAAGACATCAATGCTGACAATCCAAGCAGGAGACAAAAAGTATACAAATGTAGATTGACAAGCACCTACTACTGACAAGAACAGGAAAGGCTAGAAAGTAGTAGACAGTTTTCAGGAGGAGCCAGATTAGATACACTGAGAAGTAAAGAACTTGTTGGCAATTACAATACACAGATTGGAAGGGAGACCCAACATAGGGAAAAGTAGGCGAGTACCAAGCTCATCAGAGGGCAAACAACAATGAGGAAAGGATAACTTAACTGTGTCAAGAACACAAAATGAGACAGAACAACTCACATAAGGCCCAACTGAGTGAGAAGAAGACAAGGACAAAGTTGTGCACCCATATTGGGGAATTCCGTATGACCACTTCGCAATCAGTTGGACAAATGCCAAAGAGATAGTGAACCTCAAGGTCAGGAAGAACACAAGAATAGAATGAGATCACTATTTCACTGAAATCAAGTGTCATGGGATTCCAAACAGGGGTAGACGGCCACAGATGAGTAGAGATACTGGAAACATGAAGATAGACAGGTACAAATGGAGATGCAATCAGGCCAAATACAAGGAAAGAATTGCAACTTACGATGAACCAGAAGACGTGAAGCAGAACATGGGTACACAGGCTGAACTACGGGAAAAGGAAGGAAAGAAAAACAAGCACTGGACTTGGCACAGGGACCCAAGGACTCAGTTCCGCCTGTGGCCCTCCGTCGCCGTTTTCTTGCGCTCCTCGCCTCTTTTTCGGACTGTGAGACTGTCTACACTGATGGTTCCCTGGTTGATGGTCGCACTGCCTACGCTTTTGCTCACGCTGCCCATGTTGAGCAGCACTCCTTGCCGGCTGGCTGCAGTATTTTTACTGCAGAGTTGGTGGCCATATTGCGCGCTCTTGAGCATATGCGTTTCTGCTCAGGTAGGTCCATCGTCATCTGCAGTGACTCCCTGAGCAGCCTTCAGGCCATCGACCGCTGCTATCCCTCTTCTCCTCTGGTGTCCTCTATTCAGGAGTCTGTTTCCGCCATTGCCCGTTCTGGTCGTTCGGTGGTCTTGGTTTGGACGCCAGGTCATGTTGGCATCCCAGGGAACGAACGTGTTGACAGGCTGGCCAAAGGGGCGATCGACGCCCCAGCTTTGGAGATCGGCCTCACAGCTCGCGATCAGCAGCTGGTGTTGCGCCGTAAGGTGCTTGGGGTGTGGTCTGCTGAGTGGCGAGGCATGACAGCGCCTAATAAACTGCGGGCTGTCAAGGAGACGACCGATGTGTGGCGCTCCTCCCTGCGGTCTTCTCGCAGGGACTCTGTTATCCTGTGTCGGCTCCGCATCAGCCATACATACCTGACGCACGGCCATCTTTTGCGTCAGGAGGATCCCCCCCTGTGTCGGTGTGGGTCCCGGCTGACGGTCGCCCACATTTTATTGGAGTGTCCCCGACTGCGCACCCTCCGGCAGTCTTTTACTCTCCCGGGCAATTTGCCTTTGGTTTTAAGCGACAATGCCTCCGTGGCTGATGACGTTTTAAATTTTATCCGTGGTAGTCCTTTTTATGGTTCCATTTAGGGAGGTCCTGCTCCTTTCCCTTTGTGTGTCTCTTGTCTTCGAGTCTCTCATATTTGGTTACCGATTTTAGTGTGTAGTCGGTTGGTGGACTCTTTCCCTTTTTTGTTGTCGTGGTCAGTCAACCAGTCTCCGGCCATCTTCTTTTCTTCTGTTTCTTTTTGTCTGGTGTTCATCTGTACTCTTCGTGTCTGTCGTATTCGTTACCGCATTTGTGTTCTTTTAGGGCCTTGGGGGGGGGGGGGGGGGGAGTATCCTTCCCCTCGGGGTTTTACCTGCTTCGTGCATTCTCGTCTCGCCTGTTCTTGGAGTGGGGGTTTGATGACCTTAGCTGTTTAGTCCCCCTTAAATATCCCAACAACCAACCAACAAGCACTGGTGGTTTAAAAACAACCAGGACGAAGCAGTAGAGAACCGCAGAAAAGCCTGGAGAGGCTGGAGTTGCAAGAAGAGCTGAGAAAAATTGGAGGTTTCCATAGGAACAAGGGAGGAAACAACTATAACAATAGAATGGATCAAAAGTCACAGGATGAAGCAGAAAATAGATAAGATTGAGGGAACAGCTTTGAGAAAAACAGTAGAGAATTTTTTTAGAAATTCAAAGTGAGTCTGACTGGATACAGGAGCAGAGAACTGTTTGTAAGAGATAAAAAAGGAGAACAGGCCATAAGTGTGAAGGAGAACTGTATGATACTTGCAGAGTACTTCCACGATCTGCTGAACTGGGAACCACGTGAAGACAAGATGGAATTGGGGATGGACACAACAGAGTGAGCCATGCCTTCCAACAAGGGATGATGTTGCACAGACCATAAGTGGTCTAAAGAATAATAGGGCAACTGAAGAAGATGGGATAGCAGCAAAGATGATAAAGTGAGGAGGTGATAAGGCAGTAGACAGCATGACCAAGTTTATCTACCGGGTTTAGAGGACAAAAAAGTTACCAGAAGGATGGAAGAATGCTATAGTGCCGATATATATTCCTAGCTGCTTAAAAACATCAAGTAACTTAGCCTGCACCCAAGAATAGCATTCACAGTGGGGCTGCATTGTTTCTTCTGCAATATTTTACAGAGCAGTAAACAAATACCTTTAAACTAAGCTTGCTTGTTCTCTTTTAATTTCTGTGTCTGTTATGTTACACATATTATCTGTTGCCTTTAAGAACTGAAGCAATTAACATCCAAAATGAGATTTCTGTTATAACAACAGAAAAACTTGGGTAAAACGTACTGATTCCTTGAAACAGTTTTGAGGTTAAGGTCTCTAAAATGCTTGGAAATAGCATTAATTTATGATGAATGTGGACAATATATGATGGCTATCCAGAAAGTAACAGATGTTTTGGTCTATCACGGCAATGTATGGGTCTGCAGCAGTCATCTTGGTGCCGTAACGTTTCTACACTCAGTATGCACCCAGCGGTGGTAGCATGTGGTCTGTGTCTTTGCTACTTTGCTTTCTGTGACACATTAAAATGTGAGCTGCAATAGTGTTTATGGAAAAGGAATAATGAGTAAAAGCTGAGTGAAGCAATGGTGCATTGATTTTAAAAATGGCTGTACCAATGTTCACGATGAGGACTGCAGTGGTAGGCTTAGCCTTGTGATGGACAAACTGATGATGAAAATCAAGAACAAAATTTTAGAAAATTGTTCTTGCTTGATTATGGAACTTTCGCAACATGTTCCCCAAATTTTACGGAGTTTGGTGCATGAAATTATGGTGGAAAAGCTTGGTTGCTACGAATTTTGCATTAAGTGGTTTCCCAAAATCCTGAAGGAAGACCATAAAAAATAGAGACTGGCTGCAATACTTACCTTCCTTGAATATTACAAGAAAAATGGTAATAAAGCTATCAAACGTATTGTAACTGAGGTTGAGATTTGGGTGGAGCATGTCAGTGAAATAAAAAGGCAGTCAGTGGGATGGGGGGACAAATTCACCTAAGAAAACTAGGAAGTGTTTGTAAATGCTGTCGGCAAGAAAGATGATGTTACAGTGCTTTCGGACTAAGGGAGTGATTCTTGTTGATTAGTGTGAACATGTCACAATAATTAACTCGTAGAGGTGTTGCCAAAGCTGACAATATAAAACAACTGTTGGGAGAAAACTTAGTGCACAAGTTTTGTTTTTTCATGACAACGCCTGTCCACACACAACCAATTGTACTCAAAACCTCCTATGGCGTTTTGGATGGGAGGTGTGTGACTGTTCACCATAAAGCCTGGTTTTGGTGCCGAGCGACTACCAGCTCTTCAAGACATGGCTCGCTACACAATGCTTTGGTACTGAAGCTGAACTGTATGCAGGTGCAAACCAGTGGTAGCAATCACAGGCGGCAGATTTCTACAGATACAGTACTGAAAAACTTGTGCCATGGTATGATAAGTGCCTCAGTTTGGATTGCAATTATGTAGAAAAATAGGTTAAGAGTGTATCTTTAAAATGTATGTAATGTAATTTGGTTTTTCCATATAGTTGATTTTTTATTTAAAAATGTTTGTTGCTGTCTGGAAAGCCCTCGTACATCCCTGTTTAAAGAGGGAACTAAATGTAAAATTATACTTTATTTCTAATATAGTAAAACTTCTTTTCACCAAATCTTTGGGGACCCAAATAGCTTTTCCTTAAAAGGGGGTTTTGCCAGAGTACATGGAAAGTGTGATACAGAATCATAATTGAAGCATATTTAGGTGATATAAGTGCTATTTAATTACAAAATTACCAATATCCTGTGCTAAAAATTTAAATGCAGTAAATATACAATTATTACACTTTTCACAGAACACGTTCTTTATTTTAAAAAAATCAAGAACTCTTTTTCTTTGTTTTGTCCATCCTGCATATTGTAGTGAAAGAAGTTGTCCCAACAGCTGGTTAGAATTTATTCATCTACATTAAGGGACGAAAAGAAATGCCTGACAATATCAGTTCCTTGTGCAGTTGCAGCAGCAAAAACTTGGCACAAAACCCCCCTCCTCCTCCTGCTCCTCCTTCTTCTCCTTCTTCTTCTTCTTCCTCTTCCTCATTGTCATTGCCAGCTCCTACCTCTGTCGCTTCATAAGCATTTTGCTTGCATAAATCTTAGGTGTGGAAGTCAAGACATCATCACAACAATGTCCTTACTTATGGAACAATATCATCTTCAGAAGCGACTGATGTACCACAGCCACCCTTTGTGAAACAATTAAAGTCTGTCATTAACTGGCATAGGCAGTTAGAACTAAGTATGGTCAAGATTATTTAAAGACACAGTAACTACTTTATTATTCATAAATCTGAACAAGCACATTAGCACAAGTAACATCAACATTAAAGTTAAGAGTGTGTCAGAGAAACTAGCTCACAAAGGAGTTCCGCACATCAGTCCATTCCTGTGGGAAAGTCTTGCCTGTGCAAAAATTGATCCCACTTGACATTATTATTTCTAAAATTCAGTGTTATTGCCATTGTAATTGCCACATAGCACCCACCCTCTTGCAGTGCAGAGCATTGTGGAAATCAGGTGTGATGTACTAAACATAACTACTACTATAAATCCAGATGCACAGAAGGAAAAAAAAGTGCATACAGAGGCAGTATCAATAACAAGGCACGAGAAAGTAAAAATTAAATATCTAAATACCCATTAAACAATGTTAAACTGCAGTTATCTCTCTCACAAAAAACACTGTAGATCATTTAATGATACACTCACAATACCACATCATGAGTAATTTAAGTTTGACATCCACACAATATGATTGCAGTAATATAATAAAAAGATAGGAAGAACAAAAATTGTTTGTGAACACATCCACTGGTCGCTGTATGGCATAATAAAACACTTAGAGCCATTCCACCGCATAGTCTAGCAAATGGGCCACTGGTCTGTGCCAGCAGCCATAGCATGACTAGGTTGCATCAGCAGTCTCTGCAACATAGGTGTCTTCTGGAGCTGACAGTTGGTGCTGCACATACGTGAATCTGTGGAGTCATCCTGAATATTGGAAGTAGCCTGTGAATGTTGTATTGTATACCTGTCTTGCAGTATACATGCTGGTTTCAGTTTGTGTACTGAAACTGTAGATGTTTTTTTAAATGTGTCTTTCACACCAACACAGGGATAACAGAGATCAAAGTTTAGAAATGGTTATTGACAAAAGAAAGAAATGTCTGTTTAGACGATAATAACAAAATCACAATTACAGTGTCTCACAGGTATGAAGACTTCTCAGACCCTGGAACCATCATACTGTCAAAGTAACACCATTAGGATCTTCTTTTATGGAAAATGTTCTAAGTCCAAAGCTGTCCAGAAAAACACCAGTGATTGAGCAGAAAAGTCTGTCCTGGGTACAGTCTGATTGCGCCAAGGGAACAACGGTGAAGGCTGAATACAGCGGCATTGGTGAGCTTTGAGTGTGTCATAAGATGATGGGGTGAATAGCACCCTCCCAAATTCTAGGAGAGGCTCTTGAAGCAGGAAGAACTGAGTTGTGTAGCTCTAGCACTGACTTTTATAGTGACCGGTGGTGCAATACTCGTGGCACTGTTTTCTGGTCACGTGTGTGGTGGATGTGAATAGGTCCCTTGGAAGTGATGGCTTCTACTAAAGTGCGCATCATATATCTTGGCGGCCGAGTTTAGGTTCGTTCTGCCCATCTGACGTCGCAAAACACAGTCAGCCAATGAACAGAGAACGACGTTGCCAGATCTCGACAGCAGTGCAGAGCACGGACGAGTGTCAGTTTTAGAAACGTTCAGTCATAAATAAAGTAATAGAACAAAAGCAATGTCTTGATAGCAGACTTTCTTTTACAGAAAGTTTGAAAAAAGCATTCTTTATACCAATTGCTTCATATTCTATTAATTAATTAAACCAAACAAGCAATAAGACTCCTAATTCAGGCGATAGCAAGGAAAGGTGTTTGTTTCAATCTCACGAACTGCTTTTTCGCTATAAAGAACAGCGGTAATTGTTTATTTCCTATTGTAATTCGACAAAGCGTGAGTAATTCATAGTCATACCAACAGTGTTTATAAGTAGTTACGTAAGGTGTTAGAGTCCTTATGGAGTTTCACTGTTCGATGAGCTGAGGTAGCGGAACGGTTAAGGTGTTGGGCTGCCAAGTGAAAGGGTAAGAGTTCAAACCTTGTGCGGTGCTTAATATTTTCTTTATTTAAAAACAATATTGGAGTGCCTTACTTCACGAATTTTATTCGTTTGAATGAAATTTCTAGTGCTTTGCCTCTTCATTAACTTTTTCGCTGCTGCAGACACGTGCTCCCCGCATTCCGCGCTGTGCGCGATTTTGTCATCACTGCACATCTCGCCAGTGCAGACACATGGTGTTCCCACTGCTTTGACACACTTATCATTCGATTTCACAAAAACTATTTGGCCAAAAAATTTGATTTTTACACGTCTTCTTGCCTGATACCTTCCCTTCATAAATGACTTAATTTTGTTTTGATGTGCAGCATTAAATGTAGTAAACCATTGCACGAAATTTTGAAGAGTTTGCAGAGGTAAAAGTCCATAGCGTATACTTTCCGTATGGTCGATTTTAGTTGCCACAATGTTGAGAATGAAATGTGGACAAGATACCTAAATTTCATATAATATTCACTGTATAACAATATCTCATTTAATTTAAGTACCACATAGGTGTCGTATGTAATATTGAGCAATATTCCGTCTTTCGCGACTGTAATAAAAGTTTTATATACACACGGCGCGTTTGGCTTTATTTTAAAGCACTTCCATCGGTGATAGGTATGGCACATACACAATGGTATTCATGTTCTATTTCTTGTTTTTGTTCCACAGTCGCAGTTTTACCAATGGTATTGAAATATATCCCTCTTCTGCAACTGTAATAAGCGACTTATTTAGACCAGACGCGTTTCTCTCTTTTGAAGCATCATAAGAGGACTGTATTTTGTGTCCTCCATTGCCAAGTCACCTTTCGTAGTTTTGTGCTGCGGTAGCACAATATTCAACGTTTGTGTTGGCTCATCAGTGTTTTAGCAAATAAATGCTGTTTGTGTGTGCCACACACAAAATTATATTTGACATAGCTCTGAGCACTTCACTGACAGACGGTATATTCAAGTCCTAATGTTTTTGTAAGTCCACAGTTTTGTTTAATGTATTTTGTCTACTTCCTTTTGATTGATTGAAGTGCTTTGAAGTGTTTTAAAATAAAGCCAAACGTGCCCAGTGTAAGTAAAACTTTTGTTACAGTCGCGAAAGGTGGAATATTTCTCAATATTACATACGACACTTATGTGGTACTTAAATTAAATGAAATATATAGGTATCTTGTACACATTTCATTCTCAACATTGTGGCAACTAAAATCGACCATACGGAAAGTATACTCTATGGACTTTTACCTCTGCAAACTCTTCAAAATTTCGTGCAAAGGTTTACTATATTTAATGCTGCATAATAACTGCGTTGAACATCGAAACAAAATTAAGCCATTTATGGGGGGAAGGTATCAGTCAAGAAGATAGGAAAAAACCAATTTTTGAGCCAAATAGTTTTTGTGGAATCGAATGATGAAGAGCGTCAAAGCAGTCGGAACACAATGTGTCTGCACAGGCGAGCAGTGCAGTGACAAAATCGCCCACAGTGCGGAATGCAGGGAGCACGTCTTTGTAGTAGCGAAAGGGAAAGGGTTAATGCGGCCGTGGTGGCTTTACTTCATGAACTGCGCGCTCCCCCCTACACGTAAGCTTGCGAACTATGCTATACTATGGCGCTGCTTCTATTGGCGCGTGCGTCGTGTGCAACTGGCAACGCAGCAATCTCCAGCGTCTGGGCGGGCACGCGCGAGCCGTCAAGATAAAAGAATTGAACTATAGTGCTGGTACAACCACCTGGTGTCCATCCATTTCTGCGACAGGGCAATTCCGCGATGCTAAGGTGTGCAGGGGCCACATAGGCTACATGCGTGCCCGAAGTGGCCGAAAGGTTGCCAAGCGCTTTTGCGAAGATCGCCGGTGCAGCAGTTTTCTGTTGAGTGTGATGTTGAAAGTGTTGTCACCTCAGCATATCACTCTATGTGGACCCGAATATGGCAGTTGGAACACTGACCTCATTGTATCATCCTTCAGCATCATTAAGTCACATTTCTGCAGTTCTTTGTGTACAAAAACTCGCAGAAAACCGTATGATCAAAGGTGGAGGAATGTGGACATTGGAAATAAAAAGTTTCTCATTTTGTACTACTTCTAGCAGCAACCCGGAATCTGGTAAGGCTGCCGGTTCAATGAACTCGGCCGGAAAGTTTAAAGCTTGTCCATACAGAATGTGTGCCAACAATGTTTTCAAGTCTTCTTTAAATGCTGATCTGACTGCTAATAACATCCAAGGGAGAGATTCATGCCATTTGCGCCCATGACACATTAATGCCACCTTTAATGTGTGGTACCAACATTGCACCAACCCGTTGCTTTTGGGATGGTAAGCGGTGGTTCTAAAACATTTCACTCCACACATTTTGCAAAGGTTCGTGGACAGTGTCAACTCAAATTATCTGCCTTGATCATTTGTGATGGCCACTGGGCATCCAAAAAAATAAGCCATCCAAATTTCAGTGGATACTTTCACTGCTGACAGCCGTGATGTCAGATAAGGGAGTGGCTTCCACTCATCTTTCCACTGTGTCAAATCCAGATGAATGTGCGACGAATGGCCAGCTGGAGCATCGAATGTACCTAAAGCAGGGCTCATGTGTCTTCCTATTTCACTCTTAACATTCTACTCAAGCTCGAGTCCAAAGTTTACAAACTTTTTTCATGTTTGGCCACAGAAAACATTCTGTCGCTAGTCTGGTAGAGAGTCGTATTCCTGAATGCGATAAGCGGTGCCATTTCTGAAATATGGTTTGTCTATACTTTTTAGGCCCGAATGTTCTGGCGTTTCCTTGTGATGTGTGACACCATAACCTGTCTCGTGTATAAGTCATTTGCCAACATTCAAATTTCTAACTCATTATGTTGTTTTGTTACAATTTGTGGAGTTCCTCATCGTTTCTTGGGCTGCTGCAATGTCGTAGAGGTTGAGGCATATTGGCAGTGAATTTATTCTGGAAAGGCAGTCCGCCACAATATTATTCACCCCTCTAATGTGTACCACGTCCGTCAAGAATTGAGTGATCAAATCCAGGTGGTAAAAACATGAAGCAGAACAATCTTTACTAGGATTCCATATCATGTCCAGTGGGAAATAGTGGTCTGTCAATATTGTGAATTGTCATCCTTAGATGTCTGCCTTAAGGTACCTGACTGCCTCATAAACTGCGAGCAGTTCCCTGTCAGATACCCCCCCACTTGGGTTGAACTGAACTGAGGGGTTTTTTTAAACGAATCTCGGTGGATAAGATTTTCCGTTGATCATCTGGTGCAAAACCTCTCGATGATCAGATCACTTGCATCCATTATCATAGTTATAGGACGGCAACCTCTACCACGTGTGCTAGTGTATCTGCTTGTTGTAAGCTGCATTTGATCTCAAAAGCCTGTTGCATATCGTCTGTCCACTACAGCACATGCTTCCCACCAGGATGTCTGTCAAATGTGCCTGAAATTGCACTGCTTGAGGCGGATGTTTCCTGCAAAAGTTGACGGTGCCAAAAAAAATCATTGCAGCTCTTTGAAGTTTGTAGGTTTTAGGCATGGAGTTCATAGTTTCAATTCTATCAGCTTTGGGTCTCATACCAGATGTAGTTACAGAATGACCCAAAAAGGTTACCTCATTTCTCTGAAGTTACACATATGTTCATTGACCACAACACTTTGTATCTTCAGAGTATCAAAACTAATTTTTAATGTATTTCATGTTTTTCTGCTGATTTTGGGAAAACCACTGTATCATGCAAGTAACAAAAACAGACCAGAAACTCTTAATATTGAGGCAATACAGTGCTGCAATGTCTGAGCTGCATCTTTTAACCCATAAGGCATTTGCACAAATTCGTAAAAGTCAAAGGGTATGATAATTGGCGTTCTTGGACTGTCTTTTGGTGCCGTTTGAATTTGATGCTAGGCCTTTTTGCAATCTATTACACTAAACGTATATTTACCTGCCAGAGCATGTAAAAAATTCTATATGTTGGGAATAAAGTATCTATGTGGTATGGTAAGGGAGGTTAAGTGACGTATAATCTGTAAGTCCTCCTTAGGCACTAAATGGATCAGTGGTGCCCAGTTACAAGCAGAGGGCCGAACTAGAAGTGCAAAAGTTCATGTACAATTTAACTGTTCGATGTCTATGCAAGTCTCCTTGCCTTGGCATAGATTGGGGGCCTTGTGATATATGACTGTAATGCTTGTCCCTTGAACACCACCTCCAAATTCTTTTTGTCCCTGTTTTGTACTGACTGCTTGTTTCCTTTTGCTGACATAAAGAGGTAAAATCTTGGTGGCTTGAACTCCACCGACCTGTATACTTGGTCTCTTCCAACCTAGTATATCGATTTGCTGCTCCAGCTGAGGTTGAAGCTGTTGCCTCTGATGCAGCAAGGCTGCTAGCCTCTTGTGTATGCTGTCCATCTGTCTTGATGATTCTTTGTTGCTTCATGTAATTCTAAATTTTCTTGGCATAGTTACACATTGTGCTGTGCCACCACCTGCAATCTGGGGTGAATCCTGGTGATCTCTGCTGTGTTGAGATAATTTTCGTCAATCATTTTCTTTTATCACCCCATGCAATTGCACCTAAATTGTACATGGGCCTCTGCACTGAATGTCCAGTAATAGCACAACGAATCATTCCTTTTGCTGTATACTGAAGGCTTGTGGTGGCATAGAAAATCCGCACTCATAATTGGCACAGATACATCTTCTATCACAAAATTCCACTTTAAAGTGAGCCACAATCCAAACTCTAGTGTGAGGTGACATATTCCGCAATGATGCGCTGGCTTGTTGTTAATGGCATGTAGCAAGGTACTTATTGGTTTGGGCTGAGTGGGATTGTTCCCATGGCATGGTGCTCACTCCGGAACCAGTTTGCCAGGAGGCGACAGCAGTGGGACAAAGCGGTTATCGGCACACATTGCAGGTTGCCTACATCAGGGGCAAGTATACATTCATGAGCAAACCTATTGCTCTCTTTTGATTTACAGGTCCTTAACCAATTGTTCTGCTAAGAGGATTAAGACCCCATGGCAATAAGCCTACCTTTTGATTGACAGGTCCTTAAACTATTGGTCTCCTCCTCCCCCTCCCCCTCCCCCTCCCCCCCACCACCTCTGCCCACATCCATCAAGGAATTCACCTCGTGGATACAAGCACACTCTTGATATCAGTTTGATTAACTAAGCAATTAAATCAATCAATTAATTAACTCCTCCACCTCTGTTAAATCACTCAACCCTGCCCTCGGACCCCCACCCAAAAATTGACAGGAAAAACACTCAGTTGATAGGCCATTTGGAGAGATATCGATTGCAGTGTATGGAATATTTTATTTATTCATTTAAAGAATTTGATGGGAAAGTGATTGCAGTGCATGGATTACTGTTTAAACAATTTAGACAACATGTGGAATGTTGTTTATTTAAATAAATGATAAGTTAAGAGACCGCATATGGAATATTTTTTAAACAATATATGGGATGGAAGGCAATATATTGAATATTTAAACAATTGTGCGATTTTTGCGTTACAATCACGTAAGGAAACACGTAATTACACCTTTACAGATTGCTTAAACATATCTGAAAAAAATTTCTCATGTCTCGACACCCACGAAAGCTGCCTCAGACACCCATCTCAATAGCCCACGGCAGTTACCCGGAGTCGGGTGCACCAGTGAGAGCCTGCGCAGGTGTCCACAAGGCCCCTGCGACTGACAGTTGGAGTGACGCTGATCCCCGAACAAAAGCATCCGAGAAACCCCTGTCGAAACACGTGCTCTTTCTCTGTTCCTCTTCGTGTTCTGCCAGTCCTGAACGCGCTGTCAGTCGCAGTCAGACCAAACCACAAACTAAACACCGTTTACTCAGAAAAATGCCTGCACAATACCGATTCACGTGAGGTGCCTTCCTCCCAAGGCAAATGCCTGGGCTCTAAGCAGCCGTATGTGCTGGGGAGAAAGTATCTCAAGATATGATGTTTAATTATAAAATTTGATTTGGAGGGGTTGGATCCCACTTTTATTTTGTGGGAAAATCTCACATCCAGCAACTACATGTCCTAATTATGTAATTAACTGCTGCAGGTTGAAGGTCTACCTCTACATCTACAAGGTGTCATGTTGTTGGAAAATTTTCCTCTGTGCACTCACATCTACATGCAAGGATCGACTAAGTTAGTGTACAGTGCCACCACCAGAGGACACCCCACCCCCTACCCCTTGCCCCTCCCCCCAGCCCGGGAAAAACTGTTAGGAAAAAGACCCTCTGTGCTGGAGAGGCAGGCTCTCGCAACACGAACTTCGAAATAAAGTCAATAATATATTGATAGACATTTTTTATTTAATCAGTTTGCAGGCAATGGGGTTAGCTTAGGTAGACATCATGAGTGCAACCCCCCACCCTTGCTCCCATGACATAATAACTGTAATCACAAGGGATTGAAATGAATTGTGATACAGCAGCGACCGTTTGTGGTCTACCGCATGTGTATCTATCGTCAGGGCACCACCATGAAGGTCAAAACAACCCTATGTCCCAATTATAGATCAGGTGACTAAATACATCCAACCACAGACCGGATATCAGCCTCCATTGATCTGACGGCCCCCAAACAACGCATCAAGTGACAGTATTCTGTTGATCAGCAAATTCCAGACTCGCTTCCTGTTTCTGTCACCCTCGAGCAGCCACTGCCTGCTGTCTGTGTCAACTGCCCCCAAACATGAAGATGGACATTTTCATCTCTCATCACAATACTGTATTCCTATAGGCTAATGCTGGAGAAAGTGAAAGCTGGCGCAATTTCTATATCAGAAATAGAATGAAATAATCCATTTGTGCTACCCAGTCAAATTAATTGTCTAGCAATTTACAGAAGTCAAATAGATCGCTTAAAACACTAACTTCAACCTTACAATGGTCCTTCTTCATAATATAACAACTTTCAACGTTTCAGTATCACATGCAAACCATTATGTCAATTAATCAGATTTCCATCACAAATATATCATAACGCTACATATATCCGTGGTCTTGTACGCACCCTCCGCCACCAAAACATTTCCACTAAACGTATCTTGTGGAAAAAAAACTTCTGACAATCATACAAACTCGAGGTCACGAAGTGCGCATTGTGTCCACAGCAGCTGGCAGGGAAGGATCCACACCCCAGCGCATGCATGCACACAGTACAACTGCCGGAAACAATAAATTGCTCAATCCGGAATTTGACATCGCGATTGAGATTTTAACAGTACTACAGATTTTCTAAATTGATTTTCTTCGCTACATTCAGAAGGAGGGAGGAAGGGGTTTGATACAATAGAGACAACAGCATATACCACTGCAAGACAGAGCTCACCGTAATGTATTGAGAAGTGCCAAACATGACAAACTTAATCCACGATCCAATCCGTAGCAGTAGTTGTCATACCTAGACGTCGAAGAGGAGAGGGAGGATATCACAACACGAACTTCAAATCAAAGTCAATAATATATTGATATGTATTCTTTATTTAATCGGTTTGCGGGTTACGGGACTATACACTCGCACACTCTGCGCACTTCTGTTCCAACGTCCACACACAAAGTGCCAAACCCGTCAATCGCCGCCATCACCGAGGTTCATGGACCAGAGAAACTACACCCGTGTCTGCACCCGCAGTTGTGGACGCGCATGTATCCCAGAGTGGAGCACCTCCGACCATGGAGGGCATCCTGGGATGATTGGAGTGGTAGGAATTCGGATGTTATCAATACCTCCAGCACAGACGTCAATCTGTTTGAATCTTCTCTCATGCAACACACTCACATCCGCTTCTGTCACACGCATCCAGTACACACGTCACTTTACCAGCCCTCACTGTCATGACCGAGATCAGACAGGTGCATTCTTTGAATATGTGACAGGCTGAGCTAATCCTTTACCTCCGGTTGCTGACTCCTTGTGACCGCGGTGCACTGCGAAACAAGCAGCTTGGACATACATAGTTGTTCTAAACAGTTCCACCACAACATACACCACCCAGTTTAAAAAATCTACTTTATCCAATCCAAGGCAACGATGTTGACCATACACCTCGAATTTCTTACACGAAATGTATATTCCTCCCATTTATATGAGTTATTTTCAGAGATAGAAGAAATCGGACAACCTACACATTTTCACATCACTAAAGTATCGTTACTTGTGAAAATCCTGTACAGGACTATGGCATAGGCTATATATTCCCTTTAAGTATTCCTTCATCTGGTAAAGAGAGAGCTTTCCTTATCTGTCGCGTCCTGCATCACAGGTATAGAATATTAATCTCATTTTTGGCTCATGATGGAGCGCCAAGATCTATCATTGCCACAGGACGCCTCCTGACTTTCGAACTCTCTCTGAAGGTAACCAAATGTCTCACCACGTATGAAGTCACTTAAGGTAACAGCACAGAAAAGTTGAAAATATAACTTTTATACTACATATCACTTTATAAATTCTGATTATATTATGATGGTTGTCGTTCCCTGTATAGTTGGACCATTCAATTATCGTTAAAAGATTTCGCTGCAATGAAAAAAAAGGCAAAAAAATAAACACCAAGTGAAGAATCGTATCCGTAGTGTCACAGCCGTTGGCTACACCTGCACAGTCAACATGACACTTATTTCAAATTCATAGGCTAATTAATTCAGTTGATCATGAGAGTCACTCGGCATGGAGAGTAATTTTTCTGTTTCAGTAGTCTGATAACACTCACCAGGTAGTTCAAATGGGAATTCCTGGAGAGAAGACAATGTTCGTTTCGAGGAAACCTATTGAAAATCGACATTTTAAGGTGACCACAGGAGGATCTATCGCTGGCAAGATACATTACGCGTAAGGACCACACTATTAAAAACACAATCACAATTACTATGTTACCACCACACTGCATAAAAAATGGTCCTGGTTCTACTGGCACACACAAGAGTCGCTGCTAGTGTAATGCTTTCTGGTAGAAACACTGTATGTGATTTGGAATCAAGTCTTTCCATTTAACCACATACTTGCTTTGGATCCTATAGTGATAGCTTTTAATGATAGCAGTCACTGGTGAATAATATTTATGCCATTACCACTCTCGTGTCTTGAAATGAGTCACCATTTTGGAACCTATCTATAGTAAAACTCAAACATTGTTTTAGACAGTCCCTACGCATATTGTAACTGCTTCTCAGTGGATGTAGTGATTGGTTGAGATGAAGTTGTAGCAAGGTATGATTTAATAGTAGACTGATAATGCATTCTAGAGAGAGAGGAAGAAGTCGCTGCAGTTCATTTGAGCATTTTTTTCCATTGTTCTGTCGGGATGCATCAGCTGCATGACATAACCTGCATTTTATTTGCATACAACTGCATGTTCTGTGTATGACTTAGAGCACTGTCTAATTGAAATCGTTAACAGTAAACCTCTCAGACATCAGAGGATTTCCATCACATGTGTGATGAAATATTTACATCCTGTTTCGACATATTCCTATAGGTGAACGAAGATTTATGCGATGTACTCCATTCCTCTGCCACAACTTGGCAGAAAATCGAGTCTTCAGTTTCATAACTACGGTGATTCTATGCTAGCAACCGGTGTTTGTGAGGTACTGCAATACCCATGTATACCTCTGCTTGACAGATGTCCTGTTTGCTGTAATTTCACATGTCAAGCACTGCTGCTATGCTTTTGTCTCTTTCTTTGTAAGAGGCGTTTGCTGTTACTAAAAATTATTTTATATAGGACTGATGCGAGAGTCGGCCGGAGTGGCCGAGCAGTTCTAGGTGCTACAGTCTGGAACCACGCGACCGCTACGGTCGCAGGTTCGAATCCTGCATCGGGCATGGATGTGTGTGATGTCCTTAGGTTAGTTAGGTTTAAGTAGTTCTTAGTTCTAGGGGACTGATGACCTTAGAAGTTAAGTCCCATAGTGCTCAGAGCCATTTGAACCATTTTTGAACTGATGCGAGCATAGTAAAATTTCTGAACCATGATCGGATGTGAACTGTGGGTGCTATACACCTCTGGATAGCTATATTGTGCATGTATCACAAAGAATCGATGTTTTAAGGCAGTAGATTTTTCATTTTACAGTTTGTCATCATAGTTTATCATAAAGAAACCTGCAAGGCGACCGACGGCGCGTGCAGGCCTGGCGGGACACGAGGAGAAGCACAGAAAGAGCACGTGTTTCGACGAGAATTTCTCAGATGCTTTTGGTTGGGGATTAGCGTGACATTCCGTCAGTCGCGGGGCCCTGGCGGACACCTGCGCGTGGCGCGGACATATGCCACGCCGGACATTTGGCTCGATTTTACCTGCTCCGAAGGGTTGGGTCCCTTGTCTCCTCCTCCTCCTCCTCCTCCTCATCGCTTACTGAGCCTTTCCGCTGGTTTACTTAACATAGAACCAGAATATCTTTGGTTTTTCCTCCACATGTCTTAGAGAGTTTCGTTGTGGAAACTATTAAATGCATCTCGCATTGAAATCGGCACCAAATTTCGAGCCTCAGTAACACTTCACCAATATTGGAGATTTTGCGTTCGTCTAAATTATACGTGTATTTTTCGGTGCTCCTGCAGCAGCTTTCTGTCGTGTTTTGTGTACCATGGCGGATCAGTTCCGTATCTTATTAATTTATTTGGTATGAATCTCTCGAGTGCTGTTGATACTATTTCTTTGAACTTAGGCCACATATGGTCTTCACTTACATGGTTTGGAAGGATTGGAGATTGTCTCTTAAAAAGACGTCAACCGAATTTTTAGTTGCCTTTATAAATATGTATATTTCGCGTTTAGTTTTGGTGAATTTCTTTGTTACGGAATTATCCTCGCTACGACTGTGTGTTCAATAATCCCTGTATCCGTCATGATGCTCAGGATTATTTGTGGCTAAGAGGTCAAGTGTGTTTTCGTAACCATTTACAATTTAATGGCCTCGTGAACTAATTGTTCAAAATAATTTTAAAAAAGCATTTATAACAATTACGGAAGTTGTTTCCTATCTACAATAGGGTCGGAAAATGTATTTTTGTCGACATACGGAAGGTAAATTGAAGTCACTGCCAACTATAATTGTATGAGTAGGGTACCATTTGTGATGAGACTCAAGTTTTCTTTGAACTGTTAAGCAACTGTTTCATCTGAGACCGGGGGTCGGTAAAAGGAGCCAGTTATTAGTTTATTCCGGTTGTCGAATATAACCTCTGCCCATACTAAGTCACAGGAAGTATCTGCTTCAGTGTCGCTTGTGAGCTGGAACACACATTACATAATTTTTCCTTAAGTTGTGCTTCTTGTTTCTGTTGTAGTGCCGATCATTACAATTACGGCTTTTCCCTCCGAAACCTAGGATGCTTTCTCTGTGACCCTGTAAACAATGTAGAACAAAAACGTACGTTACAAGCATAGCATTTCCTTATTTCTAACATTTTAAAATTGTACGTCGACTTTAGATGACATGTCAATCATAGATGTTCTTATCTCTGTTGAGTGAACGTATTTCCAGTCATATTTTGAACATTGTCCCGCTACATTTTATTAACTAATGTTTCTCCGCAAGGGATATCGAATTTTAGAGAGTAAATTAATATGGAGTATGTCGTTCTTCTTTTCAAACATTCACATACCCATTTCTTCTTTCCTTGTCTTTTGGGCATGCAGTTGTAGTAATTAAAGTAGGCATAAATGCAGTGATCAAAAAGAAACGATTAGCGTACATTCGGTGATCAAAAAGAAACGATTAGCGTACATTCGCATTCTCTTTACATCGTTCCCTTCTTGTTGCTCCCATGGCGATGGACTGTTTCTACCGCAATCAGTAAGATTGAAAGGAAGCTACCGTACAGACAGTGGGATCTGTATTTATACTTGGCAGAACTAATTACATACTGCTGTATTGCTTTCGTTCCCCAAAAGTTATAAATATTTCGATTTCCGAAAAGAAGCTCTGTATTTGGCCAAGATGTCGAAGACGAAGGTCCCTTACGTACTGGTTGTATCGAGTAAGATGTGGAGATGGCGGTTTGAAAGCGGACAGAAGTAGTACGAGGAAGAGCGTCCCTTACCTGAGGGATCGCTACCTGGCGAAGGGGCAAGTGTGGCAAATGTCCGGCATTCGCGGCCGCTTCTCAGGCTCTATCTGGTACACCCAACGCAAGGCAACGGACGCGGGCAATTGCGGTACGCGGCTGGGCCAGCCTGCGTGATTATTGAGACGCGAGAAAGTTTTTCAGATATGTTTAAGCAGTCTGTAAAGGTGTAATTACGTGTTTCCTTACGTGATCGTAATGCAGAAATCGCGCAATTGTTTAAATATTCCATATATCGCCTTCCATCCCATAAATTGTTTAAACAATATTCCATACACGGTCTCATAACCCATAAATTATTTAAATAATAATATTCCACACGTTGTCTAAATTATTTAAAAAGTAATCCATACACTGCAATCGATTTCCCATCAAATTCTTTAAATAAATAAATAAAATATATTGTCTAAATCAGGGCTGGCCAGAAATTCTGCACGCGTGCGGTGCTCCTGCACATGTGCAACTTCCGGGTCACAGCGTGCACGCCGCAGCCGTCAGCGTTCACGTAGTGCATGTTCCTACGCACAGATGTCGCTTTATCCACTTGCTGAGATACTCTGTACCGGCGCATTCTAGTGCTCTTTCCACAGCTTGCAAGTCAACCATGGGAAGGTATTTCGCGTATTAAACGTTTAAAATACTGTCACAGTCTACTCATTGAGACGTCTACTTTTATGTTAACAATTTAACCCAGTAAGACAAGTAATACAATTAACAACCGTGGGTTTTTATTAAGGCAGCTTGACTGACGGCACGTAAATACGCGTAATGTTTTTGATCTAGTATTTAAGAAAGAGAGCACGTAGCGACTTCCAACGAAGCTTAGTGACGATTTCAAATAACATTAAACCAATGCAAGGTTTCCTATAACTAATTCTCGGTGCCATCAGTTACACCCACATAATTTCTGCCTCACTGACCTCGTAACAGAATGACAACCGCAGACCTCTCGATGATGACCTGTACCATTATTGTTATATCTTTCATCATTTCCGTGTGAAATCTGTATAATAACCGACAATTAGATGAATGTTATGTTTTATGGACTTCAGCTGAGCGTAGCCCTTCACACATAAAAAAAAGGCCCTAAATGTAAGTATACAACAATCGGTTTAATGACCAATTTTCCTGATAATAATGTAACATGGAGCAGAATGAGGCAATAATGCACAGTTAGTAAACAATAATTTTTAATTATGAAAGGAATAAATCCAAACACGTTTATCACTGGTCATGAGAAATGATATAGTTAATATCGGGCACAAAAGCACGGCTCACTGACAAACGCAAGCAGTTGCGGGAGATTTTCATCACTGATGCTTGATCGAAACGTCTGACAACATAGATCTTCCGTCCTTTGCTTTTTCACAGTACCATCCATTTCTCAGTACTTCTCTGTTCAAGTTACGGTCACCAGGGGTAAACGAGACTGGGTATGTTGCGCTCTTGCTTGTACCGCCGTTCATTTAGGACACAGGTCTAATAACAGATGTCGCTGTCGCACACGTGCAGCACTTCCGCACGTCTGCACACTGTGCAGCGTTTGGCCGGCCCAGGTCTAAATTGTTTAAACAATATTTCGTACACTGCATTCGATTTCCCTCCAAATGGCCTATCAACTGAGTCTTTCCCTCGCCAATTTTCGGGTGTGGGTGCGAGGGGAGAGTTGAGTGATTTACCAGAGGGGGGAGGAGTTAATTAATTGATCGATCTAATTAATTAGTCAATCAAATTGATATCAAAAGTGTGCTTGTATCGGAGAGGCGAGTTCCCTGATATAGTGTAGGAGGAGATGGAGGGAGAGATTGAGGAGGAGGAGGGGGAGGGGTGGGGAACAATAGTTTAAGGACTTGTCAATCAAAAGAGAGCAATAGGTTTGCCCATGAATGTATACTTGTCCCCTGATGTAGGTAACCCGCAATGTGCATTGATACCTGCTTTGTCCCCCTACTAGCAGCAACCAGACGCCCTATCCCCCACGTACGCTGTCGAGTCCCTAAGCTGAAAAACGAAATATTATCCTGATGCTTTACACCTTGCAGACTGCACTCCTCTCTAGTCTTGGTGTCCATCGCACCAATGTTGTTGTTGCTGGAATGGAAATGAAGTCCCATGCTTCTTGACAGAGTGTAGACCCGCACCGCCGGACTAGGCAAGGAGGACAATGGAGGTTGAGGTTGCCTTCCTCTGACCGTAATGGGGATGAATGACGATGACGAAGACGACACTACAACACCTAGTCATTGCGGGGCAGGTGAAAATCCCTGAGCCCGCCGGGAATCGAACCCGGGACCCCGTGCTCGTGATGCAAAAACGCCACTGCGAGACCACGAGCTGCAGACATGTTGTTGCTGATATGTGAAATTCCAAGGGGAAATACATTTGCGTGCTATTGCTCCGAATTCTCGTGAAATTAACATACGTCCTTCGGCATGAACCGCAGTTACCCGATGTGTTGATACGCTTTCCATGCAAGGCCAAGAACGTTGGGTCAACAGTCTTCAGTCGGGTGGAGTCAGCTGCTTCCATTAAAGCTTGATCGGCATTCTATATCGTCTCCGTGGATCTCACACTGACAGCCCGGTGAGAGTTCGTAAGTGTTCGTACCTCTTCCAAACTACTACTCTTGCTGTGGCAACATGGCTCCCTGTATAGTATTAGCAATATTTCTAAGTTATGAACCCACTTCCTTGTGTAATTGCGATACTGCATGCAGTTTGTTAGCCAAGTGTACTCTGATATCTGTAGTCTCATGCACACTTGAAATAACCATAGCTTGCAGTAATGGTGGAAGCTTCTGCAGCCATATTCTCCGTAAAGTGCCTTCCGAAAATACAGGGCTATTACAAATGATTGAAGCGATTTCATAAATTCACTGTAGCTCCATTCATTGACATATGGTCACGACACACTACAGATACGTAGAAAAACTCATAAAGTTTTGTTCGGCTGAAGCCGCACTTCAGGTTTCTGCCGCCAGAGCGCTCGAGAGCGCAGTGAGACAAAATGGCGACAGGAGCCGAGAAAGCGTATGTCGTGCTTGAAATGCACTCACATCAGTCAGTCATAACAGTGCAACGACACTTCAGGACGAAGTTCAACAAAGATCCACCAACTGCTACCTCCATTCGGCGATGGTATGCGCAGTTTAAAGCTTCTGGATGCCTCTGTAAGGGGAAATCAACGGGTCGGCCTGCAGTGTGCGAAGAAACGGTTGAACGCGTGCGGGCAAGTTTCACGCGTAGCCCGCGGAAGTCGACGAATAAAGCAAGCAGGGAGCTAAACCTACCACAGCCGACAGTTTGGAAAATCTTACGGAAAAGGCTAAAGCAGAAGCCTTACCGTTTACAATTGCTACAAGCCCTGACACCCGATGACAAAGTCAAACGCTTTGAATTTTCGACGCGGTTGCAACAGCTCATGGAAGAGGATGCATTCAGTGCGAAACTTGTTTTCAGTGATGAAGCAACATTTTTTCTTAATGGTGAAGTGAACAGACACAATGTGCGAATCTGGGCGGTAGAGAATCCTCACGCATTCATGGAGCAATTTCGCAATTCACCAAAAGTTAACGTGTTTTGTGCAATCTCACGGTTTAAAGTTAACGGCCCCTTTTTCTTCTGCGAAAAAAACGTTACAGGACACGTGTATCTGGACATGCTGGAAAATTGGCTCATGCCACAACTGGAGACTGACAGCGCCGACTTCATCTTTCAACAGGATGGTGCTCCACCGCACTTCCATCATGATGTTCGGCATTTCTTAAACAGGAGATTGGAAAACCGATGGATCGGTCGTGGTGGAGATCATGATCAGCAATTCATGTCATGGCATCCACGCTCTCCCGACTTAACCCCATGCGATTTCTTTCTGTGGGGTTATGTGAAAGATTCAGTGTTTAAACATCCTCTACCAAGATACGTGCCAGAACTGCGAGCTCGCATCAACGATGCTTTCGAACTCATTGATGGGGACATGCTGCGCCGAGTGTGGGAGGAACTTGATTATCGGCTTGATGTCTGCCGAATCACTAAAGGGGCACATATCGAACATTTGTGAATGCCTAAAAAAACTTTTGAGTTTTTGTATGTGTGTGCAAAGCATTGTGAAAATATCTCAAATAATAAAGTTATTGTAGAGCTGTGAAATCGCTTCAATAATTTGTAATGACCCTGTATATGGACTGCACTGTGCGCCTCACGTGCTGCCACAGTTTTGAAGGTGTTCTGCTTCCGGGGTCCTCTTCATACAAGACGTTGCATATTTGTTGTTGATGTGTCAGCGAAAGTCGTGGCAATAATGCTTTTTTTATCATCTCAAACTTGTTTGATGTAGGTGGAGCGGCGGTAATGATAGGAGAACGTGTGGCTAAATTGTTTAGCAATGCTACAAATTTGTGTGTATCGCCCACCACACCATAAATTTGTAAAATGAATTCAGTTATTTGAAACGAAGTCTTTGGGTGGGTAGATTTGAATGCTGGTGTCTTTGGAGTGATTCCCACTCGCCATTGCCCAGCACTAATCACACACGGGAGAGGTATTGCATTGTCAGATTCGTGCGACGAAAATTCCTGACAAGCTCGCGGCGAGGTTGGACACCCGATGCACATTTCACACGACTGTGCAGTTAATACCGGCGCGGTTGAGTCATTGGGGCATACATCACGCCACGTCAAGTTATGAACTGGCGCGGTAGACTCCAGCGCGGTTGTCTATTGCAATAACACTGGCCGGTTGTAAAATTGTCCCACCTGTGCATATCTGCAGTGTTCACTATACATGGCACCCTGATACATGGTTGCATCCACACTATAACACAGGTACTGTGTTTCGATTTGTTCACAAATTGGTCTGCCATTAGCACTATGGTCCATGAAATTAATAGTCACCACTTCATTTCCTCTCTGATTTTGAGTCTTCTTGTGTTGTTGAAATACTGATAGTGTGAAGTTTTCCGTTTGATTCTTCCTTCAGAGGAAGAAACTCATGTTGTTGCTGTTAATATAGATGTGCCATTGTGAGCAGATATCCCATGTTTGCCCAGCATCGAAAAACTCTGTTATGAAGAATCGAAGGCGGGGTCACCGCTGTAATTAACGCATAGGTGGTTGGAACAAGTACTATCAACACCATTCAAACACACAGTAACTACTTTATTACTCATAAACCCGAACAAGCACATTTGCACAAGTAACATCATTAACGCTAAGAGAGCGTCGGAGAAAACAACTTACAAACAAGTTCGACACCTCAATCCATTTCCGCAGGAAAGTCTTGCATGTCCAAAAATGGATCCCGCTCGACTTCGTTATTTTCAAAATTCGATGTTATTGCCGTTGTAGTTGCCACAAGTCTGTTGTTTTACAGAATTCCAGGCAGCAACAAACAGACGCATAGCCAGTAAAAGACTGAGAGTCATCATTTCCTTCGTCCCAGTGAATGAAATTTACCTCTGCGCAACTGCTACTCTGTATTATGCCCAGGTCCAAAGGCTGCAAATAACTTGTACAGTTCGGAGGACGAAACGCAACATTTAAATCCTTTTTGTTTCCTTGGGCTGTACAGTATGTAGATCAATCATAAGTAAGAGTTCCTTCTGGCTGCCCCAATCATGGCATCTAAGGGCCTGAAGAAGTAGATTTGTGACCTCTCCAGGGTCCACTGTTGTACTTATAAGTACAAAGTAGAGTTTCTATGGTTTGTAAACATCAGGGAATTAATAGTGGAGGCAACTTTTCGCTTCCTCACTATTTGCACAGACTAGCATAGTCGCTCTTTCTTACATTTTTTGCCTCCGTGGCATTTTCCTCCCTTAAAAGGAATATAATTTTGCAGAAAGTGAATTATAAGAGACAACTGTTTCATCAGTGTTGAAAATGTCTCATGTCATAGTCCTGTATCAGTCGTGGCAATATAACTTTCTCCTAGTAGTTTTCACTTCCTATGAGCAGAGTCTCACAATCCACTTACATTTTGAAAGGACAGATTATGATGTTTTTAAAACAATTCAACCAGCCTTTAGATGCACCGAAATGTTCAATGTTGTTCTTCAGAGCGGTTTCACGAACCTTCTCTTGCAGTGTTTCCGCTTACAGGAATGCTTCCACTTCAGTCCTTGAAACTACATTAGAAGAATATTTTCCACATCATTGTCATGCGAATGTTCCTCCGTTTTGGATCCACGGGAATCGCTAGCGTCGCTATTTAAGAACATTTCCCTACTTTGCAATATGCCGCACATATATACGGGGCTAAATCGTATTTCTTCGCCGTGTCGGAAATATCTATGCGAAGATTGTCATCGACGCACGGATGATTGTCAGCTTTTGCTAAACTGTAAGCTTTCAACGTTCGCAGGTCATAATTCTGCAAAGGTTTAATTGAAATGTTCGACACCATAACAAACGGCTACACATTGAGCGCATTGTAGACTCAGTGACTTTGATGGTGTGACCTAAGACGTGTGGAAATAGATTTCCAATTCTTTCATCTCATCTGCCGGTATCGCTACAAAGATACGTCCAATCGATGCCTTTCTTCTGTTCAACTTTGCCCATATATTTCCAACACCCCAGCTACGCGAGCAAGCGTAATTTCCCGGGAATGCAGGCCGTGCGTTGAAGCTCTGTGCTTCCCGCCTTCGGTGAGAATATTTTCACTTTTTAGAAGACAACAGGCAGCTGGGCCCATGAGTGTGTTTCATTGTATAGTGTGTTGAGTGAGTGATTTATGTGCGATAATATCCGTTGACTCCAAAGGAAGCACCCGTAATTTTATAGATGACAAGAAAGAAAAGTCGTCTGGAACACCGCTTGTAAAGATTATTTGAATGTAATTTGATATGTGGTGCCGTGAGCGTCAAGTATTAAATAGTCTCCGATCGTATTACTGTAAAGATATCGTAAGTTTCTAAGTAGGAAAACAGAGAAGACTAAGCCAGTAATTTAGGGAACGTGTATGAAAACTGTAGACGAATATTTACTATGGTGACTCTTCAATACAGCTGAGGAGTCTGACATCAGAACAAAAAAATGATGAGGTATATGTAGCTCCTCAACAAACTTCAATAAATAGAAATGAAGGACATTGATGCAAAAAATACAAAATTGGAAGACACAACCTCCGTTCTAGTGGATTGTGACGTCTATGAAATTCCCAAATTAGCCAAGTCCGAGGATGTTAATGTATATAACTTGTAATCTTTCATGAATAAAGATGTGTGGACAAGTTTTTTTTTATAAAATAAAATGCAAATGACACATTGGAAATTAATTAACCTTCACGTAACTACTAAGAACATCCATTGAGTATTTTCCAATTCCGGGAATAAGCACCGCGCAGACTGCATGCGCAGTGAGGCAACGCGTGGTTCAGTGCACGCCCATGCGTGCATGTGTTCTTTCTGCAAATTTTAGTGCATACCCTTTTCTTCCTGTGCGTCTGTGATTGCGCACGAGGAAAGAGCTATCATGTGACATCAGTGCTGCCAACTCATTTTCGACCATGTCCCTACACGACATGTGAAAAATCCCTTCGTTCGCTTTGGAAGTCCATACGGACCCAAAGATTCTAGGCCGCCGAGTGTTTTGGACAATTTTAGAATCAACGAAAATGTCTTTTATGAACACACCTATATGATCTATTGTTGATGAGAATAGTGAGCACTCACCACATGCTGTCGCCAATCTAATTTCAGCAGCTTTGGTGTCTTCGAGCATGACTTCCGGTGCTTGTAGTAGGTTGATGCACCCACGATGAATGCACTGATTGTTTATTAAATTGTGACACTCGATATTTGAGCAAATCGCGATCTGCGTGTTTCACAAGTTCGCTTCTTCCAGCACACAAACTAATACACACGCCCTGCAACGAGCACAACTGTTCTTGGGATCTGCACTTAACCACCCTTTAAACCGTTCCTTCTCTTGCCACACTTCCCTAACTTTGTGTTTTCGGCTTTGACTGTTCCTGTTTTGTATCTCGCTTTTCCTTTTCGGTGCTGAAGCCCTAATAAAAAAATAGTAATACTAGTTACACCCAAAAAAAGAAACTTCAGAAGCTTATGTTAAGGCTAAAGGAACTAAACTGATCTACTTGAGCTGTTTATCCGTTATTTTCAACATGTGAACGCACAACAAAGAAACCCAGTCGCCGCCGCGGAAGAATGTAAGTGTGCAAGCAACAGTGGTCCGGAAGTAGGCGCGCTAAAAGTTGCGTGATAGAACCTGGTTTCGGTCGTCGCATGTCGGACACATTCGGAGCACTTGGCATTGATTTTCTTCTATTCGCGTTTGTTTCTAGCGTTTGGGTTTCCTCAACGGCGGCTATTTTTCTTCCAATCATTGCGTTATTTTCCAACAACTTTCATTTATGTTCTTTGCTGCAAATAAGTGCTGCATTTGAAAACGATTGCCTCTGAATGCGCATTCCCGATTATGTTACTTCTGTTTAATTTGTACCCAAGGAGAACGCAGCTCATCAGCACGAGGGACGCTAAGCGACAATCACGTCCATCCTCCCCAGACTAACTAAACTACTTACCTTCTGATTCTTGTTTTGTCCCTGAGGTGGGCCGTTATAGGCCAACTTGCCGTACGGAATGGTGACAGATTTACACAATGTTTAAAATTTTTACAGTTTGGCAACTTTTTCTTTCTTAATTTCTTATTTTGTAATTTTTCTTTTGGGCAAAAAAAATCCTGGCGTTTTACAGAGGGATCGGAAATCCGTCCCTATATTTTGGTAAAAAGAGCCAAAAGTGCGTACTTCTGCAGCATGCCCTTACAACTGGCAATTATGGTGGACATACCGTGTGGGAAGTCGAGTTATTGACTATAATCTACGTACGTGTCGACTGTTTCAATTGATTGTTTATTAAATTGTGACACTCGACGCGTGTGAAATGAAATCAGAAACTCACTTGAGTATATTAGGAATTACGTAAAAACTGGATTTCAGTTTACAAAATGTTTCATGTTTGTTCCGTAAAAGCGGACTTTTGCTTAATCAGGGACAAATAAGATTGTTCATCTGGGAGTTTCACCGGAACCAACGGAAATATTCATTAAAATTGGAATTTCCTTAAAAGCGAGTTCTTTAATTCGTGGTTTTACTGTATATGCCACAGTAACTGTAAATCACAGATGCTGATTTACTGCAAAATATGTTATAAACAACATTCATAACTTTCAAAATTCACAAAAATATACATTTATTCACATAATAATATAGAAATTTGTGGTGAACGATTTTTTTATTTTTTTTTTATTTTTTTAATTTTTTTTTTTACGAGAATTATATAAGGGACGGAGACTCATATAGTCAAAATCTAGATCTACAATAAATTATGGGTTCTGTGACTGGTTGCTGTCCTACTTTCATCTGAATATTCAATGCTTGTTGTGCTCCACTTGTATCCAATAGATTCCAGTTTAGTTAGAGAATAATTGATTTTGAATGACAGTAATGTTGCCAAAAGTTTATAAAAATTAAGTTACAAATGAAAATATAGTATGAATTTTGCGTGACATAGATGTTTGAAAAGTCACAATACCATGTTGCATGCAAGTCTTCACACAATCAATAACAACCAAAACAGTAAAATATTTGAATACAGAACTTTGAATTAAACATATCTGAAATGTGCAGGTTGGCACAAAGGAAAATTCTTGGCAAATACTGTAAATGTGTGAAATGCTCGGATGTTTTACTTAGCTGAATTTGTGACACCTTCTACACTAACATGCCAAAGATGAAGACTGGCATCAGTTTGTTACAGTCAAAATCATGAAAATTGTGGGGCACCAACAAAGCAAGTCTTTTACTGGTGGCAATTAACAATGCAATTATACAGGGCGATTTTGCTAAATGGATCAAACTGCAGAATGCAATCCCTGATAGGATAAGGAACAAAAAAGCTTTGATAGATGTATGGCTGGAAATCTGTTCCAGAGCAGATACACACACTTGAAGGTGGAGATAAAAGATCTGTGACAGTGACCCTTGTATCAAGCCAGGCAAGTGGCCTGCCGACATGGGATAAGCTAGACAACGATATGGAACATTCTCCATGACAAGTGCCACTATCTGTTATCACTTACAACATGTGCAGACTTTATTACTAATGGACTTGCCTCCATGGCAATGGTTTAGTTGCTCGTTCGTTACACGTAGTGCTGGGATGTATGTCATCCATCATATTAACAGGTGAGGCTACCTTCACAAGGGGTGGTATTGTCAACCTTCACAACCACATGGCAATGGTTTAGTTGCTCATTTGTTACACATAGTGCTGGGATGTATTTCATCCATCATATTAACAGGTGAGGCTACCTTCACAAGGGGTGGTATTGTCAACTTTCACAACCACTTGTGGGCTATGAGGAATCTCCGTGGTCTCGTGGCTGGAAACCGTCGGCACCAGTTCGGCATCAATGTTTGGGCAGGGATTATTGGCGACTGCCGTGTGGGACCAGTCATCCTTCCACAGTGCCTTGCATGCAAGGCATATGTGCGCCTCCTGTGATTGACCGTGCCTCCCCTGCTTGGAAGATACACCTTTGGTGGTACAAAGGGTAATGTGGCTACAACATGGTGGTGCTCCAACTCACTGTCCTCTTGAGTATGGAGATAAAACACTACACTGAGGCGACAAGTCATGGGATAGTGATAAGCACGTATACAGATAGTGGTAGTATCGTGTACGCAAGGTATAAAAGGGCAGTGCATTGGCGGAGCTGTCGTTTTTACTTAGGTGATTCATGTGAAAAGATTTCTGACGTGATTATGGCTGCATGACGGGAATTAACAGACTTTGGTCACAGAATGGTAATTGGAGGTAGACGCATGGGACATTTCATTTCAGAAATCATTAGGGAGTTCAGTATTTTGAGATCCACAGTGTCAAGAGTGTGCTGAGAATACCAAATTTCAGGCATTACCTCTCACCACAGACTACGCAGTGGCCGATGGCTTTAACGTAACGAAAGAGAGCAGTGGTGTTCCCGTAGAGTTGTCAGTGCTAACAGGCAAGCAACACTGTGTGAAATAACCACAGAAATCAATGTGAGATGTATGACGAATGTATCTATTAGGACATAGGGGCAGGATTTAGCGTTAATGGGCTGTGGCGGCGGACGACTGACGAGTGCTTTCTCTGACAGCACATCACCTGCAGTCCCTCTCCTGGGTTCGTGACCATGTCAGTTGGACCTGTAAGACTGGAAAACCATTGCCGGATCAGATGAGTCCCGATTTCAGTTGGTGATAGGGTTAGATTGTGGCACAGACCCCATGGAGCCGTGGACACAAGCCATCGACAAGGCACTGTGCAACTGGTAGTGTGCTCCATAATGATATGGACTGTATTTAGATGGCATGGACTTGGTCCTCTGGTCCAAATGAACAAATCATTGACTGGAAATGGTTATATTCAGGTACTTGGAGACCACTCATAGCCATTCATGAACTTCATGTTCGCAAACATGTCACCGGGCCATAGTTGTTCATAATTAGTTTGAAGAACATTCTGGACAGTTCAAGTGAATTATTTGGCCACCCAGATTGCCTGACATGACTCCCATCAAACATTTATGGGACATAATTGAAAGGTCAGTTCATACACAAAATTCTGCTCTGGCAACACTTTTGCAATTATGATGACTGTAGAGGCAGCATGGATCAATATTTCTGCAGGGGCTTCCAATAACTTGTTGAGTCCATGCCATGTCGAGCTGCTGCACTATACCAGGCAAAAGGAGGTCCGACATGATATTTGGAGGTATCCCATGACTTTTGTCACCTCAGTGTAGTGCTGATAGAACATTCCCACTTGTCAAGTGTGTTACCATGTGTGCTTTCAATCATTGAATCCTACACTGTCAAAGATATTTTATCTCTAGCTTCAAGTTGATGTACCTCTTTTGGAATGCACTTCCGGCCATATCTCCATATGACATTTATTGCTTCTTAGCCTCTCGGGGCACATTTCGTGCAGTTTTTCACCATTTAGCAAAAAAACCCTGTACATGCTGTTTGGTTTAAGCAGGGGAATACCTGCAGCTACTCAGTTGTTTTACTTTTGATAATGTCTTCCAATTTCATCAGATTGAACAGCTAAAAATTTGTTAGAAGTAGTATGTTCGGTGTGCAAAATATTGTGTGTGAAAATCTATCATAGCAGAACATGTCTGATGAGCTCTTGACTGTCAGCCACAGTGATGTAAATAACACTTGCCAAGCAAAGTACAGACCATTACCCATTGACTTGCAGCTTCCATCTCTGGTTAGATCAATTTCAGTATGACATACAGCGTGACCCAAAGGCCATTAACATTTGAAAAATGTACCATTTCGTGGAATAATGGAGGCAAAGAGTAAAAACTGACACACATCCCTGAAATAACGTGAGGTTTTATTGAAATAAAGAAAAGAGAGCAAAAACTGGCCAACAGTGGCACTGGACAGCAACACATCAGTGACACTGCAGGAGAATTGTATAAAATGAGCTGTAGTGGGAGAGGGACTCAGATCATCCCTAGCCTGGCTGATAAACATCTACTGGAAGGTACAACTTTTATGTTGGATGGTGCTGTACCCCGTAGTGCTACACATGTGAAAGACCTTTTGCACACATAGGTTGGTGAGAATAGCATTTTGAGCTGCCACTTCCATCATGCTTGGCCTCCCAGGTCCCCAGACCTCAGGCCTTGTGATTATTGGTTGTGGGTTACGTGACGTCATAAGTCTACTGTGATCATCCAACTTCATTGAGGATGCTGAAAAACATCATTTGATGATAATTTCTCACCATACCTATTAGTATGCAGAGATTCTCTCTGGTTCCGAGTGGCTAACAGAAGTGGTAAAGGTTGCCAGTCTTGCTTGCAAGATGAAAGCAGAGCTGACCATTTGCAGCATAGTTGACAGGACCGATTGGGTACAGAGCCGAGTGGAGGGTCTGAATCAGAGGCTCAGACAGTTCTGCGACCGTGTAGGCTACAGATTCCTCGACTTGCGCCAAAGAGTGGTTGGGTTTCGGGTTCTGCTGAATAGGTCAGGTGTCCACTATACGCGGGAGGCAGCTACACGGGTAGCAGGGGCTGTGTGGCGTGGACTGGGCAGTTTCTTAGGTTAGAGGGTCTCGGGGAAAACACAAGAAGGGCCACAGCCACAAAGGGTGCAGGAAGAACACAGATACCGGAACCATTGGTATAACAGTTGTAAATTGTCGTAGCTGTGTTGGGAAAGTACCAGAGCTCCAAGCACTAATAGAAAGCACTGATGCTCAAATCGTTGTAGGCACTGAAAGCTGGATATAAGCTCAGCCGAAATTTTTGCGAAGAACGTAAAGGTGTTCCGAAAAGATAGGCTAAACACGGTTGGCGGTGGCGTGTTTGTTGCTGTCAGAAGTAGTTTAACTTGTCGCGAAATTGAAGTAGATACTTCTTGTGAGTTAGTATGGGCAGAGGTCATTGTTGGCAACCGGAATAAAATAATAATTGGATCCTTTTATCGACCTCCTAGTTCAGATGAACAGTTGCTGAAAGGTTCAAAGAAAACTTGAGTTTGGTTTCAAACATTAATTTACCCTTAATATGTTGGCGAAAATACATGTTTAATTGCGGAGTTACGCATAAAATATCATTCGAAATTGTGCTAAATGCATTCTCTGAAAATTATTTTGAGCAGTTAGTTCATGCACCCACGCGAATAGTAAACGGTTCTGAAAACACACTTGACCTCTTAGCAGCAAATAATCCTGACTTAATAACGAGCACAGGGTTGTCGTAGGGAGATTGAATATTGTAATCCTCAAATCCTCGAAAAATAAGCAAAAAATATACCTATTCAAAAAAGCAGATAAAAATTCACTTGACGCCTTCCTGAGAGACAATCTCCACTCATTCCAAATTAATGATATAAGTGTGGACCAGATGTGGCTTAAATTCAAAGAAATAGTATCGGTAGCAATTGAGAGATTTATACCAAATAAACTAACAAACGACAGAGTTGATCCTCCTTGGTACACAAAGCGGGTTAGAACACTGTTGCAGAAACAACAAAACAAACATGCCAAATTTAAACAGACGCAACATCCCCAAGATTGGCGATCCTTTACAGGAGCTCAAAATGTGGCGCAGAGTTCAATGCGAGACACCTATAACAGTTTCCACAACAAAACTTTGTTTCGAAACCTGGCAGAAAATCCAAAGAGATTCTGGTCATATGTGAAGTATGTTAGCAGCAAGAAACAATCAATGCCTTCTCTGCACTACAACAATGGCGATACTATCGAAGACAGTGCTGCCAAAGCAGAGTTACTAAACACAGCCTTCTGAAATGCCTTCACAAAAGAAGACAAAGTAAATGTTCCAGCATCCAAATCGAGAACAGATGCCAACATGAGTAATGTAGAAGTAAATATCCTCGGAGTAGTGAAGCAACTCAAATCACTTAATAAAAGCAAGTCTTCTGGTCCAGACTGTATACCAATTAGGTTCCTTTCCGAGTATGCTAATGCATTAGCTCCATACTTAAATATCATATACAACCGTACACTTGACGAAAGATCTGTACCCAAAGACTGGAAAGTTGCGCAGTTCACACCAATATTCAAGAAAGGTAGTAGGAGTAATCCACTAAATTGTAGGCCCATATCATTAACGTCGATATGCAGCAGGATTTTAGAACATATATTGTGTTCGAACATTATGAATTACCTCAAAGGAAACGGTCTATTGATGCACAGTCAACATGGGTTTAGAAAACATCGTTCTTGTGAAACACAACTAGCTCTTTATTCACATGAAGTGCTAAGTGCTATTGATAAGGGATTTCAAAGCGATTCTGTACTCCTGGATTTACGGAAGGCTTTCGACACTGTACCACACAAGTGACTCTTAGTGAAATTGCATGCTTATGGAATATTGTCTCAGTTATGTGATTGGATTTGCAATTTCCTGTCAGAGAGGTCACAGAGCTCACAGTTCATAGTAATTGACAGAAAGTCATAGAGTGAAACAGAAGTGATTTCAGGTGTTCCCCAAGGTAGTGTTATAGGCCCTTTGCTGTTCCTTATCTATATAAACAATTTGGGAGACAATCTGAGCAGCAGTCTTAGGTTGTTTGCAGATGACACTATCATTTATCGACTAATAAAGTGATCAAAACAAACTGCAAAACGATTTAGAAAAAATATCTGAATGGTGCGAAAAGTGGCAGTTGACCCTAAATAACGAAAAGTGTGAGGTCATCCACATGAGTGCTAAAAGGGACTCATCAAATTTCGGTTACAAGATAAATCAGTCTAATCTAAAAGCCGTAAATTCAACTAAATACTTTGGTGTTACCATTACAAACAACTTAAATTGGAAAGAACACATAGAAAATGTTGTGGGGATGGCTAACCAAAGGCTGCGTTTTATTGGCAGGACACTTAGAAAATGTAAGAGACCTACTAAGGAGACTGCCAACACTACACTTGTCCGTCCTCTTTTAGAATACTACTGCATGGTGTGGGATCCTTACCAGATAGGACTGACGGGGTACATCGAAAAAGTTCAAAGAAAGGCAGCATGTTTTGTATTATCACGAAATATGGGAGAGTGTGTCACAGAAATGATACGGGATTTGGGCTGGAAATCATTAAAAGAAAGCCGTTTTTCATTGCGACGAAATCTTCTCACGAAATTCCAATCACCAACTTTCTCCTCTGAATGCGAAAATATTTTGTGGACACCGACCTACATGGAGAGGAACAATCACCACAATAAAATAAGGGAAATCAGAGCTCGTACGGAAAGATATAGGTGTTCATTCTTTTGGCACGCTATACAAGATTGGAATAATAGAGAATTGTGAAGGTGGTTTGATGAACCCTCTGCCAGGCACTTAAATGTGGTTTGCAGAGTATCCATGTAGATGTAGATTGTGCTGTTCACAACATTGTCTCTCAGCTACAGGTATTGTTGACGAGTGATGGCCAACATGTTAAGCATTTGTTACAAAGAACATAATCTTTGCTAAAAATAAATTGTCATGCTAATTATTGTTTTTTTATCGTGTGAAGTACCATAAATTGGTCATTGTGTGCACATTTTTTTTTTTTTTTTTTTATTTTTTTTATTTGTTTCAGTAAAGCTCCATGTCATTTCAAGAGTATGTGTCAGTTTTTACCTCTCTTCTTACATTATTCCACAAAGTATTGAATTTTCAAATGTTAACAGACCTTTAGGTCACCCTGTATTTTAACCAGGTGTATGAGGGTTGCTCAGAATGTAATGCACAGCATTTTTTTTCTTCAACAATTCTGTATTGAACATAATGAGAATTACACACACGAGAGCATCTACACACCCTATTTTTCCACGTAATCTCCATTCCGTTCTATGGCCTTAGTCAAGTGTGAAACAAGGGCGTGTCTGCCCTGTTGGTACCAATCCTTGTCCTGGTGGTGGAGCCAGTGCTTCACTGTGTGAATCACCTCCTCATCATCCTCAAAATGTCTTCCATGTGATGCATCTGTTCTAATGAATGACAACATCAGCTCGCTGCAACATGTCAGGTGTGACAGCTGTGGATGGTCTCCCCGACTGCTGGAAATCGTGGAGCTTCGCTGAACTGCCTTCTGATGACCTTGTGCCCTCCATGCGTAGCGCGACTAACTGCACTAATGTCGGCAGCAGATGCTCCATAGACTTTACACAAGCATTTGTCAATATTCCCCACAGTTTCTTTCTCTGCAGTAAGAAATTCAGTGACGGCACATTGCTTGTAATGAACATCACCTGCAGACACTGTTTTTAAACTGTCATGCAAATAGTCGTCTGTGTTGATCAACTTCATGTGTCAGAAGTGATGGAAACTTGACGCACTCGCTCAGGAGACAAAAAATAATACGTAGGTAACATTTTGCATTCGTAGCATTGTTTTCGACTGAGGAAAAAAATGTGGTGCAGTACTTTCTGGGCAACGCTTGTAATTTGTTTCCTGACACAAGGGCAACTGTAAGATATATAGGAATTTTCCTTCTATTTTAACCAGTTGTCAGACAATTTTAGCATGTGCTGTAAATTTTCGTGTTTTTTTAGGCACATCCATTTATTGGGGGAGGAGGTGGAGGTTAAAGTCCTATGAGTTCCTAGCTCATTCCCTATTCTATTTTATATTAGTTATCAGCGAATTGCACTATATCTGGAAAAAGGTTTTAGTACTTTTTTCAGCCATTCCTCGTTTTATTAAGTAGTGTCTTATGTGAAATCTTTGTAGTGTACTTTTGGCATGCCATTTGTGTATGTGGTGATGGGATTTGTTATGCTTTCCAGGTTGGGGAGATAATTTACATTTATTACATTTGTTAATTACAAGTATTGCACTTAAGTGTGGAAAATTGCAATCAGACTAATTAAAGGCACTCAAATGTGCCATTTGCAATCGATAAAATTAAAGGATTTGGTGCTCCAGCTGCAGGAATGTAACGAAGGTACATTATAATTCCTCTTATTTCCATAAAAATTATTTATTTCAGGTCACAGCTATAGTGGTGATGGTTGCCCTTTACAAAATTAATAAATTATATCTGTGAAATGTTTCAACCTAAAGAACTAACAGATTTCATTATAAACCAATATTTAAAAATGGACAATTGCTCAGGTGTTATTTATTAACAACATTGACGTACTAGACAGACTTTTACTGGGGTGCATTTGTGCATTACTGGGCAGTAGTCGTCTGTGTTGATAAACTTCCTGTTTTCACCTGACAGCAACTATGGGTGGCAAATGTTGCAGCAAATATGCTGCAGTTGGGCCAGTCTAGGTTGGGCATTAAAGAGCAATTACTGTGGTTATGGAAGTAAACACTGATGGTTGGTCAAAGTCTTGATCGTATTTCCTGCCAATCTCAAAATGTCTCGCACTGCACTTTGAAGCAAAATATCTCACATTAGAAGTGCATCAAAATCTTTCCTCTCTTCAGGCTTCCTGTAAAACTTCATTCTGAGTCTGTTCTAGTTTTACTGAAGTGTGAGTGTGCTGGCCTATGGACACATGCATTATTTCTCTATTTTAGTAAATTGGAAAGTAACCTACTGTGCTGTTTAGGCTCTTTTTAGCAACTTACTTTTTTACAACTTCTAATAACACAGTGAATAGTGCATTAATCATAAAACTAACAGTTGCCCATTTCAACACTGCAAGACGAATATTGCCACAAGCTGTGCTACATGCAGTGTGGTGTAGCATTTAGTACCACTGGCTGGTGTGTTGTGGGTCGTCAGTTCAAGTCTGACCACTGCTTGGAGAATAGGATTGTTGTGCCCTGGTTTCTCCATATAAACTGCAAACCAAAAAGGAGATCATGACCATGTGTCCGTCTTTCCTTCGTGCTTCTCACACAGAATCTACGGTTCTGTGTCGCCTTCGCATTGGCCACACTTAGCTGAACCCAGGCCACATCTTCCTCCATGGGGATCCACCCACTGCCGCTGTGCTACTTACCTAACCATGGCACACATTCTATTGCACTGCCCTAATTTGGCCACCTTACTGTGATACGTTAAACTTGCTGAGAAGCTACCTCTGCTGCTAATGGACGACAACAAAGTGACTAATCTGGTTTTATGTTTTACCTGTGAAAGTGGTTTCTACTTCTCTCTTTGACATACCAAGTGAGGTGGCACAGTGGGTAGCACACTGGACTCACATTCAGGATGATGATAGTTGAAACCCGTGTCCGGCCATCCTGATTTAGGTTTCCCATAATTTCCCTAAATCCCTTCAGGCAAATGCCAGATGGTTCCTTTAAAAGTGCACAGCCGACTTTCTTTCCTATCCTTCCCTAATCCGATGGGATTGATGACCTTGCTGTTTGGTCTCCTCCCCCAAATCAACTGATCTCTTTGACGTATGGCACATTAGCCTCTTCATCCACGTGAGGGATTGGAGGGGTGCCTTGTCACTTGATCTGACCTAGGGGCCCATGGCTCCCTAGGCGTGGTGGTCTGGCTTGGCTCCTGCCCTTCCTACGTTTTAATTCTTCTTATTCTTTCACATCTGTCATTGGTTTACTGGCTCATAATCATTGTTTCTTCTCTCAGATTTTATCATCTTGTTTGTGTTGTTAGTTTTCTTGCAAGTGGAACCACCGATTGGATGCAGAGGGTGCATCTACCATTGCATAGCATGTCCCCTGGGCCTCTAGCTGCTCTCTGAGTGGGGAACCTATCCCACCTTCACTATTTTACCCATCTCTTACTTCAACTTGCTTCTGTCTCCTCGTTTTCTTGATTCTCAGATACAATAGAGTCTATCAGAATGTGTCTTTTGTGTCCTTCCTTTCACTCTACTATTCCTGGCTTGATGCAAAAAGGTTTAAGGGACCAATGACTTCGTAGTTTGGTCTCTCTAACCCCATCAATACATCCACCCATGCTGAGGTGCAGATCAGAGATGAGACCATTTTGTTCAAGGAAACTGAAGACCCGCTTGATGATCACAAAGCTTTGATGGGAGGGTCTACCTTCAATGCTAGTCATAGTGAAGAGAATGTGCCAACACAATGAGAACAGGAGGATCTCCCAGTTCTGCCATACAGAGGACCCTTTACAAGATCTAGATCTATAGTACTGTGGTAGGCTCCCATGAGAACTACTGAAACAGTGGCTCACTTTTTCTCCAGGGAGAGAGTAATGCCAGAAGCTGTAGTGCAAGCAGTGCGGCATAGCAGTTAGGGTCACAGGCTGGCATGCTGCTAGTCGCTAGTTTGAACCTGACCACCTGCAATTACTTGTCATTAAATATTTATCAGTTAGGTTCTCAAAATTACAAAAATAAGAAATATTTGTACATTCTGGAATATTTAATGTTTGTATAAATAGTTACACTGTGTACCCAGGATTTGTTTTTTTGTCTGTTCATTGGTGACTGTAATCATCATGTTTTCGGTACTAAGTATTGTACTTCACTGACGACCCTGCTTTCGGATTTGGACTAGATTGTGGTTACTGCGTGGCAGTGTTTTAACTACTGAACAATTTACTATACCTTGTTGATCCATCACCTAAAGCATGGGTAATTGTAAAGCGTTACATATTTGTTGGTCAATCTTGATTTTGATAGTAAAGCATCGGACATCTAAGGACAAAATGTTTATTCAGCCATCCCAGAGTCACATAGTTTTTGTTATTTTTCATTTTTCTGGAAACATATTCTATTTAATTGTTGAGTATCACTCTGCCCAGCTTCAGCATAGTGATAGTGAGGAGTGTTGTGGGATGGCCACCCTATGCCAGCAAAAGGAAAGGTAGGGCCAGTATTTGTGGGGATCAGGAGGCTCAACTGTCACTGCAGAATAGACCCTGTGGAATAATTTAGTTGTAGGTGTCCTTAAATATATTTTGTAGTACATATTAACAACAGAGATTAGAAACCAGATATGTTCTCTAAATCTCTAATTGCCACTAATGCTGTAGCAAAGTATTCTTTTAAGACTGTTGGTGTTTGTCGTCATATTCTGCATGATACTCAGATATCATAATACAAAATTGAGTCAAACTTTAATACCATGATGATTTAATAGTTACTGTGAGGTTTTACCTATAAATTCATGATGGAGTGATTGAAAAAATTTCTTTAAATTATTAGTGCCAGTTTCTTAACATTGCCCTCTTTTGCCCCACTTTACATGTTTCATTATTATTATCATGTGTAAGCCTTGTAAAATTTACAATTTCTTGAATTTTATTGTAATAGAAGTTTTATGTTGCCATAGTCTCTCCAGTCAATGTGAACGTCCTCCCATAAAATTGTTGGTTCAAGTTTGCAAACATAAATTATTTGAAGGAAGAATAGGGTAGTCATTTTAACATTTTATAGCTCAATTGGATAGAAACCCTTGACCTCACTACAGGTGGGGTTTCTCTCTTCCTGGAAAGTGAGTGTCTTGCTGTTCCTTTTTATCCTTACCCAGAATCTCCCTCTCTTCTTCCTGACAAAGGAATGACTAGTTTCAAAAACTAGGTAATGGGTTCCCTTTATATGTAATAAATAAACAAACAAACACCATCTGGTTAACAACTTTTTATCTGCCAACAACTGGCTTCGTTCTGCACTGCAGATAATCTTCCAGTATATGATGGAACAAAAAGACAAAAACTATAATGATTTTACAGAAATGTGGTAATGCAAACAGTTGTCTCGTGTATAATAGAAATGAAAACAAAACTGTTTCTCCATATATAATTAAATAAAAAATTAATAAATTGCAAACTTAAAGGACACATTAATGTAATACATTTCAGCATGAACGATGCATTACACAGTAGTAGATAAAAACAAATGTTATGAACATACTGACAGGACACTGTTCATCATACATTTTCATTCTTACTTACATGTTTTATAAAAAATTTAAAAAGTCAGTACAGAATAGCCGAACATGTGTGAGACTTTGAGAAAGTTGTGTACATTTTGTGTGTAGTTTGTTTATTGGCAGTACTACAGAGTATTGACACTAACAAATAAAATTTTAAATATGTATAGCATAACTGTTTTCAGTTCATACAAAGAGAAACACACAAGTAGCACTTTTATACATCTTGACTGAAAACATTTTGTTGTAGTACATCTGTGTTACTTTTTTGGTGATGAACTCTCAACACTTTGACTATATTTACAAAAAAATCAATTGGCATTGATGTATGATTTGCCCGTTAATTTGGTTGATGAGAGAGAGCTTCTTGGCATGTGAACTCTACATAAAAACCTCTCATGGGCTCATGACTCTTTCATGAGTACGTGTGTGATGAGCATGGGACCCAAAGCTATTGCAGTGCCTACTTCCTTTCTTGTGTTGCAGTCTCTCATCTCAGACTGTCCTTCCTTCTCTTACTTACTTACTTTCTCATGATGGCAGCCTTTGATGTTACCTAGCTGCTGCGTAGGTTCTGCCTTCTTTTCTCAATACATTCATTCATTTACTTTACATCACCATTTTGATTACACCTTCTGGATTTGATCTTCAGTCTCAAAATTCTATTTCTATAGTGTGGCCTGACCGGGGAAGAAAGCCTTAAATAGCACCTACAGCATGAAGTGTTGAATATCGCGTGCGTACAATACCTGCTTAGTCTCGTATATGCATTTGAAAGCAAGTGCAGTAGTTAATCTCAGGTTATGGGAGCGTTACCTATATTTTTGGTACAGCCCCCCTGAGATCACAGGCATCACACCACTAATGCCTGAGCTCCTAGCTCCCCATGCATGCTGAGGAGTAGATGCTAGTCTCCCAGGGGCATCAGGACGCATGACAATAGCCATCATGCCAAATGACCTGTGATGTGGCTGGGTGGCACCTGTGGGAAGAGCCCTTGATTGGAGTGGGTGGCATCAGGTCGTACATTTTGCATATCAGCATATCTAATTAAACCAAAACAATGGCCATTCTGATCAACCATCTCGTGACACAGGTAGAGAAATTTCAATGTGGACAGGAGGAGGGAAAAGGGGGGGGGGGGGGGGAGGAGGAGGAGGAGGCCTCTTATTTATATTGAGTTGACCACCTTAATTTAAAAACTCCCCTTCCCACTTCCCATTTTTTCCTACTAGGGCATCTCCATGTGCACCATCCCCAGTGTGTACCACTTCATCTGGTAGAGGCTTTCTGATTGACCTGCTTCTTACCGACCATGATTTGTATCTCCACAGTGAATGGTACTCCTCCCCACTTCAGTCTCCCCCATGGCACCTATTTGGTTATTGACATAACTCTCTCTTCCACCCCAGTCTTGTAGCTTCACTTCATTGGTCGCTACATGATGATCTTCTGCATCTCCATCTACATACATATGTTGCAAGTCACTGTATAGTGCAGGGTGGAAAGTATCCTCTATCTCTACTAGGCATTTCTTTTCCTGTTCCACTGGCAAATATAGCGAGGGAAAAAGACTGTCTGTATGCCTCCATATGAGTACTAATTTTTCATATCTTACCTTTGTGATCTTTACGTGAAACGTATGTTGGTGGCAGGAGAATCATTTTGCAGTCAGATTCAAATGTTGGATCCCTAAATATCCTTAATAGTGTTGCACAAAAAGAATGTCACCTTCCCTCCAGGGATTCCTGTTTGATTTCTCAAAGCATCTCCATAACACTTGCATGGTGTTTGAACCTACCAGTAACAAATCTAGCAGCTTGCGAGGCAGCATGAATTCAAAGAAATAGTATCAATAGCAGTTGAGAGATGCCTATAATAGTTTCCACAGTGAAACTTTGTCTCAAAACCTGGCAGAAAACCCAAAGAGTAAAGTAAATTTTGCTAGGGCAAGACATAATCAATGCCTTCTCTGCTTGATAGCAATGGAAATACTATCGATGACAGTGCTGCTAAAGCAGACTTACTAAACATAGCCGTCTGAAATTCCTTCATCAAAGATGATGAAATAAATATTCCATAATTCAATTCAAGAATGGGTGGTAACTATTGACTTAGAAGTAGATATCCTCGAAGTGGTGAAGCAACTTAAATCACTTAATAAAAGTAAGTCTTCTGGTCCAGACTGTATACCAATTATATTGCTTTCAGAGTATGCTGATACAATAGCTCCATACTTAATAATCATATACAACTGCTCACTCAATGAAAAATACGTACCCAAAGACTTGAAAGTTGTGCAGGTCACACCAATATTCAAGGGAGGCAATAGGAGTAATCCACTAAATACTGGTCAATATTACTAACATTGATATGCAGCAGGATTTTTGAACATATTATTGTGTTCAAATATTATAAATTACCTCAAAGAGAATGGTCTAATGACACACAATCAACACAGATCTAGAAAACATCATTCCTGTGAAACGCAACTAGCTCCTTACTCACATGAAGTGTGGAGTACTGTTGACAAGGGATTTCAAAGTGATTCCATGTTTCTAGATTTCGAGAAGGCTTTTGACACTGTACCTCACAGGTGGCTTGTAATCAAATTGTGTGCTTATGGAATATCATCTTAGTTGTGTGACTGGATTCATGATTTCCTGTCAGAGAGGTCACAGCTTGTAGTAATTTGCATAAAGTGATTGAGTAAAACAGAAGTGATTTCTGACATCCCCCAAAGTAATATTATAGGTCCCCTGCTATCTGTATAAGTGATTTAGAAGACAATCCAAGCAGCTGCCGTAGGTTGTTCACAGAGGATGCTGTCATGTATCATCTAGTAGTCACCAGAAGATCAAAACAAATTGCAAAATGATTTAGAAAAGATATCTGTATGTGTGAAAATTGGCAATTGAGCCTAAATGATGAAAAGTGTGAAGTCATCCACATGAGTGCTAAATGGAATCTATTAAACTTCCGTTAAAGGATAAATCAATCAAATCTAAAGGCCATAAATTCAACTAAATACCTAGGTGTTACAATTACGAACAACTTAAATTGGAAAGAACACACAGAAAATGTAGTGGGGATGGTGAACGAAAGACTGCATTTTATTGGCAGAACACTTAACAGATCTACTAAAGGGACATCCTACACTATGCTTGCCCATCCTCTTTTGGAGTACTGTTACATGGTGTGGGATCCTTACTAATAGGATTAATGTAGTGCATAGAGAAAGCTCAAAGAATAGCAGCATGTTTTATGTTACCAAGAAATAGGGGAGAGAGTGTCATGGACATGATATGAGATTTGGGGTGGCCATCATTAAAATAGAGGCATTTCTTGTTGCAGTGGTATCTTCTCACGAAATTTCAGTCACCAATTTTCTCCTCCAAAAGCAAAAATTTTTGTTGATGCTGACCTATGTAATGAGAAACTATCATCATAATAAACTAAGGAAAATTTGAGCTCGCGGGGAAAAATATAAGTGTTCGTTTTTTCCATGCACTGTTCGAGAGTGGAATAATAGAGAATTATTGCACAGGTGATTCAATGAAACCTCAGCCAGTCACTTCAGAGTGATTTGCAGAGTATCCATGTAGATGCAGATGTAGTTGTAGTTGTAGACATTGATAATAATAGTTGTCCTATCACAGTTCCGGGGGCACTCCCAACGATACCCTTGTCTCTGATGAACACTCGCTGTCGAGGATAACATACTGTATTCCATAACTTAAGAAGTCTTCGAGCCACTCACATATCTGTGAACCTTCATTAACAGCCTGCAATGGAGCACACAGTCAAATGCTTTCTGGAAATCTAGAAATATGGAATTTGCCTGGTTCCCTCCATTCATAGTTTACAATATATCATGTGAGAAAAGGGCAAGTCGAGTTTCACACGAGCAATGCTTTCTGAAGCTCTGCTGACTCATTGACATAAGTTTCTCAGTCTCAAGAAAATTTACTACGTTTGAACTGAGAATATGTTCAAGAATTCCGCAGCAAACTGGTGTTACGGATATTGGTCTGTAATTCTGCGGCTCCATTCTTTTATCCTTCTTGTACACACAAGTCGCCTGCACTTTTTTCCACTTGCTTCAGTCTGGGTGAGAGATTCACAATAAATTCAAGCTAAGTAATGGGCCAATGCCATAGAGGGCTTATTTGTTTCCACTCTTTCAGTTGTTTCTCTACACCAGGAATGCTTGTTACCGTGTCCTCCATACAGGAGTTTGTTCAATGATCAAATGGTGATATGTTTTCATGGTTCTCCTGCATGAAAGATTTCTTAAATGTGAAATTTAAAACTTTGGCTTTCATTCTGCCATCTTTAACTGCCACACCAGACTGGTCCTCAAGTGACTGGACTAGCACATTGATCTCCAGACTACAATTTTCAGTTTCTAAGTGAGATGCTATCAACTGCTTGTCTGCTTTTTCTACCAGAAACACTCTCCTAGCCATCATGACTGATTTATTAACTAAGATCTGGCCTGTTTGTAGCTACAAGGTCTAAGCTGTTTCCGTTGTGTTTGGGGAGCCAAACTAGCTGCTCAAGACAGTTTTCAGAAAATGTATTCAAAAGTACTTCGCAAGACTGTCTGTGTCATAGTGTATACTTGTGGATTAAAGTCAGCTCGGAGTAGTGTTGCATGATCTGAGTAGAATCAGGTGACTGGTAAAAACTTCCAACAATTAACTTGGTTTCTTCTAGACATTGTATACAGGACCAGATAACTTCACTGTTACACTCAACTACGACCTCAGTAGAGACAGTGCTTGTGTCAACAGTCCATCTCCTATGAGGCTGAATCTGCCTTTGTTCCAAGACTCGCTAAATATTGCGAGAACTTTCTTGGAGGGCAGTAAATTTAGGAACTTCGTTATGAATACTTTGACAACTTACTGATAAAATTTTGACAATCAAAGTGTCTACTCTTAGTACAGTCTGACTTCCCTTTCTGCTTACGAACTGGGAAGTGTTCATCAGAGTACCTCAAGCTACTGCGTAGCCTAAAAAAATCCATGTGTACTCTACAAGTACTCTGGTCTCAAAGTATCTACTTCCTTTGTGTAGTGCACACCTGACCTATCAAATGGAGCTCTACAAATCCCCACCCAATAACACAGATCTAGAAATCTGCAGCCAGTACTGTCAGATAGTTGCCAAAGGCTTTTTGGTTGATACCCTCCACTCATCTCCCAACCAAAGGATCTCAGTGAATTCCGGGAACACTTTGCAAATTACAAACTCAGATTGCACCCTGTGCATGAGACCAGCAGCCTTCATCACCTCCACCAGCTGCATGTACGAACTAAGGATGGCCTCAGAATCCATGGGATGGGCGCTGTTGGTGCAAACATGAGCCACAACTTTCAGATGACTGTGCCCTGCATACTCAATAGCCACAGGTAAGGCTTGGAGCTCCTGATAACTAGCGTGTTGTGACGGTGACAACTTTCCGCTGATCCTGTCACTATTTTGCCACCACCAGATTACCAACTTCCATGTAGCATGCTTCAAAGATCCAAGTGGCAGATGTATGCCTCTGCTGTTACCTTCGCCCCCTCTCTGTCAAATTGCATCAACAGTGTAGTCCAAAACATCTGAGATGTGATTACCTGCGCCACTAGAACTGCTTTCCCCCTTTCTGCAGGTCACATCCATTGCCGGCCAGTGTCATGGTGAACCCAAGACACCACAACAGCTATTCAGGATCATCATCATGCCCTGAAACATCTCAAGCAGCACCTTTCATAAGGCTGCCCTCCTCACTTTCAAGCAACTCCTTGCTAAGGCTCACTATCTAATTAAGTGCAGTAAGAAGGAATACACAGAGCACTATGTCTCCACCTCGGGACTGTAAGCCTCTTCCTCCCAGGTGTGGGCCGAGCTTGTCTGCTGGGACACCAGAGGTCAACAACTGTTCCGGATCTTGTCCTTCATGGTGGTCCTTGCACCGACATGTCAATTTTTGCTGAGTACCATGTGACCCACATAGTGACAGTATCGGCATCCTCTTCTTATCCAACTACCTTTTTAATGTGGAAATGACAAGTTGAAGACATCCTCCTATGTTACACACCCTGCATTCTGTTGAGTAGTGGGTGCTCTTTAACTCCTTGACTATAATTGTTCAGGAATAGTATAGCTGTGGGTGGGACTCCTCATCTCGCATGAAGAGCCCCAGGGACGCCTACCTGCTGCCTTAACTATGTCTCTTATCTTGTATTCATTATTGACAGCCCAACTGATGTCCATTACATTTTAGGCATCTCACTTTTACTGTTCTGAATTTGCCAACTAGAAGGCATTCTTTGCTCTGTAACTGTCTTTGTACCTCATTGGGTTGGTGGCGGTTGGGTGTGGGGCGGGGTTTCTCTTGCTGTGAGTCAGTCCTGGGAGGCGCCTTGTCTGCTCTTACCTACATGTTGTCTCAAACCATATACATCTCTGTACAGAGTGAGATGGTGCAGTGGTTAGCACACTGGACTCACATTCAGGATGATGACACTTCAAGCCTGCGTCTGGGCATTCAGATTTAGGTTTTCCGAGATTTCCCTAAATCTCTCCAGGCAAATGCCAATATGGTTCCTTTGAGAGGGCACGTCCAATTTCCTTCCCCATCCTTGATACAATGTGAGCTTGTGCTGTGTTGTTATTGACCTCGATGTCGGCGGGACATTAAGCTCAGTCTTCCTTCCTCCCTTCCTCGCATATCCATAAAATACTTCTCAGCTCTGGCATCATTATTGCCTTTTATGTCTCGATTTTACCACTCCTTCATACTTTCATCATCGTAACAAGTTCCTGGCAGATGTCACTGGCTGCAGTTGAACTAAGCTTGATCAACGGACTGATGACCTTTCTTTCTAGTACCTTAACCCTCAATTAACCAACCAACCAATTAACACAACAATTGTGTACTCTCTTTGTTCAATATGCATAACTGTGGCTGATCTAACTGAGCTGTTCATCCTGAAATAATTTATGTGTTCACACTAGTTGTGCAATAAGGAGTCTTCCAATTTTTATAAAAGAGTGTGTAGGATACAGGCTGTATAAAATTTTGTCAACAACAGAGTGATCATGTTGTTGTACTATGTGCACTTCCCTAGCTCATACTTTAGATCTCCTAAACAGTTTGTCAGCTGCATTATATGTTGGAGAGGGGAGGCAGACTATTCAGCTATATTTCTTTTTGTTCAGCATTACCCATTTTGTGTATTGTCCATTTAGTATCTAAATTTTGTTTAGTTCTACAAGAGAGGTTTTTTTTCTGTTGTTATCTCATATTTCCTTCATCATGTTAATTTTATTGTGAACGTCCTCTGTATTTAGTGGGAACTAGTGCATTTTATAAATCTAAATGCTGTGAAGGTCTGGTTGTGAGGATTAAATGAACTACTGTTAATATTGCTGTCTGTGGTTTTGGGTTTTCCTTGTAGTTTGAGGGAATATTAATGATATTTATTGGAGAAAAATATTGAAGGAAAGTTGAAGTAATTAACTCTCAAGTTTAGCACAGAAAACTTACGAGGTATTTTAATGTATTCTGCAGAACCATTGTAGAGTAGAGAGCATTGAATCGTGTCTGTGGTGATGGCCCAAATTCTTAATAATGCTCTCATTACAGTTTGTAGATTGATTTTATACAAAGTTGATGCAAAAGTCAGCAAGCAATCCACTAAGAAGGCTACCCATACCAGAGCCTTGTTCTTGTTGATAGAATTTGTTGTGAAGTGAAATTTAGTTATGCTTAGGACAAGCTGGAGGAAATTTATTAGTACATCTATTTTGCCACATTTATGGACTTGTTTTTCATGAGATGCTTGTAATTGTTTTGTTGGTTATGCCAGTACAGCAAATACACTGCAAGAAAAAAAAAATAGTACACCATTTTAGTGGTTTCCAGTTCACTCAAGATTTATTGTTGCTGCAGTGCATATGGAGTACATGAGCTGATTACAGTAATAGAGCAGTAGCACAAATGGTTCTGAGGCCCCTAGTATTGACCCATGCTGAAACAATTACTACATGGTGTATCCTCCATGGGCAGCAGTGCAGCAGTTAATCGTACAGATGGAAAATACTGTCACGGGAAACATTACACCACGCCTACTCAACCTGTTCACGTATTTTTGTAAGAGTTGTTGGTTGACGAGTTGCTCGATTTGCTTCTCATCTCATCATATCCCACACGTGCTCGATTGGAGACAAGGTTAGAGATGGTGGTGGCTAGGGAAGTTGCTGCATTTCATTCAGAGCGTATTGAGTTTCACAGACTGTGTGGGGGCGAGCATTATCTTGTTGGAAGAACACATCACCTTCCAATTGCAAGAACAGCAAAAGAATGGGTCTAACAACATTCTGGACGTACCAAGCACTGGTTAGTGTCCCCTCCATAAACACCAAAGGTGAACGAAAATTGTAGCTTATCACACCCCAGACCATAAGGCCTGGGATGATGCCAGTGTCTCTTGGACGAATGCACTCCATGAGACAGTGGTCACCAGGTCTACCTCGTACATGTAAATGACCATCACATGCATGCTTTCATTGCTGAACGCCACAGCATATCATTCCATCTTCCAAGTGATCATCTGACAGTACCAGATGAGCCATGCATATCAATTCTGTGGTGTAAGTTGAAGATGGGCTAGAGGTGTGCGTGCCCATATTTTCACAGCTAATAGCTGCTTCACAACAACTTGTATTAGCACGTCTGGGCTCACAAGCCCTCTTCTCTTATCTGCGCTGTGGCAGCTGTACAATCTGCCACTGCTGCCCTTACAATACGACAGTCTTGGTGGGATTCTGTGCTGCGTGGATGTGCAGAATTTCGTCTATGGGTGTGAGAATGTTCACAGGACCACGGATACCAGCATCATTGTGCAGCTGACACAGTATGTCCATCTTGTGGCAGTTCTCCAAAAGGACCATCCCACCACTCAGAAGGCCACAGTTTGACCCATTTAAAACTCACTCAGTTGAGTGAAGAAAGCATGTGTACATCTCCGTGGCATGGTTTCCCGGTTGCTTCACACGTTTGTATCACACTGAACCTTCTGGCTGTGAGCATTCCCCATTAAAGGATGGACACAGATGGCCCTCTATTAGTTATGCCACTTTACTATCTGTTGGCGGACGACATTGAAATCATCATCAGTACATCTGTTATCCCCCCAGGTGTATTAACCCCATCAGTGGAAATGAACTAGGTCATTGTTAGAAAACGAATATGTTTGATACTTTCAGTGAAGTTACAACTAGTTTTTGGTAAGCGAGACCTTTCAAATGTTTAATTCTTGGAAGCTGTATAATATACTTCTTTATTACTTCAAGGAGAGATTTCATTATTGGGCTAATTAAAGAATACTTCTCACTTATTTATGAGAAGGATCAGATATGAGAGGTAAAGGGCTTTTTTTTTCTAAACAGAACAGTATTCTTTTTGTAACAGATAGGAATTTATTACTATTACAAATTTCATTAATTTGAAAAAAAAGTTTGAAATTTAGCTGTAGAATTTTCCTCCTCAGTGTAGTTTTTGTGAAAGAACGGGAACATATTTTCAGTATGGTGTTCCTTGTCGATTACTACCACCACGTTCCTTATTTTGGCCTTGGTGGTGTTGTCAGACCACAGTTGAAGTTCTTCAGTCACTTACGCAAGGCTTTATCAATAATCAGGTTTTGTTTGTGGAATATAATTATTTGCTGAACTTTGAGAAATCAGCTGGGGTTTTTCCGGAGCAAATGAGATCTTTTTACTATTTACTTGTGGGAAGTATGTTGCAAATTATATTTTAGTTGTTCTTGAGTAGGTCCTTTTCTCTATCACTAAATTCAGTGAAAGTCATATTTGTCACTTCTTTGGATGAATATTTAGTTTAATTTCATTACTTTAATAGAAGGGACTAAAGTTTTGTAGTATGTTTCATGCTACTAATTCCAGTTTAAATTTGATTAATTACCTTGTTAATTCTGTTTTGGAAGAGTGGTAATTGTGCAGGACAGTGTAACATCTCTAAATTCGGTATATATAAGGAGCAGTGAAATGAAAATGAGACAGATTGAAGAAAGTTAGTAAACTGTTTAATATTTCAAACGTAATCACCATACTGTTAATAAAAAATAAAATTCAGAATGAGATTTTCACTCTGCAGTGGAGTGTGCGCTGATATGAAACTTCCTGGCAGATTAAAACTGTGTGCCGGCACTTGCCTGCGAAAGGCAAAGGTACCGAGTTTGAGTCTCTGTCCGGCACACAGTTTTAATCTGCCAGGAAGTTTCAAAAATAAAATTGCTTTTGTCCGGGCTTTTTCTGCTTTTTGTATGTTGTACAGCTGCCGTTGATGATGGTTCATAATCAAAACCAGTAGCAAAATAAAAAATAACATTATTACAGACAGTACAGTGTCATGCATTTTTTTTAAATTTGTAGTTGCTGTTGAGTATCGCCTAAACAAGATATTCAGTAAATGTATTAATAGTTATGATGATTAATTCTGAAATAATAAACAGCTTACTTACTTTGTCACATCTGTCTCATTTTCATTTGACATCCCATTATACTAATATGTATAAACTTATCTTTTTTCCTTATAAGGAAATATTATTTTTGAGTAGAGCCACCTAATATAGACTGCAGATGAGGTTTTTAATTCAAAGATAATCTCTGGGAATAAATAATTTTGTAATTAGTGTCTGGAGGTGATACTTCATTGTACTGAACTGCTCTATTCAGTAATTGGTTTGTGGCATTCTTTAACTAAATTAGCATTTAATAATTTATAATTGTGTAAAAGTTATGTGGAAAATTGTTATAAGGATGCATTCTGTCTTGATTTCAGTGAACTGCTTTTTGTTAGTAGAACTGAATGGCATAAAATTCGGGGAGCTCAGATGCTCGTGGCGATGAAGGTGATATCAGTTGCATTCGATACAGATTTTGGAGCTTTGCAATCTCTTCCATCACCTGCTGAGTATATAGGCTATGTACTTTGTGTAGGCACATGTGTCTTTGGACCATGGGTGCCGTACAGGGATTACTTAGCAATTTATAACAAGCCCTTATGGGTAAGTAATATTGTTATGTTTGTTTTCACGTTACATTAGTAAAATATTATGATAAAACAGGTTTTATGTCACTTTTATGCAGGTTATCCAAATCTGAATTCTTTGTTAGAAGGTTTTAAATGTGTGTTATGCATGGAAGAAAAATAGTTCAGTTCCCACCTTATAGTCATGGAAGATAATATAAGCCACATGTACTCTAAAAAAATTGTGTTAGGCTCCTGGTGGAATGATTTATCCTAGGATATTAAGGTAATTTGATGCATGAGTGGATTCTCAATATATATTAATTTTCCAGGAACTTCAGCAGTTATGAGGGCCCTTATAGCCACTCATTCACACAGATATGTGTTTCATATTACAGCCATTTTGTGCGGACAGTTTCATGCACATAATTTTCCCATCATTCTAAATTTTCTTTCTTTATCAGGGTAAAAGTATGTTCTTCCAACTGTGTTCACTCCACCGTACTATGCTGCATATGCTTGTCAGTTTAGGCTTTACTTGGGTTTATCTCTCATAATTCCTCTGTCCTTATTCTCTGATTGTGAGTGTACTGCAGTATCGGTTCAGACTCGAGAGAGTGTAGGTGGTCTAGAAAAAAAAAAACCACAAGTTTGAAAGCTGAGTTACAACGCTGAAGTTCTTATTTATGTGCCTATCCACTAGTGCAGCCACTTTGCAATATGTGTTAGGCGACAACTTCTTGCTGCTGCAGCAGCATCAGAGGGACAGTTGATCATGCTAAAACTGTCTCGCAGATTTAAACTGTGCCAGGACGGGAACCATGCCTTTTGGGACTCCTACCGATTGAGCTACTTGGGCACAACTTAAGACTCATCCTCACAGCTTCACTTTTCCCAGTAAATACTTCCTGAATTCCTGGACTGGCACACAGTCTTAATCTTTCATCAAAAGCAACACGCACACTGTTGCAGAGTGAAAGATTCATTGTGGAACTTCATTGTGCTGCTTCTGAGTGATTATCACTCTTCTTAACATTGAGTGATGAATTCTGACTATTCCACCAGTATGTGTTATGAATTAACGTCTTTCATCCAGTTTCTTTTTTTACAACAAAATGAGTCTCCTCATCCACCACCAATTTATATTTTGTTTCCTTTCACATCATTCTCACTTTTTGTGGGGGTCCTTACATGGAGTCATTTCTTTTAATTGTGTTTCTAAGTGATCATTCTATTACTATATTGTACTAACCTATGTTGGTGATAGTAAGTGAATCAGAGTGGAAGGGATTTAATCATTTCATATGCATGTGAATCGTTTTAATTGTATAAAATGTTTTCTTTTTTCCTCATATTTTGTTTGCAAATTGGGTATATGAAGTAGAAATAAAGACTGGTTAATGTACCAATTCAGACTATAGTCGATGTGACATGTAAATGTGGTCTGAAGTTTAGCTCATCTCCCTGTCTTGAAAGATAAATCTCTATACTTAGCAGTAGACCAGTGGCCCTATGTACTTAGCTTAATTGTTTCAAAAAATAGAGCATCTCAAACCATTCAGTCTTTACTCATGCATGTATGCAGTAATATATTACGAATGACAAAACCGTTGTATTAGTAGTGTCCTCATGAATATTTATTCAGTTATAAAATAACCAGGATAACTATACAGGACCACTGTAAATGATTCATTGGTTTCCAAATTTCTGTATTTTTCCAAGTATTACATGTACAGATATTATTAGCTTATGAATAGAACCATAAACTCGTAGTTTTGCATTGTGCCCTTCAGTTGGCATTAAGACTGTAGTGCCTTGACAAAATGGTGACAAAGCAAGAAAAGAGTTATTGTGTATTGGAATATGCAGAGAGACACTCGTAGAACATCTGTACAGTGCAAAACGAAAACTTGCCGAGTTTGATGCCTGACTTTTTACTCAGTAGTGTACAAGGCTATTATTAATGATTCATTCATTCGGCTATTCCTTGATGTGTCAGGATGTGTCCTCTCAGCTGATTCTTCCTTTTAGTCAAGTTCTACCAATAAGGTTTTTTCTCAAAATTAGATCAGTACCTCCTCATTAGTTACCTGATCTACCCATCTAATCTTCAGCATTCTTATTCTCTTTTGTCTGATGTGTGTATCATCCATGTTTTACTTTCATACAAAGCAGCATTTCAGTCAAATACCTCCATAAAAGATTATGCATAGTCATATTAAAGGTGGTATGCCCTTGCCTCCCTTCAACCTATGAAATGACATAACCAGTCAGTTGTAAGAATATCTACAATAAATAAATAATCCAAACTGTGGGGTAGCTTGACATTTTCACATAACAACCTGTTACCTGAGGTGAAAGCAAGTAAACTTAGGATCAAACTTCAAACCTTTGAATTTGTAATCTGACATTTATCAGCTTAGCCACCAAACAATGCAATCATATTTGTAGATAAGAAAAACTGGCAAAATAGCTCGATTATGTCCAAATGAAATATATGAGGACTTAAAAAATATCTCATAATGGGCCTTGCTTTTCGCAGGCTCTAATCATGTGTGATATCTGTTTAGTCAGAAATCTTCCTTCAGACATTAATTTCTACTTGAAGAAAGTAAATTGGTTTTAATTTTATTAAACTGTCAGTGGTATTTCATTGCCTTAAATAAAACAGCTGATCACTGATTATATAGCCTGAATCACATTCTGTGGATACCACAGAGAGAAATCTCTGGGACATGGAAAGAAGTCATAGGTGTAAAATTTATTTTAAGTGTTGTACAAAAGAGTGATTTAAATTTATGAAATATGTTGGTGTTACAATGCTAATGTTAACTGTATAGTAAACTAGTGCATTAATTTTAAGAGGTTATGTAAAGATATCCTTTAATGGTACCCAATGGTAAGTTATTAAATGTTGTCTTCAACTCCACCATTTTATGTCCAAAACAGTTAATATGCTGTGGCAGGGTGTTGGATAAAAGTCTACCCATGTATTCAACAACTTTCTATAATGTTGTTAAAATCTTTGCCGTGGCAGAGACGGTTTGTGTTCCTGGTAATATAATTAGATCTTATGTTTCTTTTATGAGAGAAGGGAAATATTGGTTATTATATTAGATTAAATGTACTTATGTTTCCAGTAGATCCATAATGAGGAGATCCTCCAGGATGTAGACCATGTCTGAAAACAAGAATACTCAATAAATATTTACAATGAACAACAGATATGCTAATGCACGTTCCACAGATCCGAAGTGAAATGGTCCTCACGGATGTGGAATAAGTAAAATTGTAACTATACCCTGACGGGAAAAAGCAACACCAAAATAGTAATTAATGTAGAGTAATGAAATTTCGGTAATGCATTTGTCTAGGTAACATTTTTAAGTGAATAACACTGCAAGATTACAGGTTAATATAAGTGCAAGATAAGCCATTCCAAATGTAAAATTCTGGTTCATTAATAACCGGTAAAAATGCCAGAATGTCCAACAGAAGCATGCAAATGTGCATGTATTGTGTTGTACAAGTACTAGGTGTCAGTTTGTGGGATAGTGTTCCATGCCCGTGACACATTGTTGGTCAATACAGGGACATTTAATGCTGGTTGTGAATTACACTCCAATTGTTGTCCAACCATGTCCCATATGTGCTCAACTAGAGACAGATGTGGTAATCGAGCAAGCCAAGGCAACATGCCAACTCCCTGTAGAGCATGTTGGGTTATAACAGTGGTATGTGGGCGAGCGCTATCCTCTTGGAAAAACACACTCTGGAATACTGTTCATGAATGGCAGCACAGCAGTTTGAATCACTAGATTAACGTAAAAATTTGGAGTCAGGTGGTGTGGGATAGCAATGAGAGTTGCATATGAAATAGCTCTCCAGACCATAACTCTAGGTGTAAGTCAAGTGTGTGTAGCACGCAGACAGGTTGATTGCTGGCCCTCAACTGACCTCTTTATAATCAACACACAGCCATCACTGGCACTGAGGCAGAACCAGCTTTCATCATAAAACACAACAGTCCTCCACCCTGCCATCCAATGAGCTCACATTTGACACCACTAAAGTCACAATTGGCAATGGTGCGGGTCAGTGGAATGCACACTACAGGGCATCTGACTTGGAGTTATTTTTGAAGTAACCGATTTGTAAGAGTTTGACATGTTACTGTGGTGCTCATATCACTGCTACTGATGCAGTGCAATGCACCAGAGCTATACACCATCGTTTTACTACACTTATTTACAATATTCACATTATTGCCTCAAATATGTATGGAAGTAAGATTGTATGTAATAGTCACATTATTCTTTTGTATTATTAGTAACATACACACATCAGTCAGTTAAAAAAAAAAATAAGTGGAGTAGAAACAATTGGCCAAAAATAAATCCTTCAGGCTCTTCTTAATCTGTACTTTATTAGTAATACACCGTTCTGGACCTAAGTAAACAACTTTAAACGTTTGTGAGGGATATTCTTATTTCTGGTACTGATTCCATGAACTGAGCTATTGGTTTGAAAAATTGGTACACTTTAATGACAAATTTCGTTAGGGACTAAATATTTTTAGAAACAGCACAGTTAGTATCTTTACTTACTAAAACAGACCTCTGTAGGACATTCTTGAGTTCACCCCACAAATAATTCTTATTACACGTTTTTGGACTTGGAAAACTGTACCTTAGCATGATGAGTTAACTCCAAAAAATAACCCAGTATGATATTATGGAATGAAAGTGAGCAAAATATGCTAGCTTTTTTATTTTTGTATCACCTGTGTCTTACAACATTCACATTGCAAACAGAGATTTATTTAGGCACTTAGCAGTTCTGTGAAATGCCATTCCCACTTGAATTTATTATCAAGCTGTAATCCACATACACTGGCAAAAAAGCTCTTACAATTTCTGAACTGCGTATAATGTGTTTTCTCGAAGTTTAGCAAAGAAGAATTGGCTAGGAACCATTTATTATTGTTAATGAAAATTTCAATAGCTGATCTTTCTAAGACTGTATTTGATTTGCTATTTACTGCTGTTTTTGCATCACCTGCAAACAAAAGAAATTTGGTATCCAGTAATGTTATTGATGGAAGATCATTCATAGGCATAACAGAAAGTAGGGGACCTAAGATGGAACCTTGTTGGAAACCACATGTTGTATGTTGCCTGGTAGCCTAATGTCTCTCTCTTTCCTGTTGACACCCTTTGTTTTGTGTAAACACACAGTATTTTAACCATTCTCCAACAAGTCTTGTTACACTCCAAGATTCTGATCTATGTAAAAGGATATTGTGATTTACACAGTCAGACAGCTTTGGTGGCTCACAGAATATACCAGAAGCTTGTAATTTATTGTCTAATGACTTAACTAGACGCTTGCTGTATGTGTAGATAGTCTTCTCAATATCAGAACTCTTTAGAAATCCAAACTGTGACTTTGTCAATATATTATTTGTTGTCACAGTGTTAAGAAGTCAGCTGTATATTACTACTTCAAAAATTTTAGAGAATACTGGGAGAGAGAAACTTTACAGAAATATGACAGTATTTATCTCTTAACAAAAGTTGAACTTCAGTATAATTTCAAGCATTTAGGAAGATAAATGACTGGTCACTCAGGTAACTTAATCTGTAATTGTATTTAAAGAGAAGTTGTTACCAAACATCTCAAAAAGTGCTTAACCACTTTATTTAAAACTTTTACACAGTACTCTAATAAACATGTGGCCAGACATAGGCTACATTTTTTTATACACACACACACACACACACACACACACACACACATATGTTTAAATTGTATGCTATTGTATAAAGACAAGTTGAACATTAACATTGTTACCAAAAATTTTGGAAGGTTCTTAACTGATTTACCATTAATTTTTACATTATATTCTAGTAAAAGTTTGGACAGGCATAGGCTATATATATTTTTTAATCAAAATCTACAGGTTTTCTGTTAAAACCAACTTTGAGAAACAAAATGCTGCGCTGTGAAAATGTGTGGGTTTTTTCGTAGTCAGGTTTAACTATGATAGCGTATCATTTAAATCATTAGAGTTCAGACAAATTGTTTCTTTCACATGCACTGATCAGGAAAAAAATACAACACCAAGAAGGAGTTGTGCAACATTAATGGAAGTTGGTAGGCATGTTTCTACAGTACATCTGAAAATTGACGTCTATTCAAATTTCCCTCCAGTCACATAAGAGTGGTACAAGTTGTTTCTCTACGAGGATGCAAAAGAAATTTGCTTTAAATACACACACTAATGGCCATGAGTGTTAGTTACCTTTGAGGCTGCATGTGGCAAGTTGATGTTAGTCAAGAAGGCCTTTAAGGCAACAAAGATGCCATTATCAGCACCTCACTAAGTATGAAAGAGAAAGAGGTCGTGTAATAGGTCTTTAAGATGATAGACATTCCTTCTGCGATATTGCAGGAAGACTAGGCAGGAATGTAGCCACTGTACATGATTACTGGTGGCGATGGTTATCAGGATGTATGGTTGCAAAAAGTCCAGACTCCAGGTGGCCACATAACACTACCAAGAGGGAAAACCATCATGTTCAGCATGTGCCTCCGACACATCATACTGCATCTGCAGCAGCAATTTGAGCAGCAGTTGGCACCACACTGACACACAAACTGTTACAAACTGGTTACTTTGAGACAACTCTGAGTCAGACACCCTGTTGCATGCATTCCACTGACCCCAAACGACTGCCATTTGTGACATCAGTTGTATCAAGCGAGAGCTCACTGAAGGACAGGGTGGAGATCTGTTGTGTTTTTTGATTCAAGTTAGGAGTGATGGCCACAAACAGCATTAACCATCACTGTATTGACCAACCAATTGCAATAGGTGTTGAATTTTGCAGCCCACAAACTGACATCTGACACCTGTACAACACAATGCATGCACATTTGCATGCTTGCATCCAACATTGTGGTGGCTACTCCAGTTATTAATGTACCAGCATTTCATATTCGCCATGGCTTACCTAACTTATATTACCGTGTGATCTTGCAATGTTAATCACTTAAATGTGTTACTCAGACAAATTTCATACTCTACATTAATCATTATTTGGTGTTAATGCTATAGCTCATTACAAGGCACATTGCAAAACATCAAAAATAGTGTTACACACATCAAATCAAATCAAATGTATTATAAGAATAAAATAATCCCTTTAGATGATAAAATAAACACAGTAGGGATATAGTGAAAGAGGGACTGGTAGAATCAGGCATGAAGGGGAGCAGATAACATTAATAATAAACGATACATTGATAACGGATGTTTGTAGTGTTGCAAAACACTGTAACAACTGCTACATAACTTGAAAATATGGGATCTTCAGAGTCAGTAGATGCTGCCGTGGAACATCTGAGACCAGTCATTACAAATAACTCAGTAATACACTGAAGAGCCGAAGAAACTGATACATCTGCCTAATATCATGTAGGACTCCTGCGAGTATGCAGAATGCCGCAACACGATGTGGCATGGACTCGACTAATATCTGAAGTAGTGCTGGAGGGAATCAACACCATGAATCCTGCAGGGCTGTCCATAAATCTTTAAGAGTACGAGGGGGTAGAGGTCTCTTCTGAACTGCACATTGCAAGGCATCCCAGATATGCTAAATCACAGTATGACTAAGTTTTCACAGTTTCTAACACACAATTCAACAAAACCCGACATTTTAAATTTACAGAGTAGGTATATAATTAGTGAAACTGAGCAGTTCAAATTTCTTGATGTTCAGATAGATAGTAAACTGTCGTGGAAAGCCCACATTCAGGATCTTGTTCAAAAACTTAATGCTGCCTTTTTTACTATTCAAACAGTACCTTAAGTAAGTGATTCCCATGCTAAAAGGATACTTTGGGCTCAGAAATGAGCGGTTCGGACAATAAGTGGTGTAAGTTCACGAACCTCTTGTCGACCCCTGTTCCCTAATGTGGGTATTTTGACATTGGCCTCTCAATATATATATATTCTTTACTGTTGTTTCTTGTTAACAATATCAGCTTATTTCCAAGAATAAGCAGCTTTCACTCATTTAATACTCGGCAGTATTAACTGCTGCATCCATTTTCAGTAAGCTAGCACAAGAATTTAAAAATCTTAGCAGAAATCCATGGGCCTTCAAATCGAAACTGTAGAATTTCCTCATGGGTCTCTCCTATTCTTTCGAGGAGATCCTTGAAAAATTAAGCTGATTATTGTTGTATTGTTGACTGCGTTTACTTAAACTTATGGCTTGACTTTTTTGGGTTTATAAACATTTTATTTTTATTTGTTATGACTTTTGCATTATAATTTCATCTACTGACATGTTCCATGACCTTGGAGATTTGCTCCTCAATTTGGTCCTACGGAACTTGATGTGTAAATAAAATACGCTCAATAATTTTCATGTCTGGGGACTTTGGTGGTCAGTGGAAGTGTTTAAATCAGAAGTGTGTTCATGGAGCAACTCTGTAGCAATTCTGGACACGTGGGGTGTCACATTGTCCTGCTGGAATTGCCCAAGTTCGTCGGAATGCACAAAGGACATGAATGGATGCAGATGATCAGACAGGATGCTTACATACGTTTCACCTGTCAGAATCATATCTAGATGTATCAGGGGTCCCATATCACTCCAACTGCTCACACCCCACACCATTACAGAGCCTCCACCAGCTTGAACAGTCCCCTGCTGACTTGCAGGGTCCATGGGTTCATGAAGTTGTCTCCATACCCATAAACATCCATCTGCTTGATACAATTTGAAACGGGACTCATCCTACCAGGCAACATATTTCCAGTCATCAACAGTCCGATGCCAGTGTTGACACACCCAGGCAAGACATAAGGCGTTCTATCGTGCAATCATCAATGGTACACAAGTGGACCTTTGGCTCCGAAAGCCCATATCAATGATGTTTCATTGAATGGTTTGCATTCTGACACTTGTTGATGGCCCAGCATTGAAATTTGCTGCAATTTGCAGAAGGATTGCCCTTGTCATGTTAAATGATTCTCTTCAGTTGTCGTTGGTCCCGTTCTTGCAAGATCTTTTTCCGGCTGCAGGGATGTTGGAGATTTGATGTTTCATTGGATTTGGATTCCTGATATCCCCAATACACTCGTGAAATGGCCGTATGGGAAAATTCCCACTTCATCACTACCTCGGAGATTGTGTGTCCCATTGCTCGTGCGCCAACTATAACACCATGTTAAAACTCACTCAAATTTTGGTAACCTACCACTGTAGCAGCAGTAACTGATCTGACAACTGTGCCAGACGCTTCTTGTCCGATATAGGCGTTGTCGACTGCAGTGCTGTATTCTGCCTGTTTACATCTCTCTGTATTTGAATATGCATGTCTATACCAGTTTCTTTGGTGCTTCAGTGTATGTGACCCTCATTACACTTGCAGAAGTGATGTACACCATAAAATCTTAACAAATCAAAGAATCCAGTGGTCATGATATAATATCAACATAGTTAAAGACTGTACTTCTAAGTTTCAAACATTCTAGTGAACCCGGCAGTGCTGCGCAATTGCTAAATATATATGGGAATTGGATATACATTCTGATCTCCTTCTGTCCCCCCCCCCCCCCCTTTTATGTCCATCTCCTCCTCTTACCTCTCTTTGCTTAATTCCTCCTCTCCCCCCCCCCCCCCCTCTCTCTCTCTCTCTCTCTCTCTCTCTCTCTCTCTCTCTCTCTCTCTCTCTCTCTTCCTGTCTCTCTGTCCATCTCCTCCTTGCTTCTATTGTGAAGCCATTGTTGAAAAACCCGTATTGTTAAGTCTCTGAAAGATGAGTACAGTATATATATAGTGGTTGACTACATCATATTTAACTGTCTAGGAAAATACCACTATTAAATGATTCATTACGTAAGTAATTTAGTGTATTACAAACCTCAGCTGAAGAATGTTGTATTATTTTAGTACAAAACCCATCATTATCACTAAGACGTTTAATAAAGAGAGAGAATAATACTGAAGACTTATTTTGGAAGTACAGGATGTAGTTGTATTTTATCAGACTTATTTTGGAATTCTTTCCTCCACTAAGCAACTGTTCAAATGTAAATTATTAGCTACTGACTCAAAATTTTTAATAAACTGTTTTCAGTTTATGAGCAATCTTTCAAATGGTTATTATTTACCTTCTGAGAAATTTCCTCATTGTCTAATTTTTACTATATTCTATATATTTCTTAAAATTTTGCCAAAGAAACATACATTTTCTTGAAAGATATACATCTTTGTGTTGTAATGACTCTGCATAAAAGTTCATTGTACAATTTGGAATGTAATTTACCTTTATCACCAGTATTCCTTGATGTTAAATAGTCTTCTTCTTAATTTTGAACAATTTTCTCATGTCATTTGTAACCCAGAGTTTAGGAGAATTTGATCTACCAACACAAGTTATTTTCTTTAGGGCAACAGTTTTCAAAGTAAATTCGTTACTATGTTACAGACAATATATTTTTCTTTTATACCATGCACATACAAGATATGTGTTTTTCCAGTCTGTAAATCAGAAATACTTCTTCATTTCGTCAGTTTCTTTTTATTTTGTTACTGTAATCATTTTCCATTTTTTAGTTTTTATATGAAGTATAATTATGATGAACATCAACAGCTAAGCACAATGATTTGTAAAAGAATTGACCATAGGATTTACAAGATTACTTAGTAATGTGGACTATTCTTCAAACATTTAACAAATAGCAGTGTTATTAGTTGCATAATCCTGCTTGCCAAAGCCATTACTGGTGTTAGATTATTCCTGTATGTAGTGTCAGAGGGCACTAATATGGTGCTAGAAGAGGTATAAAATTTGATTTTCCACTTGTAGTACCTTGTTTGTTTAAAAGTTAAAAAAACTTCATAACAAATCAGTTTGTTGCATGAATAGTTGAAAATTACCATCCAGAGGTCGATATATTATGAATATCACAGTAATTTGAGTGGCAAAATTATCAGAACTATGTTTTATATGATTTGTAAGTTGCGTTTCATCTAAACATACCAGCCATACATTTTTTTAAACCTCTAATGTTTTGGTGTAATATTAACCTCCACTTTTATCTTCACAAGTTAGTCTCAAAATTTCTTCTATTACTGCTAACTAGCCTCTTCCCTGTGGCCTTGCCTGATTATGCATTCGACACATATAGTGAACACATTTCTTCCTTCCCCTTCTTTCTATCCACCTCTATCCTCTGTCCGTCCACCTCATCCTCCCACCTCTATCTGTCTCCTCCTCCCTCTCTCTTTGTCCATTTCTTCCACCTTCTCTCTCTCTCTCTCTCTCTCTCTCTCTCTCTCTCTGACCATTTCCTCCTTCGCCCCTCTCTTTCCACTCTGCCTCCCCCCTTTTTCCTTTTCAACCAGCAACCCATGTACACCTTTCACATTCCTTGTGCATCTTCCCTTTCTCTGTCCATTTCTTCTTCCCCCTCACTCTGTCCATCATGTCCTCTGTCCATCTCGACCCGTCCCCAGTGATGCTCCTTGGCATCTGTAATCCTTCAGTACAGTTCAGATAAACAGACTAAGACATGTTGGGGCACAGAAAATCATTCCTTGCCCATGACAAGTAGGCTTTCTTGCAAAGCAGGTTAATTTGGCAGGCCACTACTGTTCCCACACAACATGCCTGTCATGCAGTGCAACCAGTACACCAGGGTACTTGTGAAACCTGCTGTTTCTGTGTCAGGTTTGGTTGAAATCGATCCAGGGATTTGGGAGGAGATCACACACATACACAATACTTTATAATATAACAGATTGCCTGACTCTTGAATCTGCACTAACAAAGGCGCTGCCCTCACTGTGAGGGTACTCCCATGAGCCCCCCCCCCCCCCCCCCCCCCTCCGTCCGTTTTAGATTCTACTATCAATCGAGCCAGTTTCCCTGTCAATTTCTATTTCTAGTCAAGATGTGGCCCACAATGCGTAAATCCCATCTTTCCAAGGTGGCGCAGTGGTAAGAGACAGGATTCAAATTCATACTGAGGAGGATGATGTTTCAAATCCCTGGCTGGCCGATGTTCAGAGACTAATACTCAGTACCAAAATTTGGTCTTAAACAGGCATGGGTGTCTTTGGATAAGCACTGCAGATACCGACGACACACACCTGCTTTCGCTGAGTAATATACTGTGAAATATCATGAGATACATAATGCTCACTCTTATATGTATATATGGGCACAGCAGTTCATGTGCAAAAGATCACTCTGAGTATTTATAAAATGTCCCACCATTTATACTTACAGTAAAATTAGTTTACAACTAACATGTAGTGAGCAGCATCTCTCATCACTGGTCATTTTTCCATCTCACACTAGTCCTGTTGCTGATGGTTCATTAATAAATGCATATTTTGCATTCACATTCTCAGCAATTCAACCTGTAAAACATCTTTAAATCTTTACATATAAATAAATATATCCTAATTAAATTTAGTGTTATTTTGAGTTCTTTTCCGTAGTGTTTTCAGAATTTACTTGTACTGCAACAAATTCGAGTGATATGTATATTTATCAAAAGCTGAAATTAATAAATGCTCGATTCATTGTCGGACACATCATATATCTAAATATACGACATACTGGGAGAAAGCAATTGGATAGGGCTACATAATGCTGCATTCATACACCGTGTGTGTGTGTGTGTGTGTGTGTGTGTGTGTGTGTGTGTGTGTGTGTGTGCGCGCGCGCCCGTGCGTGCGAGAAGAATTGATTATTCATTCTGGCACGTTTGTTTAATCCATTGTAATTAAAATCTGCTGTGGCTTTTATTTATTTATTGCTGTGATTCTCCACATCTGTAGGCTATTAATTTTAAGTTTCATAAGTATTTTGTGTAAAATGTTAAAATTTGATTGATTTTTACCATACAGTCAGCTTCTAAGCTGCAATAAGTTCATGCTAACAAGTGCTCTGGAAATAGCATGACTGCAGATCTTTTCATGTGGCAGGCAGAAACATCCTGGCTCCTTGTGGTTGCCTGCCACTCAGCTCACAGATTTAGCTACAAACTTTATGCCTGTCACTGGTCTGTCACACTCTCTCTTCCAGGCCACCTCTGCTTGTTAGCTGAGTAGCCTGCCCACTTTTTTATCTTAGGTTCAGAACTTTTTTTCATTTGTGTTCTGTTGTCAGTTATAATGTTCCTGGTGCACTATGTTGTTGTTGTTGTTGTTATTATCGTTGTTGCATTCAGTCCAAGACTGGTTTGATGTAGGTGTCCACACTACTCTATCCTGTGTGAGCATCTTCATCTCCAGATAACTACTGCAAACTACATCTATTTGAACCTGTTTACGATATTCAAGCCATGGTCTCCCCCCCCCCTCCCCCCTCCTCCCCCCAACACACTTCCCCCAATACTAAATTCCTTAGTGTCTCAGAATGTATCCTTTCAGCTGATCCCTTCTTTTAGTCAAGTTGTGCCACAAATTTCTTTTTTGCCCAATTTTATTCAGTACTCATTAATCATCTTTAGTATTCTTCTATTGCACCACATTTCAAAATCTTCTGTTCCCGTGCCTGAGCTGTTTATCATCCACATTTCACTTCCATACAAGGCTGCATTCCAGACAGATACATTCAGAAAAGACTTCCTCACACATAAATCTGCTTCAGCTACCATAAGTTATTTTAGTGTCCAAATACCAAAATTCGTCTACTACTTTTAGTGTGTCACCTCTTTATTTAATTCCCTCATTATTGCATCATCTAATTCAACTACATTCCATTACCCTTGTCTTGCTTTTGTTGCTGTTCATATTATATCCTGCTTTCAAGACGCTGCCCATTCCATTCAGCTGCTGTTCCCATGCCCGTTGACTCTTATGACTTCCATCTGGTTTCTGTACAAGATGTAAATAAGCATCCACTAACTTGTATGTTACTCCTGCTGCCTTCAGAATTTCAAAGAATGTATTCCACCCATCAGTGTCAAAAGCTTTCTCAAAGCCTACAAATGCTATAAATATAGGTTTGCCTTTCCTTAACCTATCTTTTAAGATATGCCATAGGGTTATAATTGCCTTGCATGTTCCTACAGTTTCCAGAAAAGAAAATGACCCTCTCCTAGAAGAGCTTTTATCAGTTCTTCTGTTCGTTTGTCAATAATTCCTGTCAGCATTTTGCAACCATGACTTATTAGTGTGATAGTTCAGTAATATTCACATCTGTCAGCACCTGCTTTCTGTGGAACTGGAATTATTATATTCTTCTTGAGGTCTGGGAGTATTTTCCCTATTTCATACATTTTGCACACCAGGTGAAACAGTTTTGTCATGGCTGGCTCTCCATAGGCTGTCAGTAGTATTTAGGCTATATCATCTACTTCAGGGGCCTTGTCAGCTTAGGTCAGATTCTTCTTGCAGTATCATACCTCCCCTCCCATCAGCGTCATCCTCTTCCCTTTCTATAATATTGCCTTAAAGTTTGTGTCCCTTGTGTAGACCCCTGTATATTTCTTCCACCTTTTAACTTTCCTTTCTCTGCTTAACATGGGCTTGCCATCTGAACTCTTTATATTCATCTAGATGCTTCTCTTTTCTCCATATATCTTTTTAATTTTCCTATAATCAGTAGCTATCATCCCCTAGTTATGCATGCTTATACAGCCTAGCTTGTGTCCTCTAGCCTTTCCTGCTTAGCCATTTTGCACTTCCTGTCAGTCTCATTTTTTAGACATTTGTGTTTCCTTTTGCCTGTTTCATTTGCCACATTTTTATGTTTGCTTCTTTTGTCAATTTAATTCAGTATCTCTTGTGATATCCAAGGATTTCTTCTTTGCCTTGTCTTTTTGCCTATTTGAGTCTCTGCTGTGCTCACTAGTCCGTGTGTGAAAGATGTGCATTTGTCTTCTACTATATTCTTTTCCCTTATTTCAATCAGTTGTTACCTAATGCTCGCTTTGAAACTCCCAGGAACCTCTGGTTGTATTAACTTACCCAAGTCCCATCCCTTTAACTCGGTACATTTTTGCAAATTCTTTGGTTTCAATCTATAGTTCATAACCAATAAATTGTGGTCAGAGTCCACATCTGCCCCTGGCAATGTCTTACAGTGTAAAATCTGCTCCCAAAATCTCTGTCTTACTATTATATAATCAGTCTGAAACCTTCCACTGTCTCCAGGTCTTTTCCATGCATACAACATACTTTCATGATTCTTAAACCAATAAATGTTAGCAATGATTAAATTATGCTGTGTGCGAAATACTCCCAAGCAGCTTCCTCTTCCATTCCTTTTCCTCAGTCTATATTCTATACTATTTTTCCTTCTCTTCCTTTTCCTACTATGGAATTCGCACCTCCCATCACAATTAAATATTTTCTTCTCTTAACTATCTGAATAATTTCTTTTTCCTCGTCATACATTCCATCAATCACTTCCTCTGCAGACCTAGTTGGCATATAACTTACTGTGGTGGTTGTAGTCACCTGCTGGAGACCCAAATGGAAGACTATTTCATCTCTGAAAGATTTTATCCAAGAGGATGCCATCATCATATAAACATACAGTAGAGCTGCTTACCCTTAGGAAAAGTAACAGCTTTAGTTTCACCTTGCTTTCACCCATTTGCAGAACCAGCGTAGCAAGGCCATGATGGTTGATGTTACAAGACCAAAACAGACCCTCATTCTGACTGTTGCTCCTGCAAGTACTGACAAGGTTACTGCCCCTCTTTGGGGACCACATATGTGTCTAATGTCTCCTACCTCTCTGTTGTGGCTGCATCTACAGTATGGCTGTCTGTATTATTGAGCCATGCAAGCCACCCCATCCCACCTCAGCAAGGTCCATGGTTCATGGGGGATCAGAGAGGGGGGTGCAATATAATAATTGAAATAAAAATCAATACAAAGACTCGCTATGTACCAGGTGAGGGAATTCATAGACATTAATAAAAGGTGAGGCATGTATTACCTTTTACAACCACACCTTCCTCATCTGACATAAAAGGAAAGCTTTGCAAATAAAGTGACTATTCAAGGAATAAAAAGTTACCTATGGAGACACAAGAAGATAAAAATCACTCAAGAAGAAAATAAAATTTTAACACATTATTTATTTTTCTTGTGTCCCGTTTTTTCTCTTAATAGTTCCATTCCCTCCAATTGACCCCACCTCTCTCTCTCTCTCTCTCTCTCTCTCTCTCTCTCTCTCTCTCTCTCTCTCTCTCACACACACACACACACACACACACACACACACACACACACACACACAGTATTACAGATAAAGAAAATTCTGTGTAAAATAGTTTCCATAAGACTGTTTCTTCCTGCCTCTTCCTGGTAGGTAGAATATTTTTTTCTCCAGTCCATGCTAGATTTTAGTTTCACTACAGAGATCTTTATCTTCCCACACCTAATAATTTGTGTATTAAATGTCTTAAAGATTATTTGCAATGTGTGTTTCATTTTTCTTTGCAGAATGCTAAGTGGTTGTGGAAAATTGCTGTGTGTGTCCTAATGGCATTGTTCTTTCTTACTGTCTCCACGTGTTGGACCCATTGGTTCATTCCAGATGATGCCTGGAGGTATTGCAAATAGTCTGCTTTTTAAATAATGATATATGTAAAATCCTCATTGTATATTATGTGCTTTCGTAATTTTGCACCTGAAAGAAAGAAAGTACCTGAAAGTGTTATTTCTTACTGTAAAGATATTTTTTGTAGCCCTGTAGTTAAATAGTAATTATAGATATGTGCACAACATTTGTGACCCCTATAAAAAGAACCAGACTTGGTTTATTGTACAGGTGGATGAAGAAACTGATATGTCAAACAGACTAATTAAACTGTATACACCCACTTGATGTGCAGCAGTGTAATTAGGATTTAAAAGGGGTGTGGGCTCGTAAATAATTTACTCTTATTCAGAAAAAAGAAAAGTATCAGTTTATTTTCTTATGGGCATTATATGGTGAGGATTGCCAGAGTGGGGGTGAGAGAAGGTAACCCCAGACCCATCTCTGAGGAGAACGTAAGTGAAAAGGTAAAGAAGACTAGGCTGTTTCAGTGTCTGCTCTGGTTGCATCTCAGAACAGAAGAGAGCTCTGTTTTTGTGCCCTTGTCTTAGAGAGCTGTCCGTCTCACAAGTCAGGTGATCCTGTGTAGTGATTCAGTTGGCAGGGTGTGTTGCAGGTGACGATTTGGGCTTTGCCAGTGTGAACTGGATAGTGGTTCACACAGTGGAAAGGCATTGGCCGATAAAGGTGATCCTTTGTAAAATTTAAATAATAAAATTTTCTCAAGTTTGGGACTTTGAGGCACCTTGTCCAACTGGTTCAATATATGTGTTTACAAAAGTGACTGTTGGAATTGCTTTTAGGTAGTACCTTATTGGACTGTTGATTTAGATGGAAATTCATGTCAAACTATGTGAAACTTGGTAGATTAAAACTGCGTGCCAGACCAGGGCTTGAACCTGGGACCTATACCTTTCACTGGCAAGTGCTCTAATGACTGAGCTATCCAAGCAGTAGAGCAGTTACCTGCAAAAGGCAAAGGTCCCATGTTCGAGTCTTGATCTGGCCCAGAGTTTTAATCTGATAGGAAGTTTCAAATCGGTACACTTTCCTTTGACAAAAAATAAATAAAATAAAAAAATAAATTCATTCCCTAGAACTGTGTATCTGTAAATTGTAAATAATGGAGTTAGTAAAGGGAAGTTTCATAATTCTGCACACTATTCTGCAGAATGAAAGATTTATTTTCAAATTATTGTATTATCTTCCCAAAAATTGACAATTTTTAGAATGGGCAGTGATTTAGGTGCTCTTTACTAGTGAGTAGCCGGCCGCCATGGTTGAGTGGCTCTAGGCGACTGCTACGGTCGCAGGTTCGAATCCTGCCTCGGGCACGGATGTGTGATGTCCTTAGGTTAGTTAGGTTTAAGTAGTTCTAAGTTATAGGGGACTGATGACCTCAGATGTTAAGTCCCATAGTGCTCAGAGCCATTTGAACTAGTGAGTACTGGCTTGTGTTGTCACTGATGAGGCATTAAATGCTGTAAGTTGTGTGTGAGGAGTATGGTGAATTTCCTTCATTGCCAGCATCTCACAGTTCAGTATTGAGGATGAAGATAATGGAATCGTAGCGTCAGCTTACCCACATTCCATCTGTAAAACGCTCACAAGTAGGGCCGACTTCACAACCACGAAAAGAGGCATCATCCACTACCTCTAAACATGTGACATAATCACCGTCTCTGAAGGAACAAGTTTCATCACACTCATTACTCAATGAAAGTCCTTCAGGAGCTGCCTGGCACACCTACTTATGGGCTTCACTGCAGTGAACTTGAACTTGTCCCAGGTACCCGAGCCAGCAGCTAAACCTCATTGCTTAGTGTCTCACCTTATTCCAACCACACTTGGGCTCCCTTTGGACGTAGAACCTACAACATAATACACAACACTGCTACAGGCACACACTAGAGCTGTGCTGTTTCAACTTCTTCTGGGGCTGTGTACTACAATAGTCCATTTTAGCTCCTACACAGCTCCATGAACTACCTTCCTCGATATTGACCTCTGTCTTGCTGTTGAATCCATAAGATACTCTTTGTCTTTAAACCCACCAATTGCACTTTGACAGGTAGGAACCATCCTACCTTGCCATATAATGTGTCACTGCAGATGAAGCATTTACATGGAGCCAAGTGGTTCCCTCCCTCCACCCTCACCCCCTGCCCTCCCAATTGAAAAATTAATGACCTTACTTGTCTCAGTTGTCATGTCTAGTATATGGACTGCTCAGTCCTTAAACAATTTTAAATATTCAAGTCGACACCATTAAAATAAATTTTCCATTGAAGCACATATATTGTCACAGTAGTAGTTCTTATCATGTTGCAAATAAAAAGTTACATTATTATGATAAAACAAGTTTGTAATGTTCAAAAACTTAAAGAATAACAACTTAAATATACAAATGCTGTCCAATTGTAGGGACCTTAGTCGATGCATTCTCAACCTGAACTTTATACAAGTGACAGTATACGACTGGTTTAGTGCCGACTTTCCTCATCAACTGCTTAACCAGTACTTTGACTGTAGCTTGCAATAGCTTAGCAGTGACTGACTTGCTGTTTTTAAAAGAGTTTGATGTTGACTCTCACAGCACCTATTTCAAAACTTGTGTAGGAAGTTTAAAATGCAGAACTGTTACATTTACAATAATCACACATTAACTAAATAAATCTTTGGCCAGATATGTATAAATATTGACCATATTTTCATAAAATGGCTTTAATATCAAGTTCTGGTGATGCTGATGTAACTGAATGACTGAATAAACGATTTCAATCTCCTTAGTGACTTCACACAGTACAAAAATGTCCCAGGGATTTTAGTTTGTCAAAATTTCACGTTAAATATCTTTGAATGCTTCTCACATTTCTCTCTCACTCTCATTATGGCATCATATGAGTTTTGTCTGTCTGCGAGGCTTTGACTTCACCTAAATCAAAGATGAAACTCTCTTTGCATTTGCAGCAGGTTCCTAACACATCAGTTGAACTACAGAGCATCTTTCCCATACCTCACAACCTTGCTCAGCATGTACATGTCTAAAACATGTTGTGCAGTGCTTTTCAGTTTAATCCATTTGAGTTCCACATCATCATCATCAGAGCTGCATATTTGAAGTTGATTACTCATATACTCTGTAGTTTCTATCAAGTCACTTTTGCAAAGAAAGGATATTATTTGTGCCTGTCTTAGATTCCTTGTAACATCTGTAGTCACTGATGCTATCACAGCCTTATGACACTGATGCCTTTCTCTGTGTTAAACTGTTTCGGAAAATTTGGGTCTGTTAGTTACCAAGAGGGCTAGGATGTTGCACTCACGAGTCAGCTCGCTGTGCTTTCATAGCAGCTATGTGCATGCTCAAAGTAATATTTGGACAATGCATTCAGAACAGCCTCTCACAATTTCCTTTCTTTGGCACCCATTCTATAACTGGCAGATTGAAGTCTGCTTCTATTACAGTACCAGGATCGGGGAATTTACTAGAGATATTGTTCAACTTTTCTGTGAACTGCTGTGCCACTACAGATCCTGAGGCACAGGGTCTATAAAAGCATCTGATTACTATGTTTCACTGATCTTCAGTGATCACCTTCAACTAGTTTATTTCACATTTGGATTTTGTAATAACTTGACTAATTGTTATCGAGTTCTGTACTAGGATCTAGCCTTGCCTTGCAATATATATTCCACTCTGAATTCAGGATTTCAGTGCTGTTCCCTTTCAGTTTCAGCCAACTTTCTGGTTCTAGTACTGCATGGGCATTATTATCTTTCATAAGTGATACTAATTTTTTGCCTTTACCAAGAATGCTCCAGCAATTTATTAAAAACACATTAACATTTTTCCTTCTGTTCTGCAAGGATGAAAGTAGTCGTCTGAGCATGATGTGTCTACAGTTCTGCATCCATTAGCGGAGACCAGGAAATTGCTTCAGAGGTTGTCACAGAACTGTCTGAGCCTGTGGTTTAGACTTTCCACTCAGCTCCAACCCAGGGGAAAAAATGGTTCAAATGGCCCTGAGCACTATGGGACTTATCATCCGAGGTCATCAGTCCCCTAGAACTTCGAACTACTTAAACCTAACTAACCTAAGGACACCACACACATCCATGCCCGAGGCAGGATTCGAACCTGCGACCGTAGCGGTCATGCGGTTCCAGACTGAAATGCCTAGAACAGCTCGGCCACAGCAGCTGGCAACCCAGAGGAACTCCATCAATTCTGGATCCAGTGCTGCAAATAGTGAACTGCATTAGTACTGTGTGTACACTGCTAGATATGTTCACCAATCCCACCAGCCGCCTAAAGCAGTCTATTCCAATGCTGCCCCATGGGTCACAGGCAGGCCTATTGGACATGTTCTGTGCATGTGAGAACCTTCTGGCCACTCTTGCCTGCGGGTGCTCATTCAGTAGTAGTTTGTAGAGCCTCCTCCATATCTTGGACAAGACCTCCCAGTAAATGTCCCAGCTACACCTTATCCTATCCTGACATGCATGCTGTTTCCCTGGGGGGCTCCTTATTTGCCTAATTTTGAGGGCCCAATAACCAACATACCCACCTTCTGTGCTTGCTCGGACTTCTCTGCAAAAAAAATGGTCACTAGCCGAAGAGACAATGCATGCTGTGCCAAGTCACATTTTGCGTTTTAACGCAAGCCAACACTTCATACGTATTGCTAAGGCAGAAGTGGACAGCCAAGTGGATAGGACCCACAGTCGCCTTCTGCCCAGATACATGTCACCACTCAACCTCAAATGAGGATAAATTTTTCAAATTATGCATATTGTAAGATAAAGTGGCACTTGTGTTTCCAGGGGATTACAGTGACATTAGAGGCATTACAGCTTTTGTCACTGCTGCCTCAGCATTGTTGTAGAGTAGGGCAGCAGCCTGAAGTGTGTCAGCCATGGCCAGTGCAGCTTCTAATTAACCTTGTCTTGGCACATGACACACAGTTCTTACAATGTGAAAATCATGAAATATTTACTTACCAGATCAGGCAGCGGCAATTAAGGAAGAATAAGAATACTGCAACAAGAGATAAAAGTACCTGATTGTGGTGCTGCAGGTGAAATAAATTGACACTACCAAAACCGTGATGCACACAAAATTAATAAAAACTAGCACTAAAATCTGTGCTGAAAAGTTAGTATGCTGTACACTAATAACTGCAAAATATGCAGACTTTTAAATCAATATAAATAGCAAATACATAAACAGATACTGTTCAATTCTACATGAACCATGTAAGGAAACTACTAATCAAATCATGTATACAGGCTGTAAACTAATGCTGTTGCTGAGCTGCTCCCTGCTCTTCAACTGGAGCTCTACAGGCTGTTTACTTTTTGTAGTGATTACATCATGTAAGTAAATAAAGCAGTCAGCTCTGATGCTTATGGTGGTATGAAGCTACACTACAAAGTTAACTCACCCTACACTAAGGATAAAAAAAAAAAGGTGTACAACTTTGCTTCCGCCGTTTGCCGATAGGTGGTGAAAACGGTAAGTAGCAGTTGAAAGAAACAGATTGCAAATGTCAGGCAGTTAGCTTGGACCTCGGTCAACATAACCTTGTTCAAACATTAGTCGATTTGTTTCTGCATCCTAAAGTAGTTGTTGATTGAAAATGTAAGTTTATGAACCTAATTCTCATCATTTGCGGGAGGTGTTACTGTTTTGTTTCAATATGAAGAAAACAGCAGCTGAGTCTCATTGAATGCTCTCAAGTACGTATGGTAAGGATGCTATTAGTGAAAGAACATGTCGTGAGTGGTTTCAATGCTTCAAGAATGGTGATTTTAACGTCGTAGACCGGCATAGTGGTGGAAAAGAGAATGTTTTCGAAGATGCAGAATTGGAGACATTGCTGAGTGAAGACTCGCGTCAAACTCAAGAAGAATTGGCATGATCAGTGGGAGTGACACAGCAAGCCATTTCAAAACATGAGCATGCTATTAGCATGATTCAGAAAGAAGGAACTTGGGTCCCGTGTGAGCTGAAAGCAAGAGACATTGAACTGTGTTTCTGTGTTTGTGAACAGTTGCTTCAGAGGCAAAAACGAAAGGGATTTCTGCATCGCATTGTGACCAGGGACGAAAGATGGGTTCATTACGATAACCCTAAATGCAAAAAATCATGGGGATATCCCAGCCATGCTTCCACGTCAATGGCAAAACCGTATAGCCACGGCTCCAAGATCATGCTCTGCATTTGGTGGGAGCAGCTTAGTCTTATGTACTATGAGGTGTTAAAACCAAGTGGAAACAATCACAGGTGCTCATTATTTAATGCAATTAATGCATTTGAGCAGAGCATTAAAAGAGAAATGGCCACAATACAGCGAGAGGCACGATAAAGTGATTTTGCAGCACGACAACACTCGGCCCCACATTGCAAAGGAGGTCAAAACGTACTTGGAAACATTAAATTGGGAAGTCCTACCCCACCCACAGTGTTATCCAGACATTGCTCCCTCTGACTATCACCTGTTTAGATAAATGGCTCATGGCCTGGCTGGCCAACACTTCCGATCTCGTGAAGAAGTCACAAATTGGATCGATTCATGGATCGCTTTAAAAGATGAACAATTTTTTTCAACGTGGGATTCGTACACTGCCCGAAAGATGGGAAAAGGTAGTGGCCAGCAATGGAAAATACTGTGAATGATACATATGTAACCAATTTGTTTCACTAAAGCCTCAAATGTTGGGGAAAAACGGCGGAAGCAAAGTTGTACACCTTGGACATAAACATGACTTATAATTGGAACAGTGGAGGAACTTTCTTCTTTGCGACTTCTTCTCATATTGTGAAATAATGAGGGTAGTATCACCACAAGCAGCCCCTTTCCTTACAAAGTGATGTCTGGCTACTCGACAAGCTTGTGTTGAATGTGGTTTTGTCTCCCACTTCCATCCACTCACCCCACTGATTGTATCCACACAGAAACTCATGTGTGAGCCTTGCCCAATAAATCCACCCATTGACACAATCTATTCTAGTCATGTTACTGACATTTCCTATCCCATCAGAGGCAGGGCTACTTGTGAAAGTAGCCACACTATACACCAACTTTGCCACAACCATTCCACTACCTTGTATATGAGTATAGCTGTAGATTAACTATCAGCTCACTCATGGTCTCATCCTAAATGTGGTTAAGGGCTGACTGGATTGCCTAGTTGTGGAATATCCTGCTAGATACAATTTGGTTGACTTCAGTGGCTACTTCAAAACTTGTACCATCTGGCTTGTGCTACTGAACACCAATTTTTCTAAATTTTTTAACAATCACAACTATCCACACCCACAAGCACTGTCTCATCTGTATGAAATCACCTGCTTACCCTGATATTTTTGTACTCCACTTTACCTCAACTATATCTTGTCTGACTTCACATCCACCACAATCCTGATGTATTATTTTCTCAGTATACCTCTTTCTGATACCCAGTCTTGCTACATGCCTTTCTGTGTTCAGACAAACTGCCTCCCTTTGCTTGTACCTATATGCTCCAGATTTCAACTGTTGTCTAGTTGTTCTACCATCTCCCTGCATCACACCTTGCCCGTGTCCCCACCACTAACCTACCCAAGCTAACCAAGATAACCATTATCTGCGGGCAGGCCCAGTGCCAAAGAGAATGAGTATTTGTCTTTAAGCTTAGAAAATTGGATAATGGAAACTTCATATCAGTTGCTACCAACCAAAACATTGGTGTTGCAAAATAGCAAAATAAAAGAAATAAAAAGTGGCAGACTGCAGTGGAATGAGCTGATGCTTCAGTCACTCCCTACTTACTGCGCATTGTCATTCGGAAACAAATTTCTCCTGAATGTCTCCCTGTCATATTACGAAAATGTTGAAGCATTTAGATGTGTGTGGATCTCTTTTGCAGTTGCCTTTACACTTGGCTTACAAACTGAAAAAAATCTCAGCTCTAAGTAGTTGTCAAAAAAATCTCTTCTTGTCCAGCAAGGCTCCATCTTATCCAGCAGAAACACGGTTGTAAAGTGGGGAAATGATTGTGACATTTCTCCCACCCAACTTACAAGCTTAACACAGCCCACAGACGAAATAGTTACTGAAACCTCTAAACAAAATAATCAGAAGCAGGCCTTTTAATAACTGCTTATGTTGAAATGTACCTTCTGCTCATCTCCAGAGACATCCTGCCACTGCTACAAGTCTCAGTTGCATCTTCGCTGGATGTCATGTGCTGTATGTGTGCAAGACACATTATGTTATGTATATTGCTCCAAAGATTAATTAGGAAATGTTTATTAGTGGACCAGGACCAACTTGCTGCACTGCTACACTTACAAAATAGTCTCAGTAAAGATTACCAGCCTTGCTGTGACACTACAAGAAGGATTAAGCTTGTCGTGTTACAGGCCCAGTGATTAATTCACTGTAGCTATCTATCTGCATTTAAAAAGATTCTAAGATTCAACCACTGGTTTGGAAATTTTATGCCAATAGTAGTCAATGTACAGCCGCCAGTGGTCCCTAATCTACACCAAGATAAAACAAGATAACAGTCAACAGGCCAAAGATCACACCTGAATGCCATGCTTAATGTTTCCATGTAAACAATTGCAATTTATTGGTTTCAGGTAGACGTTAGAAAATCAGTGTCTTCTGTTAAGCACTACTCTTGCTGCCCCGCAGGGAATGAGGATGCTCACTAAACTAAAACACTCATCTAGAAAACTGGAAGATAATTAATCAAAATCCCATGCCTTCACGCAGGCATGCACTTGAGAGTCCTTGTAAGCTTTCCACATTTAAAAAAAAAAAAAAGCAACAACACTGAAACAAAGGACCCACAAATTGCCACCTACACCAACAAGGACTGTTAGCTGCCTCATCTATTCCATTAGCTACCAGCAACTACGAAAAAAAATCTTTAAACATTCCAGAATTTCAGCCAGTCAGCTTCAGGAATAGAATGGAGGAACTGTCATTGGTAATTTGCTGCTCCCACTGATGGCACTCCACTGGAAAGTGTTGCATCCTTCCACCAGTTTGTTCCTAATAAGTGCTGCAAAAACATATGCCATCATTGAAATGTCAAGAGGCCTTAAGCCAGCCTAATAAGCCCCATATACATGCCTCCTTAGACAGCTGAGGGAAAGACCACTCCATCAGCTCCAATCTGGATAAAGCTATGTTTCACTGGATGCCAAATACCAGCTTTGGCACTCATAACAGCCAAGAAATCAATACACTGCTTTACAGTGATGACACGTCTTTTCAAGGAAATAGATGTGACAAAACCATCGAGCACGCTATATACTAGACAGCTGAAGCTTGGATTATACTTCAACAATTATATGTTTCAAGCAAATGTTCTTTAGCCATGAGGGGGACATCAATCAGCATGATTGCCTTCATTGTAGCTTTGTTTTTTACAAAGATATGAACAGCGGTATGACTTTTTTTAAATGGCACCCTGCATTTTTATTTGGTAATTCATTTCCTCTCCTAAAGACCTATTCAAAAATGTTTCACAGAGTACCATTCACTGAAACACATTGTTATTAATTACATAACACAACACTTAATTTGAGCCCGGGATCACAAACTTATTGACTTGGTGGAGTTGTCAGAAAACAAATGAAAACCAAGTAAAAACATAACACAAAATTGACTGACTCTCCTCTACCATTCCCCAGGAGTAGAACATTCAAAGGTGCTCAAAATGGTGACTGTGGACACAGATACACTGGTGCACTCGTTGAATGAAAGAATTATGTACTGCTTCCAGTGTCAACTGCTGAAGAGAATTACAAGCAAGCACAATACGTTCCTGCATGCCCTCTGGAGTTGTTGGAATATCGTGATAGACAACATCTTTAATTCATCCCCAAAGCAAAAAGTCTAAGAGGATTTAAATCAGGAGACCTAGCAGGCCAAGTAACTGCTCCTCCTCGACCAATCTATCTGGCAGGATACCTTCTGTTCAGAACACGACGTGCACGTAAGGCATTATGTGCTGGACATACATCGTGTTGATACCACATAAGCATTCTGCTTCTTAAGGCACTTCATCCAGAAGAGGAGGAAGAATTCATCTGAGGAAGTTGGCATACGCTGTGCCATTTAGACTGCCATTGGTGTAATAAGGGCCAATAATTGTAGTACCAAGCATCCCACACCAGACATTAACTCTCCATTGACACTGATGTTCCACTTGTCTAAGCCATTGTGGGTTGTCGCTGGATCAATAATGCATGTTCCTTGTATTTACCTGTCCCTTGTTTGAGAAGGAATATTCATCGATAAATAGAACATTGGAGAAGTTCGGGTTGGAAAGGATTTGCTGCTGTGCCCACTGACACAACTGTACACAATTCTGGAAATCATTCCCATGCAATTCTTGATGTAGATGTACATGGTAAGGATGGAACCGGTGATGTGGGGGGGGGGGGGGGGGGGGGAAGAAAGAAAACAATGTACGCTGGTTTTAGGAATGCCAATCTCATGTTCAAACTGTGATATGCTCACATGTGGATTCATAGCAACAGAAGCGAGAACAGTAACTTCGGGAGCTTCATCTGTGCGAGTACTACGACGATTGCGTTGTCGTGGGTTGAAACTTTCCCTTTCCTGAAGCGTCACAACAAGATGAGAAAACACCTGTCAGGAACGTGGGTTCTTGTCAGGATATCGCTCTCTCTAGAGTTCCACTGCCTGTGTAGCATTTCACCTACCTTCAACAACAACAATAAAAGAAATGTTATGTCAATGCTGTTAGTAGGAAGGATAGCCTTTACTGTATACCTACTCTACACAACAGTATTTAAAAGGGCTAAACTACTGTACTAATGTACCCGTACATAATAAAGCAGTTTTGCAATTACTGTTCTGTTAACTTACATTCGCCATAGATGAATAGCATTTCTACCTACTTTTCGTTGGTGTACATTCTACTCACACAGCTCATCAACTGACAATGGTTGACAGATTGACGAGTGTGCATTCTACTGATGTTTACATTTGTCCTCTGTCAATGTCAGCCCGTGGATGTGTTCCATTATCTCCAGTACCTGCACTAAGCGCTGGGAGCGACATCAGTGTTGTGTTATGTAATTAAAGAAGTTGTGTTTCAGTGAATGGTACACTGTGATACATTTTTGAATAGGTATTTAGGAGAAGAAATGAATTACCAAATAAAAATTCAGGGTGTGATTTAAAAAAGTCATACCACTGTTCGTATCTTTGTAAAAAAGAAAAAATAAAGCTACAATGAAGGCAATCATGCTGATTGATGCCCCTGATGGCTAAACAACATTTGCTAGAAACATTTTGTAATTTGCATCTGGACAACAGTTATTTATGGTGGTGGGTCAAGATAAATTGGACACCGTGTGTGTGTGTGTGTGTGTGTGTGTGTGTGTGCCCAACATGGTGCATGTGAATAGAATAGCAGCTGATGTCGTTACAGCATTCAACAAATGCCACATTCAGCTTATACACAGGATACTGGTACTGTAGCGAAATGAGACCAACAGCCACTAGGCTTTGACACGTTGCTTGAGGCAAAGACACACTAGATTGTGTTAGCAGCTGGCTGCATGACTAAATTAAAATCTACATGATCTAATAGCAGTGTAAGGAACAAGGTGTAAATGTATCTAAAACTAACGAACCGTGCAATGCTTCACAATTGTTGAATATGTTTGGAATTGTATACACATCCTACTCTCCTCCTCCCTGTTCATCTCCCCTGTTCTCCCTGTTCATCTCCACCCCTGTTCTCCCTGTTCATCTCCCCCTCCCTCTTCTCCCTGTTCATCTCCCCTCCCTCTTCTCCCTGTTCACCTCCCCCTCACTCTTCTCCCTGTTCATCTCACTCTCACTCTCCTCCCTGCTCATCTCCCCTCCTCGTCCCCCCTCTCACTGTCCACATGCCCCTCGTCTCCCCCTCTCACTGTCCACATGCCCCTCGTCCCCCCCTCTCACTGTCCACATGCCCCTCGTCCCCCACTCTCACTGTCCACATGCCCCTCGTCCCCCCCCCCCTCTCACTGCCCACATGCCCCTCGTCCCCCCCCTCTCACTGCCCACATGCCCCTCGTCCCCCCCCCTCTCACTGCCCACATGCCCCGCTCTCACTGCCCACATGCCCCTCGTCCCCCCCTCTCACTCTCCACATGCCCCTCGTCCCCCCCTCTCACTGCCCACATGCCCCTCGTCCCCCTCTCACTGCCCACATGCCCTCGTCCCCCCCCCCTCTCACTGCCCACATGCCCCTCGTCCCCCCCCCCTCTCACTGCCCACATGCCCCTCGTCCCCCCCCTCTCACTGCCCACATGCCCCTCGTCCCCCCCCTCTCACTGCCCACATGCCCCTCGTCCCCCCCTTCTCACTGTCCATCTCTTGCTCCACCCTAGATCTCTCTCCATCTCCTCTGCCTCCTAACCCCTCTCTTTGTCAATCTTTTCCTTGTCCCTCTCTCGACCTTGAGCCTTGTTTAGTGTTACAGCAAATGAAATCTCAATTGAGAAATGATATCACTTAAACCGAATGGGAATTTTGATTGGCTTACTAATATGAGTGGTACAGGAGAGACCTCTCCAGCTGCTGCATCTGTGAGGGTAGTAGCTTCAGTGACAGTGTTTCTCATAGTTTTAATCATTGAATGGGTAGGAATGCAAAGTTTCAGTTGATTTAGATTCCATTGTACTATTCCAATCATAAGTCAACAAGCTATAAATACAACATTCCTCTTTCCTCGTAAAACTGACTGTGATTAACAGCACATTGTTGTGTATACAATTTTTGTTTAAAATTATGTATGAGGAGAAAGACTATAAATGGTAGAAGAAATTTGTCTAATGATTTGAAGGCCCTGATATTTAAGTTAAACTTTTACTGCAAGAAAGAAAACCAAAGCGCACATTTTCACAGCACAGCATTTTCTTTCTCACAGTCAGATTTAACAGAAAATCTGTACAATGTTGTTTAAAATAATATATAACCCATGACAGTCTGTATATTAGTAGAGTATCAAGAAACAATTTGAAGTAAAATGGTCAAGACATTTTTGAGATATTTGCTAGCAAAATTTCCCCTATATGTGTCTGTCTGAACGTTTATTAGAGCATCATTTAAAAATTTGAAATAAATTGGGCAAGAACTTTTGAGCTTTTTGCTAACAATGTCTCCCCTGTGTGTTATCTATACATTTATGTACCACATGTATTAATGAAATATGTAGCACATGTCCATTGGAAAATATGTTAGAGTATCATGGAAAAAATTTAACTTAATTGATCCAGCACTTTTCGAGATTTTTGCTAACAATGTTTCTTCCTTTTTTCTGTCTATATTTACTTTTAAATAAGAAGTTACATGCACATGCAAAATTGGGTGGGGAGTAGGGGGACAGTGAGTTACCTTAGGTTTAGGCCATGGAGGTTGTGGGAGTGAAGGATGTGCTGTAATGATAGCTCCCATCTGCACAGCTCAGAAAAGCTGGTGGTGGTGGGGAGGATCCAGATGGCATGGGTTGTGAAACAGCCATTGAAATCTCACATGTTGTTCTCTACTGCATGTTGCGCTATTGGTTAGTCCACCTTGTTTGTGGCTGTGGCCATCATTCTGGTTGACAGCTGTTTGGTTGCCATACCAAAGTAAAATGCTGTGGGCCCACCCTCTGATGGGGGTAGGGTAAGCCTGTGACGGAACTGGAGTAAGAGGTGCTGAATGGGTGGATTGGACAGGTCTTGCATCTGGTCTTCCGCAAGGGCATGATCCCTGTGCCAGGGGTTGGGAGTGCGAGTGGCATAGGGATGGACTGGGGTGTATGTTTTTAAAATATGTACCATATGTCCATCTGAGTGTTTATTAGGGTGTGTTATAAAAATTTGAAGGACTTTTGAGATTTTGGTAACAGTGTTAAACTAAAAATTTTCTTTATATACAGGGTGGTCGATTGATAGTGACCAGGCCAAATATCTCACAAAATAAGCGTCAAACGAAAAAAGTACAAAGAACAAAACTTGTCTAGCTTGAAGGGGGAACCAGATGGTGCTGTGGTTGGCCCTCAAGATGGCGCTGCCATAGGTCAAATGTTTTGTTTTTTAAAAATAGGAACACCAATTTTTTATTACATATTCGTTTAGTACGTAAAGAAATATGAATATTTTAGTTGGACCACTTTTTTCACTTCGTGATAGATGTTGCTGTAATAGTCATAAACATATGGATCACAATTTTAGACGAACAGTTGGGAACAGGTAGTTTTTTTTAAATTAAAATATAGAACGTAGGTACGTTTGAACATTTTATTTCGGTTGTTCCAATGTGATACATGTACCTTTGTGAACTTATCATTTCTGAGAACGCATGCTGTTACAGCGTGATTACCTGTAAATACCACATTAATGCAATAAATGCTCAAAATGATGTCCGTCAACCTCAATGCATTTGGCAATATGTGTATAGACATTCCTCTCAACAGCGAGTAGTTTGCCTTCCATAATGTTCGCATGTGCATTGACAATGCACAGACGCATGTTGTCAGGCATTGTCGATGGATCACGATAGCAAATATCCTTCAACTTTCTCCACAGAAAGAAATCCAGTGAATGTGCAGGCCATGGTATGGTGCCTCGACGACCAATCCACCTGTCATGAAATATGCTATTTAGTACCGCTTCAACCGCACGCAAGCTATGTGCCAGACATCCATCATGTTGGAAGTACATCGCCATTCTGTCGTGCAGTGAAACATTTTGTAGTAACATCGGTAGAACATTACGAAGGAAATCAGCATACATTGCACCATTTAGATTGCCATCGATAAAATGGAGGCCAATTATCCTTCCTCCTATAATGCCGCACCATACATTAACCCGCCAAGGTTGCTGAAGTTCCACTTGTCCTAGCCATCGTGGATTTTCCATTGTCCAATAGTGCATATTATGCCAATTTACATTACCGCTGTTGGTGAATGACGCTTCATCGCTAAATAAAACGCGTGCAAAAAATCTGTCGTTGTCCCATAATTTCCCTTGTACGTAGTGGCAGAACTGTACACGACCTTCAAAGTCATCGCCATGCAGTTCCTACTGCATAGAAATATGGCATGGGTGCAGTCGATGTTGATGTAGCATTGTCAACACCGACATTTTTGAGATTCCCGATTCTCGCGCAATTTGTCTGCTACTGATGTGCGGATTAGCCGCAACAGCAGCTAAAATACCTACTTGGGCATCATCATTTGTTGCAGGTCATGGTTGACATTTCACATTTGGCTGAACACTTCCTGTTTCCTTAAATAACGTAACTATCCGGCGAACGGTCCGGACACTTGCATGATGTCGTCCAGGATACCGAGCAGCATACATAGCACACGCACGTTGGGCATTTTGATCACAATAGCCATACATCAACACGATATCGACCTTTACCACAATTGGTAAACGGTCCATTTTAACATGGGTAATGTATCACGAAGCAAATACCGACTGCACTGGCAGGAATGTTACGTGATACCACACACTTGTACGTTTGTGACTATTACCTCGCCACCTATCACAAAGCGAAAAAGTGGTCCAACTATAACATTCATATTTCTTTACATACTACACGAATATGTAATAAAAATGGGGGTTCCTATTTTAAAAAAAAAACACAGTTGATATCCGTTTGACCTATGGCAGCGACATCTAGCGGGCCAACCATAGTGCCATCTGGTTTCCCCCTTCAAGCTAGACGGGTTTCGTTCTTTGTAGTTTTTTCATTTGGTGCTTATTTCGTGAGATATTTGCCCTGGTCACTCTCAATGGACCACCGTGTATAGTGGTATAGATTAAACAGTTGACATCAGTATAGCCTCGTCTTGCAGTGAAACCAACGGGACTTCAATGATAATAACTAGCATGACAGGAATCTTCTGATGTTATATAAACCAAGGCTATGTAATTGTATGTAATACTTTATCATACTGATATTTTACAATGGATTGTCGGCTTTGGCCAGTATCTCAGAATATTTTTAATTTTATTAGATGTGTACTCAGTGAAAGAAATTATAAGAAACGTTTCCAACGCAAATGACAAAATCGCACAAATGTGAACTGGAAATTGTATAAAGTGTGATTATGTAAGGTTTTTCTCGCAAGAGTGGGGATGCCAAACATGTGATAGAGTATGGCACAAACTTAGTTACTGATACATATATTTCTGTTAGTGGATGTTGAGCAATGTTACATAAAATGGGTAAGATTACAATAAATCCCACGATCCTAAGGGTTGTAGTTTTATGTATGCAGTTGGTAAGTATCCGGTCACAGAGCTAAATGCAGTTTTTGTTATTTTTTTCTTTTACAATATCTCTTTATTTTACCTATATTGTGATACATTTTGTACTTCTTCATTTTAATAAATCCAATAATTTATTGTTATTACCTAGAACCATCACTAAAACATAAAAATTGCCCGACATTGTTTCAACGTCCATTATAATTCATAATGTTGTTTGTGAGTGAGGCTTCTTAAACCATGGTTTATTATGAAAACATGTAGCATACTGTGTTAAAAATGCTGTTCTTTCATCGCATACACTGTTACACATTTTACGTACTTTTCAGTGTAATAGTTGTATAATCTGTTGTTATTACCTGTTACCATCACAATCAATCCATTGTGAAGTATCAATATAATAAAGAATTAAATAAAACTACATTGCTTGGTTTATATAGCATCAGCAGATTCTTATTATGCTAGTTGTTGTCATCATGAAAGTCCTGTTGGTTTAACTATAAGACAAGCTGTATTGATGTCAACTATTCAATTTTAAATACATTTCTGTTTTGTTCCTCAAACTGTTATTTATTTTTATGTAAGTTATATAACCAGCTGCTAAAGTCATCTAGAGGTCTTCACCTAAAGCATTGTGTCAAAATCTAGTGGCCATTGGTCCCAGTTTGCTACAGTACTGGCCATACATGTGTATACTATGTATATGCTGAAGGTTGCTTTTCTTTGTATATATAATGATCTCTGTTATGAGATGAAGTAAATACTAAGTGTGTCAGCTACTAAGTTTTAACAGTATAACATCTTTGGTAAGACGATACCTTTTACATTTAGTCGTTTCAGTGAATAGTTCCTTATGCAAATATTGTTCTTTTATTTTCATTGCCTCTTCTCTGTGTTAATGTATATTTTCAGTTTTAAGACCTCATTCAATTACACTGGTCACAAACGATGTGAAGGTGTTTTTAACTATTTCATGTATGGATATTGTCATTTTAAGAAAAATTTCAATGATGTATGAAGCCATAATGATGCCAACACAAATAAAGAATGTTTTATGGTATATATTCTGTAATTAATTTGTGTATATATTCTTGAATCCTGGTACAATATTATGTGCAGTTGTGCAAGCTGTTGTGTCACTTGCTAAACTCTGAAGGTGGTGATAGAACTGTGGACATGACTGCTGCAGAAAATTCTCTTTGAGATTTGGCAACTTGAGGATGTTACTCAGATAGACTCCCATGTTTAGATTCAGTGAGGAACTGTATTATTTGTGCAAAAGAACAAGAAGACGTTACAGAAAAGCTAAAACAGCACAGGTTGAAGAAGAGTCTAGTAATGACAAAAATGCTGCAGAGGGGTTTGTTTCACCAATAAAGTATTTTAAAACAGCTTAAAAAAGGCTTGACATGCTTTGAGCAGCAACCTTCAGGTTTCTTAGGTGATACTTGTGTGCTCAAGAAATGGAGGGGATGTGCTTTCTTTCTAGAATGTTTCTGTCTCCACACAGTAAATATCACTAAGTTTGTTTTAACTCTTGCTTAAAACATTGTATGTACACCAATTGCTCATTATAATGTAACAGTTTTTCATTATTGCTATTACATAGATGTATATCAGTTATTTCACATAACTGAGGCTTTTTGGTCATCATCATTGGGGCTTTAGCTTGATGGGAAGGAATTCAGATCCTGTAAAGGGCTTTACCTTGCAACCGCGGTTGCAAGATACTAACACAAATTCTTTACAGAAGAATGGGAAAACTGGTAGAAACAGACCTCAGGGAGGATCAGTGTGGATTCCGGAGAAATGTTGGAACATGCGAGACAATACTGACCCTACAACATATCTCAGAAGATAGGTTAAGGAAAGGCAAACCTACATTTGTAGCCTTTGAGAAAGCCTTTGACAGTGTCGAATAGAATAAATTCTTTAAAATTATGAAGGTAGCAGAAGTAAAATACAAATTAGTAAATGGTTATTTACATCTTATACAGAAACCAGATGGCAGTTAAGAGTCAAGGGGCACGAAAGAGAAGCAGTGGCTTAGCAGGATACGAGAAAGGATTGTAACTTTTCCTCATGTTATTTAATCTGTACATTGAACAAGCAGTAACGGAAATCAAAGAAAAATTTGGAGTAGGAAATAAAATTCAGGGAGAAGAAATAAAAACTTTGAAGTTTGCTGATGACATTGTAATTCTGTCACAGACGGCAAAGGACTTCGAAGAGTAGTTGAACAGAATGGAAAGTGTTTTGAAAGAGGATCTAAGATGAACATCCATCAACAAAAGCAAAACAAGGATAATAGAATGTAGTCAAATTAGATCAGGTGATGCTGATGCAATCAGATTAGGAAACAAGACACTTAAATACCCCCCCCCCCCAAGGGGCTCGACACACTGTGGTGAGTTCATGCTTTACTACCATGGGACCCCAGCCTTCCTTTCTTTCTTTCTTCATTCTCCATCTCCTATCCTTCCTCTGCTTTGATGTTTGAGGTTCCTCTTTGTTTCTTCTTCCTCCCTGTGTGCACCTGAAGGCCGGCCCATGTGCCTGCTATGTAAAAGGTCCCTGGATAATACGTAATTCCCAGACCCGGGTCAACAGGTAGGGTTCACCTGTACTCCCTGGTCCGGGGAGGGGTGATTGTCTGAGCTGTTACGTACTCAAATTGCCAGTTGGTCCCCCTTCAGGTTCAAATGGCTCTGAGCACTATGGGACTTAACATCTATGGTCATCAGTCCCCCCTCTTGCAGGAATTCAGGAGGTGTCACCTGAGGTGTGAGTAATCACCTAAGGCGGGTGAACCCTGCCCTGAGGGGGCCCCCAACTGGAAGGAGCATGCCATTGGAGACACTGGTAATCATGGGAGTTTTTCTTGGCATTAAGCCAATCACTATTTCAGTCTACGTCTACGTAAAGGGAATGAGACTAAAGATTCCAAGTCTCTCCCAGCTGCAGCCCAGTTCCTCATGGTATCATGTACTGAGGGAGGTCAGTCTTTTGCTACAGTTAATCCGTTTGTAATTCAGAAAAGTGTTGATGCAGTTGCCAGCCTTGTGAAATCCCGATCTCGTTTACGTAACGGCACGTTGCTTTTGGAGATGAATTGTGATTCTCAACCCCAACAACTGCTTGCAGCTTCGCTGCTGTTCATGTTGAGGCACATTGAATGCTGCATTATTCATGTGGTGTCATTTACACTAGGCTGCTTGATGGTCTGGCCAAGGAAGAAATCCAAACTTACTTGTGGTAGGGATGCTCATGAAGGCTATTGTCCTCTCCTCCTCCTTGCTGTAACAATTGCATTGGTGACCATGCAGCCTCATCCCGAGACTGTCCTGTGTATCTTGATGAGCAGGCCATCCAGGAGTTCCGGGTGAAGGAAAAAGTGCCTTACCCTGTTGCTCACAAATTATTGGCTAGTCGAAAGCCCTCCATTTTAGCATCTGGCACTTCTACACCTTGCTCCATGAAGGACACAACAACACAGACTTGCGACCTCAAATTCAGCACCGCAGTTGTAAAATCACCCAGTGTCACAGTAGCATCCCTGTCTCCTCCTCCTCCTCCTCATCATCATCATCATCATCATCATCATCATCATCCACCTGTGCAGTAAGCCACCACACCTTCGCTTCCAGTGGCGAAATCACCTGGTACTCAACCGGCCAGCTGGAAAGGACAGAAAGAATACTCCCACAAAGACTTTTTACATCCCCCCAGCCTACAAACATCTGAGTCTTCCACTGCCAACCAGATACGCTATAAGAAATCAAAGGCAAATGGTCTTCTCCTTTGCCGATTCAGCAATCCTCTTCAATGGTGCCGCCGCATAATACCCTTACCTGCGCTCTGTAGCAGTGAGTCTTCAAACACTAGCACTCGGCAGCTGCTGAGGTGACAAGCCTTCATTTTTTCCCTCCTCCCCTTTCATTGTCATGACTCCTCCTCCCCTTTCACTGTCATGACTCTCCTCCCCTTTAACTGTCATGACTCTACTCCAATGGAAATTCACGGCATTAGATCCAACAAGGAGGAATTAAGGCCACTCTTGGACTCAAAGCGTTCACTTGTTTTCTGCCTCCAGGAAACCAAATTGCATCTTCGTGACTGCTTCAACCTCTCACATTTCTTTCCAGTCCACTTTGACCTTCCCCCCTCCCCTTCCCCCCCCCCCCCCTGACCTTCTCAATCAACACAATCTCATCTGCCGTAACACTGGAGCACCCGCATTTCTTTCAGAGTCCATGCACATCTGTTGCGATTTTGACCTCTCATTCTGCACTGCCCAGCTTGCCCATCATCTCAAGTGGTCTATTCTCTCTGACAGATACTCAAGTGACCATTTCCTGTACACTATCTGTTTGCTGATTCCTACCCCACCTACGTGTAAACCCACCTGGAAGCTTTCTAAGGCTGACTGGAGGCTTTACTCCTCCCTGACGATCTTCACTGAACAACATTTCCCCAGTTGTGATGACCAGGTAGAACACCTTATGAACGTTATCCTTACTGCCACAGAACATTCCATTCCTCACACTTTGCCTTTACCACGCCATGTCCCTCTCCCTTGGTGGACTGAGGCATGCTGCAATGCCATTCGCATGCAGAGACATGCTCTCTGCAGAGACATGCTCTCGCATTTTTAACCATCATTCTGTGATGACGAACTGTATTCGTTATAAAAAGTTGTGTGCACAGTGTCATTGCATTGTTTGGGACAGCAAAAAAGCTAGCTGGATTTCATTTACTAGTTCTTTTAGCAGTTCCACTCCTCCTTCCATTGTGTGGGCCAATTTCTGATCTAACTGTAGCAAATGACGTCATTGAAGGGCCCATTGCTATCTCCAACACCTTAGGGTGCTATTTTTTGGAGATTTTTATCTCTACCCACTATCACCCTTCTTTCTTCCATCAGAAACAAGTGGAGAAGGCTCGTATGATACCCTTCTCCTCTCAGAATCATGAATGCTACAATGCCGCCTGTACTGGAGGGAGCTAGATCATACTCTCACTTCGTCCCTATCTTTCGACCAAGGGCCGGATGAGGTTCACATTCAGATGTTGCAGCACTTTTCTCTTGTGGGCAAGCACTTTCTCCTTCATGCAGTTGCATGTGGACAGAAGGCACGTTTTCCAGATGCTGACCTGAAGCCACTGTCAGACCCATACCTGAGCGCGATAGGGACAAACACCTTCCTTATTGCTACCACACCATTTCCCTTACCAGCTGTGTTTGCAGGGTGATGGAACGTATGATTCATGCCCAAATGGTATGGTGGTTCAAGTCTCACAATTTACTAACCACTGCACAGTGCGGATCCCGAGCACACTGTTCTGCAGTTGACGATCTCATCACTGTGTCAATCCATGTCATGAACGATTTTCTGCAGAAATACCAGACTGTAGCTGTGTCTTTTGGCTTGGAGAAAGCCAACAACACCTTCTGGAGGAATGGTATCCTCATACATGTAGGGCTTCCGAGGCCACCTGATCCGTTTGCTTCACGAATTTTTAAATCTGTGTGGGTTCTGCCTTGTCGGACAGCTTTATATAGAAAGATGGTTTACCTTAGGGTTCTGTCCTGGGCATTGTCCTCTTTGCTATAGCCATTAACCCTATTGAGGCCTGTCTCCCACCGGGCATCTCTAGCTCCCTATCTTTTGACGATTGTGTGATCTATTGCAGTTCTCCACAGACTTGCCTCCTCAAGCGGCATCTTAAGCGATGTCTCTGTTATCTTTACTTGTGGAGCATCAACAACAGTTTTCGCTTTCCACTGAAAAAACTGTTTGTATGAATTTCAGGTGGCGCAATTGGTGTCTCCCACCGTCTTTACATCTTTGGCCTGTTGCTCTTCCGCTCACTGAAACTATGAAATTCCTGGGGCTCATGCATGATAGAAAACTTTCTTGGTCCTCCCATGTTTCTTCACTGGCCGCTCGCTACACCTGGTCCCTCATTGTCCTATGCGTCCTAACCATTGCTTCCTGGGGAGTGGATCGGACCACTCTCCTTCTGTTTGTACTGATCCCTTGTCCATTGGAAACTAGACTATAGGTGTTTAATTTATGCATCAGTGTGTCCGTCCATCATACACTGTACAAATACAATCCACCCTCATGGAATCTGTGTGGCCACTGGCACCTTTTACACTAGCCCAGTTGAGAGTCTCTATGCAGAAGCTGCCAAATTATCACTGTCATACCAGCAGCTACACATGCCGGTTGTCTGCCATACCCAGACACCCATCCTATGCATCCTTCTTCGATGACTCATTTGACCGCCAGAATGGGGAGCGTCCCTCTACTCTGGCAGCTTAACTTCGCGATACCTGTCACTTTCCCAATAGGTGTGAACCCTTCACCACCTTGGCTTCGTGTAGCATCCCGTGTTCACCTTGGACTTCATTTGCTTCCTAAGGAAACTACTGCAGATTTGATCTATTGCTTTAAGTTTCTCAACCTGCACACAGAATTAGGTGATAGAACCTTTGTGCATATTAAAGGCTCTCTGACTGACCGTGGTGTTGGGTGCACCTTCGTAATTGACAACAACGATTATCAGTATCAGCTTCCAGAACGCTGCTCAGTATTTACAGCAGAGCTCTTTGCCCTGTGTCAGGCCATGCAGTACATCCTGCTTTTCAATTATGTCACCTGTTCTAACTCTGTGCCCTTCAGAGTGTCTGTGTGCTGTACACAGTCCATTCCTTAGTGCAACAGGTCCAGGAAAACTGCCACTCGTGATGGAGCCTGTGTGATGTTTATGTGAGTTCCTGGTTACGGTCTGGCAGGAAACGAGGCTGCACCACACCTACATTGGCCTGCTAGTTCTTCCATTCCTTCTGATAATCTCCATATTGCCATCTGTCAGCAGATGGTGTCACTTCAGCATCACCACTGGTCTTCCCTTCATGGGAACAAGCTCTCCCAGCAACTTGGCTGACCTCCTCTCGGCCCTCTTGTTGCCAGGAGACCATTTTAGCTTGTTGCGTATTGGTCACTTTCATTTTAGCCATTGCCATTTGTTAAGTGGTGATCTTCCATCACTTTGTGCTCATTGTCATCAACATTTGACAGTTCGCCATTTCCTGACCAAATGCTCTTAACCACTTACATTCTGGTGCCTGTATGTTGTCTGAGTTATCGACCGTTACTCTTTATCCATCGTAGCAATATTGTGAAGGATGTTTAATCTTTCGTCCAGAACCTCCATTGTCTCTGTGACATATTTTATTGACCTTTCTCCAAGATGAAGTCCTTTTTCTTAGCTCTCTTTCCTCCCATCGACTGGGCTTAACGTGTAGTCATTTTTATCTCCCTTTTTGTATTAGTGTTCTAAGGGTCTGACATGGGCATGTATTACCTCCGCTGTTTTTGGATCCCAAAACAAAAACAGAAAAAAAGAAAATACACTTAAAGTAGTAAATGAGTTTTGTTATTTGCACAGCAAAATAACTGATGATGGCCAAAGTAGAAAGGAAGTAAAATTTAGACTGGGAATGGCAGGAAAAGCATTCCGGAAGAAGAGAAATGTGTTAACATCAAATATAGATACAAGTATTAGGAAGTCTTTTCTGAAGGTATTTGTGTGGAGTGTAACCATGTATTGAAGTGAAACATGGACAGTAAACAGATTAGATAAAAAGAGAATAGAAGTTTTTGAAATGTGGTGCTACAGAAGACTGCTGAAGATTAGATGGGTCAGTCATGTAACTAATGAGGATGTACTGAATATAATTGGGGAGAAAAGAGATTTGTGGCACAACTTTACCAAAAGATGGTACACATTCTGAGACATCAAGGTATGGCCAATTTAGTATTTAAGGAAGTGTGGGGGAGACCAAGATATGAATACAGTAAGCAGATTCAGAAAGATGTATGTTGCAGCAGTTATTCAGAGATGAAGAGGCTCACACAGGATAGAGTAGCATGGAAAGCTGCATTGAAACCAGTCTTCGGACTGAAGACCACACCTACTGATCATGGCTAGACCCTCACTGATTTTTCATGTTATCGGCTCTCTAAGGTATTTGGAAGAACTAGTCTCCTGAAATTACATTAATTCTCTCATTGCTGGTTTTACTTTCTCCATCCAGTTGATGCCTGCATTCTGAATTTCTTTTGGCAGGATGACCTTGTATGCTTCCATTCCATGCTTTGTCTTTTGGCATCTGGTTCCAAAATGGTAAATCCAAGTTTCATGACACATTCATATTCTGTTTAGAAAATGATCAACTTACGTTTCATGGCATTCTTTCGAGTCTGTACACACTTTGAGTCTTGTTTCCTTGTGTTGTTGTGTGAACTCTTTTTGGCACCTACATTGCACTTGTTTTGCTGTTATTGAGCTTGTTACTGATAACATTATAAACTGTGCCAACACTTACTGCAATTGTTTTTGCTATATGTTCAACTGTAACACATCAGCCTTTATGAATAATGTCATCAGTGTGGATTTCAAACGAAGGAGTTGACACTCCAACCAGCCAGCCAGGACACTGTTCATCAGCCACTGAGGTTGAATCGTTTTTCAACTGTTCCACTCACTTATAAAATTTTCCACAGTTCATACAACGTTCGCCATACTCTAAAATCATTTGAGAAAAGATTTTAGCCAGTTTTTTACCTGCGGGAAGCAAAAAATCAGATCACTGAATGGTTCTCAACTAATGTGCAGACTTCAAGTGAACATGCCATTATTAAAATATTGAGGTCATAAATAAAACAATTTTTATCTGTCAGCTGTTCTCAACTGATGCCAGTGATGCTAACCTAAAGTTATGAAAGTAGAAAACTACTATTACAAACTATTTCATTTCTATATCAATTTTTCTCTTTAATTACTGAATGTCCTTCGTATATATTGTGAATAGGATTGTGTTGAATGTGTCTCTGATGTTCATGATGAATTCTGTCTTGTTGATGAGAATTTCATCCTAACTTTAGTTGCTAGTTTCTTGATGGAGGAGAGTTGGTAGGTAGCTTCTTGTACACTGGATGCTCAGATTGTGATACCATACACAAAGGCTGAGGAACTGACTACTAACTTGGCCTTTTGTTATCAGTTCTCTATCTTCATTCACCTGTAATTCACAAATAATTTCCTTCAGCAGGCTTTTGAAGAAAACTGGGAATAGGCTAGCTTGTTGTCTAACATATCCTCTGATTTTGAAGTTCTGTGGCAGTTCTCATCCGAATTCTACTTTGGGCATCATTTTGGTAAGTTTTCCTTTCACAAGGTTCAAGGTCTCACTTTCTAGGCTCAGTTCAGTTAGCTTCTGGGAGAGGAAATAACTGTCTACCAAATCATAGCAGTTCTGGAACTCTACAAAGGTTGCTATATGAGGTGCAGTTCTTAAATTTTTATTTGTGAGAGTATTTTTGACATTCAGTATTTGTTTGTGTCTTCCAGAATCCATCTCAATACTCCCCTATGCAGGATTTTAGTTGACCCTCCACTCTTGTTAGTAATACCTCAAAGAACGTTTTTAGGTCACTGAAATGAGGGGATTGATCTATAGTTGTTAAGGTCTAATCTTTCTCCATTTTTGTGTAGCAGGTGGACAACAGTAGTGATAGTCATTTAGAATACTTTAAGAATCGCTGTATGTTTATTTACTTCTAAAGTAAGTGATCACCAGTGGTAGCATCTGTATTAATATTATTAAGACGGACAAAGATGTACATGGTCCACTTTTCAGTAAATATCATGTTAATAATTGTGTATGTTGGTCAATAAATTATCACCATCAAACTGATAAGAATACACAGAAGTAGGAACTACCAAATTCCTGCATTTACCATGAACAGTGAATGAATGTAGTGTTTAGTTGTTTTTGCTGTATAAGCAACTTGACAGAATCCAAGAGTGAGCATGAAAGTGAATAATGTTCATAAAACTAAAGTCAGAGTTCAAAACTTAAGTCGTCATCATTGAATAGTTAGAAATGAAATGGTAGAAATATTTGAAGAGGCTGTGGTGTTGCATGCTCAGCAGCTAATGGGATTGCTCATAGCATGGTATATGGATGTTCTGCCTTCTAGAATGTTGTGTGTCTGCATAGGTTCCCACAACAGTCACTGCTTTGGAAACCATGACATTTTTCTCAAAGTAGTAAACACATTTAAAGTAATATAAAATACATTCCAAATACTGATTAAATTTTGTGTCTGTTGCAGGTGGTGGACAGCTTATCGTGATGCTCTCTCATTCAGGTCGAGTCATTACTTTGTTTCTTTCTTGTCAGAAGCTTCAGCTATTCTATGTGGATTTGGTCAACGAACTGATCCACTGTTTAGCCTCCCAGTAGCTAGACCGCAGTTTATTGAAGTACCTCGGTCATTAGTTCAAGTCGTCGTGTACTGGAACATTCCTATGCACAATTGGCTGAAAAATTGTGAGTATTTTATTCTTCTGTATATTTATATAGCTGTGTAATACACAAAAAATTACAAACTTACCAATCTCCATTCTGTAAGATTGATGTTATTTTGTGGTTTTCCTGTTCAAAATAACTGGGCCCTACATTATAACCGTATGTTTCACGTATTGTAAATAATAAAAGAATTCATACACATTATATCAAACATTGTTTCCTATCTTCCTTTAATTTTAAGGTTATATTTCCTTCACGTTATACCTTACACTTTGAAGTTGTGAAAAAAAAAATAAAACTTTTTTTTTTCATGTTGCAGCCTCTCCTCTTGTAAGAACAGTACATTTCCTGTATCATTTTTCTGTTTGCTGAAGGCACAAACAGCAGATTTTTTTATAGTGGTAGCAACAAAAAAAGTTAGTGGCTTTTCAGATATACACATTTTTGAGAGAAATCTGTTGATTGTGAAAGACATACCCCACTCGAGTATGTACATCCTGTTGGAAAATAAATCTCCTATTTTGCAATATTTAACATGGTATATATACAGCATCAGTAACCACTTTTAGGATTAATATATATTGGTATGTAATGTCTAAATGACATCAGTTTCATCACTTAGGCTGCTTTCCCTCTATAACAGTGGTTGACTCCTGCACTGTAGGTTACAGTGAAATTTCCAGCATAGCTAGTTGTGGGCTGAGATTCTCTGCTGAAGAAATCTGAGGTTTGCAGCCAAAAAAGGTCTGGTCAAAGTTACAAGAACTTCTTTGTTGCAGCTCGTTTACAAGCATTGGCTTGGAACTGCAAGTAAAGGTGGTGGGCAAGGTGAATGTCACGGCATTTCCCAGTTGCTAATTGCACACGCTGCTGCTGCTGCTGCTGCTTTGCCAAATTGTTGGATTCACCAGTCAGCAAAGGTGTGGCCAGCAGGGATTGCTACGCGAACTTCTGGGCACGTCATGCCCAAGTATCAGTGTGTGGAGGTCTTCTGTTGATGTCCCATAAGGCCAGGGAGGAGTGGTGGATCCCCATGTCGTACTCCTCCCACGGTGTCAAAAGTGCAGAGCTGCCGTGGTGTCCAGATGCGTAGATGGTAGGTAGCTTTTCCTATCCCAGAGGCAGTAGATGTGGCTGCATCATCAGCATAGTGTGAGCAGCACAGGTTCAGTGTGGCTTAACCGCCCAAATGTTAGAGTGCTGACAGGCTGGTTTGGACAAGCTTAAATGCTGTTGCTCCCCACTGACTTTGTGGTGGTGGCAGGATTTGTGTTTCACAGTGAATTACCTGGAATAGAGGCAATGACCAGCTGTTGTAACTGCCAGTGAGTCGAGCTGTAGTACTTCCTGGTGACTTGCTGCCTCATTTCGTCATGCGGAAGGCTGTGATGCATAAGAGCTGTTGGTCCACTTGTCACATGGGTCACTGACTGTTGCTTCTGACTTCACTGTGTTCTGATCACAATTCTGCCCCCCCCCCCCTCCCCCCATTTCTGTTTCCTGGTCCCGTTATAACGCTTTCACTTGACGCCTCCAACAAGCCATTTCCTAAATTTGAATGTAAGAAGACAGGTACTGTGAAGCTGCTGTTGCAGGCTTAAAAAAACTTACCCCAGAAAATAAATTATAATTTGCTTGTATGTTACAAACAAGGGGAATTCTGTTACATCATCTGAGTAGTACTATAGCTAATCTTTGTAGGAGTGATATGAAAACAGGGGACATAGTGTAACAGAAATTACATGAACATCATAATATTAAAGTTATTTCATCTCAAATTTTCATATGTGATTGGATATATGAATGTTTTGTGAGCTGAATCTTTTAAGCTGTTCCTCCTTTTTAATTAAAATTCATAGGTGTCGGACTTGTTGGCTCTTGACAGCATAGGAAGGCAAACTTACACCCAAGGTACACATGCCAGATCATGAAAGTTCTTGACCGTGAACCTACTGACATGTTTCCTATCTATCTCTCCTATAACTCTGTTCATAATCCCCGCCAATAGACTAGCATTAAAATGATAGGGTTAAATGATGTTAACACAGATTTAATAAATACTCAATTTATTATACTTTAGTCACAAGTAAGATGTCCCTATGTGTCGGTTCTCGCTTGTTCTACAACCACAGTCATTCACTAAACACCACTTGGTTTGAGTTGGCCATTGCTGGTAGGTACTTAACATTTGCGATTGAATTAAATGTCATTTCCTGGGTAATGAAATACAATCATTTCTGCAAATTATTTTCCCATGTCATTAAAGAGACTTATTGTACATGATCCCTTTTGCATGGCTTCTCAAACCAGAGTGGCTCACTCTTCCGCCTAAAGATCTACAGGTGCCAAAATCACCCCGATCGCATGATGGGTCTTCCCTGTCAGCGACGCTACCTTGCTGGAGCAAAGGTGCATAAGGATAGATGCGGTTAGCCAGGGACAGGATTGATATCTGTATCCTCATGTCCCCCAACTAAATGTTTTCAAAATCCACGAGAAGCAAGAATTTTTGGAAATAAAGAAAAATCACCCTCCATTTCTGAGAAAGACCCCCAAAATTTTGAAAAGAGAGAATGTAGAAAATCTATCCCTAAAGATCTAAATAACAAATTACCATGAACTGAAAGACAGTAAATGGCAATAGCACCCTCATAACTCCAAAGAAAGAAATCTTGTTAACAGTTTTTTAATGCACACACATTACATTCATCCATGCATACTATGTGAAATTTTACAACAATATTATCTATAGCAAGATTTATTAAGTATAATGATGCAATACTAAAAGTAGTAAAATTGTATCTTTCTTGAGTTCATTCAAATAATTATGGAAGTATTAAATATAAATCTGAAAGGAAAGTACATAGAAACAAACACATTTATCAATATTTTCACAAAATTTGCCATTATTAATTTTCCCTAAAGTTTTCGTACTAGACAAGCACTTAAATAAAAAATGTGTCAAGTATGAAAGCAAAGGCTTCAGTCTTGTGCATTACAGGCAGTCATATGTAGTCTTACAATGCTGGAAATGATTTACATTCTGAGGGCAACAATGACTAGTACAATATACATTTAAAGTTATTCAGTTTGCTAGAAGAGAAAAATTTATTAAACTCTCAGTTACTTTCGTGCAAATGGAAGGATGTGTATATATTTGGAAGCACAATCCACAGGCTAAACTATTTCTTCTTCTTCTTCTTCTTCTTCTTTGGCTTTATAGCTCATTGCGCGACCGCTACGGTCGCAGGTTCGAATCCTGCCTCGGGCATGGATGTGTTTGATGTCCTTAGGTTAGTTAGGTTTAAGGTGTTCTAAGTTCTAGGGGACTGATGACCTCAGATGTTAAGTCCCATAGTACTCAGAGCCATTTGAACCATTTTATAGCTCATTGTGAGCCTTGGTGTTTTCAACAATTTTCCACTATTTATCTCTGTCCATTGCTAGAGCTCTCAGTTCTATAACCCATTTTACAGAGATCATCAATGACTCCCAACTCCCATCTGATTTTTATTTTATCGTACCCTCTTTGTCCTCCTATATTTCCTTGTAATGCCATTTTGGCTACTTCTGCATCATACATACGTGGTACATGCCCAGGCCACTTGAATCTGGATGATTTCACTGCTCTTCTGATAGGTGGGTCTTTATAAATGTTGTACGACTGATGATTGTAGCTTTTCCTCCATATTCCTCTTTCAAAAATTCAACTAATAATTCTTCAAAGAAATTATTATTATTTTTTATTTTTTTTAATGCCCTCAGGTTTTCCATGTCTTTTTGCTATTAGGTTCCAGCTTTTGGAGGCATATGTGAGTGCAGGTATTGAAAAGTGTCTAGTAGATGAGTAACTTGGTGGTGCAGATCAGGAGCCTTGATGATGATGATGATTATGATGATGAGTGTTGTTAGAGTGAAATAAGCTCTATTGGCTACGAGCAGTCTCTTATTTCTTGGGAAGTGCAATTTGAGGAAGTGAATGTTGAACCCAGCTCAGCTCTCTCAAAGGTATAGTTTCCCACTGTTATTTAGGCTGGCATGTTCTCCTTTCATGCCTTTCTGGCAGCCATTTATTTTGATTTCTGCTAGTTAATGTTTAATCCCATGTTCCTTCTAGCCTGTTCAAGTGTGGTGAATGTCTCTTCCATTGCCTTTTGGGTTCTTGCCACTATATCTATGTCATCCATATTAGCAAGTATATGCTCTGATTTGTGGAATTTTGATGCCTTTCTGAAAACGGGTTTGCTTCCCTCACTACCTTCTCCAGGGCAGCATTGAAAAGGAGGCAGGCCAGTGCATCTCCTTGCCATACCCCATTTTTTATGTTTAATGTATCAGACAACATACTTCCCATTCTTATGCTACTTCATGTCTCACTCATTGTCGTTATCACAAACCTTACTAATTTTCTAGGGATTCTTAATTTCAGCCAGGGCATGGTGTAATTGCTCTCAATCTATGCTGTCATAGGAAGCTTTTAAAGTCTATAAAGCAGTGAGGCATGCCAATTCCAAATTTGATAATTTTCTCTAGGATTCACCTTAAAGTATAGATCTGATCTGCAGTTGACTTTCCTGGAAGAAATTAATGTTGATTTAACCCCATGTCTCCTTGAATGAGTGGGAGGAGATGGTTGAATATTATGTTGGAGAATACTTTATACCCCAAGTTAAATACTGTGATTCACCTATAGTTATCACATTCAAACTGATCTCCCTTCTTTTATATGGGGCATATTATCCCTTCTCTCCATTGCTGGGGTATTTTCTCCTCTGACCATACTAAAGTAGTCATCTGTAGGAAGATCCGTTCCAGTTCATTGCCTCCTTGCGTAAGCAGTTCTTCTGGGATACGGTCTGTTTCTGCTACCTTGTTCTTTTTCACCTTGTTCCTTTTCAGTTTCTTCATGGCAGCTGTTATTTCTTGTAGGTTTGTTGGATTTATGCTGCCAGTCCTTTTCTGTGTGTACTTCTGTTTGGTCTCTCGATGTTGTTATTCTGGGGTGAGGAGTTTTTCAAAGTGTTGACACTACCTTTCACACATGCCTTTCTCCTCACTTAAAATTTTTCTTGCTTCACCTTTTATCAGACTACTTGTACCATTGAAGGGTTTCTGTGCTTGATTTACTTCTCCATAGAATTTCCTTAGCTCTTCCTTATTCCTCAGAAGCTCCATTTATTCAGTATTTGCTTTCATCCACTCTATCTTCTTTGGTGGGTTCTCTTTTCAATCCTCCATTTTTATTTATAGTGTCCTACCATCCTGCCTGTACACTGTTATTGTAGTGTCCTCTTATTTGCCTTGGTTTTTTCTTCTGTAACCATTTTGCATTCAGCATCAAACCATGGAAATCTCACATGCCGTACTTCAATTCCTAGCATTTAATTTACAGATGTCTCCACTGTGTCTTTAATTATTTCCTACTGGTATTCAATGTTATCGGATTCTCTAGCATTTTTGAGTGTCCACATTATCCTTTTCTGGTACTGTTCTCTAATTTCAGCTGATCCTAAAGCTATGGCTGTTGAGTTTTGAGGCCTAATGGCAAACATGACAGTACATCTGGCACCACCTGTTGTTCTTCTGTCATGTATTGTACATCAAAATGAAACTCTTGAAGAGCAAGCATCCACCTTGTCAATCTACAATGCCTTAACTTCCTCATTAGCATAAATGACAGGCACTTATGATCTGTCACCTCAATCAACTTTCACCCAGAAAGGTAATACCTAAACTTAGTGAAACCAAACACCACTACCAGTGTGTCCTTTTCAATTAAGGAGTATTTTTGCTTGTGGGCATGTAACACACGACTGCCAAAAGCCACTGTTTCTGTCTCCTCATTTCCAGCTTCTTCTTCCATTTGGTGCAGTTGGAATCTGACACACAACCTAGGTAGAATGTTATCATATCTGGATGAAACAATGTTTGTTTGTCATCCAAATTCTTTTTTTGCTTTTGCAAAATCTGTTGTACATTCTGCCGCCAACACCACTCATTGTTTTTCTTAACAGTCTATGTAGTGCCTCACTATTTAAAGGTTTTTCATCAGTGAAGTGATGACAGAAATCCCAGGGACCACTCCTTAATTTTTTCATGTTTTTTGGTATCAGGAAATCTCTTATTGCCATCACCTTGTCTCGGTCAGGTCTAATCCCCTATGGCCCCACAATATATCATGGGAATGGTATCTCCTGCCTCCAAAAACTCAGATTTTTGAAAATTAACTCTTGCACTTGCAAGTGCCCATCTTTTGAATCTCTCCTCCAATGTCTTCATGTGTTCCTCCCAAGTTTTGTTGGCTATCGAAACATTGTCCACTTACATCATAATTTTCTTTAACAATTCTTCCCCTAGTACTGAGTCTGGCTTCATTCTGCACTGATAACATCGTCCTTCATTTAAAAATGCTGTATATTGTCAGAATTCCAGATCTGATTGTACTTGATGGCATCCTGACATTAAATCACAACTTTTAAAGATTTTTACTCCCTTGAATTTTTTTAAGCTCTTCTATATTCTCTGGGTAACCCCTTTTTGGTCCAAACACTTTGTTGGCTTAACAGGTGCCCAAAACAAGCCTCACATTGTCATTCTTTGCCACTATGACTAACAGGCTATTGTAGTGACTCAGAGCTCTTTTTATCTCTCCTATTGCCAGCATTTTCTGTGAGTCCTTTTCTACAACTTCTTTTATGACCTGTGGTATTAGATAAGGCTGCCTAAATTCTGGTTTTTGAGGGTGTATTTTTATTCAATATGTTGGGCCCTGTGTTGCTCAAAGTCTTTTTGCAAAAACCATCCTGTACCTTCCTATCAACTCAGTGGTCCATCTTCTATGCATTCTAGACTTGTGATGTCATATATTTTGCTTCTGATTTTTTCACAGGAAAGTTCACTTTCTTCATCCTCACTGGTCACATTTGCACCACTTCAGTGGTCGACCAAAATTTCCTTTTCTATGTCATCTTCACAGGCTGCTACTTGATATAAGCAGGGAAAAACCGCACATTTTGTCTGTCATTTTCTCAAAAAATTACACTCTTGTATTGTATTGTGGTACAAATCAGTAATCACATCCTGTGATTGTGTGTAAAATAAAAAGAAGTGCATTAATCACTGTTCCTTATTGGAGAAAATAGTTTTCTCTGAATTTGTGTCACATTCCAACATCACCTTCTCCTTTGCCATGCAACTTTATCTTCCACTCGATCTGGGCTTGTAAATAACCATTTGGCCATTTTTATTAAGAGGACAGATCACAAAGATGAAGCAGCTGTTCAGTAATCCCTCAGACTCCAACTCATCTTTTGAGCAGAAAGACTGTTGCAGTGTAACTGCAGTTAGCAGGCTAAATTGTGCATGAAATGTCATGTGGTGAGGGCCCCCCGTATGGTAGACAGGTCATCTGGTGCAGGTCTTTTCAGTTGACGCCACTTTGCATGTCGATGAAGACAACACAACATCCAGTCCCCGAGCAGAGAAAATCTCCAACCCAGCCAGGAATCAAACCCGGTCTGCTCGCATGGTATTCTGCCACACTGACAACTCAGCTATGGAGGCGGAGAAAAGACGACATGGTGTAGGTGGAGAAGATGCTGGAATGTTGCATAGACCAACTAAGTGGAGGGAAAATCAGTTAAGTTGATGGAAATACAGCACCCAGCAGCACGTGAGGCACAGGTAGTCTGCACACAATAAATAGAACAAAGTTGGAGGAGGGGGAGGGGAGAGTAGAGAAGGTGACAGGAAGATGGCTGAAAAACTATTGGGCATTTAAGGAAAAGGGGTGAAACATGATAAAAGCAAGAACTTGGATAAATCTGAAACTAGCAAAAGATAGGGATATAACAGGGACAGAAAACAGTAGCAAAAGTTAGGGATAGAATAGGTACAGAAAACAAATAGGCAGGGACAAAGACAGTAGGGAGAGAAAATAAGCAAGCTTGAGGGCTAAGTTAGATGGGTTGTAGGAAGTACTAGCTGGCGATTCATAGAAACTGGTGATTATCAGAGGCCCATGGACCAGAGATTAATTGTGCTGTGCTGAGCAACTACCAGTCACATTTACTTATTATTGTAAAGGTGAATGGTGATCTGTGTTAATCTTTGTTTCATTTTCATGCTGAGTGATTAAGAGACTGAACTTGTATTGGGAATGAGACAGGCTCAAATCCCCGTTATACCAACCTGCTTTAAGTTTTCCACTTTTATAAATTACTTAAATAAATGCTAGGATGGTTCCTAAAACAATGCCAGAACCAATTTTTCCCCCAACCTCATTCTACCTTGTCTCACACTGTTTCTTCTGACATTAATATTTATAAGCCATTAAACCATAACAATCTTGCCTTTTTTGTTTGTTTCATTTCTACGTGTGAAATTCCATTATTGTAATAATGTCCTCCCCTGCACATATAGTATTTCTCAGCTACACACTCTTCATTGTTTCAAACTACAGAGGCCTTTCAAAGATGATCTAAATGGCCAGTATTTCATCTACTCATTCTATAATGGTTTCACTAAAAGATGCAACAGAAGTACAAAGAATCTTAAGTTACTCAAGGTAACATATGAGAAATGGACATTCTTAAGCAGGCTAGCACACCGCAGTAGGTGGTGGAAAGGAGGGGGAGCGTAGTTCATTCATTTCAGGCCTGGTCACCATTTTAGTAGCAATTGAACAGTAGATGATAGGGACTCACGTGTTCACATATGTTACCTTTGTCCTAAATGCAGGGGCTGTTGATTCAACACAATGGCTATTTCATCACCATTTTATTCACACAGCTGAAAGATGGAATACAATCCTACAGTCACTTACAGCTTTCAGAACAATGGGAAACATTCTTAAGAATAAGCTACTTGGTTCTGATAAAAAAAGTAAGGACACCTAAAAACATCACAGGTGTGAGGGAGGCAATCATCAGGTACCTGAGTCAATCTGCATGGCAACATCCACACTGTCTACAGATGAGCCAAGAGTCTGGAAGAAAGATGTTGTATTTGGGTTTAAAATTCCATTTATATAGAATGCTGGTCATTCAGCAGATCAAAGATGCAGACTTACAATAGGGAGTCTTCTTTGCTGTGTGTATGTAAGTGATCTTTGAAGGTGACTCAAATGCAGTATTTTTTTATGAGCAGTGAGCCACATTTTCACTTACAAGTTGTTTTTGGGCCCCTCAACAGCCTTACATAGTTCATGAAAGACCTCTCTGCTCCCAACAACATGTGATTGTGTGTTGTGCCAGTGGCGTAAAAGTCACAGTGAGCTCTAAATGTTACTGCATGTATTAGTTCTTTCTATCAGAATTGTGGATATGGCAGATAAACACAAGGAATGTTTATTTTGAGTAGAATGCTGCAACACTGCATACTGCAAATGCATCCATGTCAGTTGTGAGGAATACTTTCCTGGGACACCTCGTTTCTCACTTTGGTGACATGCAATGGCCAGCAAGATGCTCAGACTTTCTTCTTTGGGGAGGGGGGAGCGCGGAGGGGGAGGGGATTTAAAAGAGTGTGTCTGTGTTTTAAAAAAATTTAATTGGGTCAACTGCTGTCATTAAAGAGGAGATGGGTTTGATTGACCAACACTTCCTACACCTGTTGGCCCTAGTTAAGAGTAACTTCTGGCAAAGTGTTAAAAATAGTATTAAAAAGAATGGCTGACACAAGGATGATGTAATTGTTCGTAAGTGACCATGTGTAATTAAACAGATGTTAACCTTTGATTTTTGTGAAAATAAAAGATTTTTCTGTATAAGTAAACATACTAATGCTCATTTGTAAATCATTTGTTCCCGTAGGTAACTCTGTATAACTGTGTTTTAGATTGTCATAAATTAACTCATTAATTGCACCAGAAAGTAACTGGAAATTGCAGACCCTGGTATTCAGTTTTACTTGCCAGTTTAATAGATGTATGTGAAAACATACAATATGGAAAATATGCTTGGAAATAATGTTGGATTCACAATATAAATTAGGAGTCATATATTTCTTGCTGTACATAAGGTTAAAATTTCATCTGACATTTTCTTTTTGCAGATGTGTTCCGTACCACGAAACCTATGGGAAGCTTTGCTGCTATTCTGTCAACATATGCTGTAAGTTCCTTGCTACATGGCTTGAATTTTCAGTTGGCAGCTGTTCTACTGTCATTGGGAGCATATACATATGCTGAATATGTGTTGCGACAGAAATTGGCTACGGTGTTTGGTGCCTGTATTTTAGTGCGTCCATGTAGGAAAGATTGTGCACATCGCTACAAAGAAAAGAGACTTTCAGTTATATTGATTAACATAGGTTTTGGTGCAATTGCTGCATTTCATTTATCATATTTGGGAGTAATGTTTGACATGTCAGATAAACTTCAAGATGAAGGTTATAATTACTCACACACATTGGCAAAATGGTCAGTGTTGAATTATGCCAGTCACTGGTTTGCACTGGGAACATATATTTTTTATCTTCTTATTTAAATATGAATACTTTCTTTTCCAAGCACCAACACTCGACACACATCCTTCCCTTAGTTTTTCGTGACATGCCAGATATTCTGCCTTTGCAGCAAACAGCAGAGTGAAATGCAAATCAAATATCAGTACAGGTAAGATTCCAGCCATCATGCTGCCCTTTACAATGTATAAATTAGTGTCTCTGTAAGAAATTGTAGACATGATTTGACAGTGTGTCCACAGCTACAAACTTATTTCTGGTGGAAACTTTTGCAATGTCTTGAGTTCACAAAAAAGTATTATTAAAAGAAAATAAGTTTTAGTTTAAAAATTGACATTGTGCATAAATCTTTAGTAATTGTTTAGAGTGAACAAAGCTGTTTGACAACAGCCAGCTCCTTGAAAAACTTCTGGATTTATTTTGTTATCCTTTATTTATGTGCAAAATACAATAAAGTGATGTGGTAAACCATAGCAATTGGGCTGCTCAACATGATTCCATCCATTTTATGTATATTTTAAATTGAATGGGCCAGTGTTGCTTGCATCAGAAGTACACAAATATAACATAAAAATAGGAGTAAACAATCACCCACCATGCATAAGCTGTAACTGTACAGAAGTAATCTATATCTGTATAATTAATTGTGTATTCCATTAGACACAACACTTCAACAGGAAATAGTGTAAAATGCTGTAAACGAATATACAGTATGGTCCAAAATAATATCCCCAGTAAGCGCTTTGACTGTACTTTAGCTTGCATTAAATGAATCTATTATTACTAAAGTGTAGACTTTCACGGCCGGAAATATCATGTCCATTATAATTATCCGGGCTGTTATGCCGTGGTCGGTTGATGAATTCTGTGTCGATTCCCAACGTTTCATCTCCGACTGCGGGAGCCATCTTCAAGGGGGTCCATAGCTGAATGGAAGGTCCAACACACCCACTGGCTCGCTACTGGTAAGTGATAGTAAGTGGAAAATTTTTTTGAGTCAGTAGCGAGCCAGTGGGTGTGTTGGACCTTCCATTGAGCTACAGACCCCCTTGAAGATGTCTCCCGCAGTCGAAGACGAAACGTTGGGAATCGACACAGAATTCATCAACTGACCACGGCATAACAGCCTGGATAATTATAATGGACATGAATCTATTATTGACCTTTCGTGCTTCAGCATTTGAACTTTTGATGCTAACTGTTTTACATTAGCATATTTATGAACTTTAGAAGTAGTCTCCATTCATGCCAGCTTTGTTTGAGTGATTACTTAAAATATGTTGTACAGTACATATCCATAAGAAAGGTGATTTTTTTTTTTTTTTTTTATTTGGTATGAGAAAGCTTGAAATAAAATACATATCAGTTAGGTACAATAATTGGCACTTGATGGCACTTATATACTTCGAAGTTTCATTACACTCCACCAGATATCTCTAGTTTGTCTTCCCTCCACTTTTGTATTATTTGCTACACAGAATCCTTTGCATTTATTAAGAATTGTTTCAAAAAATCATTCAGTAAGTACCAAGAAAGTTTTATATTTATCTGTTGCACTATAACAACATAAATAACCATAACTTTAGCATTTTCTAGTTAACTATACAAATATTTGATTTTAAAGGTTATGGGAAAGAGAAAACACATTTCTCCAAGGAAGCAAGGGATTATTTTGGGACTTAAAGCTGAAGAACTCTCGAATAGGGAAGTTGCTAGGAAATTATTAGTCGACCACAGAACTGTGACAGATGTATTGAAGAAACAAGCTGAAACTGGAAAGAGAAGTTTGAGGTACAAAACTGATCCAAAGAAAATGTGCAGTCCCAGACTGTGCTGAACAATGAAAATGATATGACACCAAGAAAGAAAACTGAGATCAAGGCAGATTGCTATTATGATTGAGCATGAGTTCTGTGTCTCAGCTTCCCATCAAGCGGTCTTAGGATGCCTTTCTGATCTCAGCCTTATGAAGAAAAAACCTGCAAAGGAAGCCCACCTAACAAAAAAGCATGTTGAAAAAAGAAAAAGGTTTCTCGATCTGTACCAACACAGCTCATCCAATGACTGGGAAAGAGAAGAAATTTAGTGTGTATGGCAATGACAGTGGTTTGAAACTGCGAGTGGAGCCAGGAGAGTAATAATGCAGGAAGATTGTGTTGTGGAAATGAAGTAGTTCAGTGAAAGAGTAATGATGTGGGGAGCAATGTGTCTAAAGGAGTGGGAAGATCTAAGATTCACCTAGGTTCAGTTACTGGGTTAAACTACTGTGATATCCTTCAAAAAAAGTTATTAAATACCGCAGGAGATCATTTCAGTGGAGAAAACTGGGTCTTCATTTTTTAAAATGACAATGCTAGCAGTCACTGTGCCAGGGTTGTCCGGGAGTGTCGTGCAGATCTGGCTAATGAACAGTTACGGTGACCCCCAAATTCTTCAGACATAAAACCTTCTGAGTATTGTGGGCAATGATGTCTGAAAAACTAGGTAAATGTTGTTGTACCCGTAGAATAGAGTTCATTAAGAAAATTGCTCACATCTGGTACCATGAAATTGAACCTGGTACATGTGGAAAATTTGTCAGGTCAATGATACATAGAGTTAAAGCTCTTAAAAAGGCATGGGGTAGGCGCACAAAATTTTAATTTTATATAATTTGTTCTGTACAACTTAATTTCACCTTAAACAAAAAATTTAATAAACCATTGAAACAGCCCCTCTGTTGCTGTTTTGACATACATTAAGTAAAATTTGTAGGTGGCAATATTATTTTGGACCATACTGTAACAGGTATAACCGTCACACTAATGCAAAATGTTGCGGTTTAAAGTTAGCATGTACCGAACTGCTGACTAATGTATTGCTTGTACCCTATCAGCATTTTGAATGCTGCCTATCCCTAAAGAAGGAGAGTAGCTAGATGTGCTCATGTTGCACCTCATCTTGATTAAATCAAATGTGGATCTGTGTTGTACTGGTAAGTGTCTTCATGTGGTTTCTCTTGGTCATGGTGCCTACCATTTTTAATAGATTCAAATCATTCTGTAGCACAAAAGTCTCAGGGCCTATGGACAAAAGTTGTTGTTATATGAAATGCTGTAATATAAACCATACTAAACACCCTTCAGTGTACAGATCACTAATACATTTTGTACTCAAACCAGAGGTAGTCAGCTCAAATCCTGCTGGCAAAAAAAGTTTTCATTGCCATTATGTGGCAGGCATTGGGAGAAGACATGATGGCATGCAGTTCATAATTACAGACTATGCTGCTGTACGTCACAAATTCAATACCAAAACTTGATAACATTTCATGAGTAAAGTCATGTGAAGTGTTGATGATAGCTCTGTCAGATAAGGGCATTTATCTCAGCAGCCCCTTCAGTGTTACCAAAAAAACAATCAGCAATTTGTCAGTACCAGGATTTGCAGTCTCCTTTCCTTTAATAAAGGCCATAACAGCACAAATACAATCCAGCAATACATGCATACTTGTCAGTTATGCACTTGACATACATACACTCATGGAACATCAGCAGCAGCAATGGAATGTTGATGAAGAAGGGTGCCTCCAGACGTCACATGTTTGTTTCATGGTAACACACTGTATATAAAATTCAGTTATATTACTATCCTTAACAAACTGGTGCATTGTTAGTAAAAATTGTTATTTAGATTTTATAGAAAAAATATCAAATTCAGGATAAACTTTGCTTGTGACAACATACAGTCTAATCAAGAACTGAGTGTGTGCCTGTCAGTGAAAGCAACACTGTTTCCTCTTGGTCTTCCAAGGGAAATGAATGGAACTTACCTCACCAACCTGTTTTCTGTGTTCCTCAGTAATTTTCTACGTATCAGTGTTGAAAAAGATATTGAAGTATATTTTAAATGAAGTGCACACATTTTTTTATTTTTTCTTTCATCTTAGATTTCACATTCTTATATGTTTATTAATATTATCACTCATTATGATGATCAGCTGTAGATTACTGTTGGCCTGAGTCATTTATCAGATCAGAAAGCCTACATACTAGTGGCAATAGGACTCTTTCCACAAAATGATTGTATCATACAAAGGTCTGTATTGACATAGCTTAATTATACACTGCTGATGTGGAGCTTTACAAAATGAATACTGGGTGCCAACTGACTAAATGAACAAACTGACTAACATGTAGCATAGTAATTGTGTCCTTCGAATGCCAGCTGGCAACCAATTGGGGCTCTGTGAGTGACACCTATTTAAAGATGCAGGTAGGACAGATATTACAAAATGTTAACATACTAAGCTATTAAATTTCAGATATTAACATAAAGGACAGGAAAAGTAAAGTGTATAAAGCCACAATAGACAAAGACATTATTTTGGTTATCAGTTGACTGAATGTTCTAGAACTGGTGCCTATAATAATTCTGTTTTATGAGATGAAAGTTTGAGCACACGTTGGGATTTAAAAATCTCACCAAGGATTTCTCAAAACTCAGGTTTTCTGACTGAAATCTTACATGACTTTTATGTGTATGATTAGAAGACTGTCAGGATTTTGAAAGGATTAAATTATAAGATCCAAAAATCGTAGAAACTGATAGTTTTGAATGAAGGTAATTTTAAATCACACATTTTCAGAAAAGAAAAAGATGTTCTTCAGAAAGATGAGACTGAATGCTTTCCAGTACAGTATGTCAATCCTAAATCAGAGAATTATTAGTGGGATCAAATTTTTAAGTGTGTGTATAGTTGTAGTGAATCATAAATTTTGATTATTTCTTTGCATAAAGTGTTTCTAATAAACTACAAGTATTTTCACTGTTATTAGCAGCCTGTAAACTATACGCTGAATAATAAGGTTTTGAACATTGCAGCTTGTATAATATTTTAGAGATTTCATATATGTATTATGTATGGAATAGAAAGCAGAGAGGGAAAAAAATAGTATAAATGTAACGAGTGTGATTATATGTAGCAAGTGGAGCTATTCCACCCTGCTACATTTCAGATTGTCCCTTTACTTGACACAAATAGCAACTGGTATACTAATAGAACTTTTTACAATCTGTATCATTCTCCTCTCTGAATAAGGAAAACAAAACAAGTAGCAAAGGCACCTTGAGTTCCAAAATATTGCTCTGCCTTCTCAGGATCACAGTTCACTTAGTCATGCTGTAAGATTATACTAAATGTAGAGAAAAAGAACTTCTGTGTGTAGAAACATGTATCATTTATTTTCACTGAGAAAAAATAATGTATACCCAATTATGTGCAGTACACAGTGCTTTCAGATTCACTTCTTGCTGTCATGATAGTCTGTCCTAGCTTCAGCTTCGCACATAGTTTTCTTCTCCCTTTCATATGCACTTTTCTTGCAGTAAAGCCTATTGTTGTGGTTATTACTAATATCATTTTGAACAACAGGAATGATAAGAGGGAGCTCTGTCCTCATTTCTTTAAAGGTACTGAATCATCAAGTGCATATGGTCTGCTGTTTTCGGCAGATATTTGCAATTTTGTGTTTTGCAGCTAGAGTCAGCCCAAACAATTACTGCTCATGACATGCCACCCAGTGCCAATAGAAAGCCTCGGTTTGTTTTCCAGTATAAACATATCTAATTTTAAATCAGAATTTTCTTGCCCATTCAATAGAACACTCCCAAATTAGTCTAGTCCAATATTCACTTTATCAATGTGCATTAACAGGGAGAGTAAAACACAAAGAATTAACAGCAATTCAGCAGAAACTCACTAGTGCAGCATGTTTGGTGGCAGCAGTCAGCAGGACCAGGGCAGTGCTGTCACTGCTGGAGCCCAGGGTATTCTTTTAGTTTAACTGATAAAATGAATATCAAGCTAGACTAATCTAGGACTGCTCTGTCAACTGGCCATGTAAAATTCTCCTGCAGAAATCATTTGTAATAGGCAGACATTTTGTTGACACTGGCCATTGCATAAACATAATGAGCATTATTTGTTTGGGCTGACTCCAACTATACAATGCTAAAACAAAATTGCAAATATCTGCAAAACACCAGAGAAAATGGGCCTGATGATCCTTAGGAGAAACACCCTGTATATATACACTGAAAGGGAAAAAGACTCTCAATGCCAAGAAGTAGTTGTGTGAGAGAAACAGAAATTGTTAGGCATGTTTCTACATCTGGAAGATGACATGCATTCAAATTTTGTGCCATTCACATAAGAGAGGCACTAGTAGTGCCACTATGAAGATGCAAATCAGGTTTTCTTTAAATATGTGCTGTAATGGTTGCAAGCATTACTTACCTTTCAGATTGGACATAGTGAGTTGATGTTAGTCAAGCATGCCTTGAAGATGAGGAAGACACCATTATCAGCAGTTCATGTAGTTTGAACTAGGTCGTGTAACAGGGCTATGAGAAGTTGGATATTCCTTCCATGGTATTGCAGAAAGACTTGGCAGGAATGTAGCCACTGTACACAATTACTTGCAGCAGTGGTCATGAGAAGGTATGGTCACAAGAAGACTGGGCTCCAGAAGCACTACCAAGGGGGGAAGACCATTGCGTTCCACATATGGCTCTGGCATATCGTACTGCATCTGCAGTAACAATTCAAGAAGTAGTTAGCACCACAGTGACACAATGAACTGTTACAAATTGATTTCTTAAAGGACAGCTCTGAGACAGACACCCTGTAATGTGCATTCCACTGACTCCCAAACCACCAATTGCAACTTCTTTGGTACATGCAAGAGCTCATTTGAGGGTGGAGTGGAGGTTGGTTATGTTTTCTGATGAAAGCCAGTTCTGTCTCAGTGCCATTGGTAGACTGTGTTGGTTAGGAAGAGCCAGGTGTGCCTCTGCAACCAGTCTGTCTGTGGGCTAGACACAATGGACCTACACCAAGAGTTATGGTGGGATGCAATTTCACACGACAGTGGCAGCACTCCGTCGTTATCCCATGCACCCTGACAGCAAATTTGTACAGCAACTTGCTGATTCTTCCTGTTGGCCTGCCATTCATGAACAGCATTCCAGGGGGTGTTTTCCAGCATAACGCTCGCCCACATACTGCTGTTTAACCCAGCATGTTCTACAGTGTGTTGACATGCTTCTTTGGCCTGCTCAATCACTAGATCTGTCTCCAATCGAACACATATGAGACATCAACAGATGACAATTCCATCATCATCCACAACCAGCATTAACCGCCCCTGTATCAACCAGCCAAGTGCAACAGGCATGGAACTCCATCCCACGGACTGACATCCGGCACGTATACGAAATAATAAATGTTTGCATTCAGTATTCTGACAATTACACCTGTTATTAATGTACTAGCTTTTCATGTTTGCAGTGGCTTTTCTCGAGCTTACATTCGCCTATGAACCTGCATATATAGTTATGCTTGAGAAATTTTTATGAAGCTTCACTCTCAATTTGATAATCGCTCGTCATACTGCATAGTGAAACATTATGAATGTCCCACTAACTCGTGGAAGATCTACTTTCTTAATACAAATCAAGAAATCAGCCTCATGTATGAGATGATCACATTTGTTACACATTCCACTAACCTGCGCTCTGCATACAACAGCATCGTTAGTGACTTAAGGTGTCGGGTGATCACTATAAAAACAATTCTTTGGTTTACGCAACTACTATTCTACACTATATATTTATTTCTGCTGTTCAGTTTTGGATCTGCTGTCCTTGCCTAAAATGAATCATGAGTTATATAACATTCAATTGAAAATATTGTAAATGACAATGATTTAACTTCTTTTCTAGTTGCTGTAGATAACTTATAAGTAAATGTATTGTATATTAAAAAGGTATTTCAGAACGTAATCAATACATACTATTGTAGAGTAGAAGAAATTCTATTGACTGTTATGAAAAATTATAACTCTATAAGAAATTTTACTCGCTTCTCTCCCCATCTGCCGGTAGGTTTCAGCCTTGGAACAGGCATAGTCATGCACCCCCAAGTGATTTTCCTTTACTTCTAACCCATGTTTTGACTGGCAGGTTTAGTGGTGACCCTGGCTGTAGTTGCCAGGATCAACCTTGCAAGCCCATTACTACCACCACTTACCCTAGTAGTAGTTTTATGTACATTTACTTTATGTACAGTATAACTGACACATAGGATAATAACATTAAATTTCAAAAAAATCGTTTCAAATTATTGTAGTGTATTTATTAACACTGTCTTATCAGATATTGTTCACCGAGCGAGGTGGCGCAGTGGTTAGACACTGGACTCGCATTCGGGAGGACGACGGTTCAATCCCGCGTCCAGCCATCCTGATTTAGGTTTTCCGTGATTTCCCTAAATCACTCCAGGCAAATGCCGGGATGGTTCCTCTGAAAGGGCACGGCCGACTTCCTTCCCCATCTTTCCCTGATCCGATGAGACCGATGCCCTCGCTGTCTGGTCTCCTTTCCCAAACAACCCAACCCCCTCAGATATTTTTCATCATTATTTGTCATAAAACGGTTAACTGTTCGCATCTTGATGGATCACTGTCCTCAATCTTGTCACTTAACACGTAGCCCCCCCCCCCTCTCTCTCTCTCTCTCTCTCTCTCTCTCTCTCTCTCTCTCTCTCTCTCTCTCTCTTTCTGTGTGTGTGTGTGTGTGTGTGTGTGTGTGTGTGTGTGTGTGTGTGTGTGATCAAAAACATCATTTATATGTCTTCTGCAATAAGTTTATCATTATTCCCTAAGGAACCTGTTGGAGATCCTTTTTACAGCATTATTAATTAATGCCAAAGTTATGGGATTGTTTAGAAAATTGGCCAGGTCATTACATTAAACTCAAATTTGTTGCTCCCAGTTGTATACGCTACAATTCAGCACTGTGTGTTGAACGTCCCCTCTTTTTCAGAATGATATATTCCTCTTCGACTGTCTCTCATATGCTCTGGGTTGTGAGTCAGCACACACATAAAAAAGAGAATATAAATACAAAGCTGTAGAAATACATAAACTCTGTGTAAATCAGAATATAGAAGCATGTGATTGTAAGTTAATGTTTGCAAATACTTGTTATTGTAACAGTATACAGGTCCCCAATAGGTAAATGGGAAATTCTCTTGAAACATTTTGATGATTTGTTGTGCTGTAGGTCAGACAGAAAGAAAGGAATATTAATTTGTGGTGGTTTTAATGCAAATTTATTGAAGGAATGTGATAGGAAAAGTGATCTGGAGGTACCATTAGCCTCTTACAATTTAGTATCAGTCATAAATTTCCCTACCCAAATTCCTCAAGATAGTAGTTATAAATAATTTATTCACACAAGCAGAAGTTAAAGAAACTCGAGGCTATCTTGTGGTAAACAGATTGTCAGATCACGAAGCATTGTCAGTCACATTACATAACTTAAGTCTATGTACAGTTCAGAAACACGCAAAGAAAAGGGAGGCTGATGAATGACAAAACTGCTAAAGATTTTACGGAAAGCTTTTAAAATTGTTGATTTGGGTAAAGTTTGCAAGAGATTAATGCTAATTAAATTCAACATATTTCTTAATGAGTTTGTATCCGTTTTTGAAAGAAATTTACCTAAACAGACAATTAAATGCAATACTGAGAAGTCCTTAAAGAAATCTTGGACCACTACAGGTTGCAGAGTATCTTCACAGTGAAGAAGAGGCATGAGCAAAATAGCCAGAACAAGTAATGATCTAGAAATACTTTCATATTATAAACAGTGATGTAAGAAAAGTTGTAAAAAACCCAGGTGCATGGAGATCTCGACTGTAATTTGACAGACATGAGAATAATGTAAAATCAGTGTGGAATATTGTTAAAAGAGAAACAAGGAAATAAAGACACAGAAGATGATGACATTTCTCTTAAAGAGAACGGGGGCATTCTGAAAGATGATTCATGTGCAGAAGAAATTTTTAATAATTACTTTTTAAAAATAATTAGAATGTTTCTAGAATGAAATTTTCACTCTACAGCGAAGTGTGCGCTGATATGAAACTTCCTGGCAGATTAAAACTGTGTGTCGGACCGAGACTCGAACTCGGGACCTTTGCCTTTCGCGGGCAAGTGCTCTACCGACTGAGCTACCCAAGCACGACTCACGCCCCGTCCTCATAGCTTTACTTCTGCCAGTACCTCGCCTCCCACCTTCCAAACTTTACAGAAGCTTTCCTGCGAACCTTGCAGAACTAGCACTCCTGAAAGAAAGGATATTGCGGAGACATGGCTTAGCCACAGCCTGGGGGATGTTTCTAGAATGAAATTTTCACTCTACAGCGTAGTGTGCGCTGATATGAAACTTCCTGGCAGATTAAAACTGTGTGCCGGACCGAGACTCGAACTCGGGACCTATGCCTTTCGCGGGCAAGTGCTCTACCGACTGAGCTACCCAAGCACGACTCACGCCCCGTCCTCACAGCTTTACTTCTGCCATTACCTCGCCTCCCATCTTCCAAACTTTACAGAAGCTCTCCTGCAAACCTTGCAGAACTAGCACTCCTGAGAGAAAGGATATTGTGGAGACATGGCTTAGCCACAGCCTGGGAGATGTTTCTAGAATGAAATTTTCACTCTACAGCAGAGTGTACTTGGGTAGCTCAGTCGAGTTTTAATCTGCCAGGAAGTTTCAATTAGAATGTTGGTGGAATAGTTCAGAAGAGAGAGCAAAACATTAACCGAAGAAGTGATACAGGATGTTTAGTGAAATAAAAATTAATTTCACATCCCCCTCTGAAATAGAAAGATCATCATGGCTCTAAAATTAGTAGTTCATATGGGGGTAGATATATGTCCAAAAAGACATTAAAATGTTGTGGCCATATAATAGGTAATGTTCTTAATCGCTTATGCAATGGTTCATTATTTCAGGGTGTTTCCCAGACAGATTGAAATATATCCTCTCTCTATAAGAAGGGTGACACCCCAGGTATCAATAACTACAGCCCAGTATTAAATCATACATAATTCGTCCACCCCACAGAGCCCAAGAGTTGTGTTGTGTATCTGTGATGGTGGTAGTAAACTCCTGCATTTTGGCGGAATTGCCTCAAATTCTATTTTTAACTAGCCTTGTGAAGTAGCTCAAAATTTGTTACTGTATAAGGAAATAATGGGAGTGGTTAAGACTTCCTCAAGCATCGCTTTAAGGGAAAGCAATGCTGACTTTTGACTAGCTGAAAGTTTGCCGACAGCTTTGAATGAAATTTTAGATGTTGTGAAAATGGAATGAGCTAAATAATAATATTGTGATTGAAGTAAATAGTTTTAAATTATAAAATTTATGTAAGAGTCAAGACTAGTTAGAAGAGTTACATTGTTTTTTAATGTAAAGCAAAGAGGGAGTCACACTATTCAGACAAAGGTGATGTGTCTTGTCACCACATCATTGCGTAACAGTTGGAGAAGGCCACTTTGACGGAATTATTATGAGTCTCAAAAACAGCCCAATGACCATGTACTAGTTGTGGACAGGGTGTTTCAATGTAAATGGATTCTTAAGGCTGTGAGTTTCTTGTGCAAATATGAGATGTTTCCACAGGTTAATAGCACCTTTATTCAATTAACTAAAATCTTTTTTCAGGAACTGGCTACAGTGGACTGTCTGTCATTGCCTAGGAGAATGATGTTACTGCCATATTGTACTCTGCCCATTATGTTTCAGCTCTTTCCAAAAATACCAGAATTAAGCCAACTGTGTCCCATACATGTAAACTGCTGGTTCTTGTGCTTAAATGGTGTAGCAAAGTCAATTGGAACATTTGTCAGTGTATTTTGGAAGTTTATGGACCTCCAAGATGCTTACTTTGTGTCTTGGTTAAGATACCATTTTTGGTGATAAACTCCTACTATACACAACTTTGAGTTGTGATGATAACTGGCAACGAACTGTAGGTAAAGATATTGAACGTCATGGCAACACACAGCTCTCACAAATTGATATAAATTCCAGCGTATTATGTACAAAGTGTGTGCAAAATGGTTGTGATAAAGACAGTCTGTGCTACTCATGTGTTAAAGTAAATAATTGTAATGGTATGTCTACATGAGCTGTGTTTCAGTGCCACAAGGAGAACAATATCTCGTAACAGACTTGCCATCGAAAGACAAATTAATTTAAGTTTTTTAAACAGGACAGAGACACTCCACTAATGAAAATTAGCGAGTTAGAGCAAAAACTAAGTAAATATATAACCAGTGAAAAGTGCATTAAACACTGGTAAATTAAGATCACCATTGAAGCCAAACTTACGTTCTAATGATATATACTCGGAGCCAGTGACACACAGAAAAAGATGATGGAATAAGTAAATGTACTTAATGACAAAGAAAAGCTTCTGATGCCAGCCAGGAAGAAGGCTGTGGAGTCCATAAGTTTAACTAAAAATGTAATTTACATGCCAACTAGTGAAAACGAAAGAGTTCAAGAAACTGCATTTGAAGATACCAGCAGTATTCCAATAGATAAATCATCTAATTGCGTGAAACAAAGTTACAAATCAAGGTATACAGCATGGAAACCGAAAGTTTTAATAGTGAGTGACACTCAAGGAACATAATATAAAAAGATACTGGAGAAAAAAACTCGAATCAGATTATGATATTCAATGCTTTATTAAGCCACATGATCCACTCCATGAAGTTTTTAATAGAACTGATAAATTAGCAGAAGGCTTGATTGGGAGTGCTGCTGTTATGTTAACATTAATCAATCAGTAGTGAAGATTCAAATCACAACATTTTTGAAAACATTGATAATGTCTTACTAAGTGTCCTCTAACTCAGTAATAAGACAAATGTAATTTTATGCTCAGTTCCTAAAAGATTTGACAAAGAATGTATGAATAAAAGAATCAGCATGGTAAATCTTTATTTAGTGCAAACCATGAACAGTTACAGATTGTGCAACAAAAGCAGAAAATCCATGAACTTTGAAATGGAAAGGTTACAGAATTGTTATAAATTCAAAAGTCACAGTATGCATTTGAATACAAAAGGGGAGAAGCAAATTTGCAATAGACTTTCTTCATGAATTAAAATTAGTACTTTGCAAAGCAGGTACACCCATTTTTAGACCAACAAGCCTGCCTGGGTACATCACTATTTCACCAAAATAGTGTGTGAAAACTGGTGAAGTACAAATGCATAAAATGAAACACATGCTACCCAAGAAGTGGGTTACCATTAGAAACAATTAAGCACAAGAAAGGCAGGATTCAAAATCCAGGGAACATGCTGATAAGAAGACATCTCCCATTCTTGGAAACAATGAGGATTTTTTGCTATGAATAATGCTGGTTCTAAAAAAGTGGTCAAGCAAGAAACAATATATCCCTACATTAACCTTTAAATTGCTTCACCATAACATTCAGTCTTTCTCTAACAAACTGTATGAAATAGAAATATTGTTAAACAATTGAGTTATATTTCTGTTTTATGTTTTACTGAGCACTGGTTGAATAAAGGCATGTTAGAACTGACAAATGTACCTCTCTCCAAATTGGGACCCATGTTGTGCAGAGAAATGCTTATGGGTAGTGGTAGCTGTATATACACGGTCCAGTCACATTGTGACCACCATCTATGTTTGACATCAATGTCCAATAACCACTCACAGATGACAGCACTAGCGGTGGAGGGTATATAAAACCTGTCACTGGGGGTAGGATGTGGAAAATAGTGCAGTCGTTCTTGCTATGTGGAAATGGAGCACGGTCACTGGATTTCAGGCCAAGGGTGGAAGTATTTCGGAAATGGCTGGTCGCGTGCTGTCATGGTTGAAGTATACCGTGTATGGCAAAATGACGCTATCTGAAACTGGCACCGAGGCAACTGAGGTGCAACACAGGCCATAGATGATGGATGAACGACTGCTGCAGAGATGTCTACAGGCAAATAGATGTGTAACTGCTGAGCAGCTGACTGCCCAGGTGAACCAAGGTACTACCAATATTGTCTGCTCAGTGACCGTTCAGTGAACATTGCTGCATATGGGGTTCTGCAGCAACTGTCTAGTTCATGCACCCGTGCCGACTTCTGCAATTTGCATGCAAATACCTCAACTGGATGTCATCTGAGTGGCAACAGGAGCCCTTTTCAATGAATCACATTTTATGCTTCCTCTGAAAGATGGCTGTTGGCATGTGACGCCCTGCAACAATTGTTGGAAGGGTACAGGCCAGAGAAGGGAGTGTTATGGCCTGGGGAATGTTCTTGTGGCATTCCCTGGGTGATCTCGTTATTCTGGTAGGGCACAATGGATCAACACATGTATGCATTTATCCTTGGGGGACCATGTCCACCCCTACATAGAACTTGTACTTTTCTTGGCCTGTGGCACCTACTAACAGGACAATGCAGTTTGTCACACAGCTCGCAGTGTATGTTTGTGGTTCGAAGAGCACCAGGATGAGTTAACTGTACTCCACTGGCCATCAAACTCTTCAGATTTAAACCCAGTTGAGAACACCTCAGTCAGGTTGTTCGTACCATAGATCCTCGGTTGAGAAACTTAGTTCAGCAGGCTATGGAATTGGAGTTGGCATGGCTCCACATCCCTGTCGATACCTTCCAGAACCACACTGACTCTCTTCCTGCATGTCTGCACTGAAAAGGTGGTTATTCAGGCTTTTGACAGGTGATCACATTAATGTGATTGGACCGTGTATGTCCCATAAAATATATAATTCAGTAATCTAACTGAATTTGACACCTTATTTAGAGAAAGAGGCATAGAACTCTCAATAGCAGAACTGTCAAATTAAAATACAGTGATCAACTTTGTATACAGATCAACAGATGGTGATAAGTGGCCTTTTTTTAACCACATGGAACAACTGTTAAAAAATATTATCATATGTGGAGAGGTAAATGTTAATTTCTCCAAACCCAATAAATTTAAAGATTAAATCAAAGATTTACTGAAGTCCTTTAACATAAAACCAACTGTAACTAACCCAACTCGTATAACTAGTACTTTTGCAACAACCATTGGCAATTTTTTTTTATAAATACAGACAAATATATGTACACAACCTAAGTTGTAAAACCCAGTTTTAGTGATCCCTATGCCCAAATCCTAACAACAGCTCCTACGGGAGACTTGAAACCTCCAAAAACAGAGTTAATGTCAGGAAGTTCAGTGATGGAAAGATGTTTCAATACATATGCACTGCATGCTTTTTAAATACCAGATGATATCATCAGTACAAGTGCAACTGAATTGCTAACAGATATTCAGAATGCATCACTCCTGAGAGCTATATTTCCAGAAAATCTGAAAACTGCACAAAAACTGAGATAATGTGGAGCTGCAGACTACAGATAGGACTGAATCACTTTTTTCAGGCTTTGACAAAATTCTTGAGCAACTGTTTCTTAGGAGACCAACAGCATTACTAAATAAAGAAATGTTAATAAGTGATTTGTAACGTGGATTCAGAGCTGACAGGTCAACCCAGCCATTTGTTTTTGCCTTCCTAAATGAAATACAAAGTGTATTAGTTAATAAACATGGTGTTTCTGGCGTATTTCCCAACCTTTCAAAGCTTTTGATGGAAATGACTGTGATATTTTGTTGCAGACAATAAATAAATATGGAATTTGAAGCCTACCCGAACCCTATTTTCATGTCTGTCCTGCTATTGCACACACTTCAGCATGTTTGAATAAACTGAGTTCAACAAATACTTTCAGTAGCAAAGTCACAGTTTTCTTAAGATGAGAGGGAGGTATTGAAAGGAGTAACATCATATTTATAATGGCCATGGTAGTATCCTGGAACAGTTTTGTAGGCCTGGAATGTTACTCAGCATCCATTCTTACCTCCATGATCTTCAACAAATTACTCAGATAAAATTCAAAGATGCAGATACACACAAAACTTCTAATTTTAGAGTAATGAACAAAAACATCAGATATGTAGCCCCTGTAGGGTCTTCATTATTTACATTAATGACCTAGCAGAAAAGATAACTAAAGGTACCACAGTAATTTTTGCAAATGACACAAGTATCCTAATTAGATTGTCCAATAAACACAGTGTACAGGAAACAGCTGTTGTCATAATACAAAATTTGACACAACAGAACTAATAGGCTTAAAATAAATTCTGAAAAAGGCAGTGACAATCAGTTTCCACACAGCACAGAAACTCATCAGGAAATGAGAGAACATTTTTAGATATACATAGCCAGGAAAACTTGAAAGTTAAATGCATTCACATACGCTGTAAGAACCCTCATGCAAAATACAAGCCATGCACTAGTGGTCACAATGTACCCTGGTAGTATCCAATCATTACTGATACATGGAATTAATTTTTTGACAGTAATCCATAATTAGCAAAAAAACTATAGAAAAAGAGAATCAGAATAACAAGACAAATATAGAGGCTCCTGTAGAACAATATTTAAAAATCTCAATATACTGCCCCTACCTTATATATTTAAAAAGCACTAACCTTCACAAAAGGAAACACTTAATACACTGACTGCTGTAAGACCACCATCAGCCACAGCGGAGCCTTATGTGTGATGCCGTGTGGCCTGATCTGACAGTGAAACATCCATAATTATGCAGTCAGATTGTTAAAAGAAGAAAATATCTCCAAGCATAAATATGATTTTCACTCTTATGATTCTAGGCAAAGGCATATCCTACTTCTCAATACAGTAAATACTCACATTTGTAGGCCAAAAGGAGTATATTACACTGTCATTATGCTGTATCACCACATATCACCCTATTTGAAACAGATACCAAATTTATATGTTTAAAGTGAAAATGAAACAATATTTGCTAGACCTCTGCTCCTAAGCTGTTTCTGAAGATGTGGAAAATCATAAAAATTAGTGTAATTGGTCACAATTCATAACCATTTATTGTTTTCAATCATCGTATTTATCTCTATGATTATGTTACCACTATGCAACATGTGTACAATTAGTATTTCAAATTCGTAATGTGTATGAGTTGTACTTACTATCTCAAATCTGATGGTTGCTATCTCATAGATCCGAACTGTGTACCAAATCATGATTTATAAGACCAGTAAAGAGATTCAAATGTAGCAGACTATTGTAAGTAGTGTTGCATGTTTTTCAAAGTCGGTGAAAAATCATTCAAGTGAGAATATAATTTCGTTGTTAAGAGTGATGCTACAAAAACTTCATATACTGAGAGGTTAACTAACTTGTGTATTGCCAAAATTTAATCATTTAGCTTCAGAAAACATAGTAATTGCCATTTGATACTTTGCTAAGACAGATGGTGATAAAAGCTACAGATGGAGTCATGTACTTTGAGTCATACATCACTTGTGATACCCGAACCCTATTGTCATGTCTGTCCTGCTATTGCACACACTTCAGCATGTTTGAATAAACTGAGTTCAACAAATACTTTCAGTAGCAAAGTCACAGTTTTCTTAAGACGAGAGGGAGGTATTGAAAGGAGTAACATCATATTTATAATGACCATGGTAGTATCCTGGAACAGTTCTGTAGGCCTGGAATGTTACTCAGCTCTAATATTACTACCTTAGATGACAGATGATGGTGTAAGACTACCACAATTGGTGTAACCAAAGTTTCAGGAGATATTGGTGTAATGTGAGAGTGGCCAATGGATTTTGGGGAGGTGACACATAATAGGCCATTCATTTTAAGGAACAGATATTAAAGGCAGGTCAGCTTGGACAGCTAAATGTAAGCCACCTGCTGTGTAAAGGTGGAATGCAGACTTGAGGAAGTGGGTGAAGGACAAGCTGTAGCAGGAACAAGAAAATGCTCATGGCTGGAAGTATGTGCAGAGTGCATTGCGTCCTTAAAACAGGCAAGTTGTACCTCTCACATGAAGTACATCATATCAGGACAGACTCGTGGAGTATTAGACCAAGCGGGGCAAGTTGACAATTTTATTTATTTATTTAGGAGTTTGTTTCACCTGGCAAGATTAGGGCCTTCAGACCCTCTCTTAGATAAAACCAGACATCCTTAGTGATAAATCAGTACATGATGTTAATAATAATTGATATAATAATTTATAAAATTTTTGAAACATCTGTCTCACTAACATTGTCTTAATCAATTTCGTCATTGCATTCTTGTTGAATGTGAGTAATGACATCTAACAGGAATTTATAGCAGCAGTTCAGAAGAAATCAGATGTGGGGAAGTTGACTGGTCAGAGGAAAAGCAACAAATAATTGAGTAAGGTTCGCAGATGAAATAAAACAATGAAAACTGAAAGATACAGGGATGAGATAAGTGTGGGTAGTGTTGACTAGGACAGAGACATTGTTTCACTGTTGTACAGAAGGAAATAGCTGGGATACGCTGAGAGGGAAGCTGTGCCAGTGATAATATGTAAAGCTTTCATTTCATTTTGGATAAGATGCAGGTTAGTAGGTTGTTTGTTCTAACGTCATGACTGATATTTAAGGGATGGAGAAAGATTTAGCGTTATGCATGGGTACAACCATGCTGCTGGAAGTATCAGAACTGGTATTGCAGCTATGGAATGATTATAGGTATCTGATAATTGAGGACAGGTATTTAGGACACCAGTGACTATTAAACTAATGAATAAATCAGTATGTGTGAAAAACAAGTTACTGGTCCATTTCATCCACTCAGTGAAATCAAACAATTGAATGTTACACACATATCGTACATGAGCATTCGTGGCTAGCTCGAGTCACCTGGAGTGCTCAGTGTTTTTGCCATGTTGAAGTACATTAAGGTAGTAAAGATTTGGCAGGACTAAATACTGGACTAATTTTTGTTTTATTTGAGGTAGAAGTTGTTTTATGGTAAGTTACGGTGTTATTTTATGATAGCTTAATTTTCCAGTTCCAGTACGTTGTGTTACAGTGTTATGTAGGAAACCAAAACATACCTATCAATTACATTATATTTATTGACATCTCTCCTGACATTCATTTACATTACTGGTATAGGAAAACGGAACCATCTATTAAACATGATCAATTAAAAAAAAAGAGGCTTGACATTGATACACTTGAAAATTTTGCAAAATAGAGCACTCATAGAATGAAATTTTTCACTCTACAGCGGAGTGTGCGCTGATATGAAACTTCCTGGCAGATTAAAAATGTGTGCCAGACGGAGACTCGAACTCAGAACCTTTGCCTGAAGTATTTGTCACTTCAAGATTTACGAAAACTTTTTGGCCTTCTCCACAAAAATCCCTCTTTTCACAATAATGAACTCGTATTCAAACTCCTTTAACTTAAAATATAGGTAACAATTTTATCAGCAAATGCACTTTTCCAGATAAAAAAAATGAGTGTTGTAGAAATCTTAAATGCAACTAAACTGAGTATTATTGTAGTAAGCAAATATAGATACAAAATTACCTAAATATCCAGCCAATCAAAGTACAGGACTCTCTCTCTCTCTCTCTCTCTCTCTCTCTCTCTCTCTCTCTCTCTCTCACACACACACACACACACACACACACACACACACACACACACACTCTGATATTACAACAGAACACTAAGAATATATATTTCTAAAATTTTTAGACTGCAATTTGGGATGACAGATTAGCTGTATCGCTTTCTGCTGTCTAGGTAAGCCTGAAAGGTGATAATTTGGTAATAAGTTGGAGATACCAATGACTGTGATTTCTCATGCAACATTAGTTAATTATTCCAGCTATCATATTTAATGGCAGTGTTGTTGATATGATGCCCCATATCTTTGACTGTAACTGGTTGATAGGAGCAATCAGATGCATTGTTTGCTGCTCCACGCACAAGATGTGTGTTGTTGTGCTCCACATTTTATGTTGGTTTTGTGAGATATACTGACACTACAGTGTTCATCTTTGGCATACCAGTGTAAAAGGAGGCACAAAACAAGCCAAGTGCAAAATCCATGTGATTCACAAGTTTGTTTACACATATATAAGCTAAGGTAGTTGCCAAGTGACAAGCATGATTATAATGCTTGTCATACTTTTTTGTCTGCTTCACATTTTTAATACCTTTTGCAGTATATTTTATGGTTAGTATGTTGAAGGTTTGCTTGTGCAGTGATCTTCTGACATCCTCATTTAGGTCTGACTTTTGTTTATATACTGAACTAAATGTTTGTAGCAAATTGTGCACATTTGCATGTATTTTTTTCCCCTTGTCACTTGAATGAAGAAACGGCATCTCTGCATTAGGTTTAGGAAATATCTTGTGTTTTGAATTTCTGTTAGGTGCGACTTCTGTCCATCATTTTGTTTACAAACGTCTGGTGTAAGTGAGCTCATGCTAGTAGCAATCCCAACACATTGTCGGAGGTTACATTCTTTTTTTAGGATAAACATAATACATCTCATAATATTCCTTCCCATTCAAATATTTGAATTTTTTCTTTGCTTTAGATATTTATTTGACCATGAGTGGAAGCTGTGGAACCTGTCATAGGAAAGTAAGTAGTGGGATGCATTGCAGGAGCTGTAGTAAGTGGTTTCACTGGATGGATGGGGAGAGGAGAACTCTGGAGATGTCACTGATACTCTCTCCTGGAATTGCAAAATATGCATAATGAATAGATTGATAGAGGAGCAGGAAAGGAAAGGAGGATCAGTGCCCTTCAAGCTTAAATAGTTTGAGGAGAGAGCTAGTGAGGATGAAGGAAGTTAGTGTTGAGGGGGTTGGTTGGGAACTGGAAGTTGGTAGGAAGGCTAGCACGAGGAGGACACAATCTGAAACTTCCTGGCAGATTAAAACTGTGTGCCCGACCGAGACTCGAACTCGGGACCTTTGCCTTTCGCGGGCAAGTGCTCTACCAACTGAGCTACCGAAGCACGACTCACGCCCGGTACTCACAGCTTTACTTCTGCCAGTACCTCGTCTCCCACCTTCCAAACTTTACAGAAGCTCTCCTGCGAGTTCGAGTCTCGGTCAGGCACACAGTTTTAATCTGCCAGGAAGTTTCATATCAGCGCACACTCCGCTGCAGAGTGAAAATCTCATTCTGAGGACACAATCTAATGGTTTTGTTGTGTCTACCAGGAATTGGTTCCAGCAGCCAGATTTGAGGGGAGAGAGCCTCAAGATGCTGTAGGAGTAGGGAATATGCAGCAGACTTTGTCCATGTGTAGGAAGAATAAGAAGAGCACAAATGTTAGGATGTAGAGAGCACTGCTGCTAGGTAGCGGTCGTGGCAGAGGTGTACACCCTCAATTGCAGGAGAAGTTGGGGAGGGGGTGGGAGGGAGGTGTATCAGGTCGTGAGGTAATGGGCGAATTGTGATGCCCTGAAAATATTCTAAGTTCGGAGTTGGCGTGGCCGCACAGGCCGCTCGGCCAGTCGGGGCCCGGCAGCAAACATGTGGTGCCGAACGTTAGCCAGACGAGAGGGGTAGCCCCAGCGCATGGTCCAGCTGCATGGCTGGGAATCCCATTGGGACACTGTCGATGAAGGAGACACGCCGGGACTGCCAAAGATGGCAGACTTTGTGAAACCTTAATAGCAGACATTTCACATTTCGTATAGAAATTAAAAGTAGCCAGATGAATTGTGATACCTCAAAAAGAAACATGTATGTTACCATTATTTGTACGATGATTCTGATGGTGTAATCAGATTTTCAATATATTTATTAGTTTAAAGTTTGGTATCTGACGATAAATTATACAAGTAACACCCAGCAACAAATTTCCAAATCTAAATGGCTCATCCGATTTCATTGATCTACGTGTCTTTAGAAAGCTACTAGTGTAAACCTAAATTGGTATAAATGACAGGCGTGTAACTTAAATAGTACATGAGTTATTGGAGGTCAAAGTGAGCGATTACTATCGATCGTGTCAGGCGATAAGTACTTCACAGTTACATGAAAAATGGTAGCAGCATGCTTTTAAATATATTTATTCATCTATGTCTTTGTTTATATCCAATATATACTATTCATGAAGAAATTGGTTAAATATTTACTGTGTTTTAGAAAGCACAGACACATTAGGCTACTGGCCTACCTTTTGTTGCTATTCTTTTGATATATGTTGTTTATGTATTTAATAATGTGTGTTAGAGCATGTTTATGGTCCAGCCGTAGGAACATTTATTTAATTTCAAGTTATTTAAATGTAAATCCAGTATTTTGTATGTGTTTCAATATGTTTGTGAATGCACGTTGGGTTGGAGACATGGAGGGAGCACTCTAGCCAATCACAGCACTCGTTACTAAGAGAGACGTATGGAGGTTGGGGAGGAGCATCATTTCCGGAGAGAACACGAGGTAGTTGTGGACAGTGCAGCACGAAAGTATGGCACAGGACACGGAGGGTGCTGGACGTGACGGTGCGATGGACGCACAGTTGCGGGAAAGACTTGCAGTGGAGCAGTTTGTGCGTGGTTGTGAGAGATAGAAATACTTCCGAGTGGTGACTTGTGAACTTCTGAAATTTCCATAGTTTCTACAGTGAAGACGTAGTATGCATTTAGAAGTGAATATCTTGCGAGCTATGTTGTCGTTTATAACTAATTACGTGCAGTAGGAATCTATTGTTTCCCTGTTATTCAACTTATATTTTATTTAATTGCTGGACCGTTGACACTAATAAGTGTTTTGTAGAAATATACCACATTCTCAAATGTACTTATACTATCGTACTCATCATTTAAAGTTGTTAAGACAGTACCTGCAGATTTTATTTAATTGCAATCTTTCATTTATAAATTTCTATATTAATTCGCAATTGCCGAGTGATGGGAACCTTCGACCATTCGATTCATGTGTGTATTCATGTTGTATACTGTCAACTCAGCAGTATTTGGCCTGTAGTGCGGCAGCTACATATCCCAGCCCCTAGACAATGAAACCAGCCAAAACTTTTAATAATTCATCTCTGAGTCAGAGGGTGCATAGTTGAAGGCCAGCACCTCACCATCACCATTTCATTTTCATTTATGAAAGCCCGCAAGGTCACCGGTATTTTCAAGCTGAGTGATGGGCTATATCAGGTGGTTGAAGGTTTAGGGCCTTTGTGTAGTGATTTTACAAAGGAGCATCAGGTAGTAATAGGCGGTGGGCAAGGAACAGCTTGGTTACTGATGGTACGTACAAAGTAGGTGGCGACTGAGGAGGATAACTTCCTTAACTAGTGGCACCAATGTGAGCATGATTGGGCTGTTCCAGTGGCATGATCAGCCTCATCTTGGCAGTATTGTGCAGCGAGTCAGTACAGAGCTGGAGATGGTGCTGTTTACTGGTGACTGGGTACACATTTGCACTGGTACCAGTGGGAACTATGAAGAGTTGTGGCTACAGTAGGCATGATCTAGACCTCAACAGGACTGGGAAAGAGAGGTTTGTGAAGTTAGTTATAGTCTAGCCTATGGGAGTGGTGCCACACATGGTCAAAGACCTTTGTCATGGATAGGACTAGGCCATTTTAGGAAACCATGACAAAAGGGTGTTCTCATAAGTATCTCAACAAGTTTACAGATTTCTTCATTGTATACCAAGAAGATACATTGTTCCATAGTAGAGTACAAAAACACCTAAGAAATTTGGTTGGAATTACCTATTATTCATCAAAATATGCAGTCCATTAAAAATAAAGTACACAAACTTGAAGCTGAATTACAGTCGTTGAACAGTGGTGGTATGCATTACAGAGCACTGGTGTAGAGATAGTGAATTGCAGCATGTAGTATTATCATTATATGAATGTGCTAGTTGCTACTGTAGAGCTCTGTTAAAGGGAGGAGGATCATGTATTTATATCAGAGGTGGCACATATTCTAAAGCTAGAGATGACGTGATTACAGTTAAGTGTGAATAAACATTTCGAATTGGCAGCTGTTGAACTAACAAAGCTAGACACTTCTACGAAGTTAATTATTGTAAGTGTGTGCCGCTCTTCTTGTGATAATTTTCTTTAACAAATTAATGAAGTGCTGGAATGAGTCTCAGCCCCCAAAACTGACACAAAAATGTGTGGAGTCGTGAATATTAACACTGGTGTTGATGATGGAATTAATAATAATTTCCTACACATTTTGAGCACTTTTGGCACAGCACAAATGGTACCGCATTTTATAGACTATAAGATGCACCTTAATTTTTAAGCAGTTAAAAAAAAGTAGCTCTTGTACCCTTTTATTATTAGATTGCAAAGGCAGACTAAAAAAAGACTTAGTTTATAAAACTAAATTGACCTCTGAAATCCCTGAAAAGCGTCATCTTCTAGTTTTGGCCATTTTGCATTCAGTCCTCTGTATGCACATTTTGTTATCATGGTTTTTTTTCTGTTGGTAGAGGGCTGAAATGCAGCTCAACTGCTCTGTTTCCATGTTGTTCTACATATGCTATTACTTTCAATTTTACAGCCCTCATCATATGAATACCTTCTATTTTTTTCCATTATGAAATTAGCAACTAATAAAAATATTGTACTGTTACCGACAACACAAATCACTTTCAACTCAAGTTCACTGGCATCTTAGACTGCAATGACATATCATAGGCTAGGCTGTGTCCTGAGTTTGTGTGAGTTTGGGATGGCAGAGTGGGAGGGAGACTGTGTCAGCAAGCTTGTGAATCCTCACAACTCATGTCTGTCACATCGGTGGACTGCTGTTGGCCAGTTGAATCCAATGTTCCCAGATAGAGATAGGTTTCCCGTCGCATTGAATATATGGCCATTTTTAAGACTGGCAGGAATTTTAAATCGAACACTGGACTTTTTATATTAATTTCGAGTAGTATGCACCTGAATTTTGGAGGCAGTTTTCAGAGAAAAAAAAAGTGCCTTTTATCATCCATAAAATATGGTAAACACTGCCACTAGGGTACCTAAAAGTTTAGCCTCAGTCTTAGACCATGTACTTACAGATGTGCACAGGAGAACTGTAAAGCATTTATAAGAGATCTTGGCATTTCTGATCATTACTGTCAGACAGTAAAGCTAAAGACAGGCTTGGTAAAGCTCACAAAACTTCAGACCTACTAAAGGATCTTCTTGGAGTATAAAATACATACTTTTTACACCACATTGGCAAATCAAACTGAAGCTGAAGTGTCTATAGAAAACAATGTAGATGTTAGGTTCTGTAGATTCTGCACATCATTTAAATTATGTTTTGAGGAGGTATTTCCAAAAGTAGCCACTTCTGCAGCAGCAGTAGCAGCAGCAGCTAGGAAAAATAAATAGATAACTATGGGTATTAGAAACTCATCGCAGACACTTAAATTTCTCACTTCTTTAAAATAGAAAACAACCAAACCACAGCTCCCAGATTACTATCACACATAAACACACACATTCTGGACAGACCTTGAAGACCCAATGGTAGCAACTGGCTGCTGTGTCATCCTCAGCCCTTGGGTGTCATCGGATACAGATATGGAGGGGAATATGGACAGCACACTACTCTCCCAGCTGCTGTCAGTTTTCGTGACCACACCCACTTCTTCTCAGCCAAGTAGCTCCTCAATTGGTCTCATAAGGGCTGAGTGCACCCCGCTTGCCAACAGCACTCAGCAGACCCGAACGGTGGCTCATCCAAGTGCTACAGCACTTAACTTCGGTGATCTGACAGGAACTGGTGTTACCACTAAGGCAAGGCCTTTGGCAGTAAATTACTATCACAGGTATATAAAAATATACAGGGGAGTACTTCTTGCCCCCAAAAAGACTATGCTTTTATTTGCTGCCTTAAATATTGTCACTGCAAAGTGGTGTAGGATGTCATAAGACGAGAAACTGCAAAAGACAGGCACAAGTTTAATAATGCAAATCAGAGATAAGGGGAGGATAATAGAAAATCCTCAGGAATTGGCAAATTTTGTGAATTACTATTTCTCTGATATTGCAAAATCTTCCTAAAATACACATAGCACCCACAGTAACCTACACAGCAAGCACAATGATGTTTCCCACAATAGAATAAGGAAAGAAAAACAGAAATTAAAAAATAAGAACTCAGTAATGAACATTCACAAAAAATACCGCCAGTCATTCTAACAACCGGCCTTTTGGCTGGCAATTCTGTTTAATTTGAAGCTGTATAGCGTTTAGTTTGCGATTTATATTTTAGTATTAATTAAAATGAGTGACACCCGTGTGAGGTTGATAGATCCTCCATCGCGCGCCTCCCCAGGTGGCGGATAGGGGAAAGCCTCCCAGATATGGGTGGCACCGAGGAAATCAAATACTCGGGGCGGACCAAAACTATCACATCCCCGAGGATAAGTACCCGGAGTAAAAACCGGCGAAACGAAGAAAACTAACACAAAAGCCCAGACACGTCTGTGTGGTAACCACCGGTACTCTGGCCAGCGTCTGTCACCAATGGTGCGGCTGATACGAGCTCCAGGAACTGAAAATCCCTGGTTCTACCAAACTGGCGCAAGCCAGACGAATTACAAGCATAATGGCAAGTACACCTAAAAACAACACTACCCCAGGTGGACGATCCACCCGTCGCAAGACGGCAACCAGGCACTCGGATTCTGGGGGACCTGGAGATGTACTAAAGGGCGAGTCGGAGCGCTCTGGCAAACTACCCCAGAAAACACACACATACTTTGGCACCTTCAACATACAGACACTAATACAAACGGGAAAATTACACAATCTAACAACGGGACTCACCAGTCAAAAGATCTCGATTCTAGCGCTACAAGAAACAAGATACACGGATTCAGATACAATAGACTACGGAAACTACAGATTCTTCAAGAGTGGAACCAACAGGAAAATCGGCAAAGGAGGAGCACTCCTCGGCATGGCCTTCGCAGTAAACAAAAACATCCTAGACTCAGTAAAAGAAGTCAACGCGATCAACAACAGGCTCATGACCCTGCGAATCAAACACGCCAACAAGAACTACACCCTCATCAACGTACATGCCCCCACGAACGCAGACAACAAGGACAAACCAGAAGAAACAGACAAATTCTGGGACAAACTCGAAACCACCCTGGCAAAAATACCCCAAGACAACGCGAAAATTCTACTAGGCGATTTCAACGCACAAATCGGCAGAGAAAAACGCTACAGAAAAACAGTAGGAAATTTCCCTGCACACAAATTCACCAACAAAAACGGCACCAGACTGATCGAACTCTGCCAGCAAAACAACCTCAAAATCATGTCAACCTCCCTGATGAAAAAGCCCAAGAAACAAAAGACGTGGCGATCACCAGTCCACTCACTAGGCGAATTCCAGATAGATCACGTGGCAATCTCCTATGACTACCAGAAAGAAATCCACGACGTTCAAGTGAGAAAAGGCGCCAACATAGATTCGGACCACTACCTAACAAGAATCAAAATCAAACTCACACCAAGAAGACAACACAAAAAGAAATTGACCTCACCGAAATTTGATACAAGAAAGATCAGAGAATCGAACATCACAGAACACTGTGAAAAACAAGAGGCGAAAGATTGGACCAGCTTTAAACAAAAAATTGTGAACACAGCCAAAGAACTGATCCCGCTGACTAGAAAACCCAGGCACCCTTGGTGGAACACTACCTGCGAAATCGCCCTACAAAATCGAAGAACAGCTTTCACAAACTACAACAGCAACAAAACACAAGAAATACAGGACAACTTCTATGAAATTCGAAGACAAACATCGAAAACAATAAGACAAGAGAAACGCAAATACATAAACGATCAGCTAAACTCCATCGAAGAGGACTTCAGAAATTTCAACACACGGGATTTCTACAGGACGTTCGCCAACCAAGTCAAAGGATACTCACCGCAGAACCTCTGCTTCAGAAAAGAAGACGGAAAACTGGCACTTACCAACAAAGAAAACTGTGAAGAGCTCGCGAAGTACTTTTCAAAATTACTAAATTGCCCGGAACCTAACTCAACCTTCGAACCCCGAGAACCGGCTAACGCACCGGAAGACTCACCATCACCAACAAAAGAAGAAATCCTCCACTGCATAAAGAAACTGAAAAACAACAAGGCAGCCGGTGAAGACGGAATAACGGCAGAACTGCTGAAGAACCTAGGATCAAACTCGCTAAACGAAATCACACAAATCATACAGAACACCTGGACAACCGAAATCATACCTGACGACTGGAAGACCGCACTCATTCACCCGCTACACAAGAAAGGTGACAGGACACACACAAACAATTATAGAGGAATTTCCCTGCTACCGGTCATCTACAAAATTCTATCAACCTGCCTTCTCACCAGAACGCAAGGACAACTGGAACCCGCCATCTCGGAATACCAAGCGGGTTTCAGACCCAACAGAGCCTGCCCCGAACAAATCTTCAACCTGAAATCAATCATAAAATCCCACATGACAAGCCCCAAAAAAATCATCTGCACTTTCGTCGACTTCAAAAAGGCTTACGACTCGATCGACAGAAAGTCCCTCATCCAAATCCTCAGAGAAAAAGGCCTAGACCAAAAGACCCGAAAACTAATCGAACAGACACTAACCAATACAAAATCCAAAGTCAAATTCATGGGCGAAATCTCGGACCCCTTTGAAATCCACACTGGCCAAAGACAAGGAGATGGACTATCCCCGCTATTGTTCAACATCGTCCTGGACAAAGTAATGAGCGAATGGGAAGCTGAAGTCAGGAGACAAAACACCTGGAGACCAGTCACATTAGGAAGGAAAAGACTGGAAATCCCTTACCTAGCATTCGCAGACGACCTAGCGATACTGACCTATGACCCAACATCAGCAAAAACACAGATCGAAATCCTGAAAGAATGCGCCGAGAAAGTCGGCCTACAAATCTCTTTTGAAAAAACGCAAGTCCCAACAAGAGAAGGCGACGACATCACAACCAAGTACGGCAAAATTAAAGGGGTCACACACTTCAGATACCTAGGCGAAATCATCGAACCGACCGGAACAGAGAAACTGGCTTACGAAGACAGACAACAGAAGACACGGAAATCACTAGGCATGGTACGAAACGTCTACAACAAACAATGCATTTCCAGAAACACCAAGATCAGACACTATAACACAGTGATCAAACCCGCCGTACTGTATGCCAGCGAAACACTAGCACTCAACAGGAAAATCAAAATTGAAGAAATCAAAAAAGAAGAACGCAAAATCATGAGGAAAATTTTAGGAGGAAGACCCACACCAGATGGCTACAGACTACAGAAGAACTCAACAGTAGAAGCATATTCGAACATCGAGAACGATATGAGAAAAAGGCGCCTTAAATTCTACGGACATTTAGATAGACTCCCTGAAACAAGACTCACCAAGAAAATTCTAGAACACATCAAGACACTTAAAGTCTCGACACCCTGGATGGAAGGAGTCCGAAAAGACCTACAAGCAATTGGCACCACAAACACCACAGACAGAAGCACCTTCCGAAAACACATAGGCAATTGGGAAGTAAAGTCAGAAGCGCTAAAACAGCGGACCAAACAAGAATGGTCTGAGGAGAGAAAAGAGGCCCTCTCCAAGATAATGAAGGAGTACTGGAAGGACAAGAAGAACAAGCCTTCAAAGTCATAAGCTTAACGATTTCCTTTTAGGGAAAATTCGCCAACAACAACAACAACAACAACAAAATGAGTGACAGTCGGAGAAGAAAAAGAGGTTCTCGGTACCGAAAACTCATGACAGATAAGACAAAGAATGAAAAAATTGTGAGAAAGACTACAAAAATTTATGTGCTATTCAAAAATCAAACACAGCCAACTATACTCCGCTCATCACAAGAATAAACCCGATGTGCACATTATGCCATGTATTCGTCCTCGTTTGCTTGAATCTAACTGGATTTCGCTTCACGTGGTGAGTAAGCCAAGCTGTGACCAGCATAGCCAAGTACGATCATAAGAATACGTCTTATGCTGTGTTACGCGCACATGGACCGAGAGATTATGCGGAACCAAACTTTACGGGCGCATTACGCTTGGCCAGCCAGTGGGCCAACTAATCTGCAATGATGTGCGCAGTTGCAGTTCAGACGCAAAAGAGAGACAAGCAAAGAAACATTGGTTCGAATTTAATTTTTAAAGAGAATGCAATAATATTTGGCAAAACTCCAGCACTACCACGCGCTTCTTAGGTGACCTGACGAAAAGCATACAATGCTATCTCGTTCTCAGCTGACATAGTATTCTAACTACGAACAAGAGTGATGAAAACTAACTTAAACAAAGGGTAATTTTTCTGAGCGAACCATGTGTGATGCAAAAGCATACTGCAGAGATTTCACCGTACTGTTGAATACTGAAGCCACTGGAGGTATTAACGACAGTCAGTCGTCAGGTAATCTCTTAGCTCCTTCCTTATCCGAATCATAGAAATACATTTTAGTTCTGGAACTATCATTTGCTACGCTGATAACGAGTTGTCAACAACAGAATCCACAAAGCCAAACAGGCGCCGCATTTTCTCCTCTTCTTTTATGACGTGCAGTTCTATATCCCGCCAGCGTTCGGCAGTGACATGTGAAGAAGCTGCGTGCCTTAGTTCCAGTACGTCTCGCAGCTTACCAATTTCGTTATTTCTCGGGCCAGATTCCTCAACTTGGCTCCAGATCAGTTCTTTTGGGTTCAGATTGCAATGGTACAGTGGCAAATGTAAAAATGCAGCATTCGTACGATTGTTTTTCATGTTTCTACGACACTTAACTACATCTATGGTATAAAACAATTGACATAGTCCAAATAAAGACCATTGGGTTTTCATTTTTGCCTTAAAAATAATTATTATGTTTTCTTAATTTAAGCAACCGTTATTAAGACGCTTTCATAAAATATCCATAATTAAGAATTTATATTTGAAATTAAAGCAGCAATTTCACGTCCTGTCCGAAAGGATAGATACCATCGATGATCTTGCAGCTCTGGAAGAATGAAATTACGACGAGATCCAGACCATTAACTGCTTACGAGGACAGTTGAAAACGTGTGCCCCGAGCGGGACTCGAAACCAGCATCTCTTACTTACATGGCAGACGCTCTATCCGACTGAGCCATCGAGAACACAGAATAGTGTGACTGCAGGAGCTTATCTCTGGCACGCTCCCCGTGAGACCCACATTTTTCCAGCTTACATTCTCTCACACTACATTTGTAGGTCCCCTGCCCACTATATTCATTACTCGCGGCAGTCAATCTACCGATTCCCGTATGAGTACAAAATGTAGTGTGAGGACAATAAGACGGAAATGTGGGTCTCACGGGGAGCGTGCCAGAGGTAAGACCCTGCAGTCACACACACTATTCCCTGTGTTCTCGATAGCTCAGTCGGATTGCCGGCACGGTAGCTCAGCGTGTTCGGTCAGAGGGTTAGCTACCCTCTGTAATAAAAAAGCGAGTGAACGGGTCAACGAAGAACCTGAACGCGTGTCATCGGACGTCCGCCCAGAACCAATTCAAAAAAATTAACAAAATAGACCGTCTGCCATGTAAGCAAGAGATCCCAGGTTCGAGTCCCGGTCGGGACACACACTTTCAGCTGTCCCTGTTGATTTTTATCAACGCCTGTAAGCAGCTAATGGAGTGGATTTCGTCGTAATTTCAATCATCGCGTTTGTTTACATCACGTTTATTCTTATGACGAACAAAGTTAAAGCTCGACGTCCAGCCGAGAAACACCGGAGTATAATAATTAGATACCTGGTTACATGCGTTTCCATGTTGCATATGCATTTGCATATTTGGCTCCTTTTCACTGCTTATTGGATATTTTAACTAAAAACTAGTAACTATGCATATTTTCGCTATATGTTTACAATATTTTAAATATGTAGACGGGCGGTCTCTAGCCCAATCTAGTTTTGATGTCTCTCAGAGTGGCTGCGACTTAGAACTGCGTGCAATCGCTAACCGAGGGGCCACAGAAGAGGAACAGGTAGACAGTCAATGCTTCTGCGCTCACGCGTTCTGTTAATCCCCTCCGTTGATATACCGTACGCGTCGGCAACAATTAATTTAAACTACGCAAGCTTTTAGTCGCACTTCCATTGTTTCGGTTTAGCTTTCTATTTACTTGTACACGGTTGAACGTGTTTATAACGTGTAGTGTGGTAACGTGTGGTGCGGCATGTCGCCCGAAAAAAGAAACGTTTCGTGGATAGTTAACCATCCTGGAACATTTACATATGACGGAATTGTGTTATGTTGTCGAGTTTGCGAGAGAAACGTTTCGTGCAATATAAGTTTCAAATAGACCAGAATGTCAAGACAAGTCTTCTTATCGCAGAAGAAAGGACCACGACAACAATTTCTGACAGCAGCAAGTTGCAGTAGTAGGGATTTGTCCATAGGTAATCAAAAAAAAGTCGGTTTAACATGGATCTATGTGAAGCATTCATTGCAAGCAGTATTATTCTTCACAAACTTACAAACCCCATCCCCAAAGGTTTTCTGCGCAAATATTGCTTAAATCTAAATATACCAGATGAATCAACATTGCGTAAAAATTACATACCGACAATTTACGTAAATGTTCTGGTAGAAATACGCAATGAACTCAAGGACAACATTATCTGGATTCCAGTTGACGAAACTAGACACACATTTCTGGCCATTACATTGCAAATTTAATTTTTGGTGCTTTAAAAGAAGAGCCTTCTTCCTATTTAGCGGCCAGCAAAGAACTCGAAAAAGTAAATCATTCTACGATCGACAGATTTGTGAGTGAGGGTATTAGAAAAATATTTCCAGAATCTACGGCAGATGAAAGGGTGTTTGTGTTTATTTCAGATGCTCCCTGTATGATCAAACCAGGAATGGTCCTCCGAGAATTTTATCCCAACTTGAATCATGTGACGTGCTTTGCTCATGTAGTACATCGCCTTGCTGAAGTACGTTCCACATTTGTGAATGTATGAGGAGCGTTCTAAAAGAAAGAAGCCAGAGGCATAATTACAGAAACCAGTACCTGTATGTTAGAAGTGTTGACCCTGGCTGCTGAGACACATGTCCCACTGTGACACAAGGCGGTGAATGGCTGTCTCATAAAATTCCCGGGGCTGCGATGTTAACCAGTTCCACATGTACAGCTGGATGTCGTCGTCCGAGGTGAAACCTTTGCCCCTCACAGCCTTTTTAAGGGGACCATAAATGGCGTAATCACAGGGAGAGAGGTCCGGACTATATGGAGAGTGGCCTTGAACCTCCCATTCGAATTTCTGCTGGAGTGCCGCGACTGTGTTAACCGTATGAGGCTTTGCATTGTCGTGGAGCAGAATGACCCCACAGGTGAGATTGCCTGGCATTTTGATTTGATGGCTTGGCGAAAGGAGTTTAAGGTTTGCGAGTAACACTGGGCATTCACTGTTGTCCTGTGCTGCAGGAAGTGAACCAGAAGGGGGTCATCTTGGTCAAAGAAGAACGTCAACATAACCTTTCCTGCACTTGTGTGGACGGCGACGTCCAGCTGTACGTGCGGAACTGGTTAACACCACAGCCCCGGGAATTTTATGAGACAGCCATTCGCTACCTTGTGTCACAGTGGGACAAGTGTCTCAACAACCAGGGTCAATACTTTTAACATACAGGAACTGGTTTATGTAATTATGCCTCTGGCTTGTTTCTTATTGAACGCCCCTTACCAATAAACTGATTTCATCCCCAAGGAAAGTGTTTCTAAAGGCTCCTGCTCGCATCAGGAGCTACAAAGAAAAACTTCTATATGTGCCTTTACCTCCTGAACCAGTGGTAACTCGTTTGGGTATGTGAGTCGAAGCTGTGTTGTTTTACAATGAACGTTTCGAGGCCACTTCGATAGTGCAGAGGCTTTGGCAGTTTGCCAGTGCAAGGAAGCTTTTAATGATACCGGTATTAAAACAGACATTGTTCTAGTGAGCTCCTCATTGCCAGAAGTATTCCCAAGAAAACTTACAGAAAAGTTTGAAAACATTTTAAACAATAACCCAGGCTTTGAACGTTTGCGCCAAATTGATAGTTTTATTAATAGGACAGGTGAACTTTTACCATGAACAATAAGTGCCAACATAGCACCCAAATTCAAATACTGCCCAGTTACCTCAGTTGATGTAGAATGGTTCTTTTCAGCTTATAAAAATGTTTTGAGTTATCGAAGACACAATCTTACTACCGAACATATGGAACAGTACTTGCCAGTTTATGTTTCCAATAGTAGAAAAATGTAAAATAAATTGCAAATGATGATTTGCTCCAATAGCATTAATTAAAAGTTAATGCTGTTCAAAAAATTCATGATTGTAAGTTTTTTAAATAAAATGTTACGGAGTGTTTGAGCGTGCCCCTCTACGTGCGGTGTATCTCGAAGTTGGTCCTGTACATATCGACTGTCTCTGCGACTCACTCGCATCGCATCAGCTTGTTACCGACAACAATAGCAAAGAAGGAACAACTCTTGAAACACGGTATGTGTCCCCATTTTGCAAGTTTTTTGAAAATAATCTTAGAAAGGCCCCCCTTCCTAACCTCTACCAGGAAGTATTCAGAAAAGACACCGTTCTAAATGTACCTATTTTTCGCTTGGCCGGCGCTCTTCCTCATAATTGATATGCACAGGTTCGACTTTTGAGATATAATGCACGCAGTAACTACCTTTTTTTATCATTTGATCTTGCATATTTCGACACTTTTCATGCATTTTTCATCCATATTTGCATGTATATTTTAAGGTTTTTTTGTGATGTATATAAACCAGTCTCTAATAATAATGTAGAGAGCAGTACCGAATATTAAAAGCGATAATAATGGCGCGCAAACTTCAGTTGACCCAAATGACGCATATAAAGCGAATGATTCAGATTTTAACGATCCTGCGAACTGGATAACAAATGAATACGGTAACTATGGTTTTGAGTCAACACATTCAAGGAATTTTGAGATAGCACTATAGCTAGTCCCAGAATTCGACCCTTTTCTAGCTAAACATATGGAACTTGAGGGTAACAGGAAAAGGGAGTACATTGTATCTTTGTTTTCAAACGTGTGAAGAGTGCATCAATTCTGGCAAAAAGGGTCCTGAGGTATAACTAAAGGAAACTTAATATTTTTCCACCGTATTACAATTCACCCCAATATCATACATGTAGATGTCATTGGTAAAGATATTTATCGAAAGATGGATTTCCTGTTGGAAACTTTTTCTCTTTTATCCTAAATTCAGGGGACAAGAATTAGCTGGTTCATTAATAAATTTATTAAGAAAATATGATTTGTACATTCTTTTAGTTAGGGGTCAGTCATATGACAATGCAAACAATATGGCACGTACTTACTCTGGTCTCCAAGCTAGAATTAAATAAATCGACCTTCTTGCTGTGTATGTTCCGTTTGCAGCTCACCCCCTTAGTAGGATCGTGTGCAGCAGAGTGTTGTCCTGTTTGTTGCAAAAATTTGCACTTTCTTCTCTGCTCCGACGAGCAGTTATAATACTTTTCAGTCAGGGCGTCACCGTACCTGCTATAGTCTCAATGTCAACTGCTTAGAAATAATATCAGCCTTGGAAGTTCTTAAGGATGACCAAACTCGAAAGGTTTCGCTCCAGTCAGATGCGTGACGACTGTGACGAAGAGCGATCTGCAGAGTTTAGAAACTGCGACAATGACCACTTTTTGGTCAGTGATATTGAAGAAATTTAATGCTACACACAAATTGTTGCTTAGTGTCAATACGGATACTGGGACTGTAATAAAGTTGTACGATTCTTTACTTGAATACTTTCGACAGAATCGTTCTATGAAAGTACGACAAACATGAGAACGCTGGCATCGAAGAGGCAGATAACGAAACAGCCGAGCTTGGTACTACTTTTGAAGGAAAAGAAGATTGTCAGTTGAATTCATTTCTCGATATTATAGACAGATTGCCATCTGAATTGGAGAAAAACGAGGAGTAACTGCAAGAGTTTTACAGCACTTTTGAATTTGTAAGTAATTTTTCTGAGCCAGACAACAATGAACTGTTTATATATGAGTTCAATATGCATATTATTATTATTATTATTATTATTATTATTAGCAGGAGCAGCTGATATTCAGTTACGTACAAATGTACGTTACTATGTGTTGCAGTTATGTCGAAACTAGGGACGGAAGTATTTTTCCCTTCCCAGGGGCGGGCAAATAGCGAAATTTGCCCCCGTCTGCATCTCTACGCATTCTTATGCTCATGAAATTCAATTCAGACTCATTTTACACACAATTATAACATTGTGGCGTGCTTTCCTGCAGCTGGTCTACCAGTTTTGTGTTGTTTTTGTACACTCTTACTTCTAAATATTCGTCGAAAATACGTTGTCAGTTCAAGTTTGACACTCACTATATTTTTATGCAACCACTCTGGATACTTACCCTCTCTCCTTTATCAGCTGGAAGTAATGGCTGAACACATGAAACACAGTAGTTTTTCACGATGACAGGTTTCTGGTTTAAGCGCGCGCGCGCGCGCGCGCGCGCACACACACACACACACACACACACACACACACACACAGGCACTTTCATTCATTAAAAAAAACAGTATCCTATTCTCGAAATCTCAGAGAACAATGAAAAGACACAGCAATTTAAAGCAACAACTAAAGCTATGACAATTAACCATGTCCATCACATGATCAGAAGGTGGGGTGAGTTTGAGACAGTTAAATCACAATGTGTTGCTTATGAAGTGTGGCTACTTTTATGTTGGACATACAGTGTTATCCATTTGGAGTGGTTTCTTTCTACCTCACATGGACACTGCTGAGCCACACTGGTGCACTACATTTTGCAATAGAGTACATCAGACTCAAGACATGAAATTCAGTTTAATGGCTGAGGACCCTTAGGTAGTATTACAGAATTCTTGCAGAAAGTTGTATCTTTTTCTTTCTAAGTTACATGATGGTCTTCATTTGAAGTTGCCCATTGTTCTATCCAAGGACATGCCAAGGTATGTAGTGGATTCAGAACTTGTATTTCATGTTTCATAGTTGTGCTGGATACTTGAAATGACCACCGACAACTAGTCATTATGGAAGGTGAAGAAAGATGAGAGTTTTAATATCATCAATATGAGGTCATTGGGGATGATGCACAAGTTCAAATCGAGAAAGGCCTGGGAAGGATTTTGGTTATGTCCTTTCAAAAGAACCATCCTGATGACTGAAAACGTAAGTCTGGTTGGCTGGACAGTCCTGAAGAGTACTGAGGTGTATTGTGCTACTTTGGCCCACAGCTCAGATTACTGTGTAAATAACACCCGACCTGAATGAATGCAAATGAGATTTCAATGTGACTAATTTGTAGTCAATTCCTACAAGTCAGTCGTTTCTGTGTTTATGAATTTTTGGCACTTCACTTGTGACATAAATCTAAGATAATTTAAATTTCATCTGGATGTTAGTCGACTTTAAGTTCTTTGTTGCATCTGGGACATACCCCGAGGCTTTTTAGTCTCCCCTAGACTGTTTAAACAAGCTGAATCTAGATCACACATTGTCCTTAGATCTTTGGTGGTGAATTAACAAATTGCAGAATATAGTAAGCTCCCATTGGGGGCAAACAAGTATTTGGGACTTGTCATTCACTGACAAGGTTGTTTTAAATACCCCTGTGACTAGTCTTAATTCCCTGGACTGGACGGTATTTGAAACCTCCAGGTGTGATATTTGGCAGAGCCATACACCTAAAATTTATAATCAAGATATGAACAAGGCTCAATAAAACTGAAGCAGACATTATTTATCTGCCAGCCATGTCCTACACACAATTAATTTTAAAATATTAAGCACTTTGGGGAACAGTTTTCAGATCACTTTGATAGGAAAAGCATATACATTACTGATTGAAAATGAGACTAAGGAACATTGCTGGATCTTTAAAAGTTTAAATATCACTCAGTCTCAGTTCTGAAAGATTACATATTTGGAATGAAAGGTTAAAAATGCACATAAATGTACCTGTTAAAAACTTAGTTTTTAAAGCTCACTCCTCCAGTCTCCTAACTGGTACTTGCAATTGAGATATACTTGTGACAAGGGGAAGAAATGCTACACAGCTAATGAGAAAGACAATATAATAGCTACACAGGAAAGTACAGCCCTTCCAATGTTTGTTTAAGGTGGTGGAGGAGGATATCAACCTTCTATGAGACAGGAAACTGCCCTTCCTTCAATATTAATTTAAAAATTAAGGAGGATTTCCTTCCAAATCTACTTGAAAAGTATGGAATTCACATTTAAGATCCTAGCAGAGGACTCATTGAACCACCTTCAAGCTATTTCTTTACCGTTCCACTCTTTAACAGTGTGTGGGATAAACTAGCACATAAATCTTTCCATGCAAGCTCTGATTTCTCATATTTCATTATGATAACAATTTCCCCTATGTAGGTGGGCACCATCAAAATATTTCTACATTCAGAGGAGACAGTTGCTGATTGAAATTTCAATAGAATATCTTGCTGCAACAAAAAATGCTTGTTTTAATGATTGCCATCCCAATTTGCATATCGTATCCGTAGCACTCTCCCCTATTTTGTGATAATACAAAATGAGCTGCTCGTTAGCACTGAAATAGCCCCCCCCCCCCCCCCTGTGCCCACATTTGAAAAACATCTTTTTTTTTGTGATGCGACTTCTTGAGGGTCTCTTCCTATACCATATAGAATCAATGTAAGAACTAGATAGTTCACAGTCTTATTGACTAATAGTACATTCTTTTCCAGAATCTTCTAGCTTCAGCACCCCTCCTCACACAAATGATGTTTTTAAAATTATTTATTAATTTCCTTAGTGAAATTACAATTTGTACGGATCATAGACCCAAGGTCATTGAAATGGTCAACCATTTCATATCCTGCAAACCTGTTTTTAGTGCACATTCATCAAAATCTGTATATTGTAATTTTGCTCTTACTTTTACTTGGTGTTGAGCCATTTTATTTGCTTTTTCTGCTACACTTTTTCCAACAGTTCTTTACTTTCTATTTTAGAAATTACACCATGTGGTGACATAGGCAAATCTGAAACTGTGAATCCAGAATATTCAAATCTTTTATCCTCTTTCCAGCCTTTGAGACTCAACCATGTATGTAGAAAAAAAGCTGGTGATAGAACACATACTTTTGAAGCATGAAGCAGTTCACACCACACATTTTCCTCTCTAACCACAGCAAAAGTCTGCATACAGTTTCTAGATCACCGTCCTGTCATCAAACAGAATCATTTTTGAAGCTGCCATTCCCCAGTAGAGTAACTAAATTCTTCTTTGTTGAATCAAGTGTTATAACGTCCAAATGGTACAACCATCCAGCTGTTTTCCTTTTGTTAAGAATTGGAAACCATTTCTTTCCATGCTAAAATAGGGAAACTGAAGTCACTAGGGCGGAGCATGGAGTAACTGAGCAAGACTGACAATTGAAGTGCACAATTGAGTAAGATCTGGAGTGCCCCAGATAAGTGTGATAGGACCATTGTTATTTTCTATATCCATAAATAATCTGGCAGACAGGGTGGGCAGCAATCTGCAGTTGTTCGCTGATGATGCTGTGGTGTACAGGACGGTGTCGAAGATAAGTGACTAGGTTGATACATGATTACCTAGATAAAATTTCTAGTTGGTGGGATAAATAGCAGCTGGCTCTTAATGAAAGAAAAGGAAAAAAAAAAGAATAAGTTAATGTGGATGAGTAGGAAAAACAAACCCGTAATGTTGGATACAGCATTAGTAGTGTTCTGCTTGACACAGTCACATCATTTAAATATCTGGGTATAACATTGCAAAGCAGTATTAAATGGAACAAGCATGTGAGGATTGGTGAATGGTCAGCTTCAGTTTATCGGGAGAATTTTAGGAAAGTGTAGTTCATCTGTAAAGAAGACCACATATAGGAAGCTAGTGCGACCTGCTCTGAGTACTGCTCGAGTGTTTGGGTTCTGCACCAGGTAGGATTAAAAAAAAGACATCAAAGTAATTCAGAAGCAAGCTGCACGATTTGTTACCGGTAGGTTCGCTCAGCATGCAAATGTTACACATCTGCTTCAGGAGCTCAAGTGGGAATCCCTGGAGGGAAGAAGACAATCACATTGAAGAACACTATAGAGAAAGTTTAGAGAACTGGCTTTTGAAGCTGACTGCATAAGGATCGTACTGCTGCTGACACACATTTCGCAGAGAGACCGTGAAGATAAGATACGAGAAATTAGGCCTCATATGGAAGCATATAGATAGTAGTTTTTCTCTAGCTCTATCTGCAAGGGAAGCAGGAAAGGAAACGACTAGTTTTGGTACAAGGTACCCCCCACTATGCACCGTGCAGTAGTTTGCAGAGTATGTATGTAGATCAAGTGAGGCGGGTGGCCCCAGAACTTGTCCACTAATAACTGTCATGTCTCGACTGCCATCCACCCCATTGGCTACAAGCTCACCTTCACGCTGAGTTTATTTGTATATTTTTTGAGGGAGAGTTGTTTGATCTTCATAATTACAATATATTGACAGGCCTAACAGCAGTCACTACGGCAAACATGGAGATTACAATGATAAGTAAATGTCAGTGCTGACCTGTCCTCAGAGTGATAAAAATAAGTTCATCAAATCCATGGCTGACCAAGCTGCCCCAGATGTGCTCACTATACTACGATTAAAATTTTTGTTACTGATGTTGCACCGAGTTGAGTTGCAGGGACCAGCTGGCATCCAATCATAGCTCTCTCTCAAGAGCCATGCGCTTGCTTTATTGGCTGTTTTACAAGTACGCACAGCACCTTGTGTAATGCAACTGGCTGCACACTGGCAACACTGCCCCTGCCATGGCAGACTGTCAATCACAGAGTAATTTTAATCATAGTAGACATGGCACAATCCAGGAGGAAAATGTAATTCAGTAAACACTAACAATGAGGTGAGGATAATTCCCGGAAAAACCATAAAGTGAACTTGAGATTGCCTTAGAAAAGTACAATAGCGTCTTCACTGTACACGCTATATATCAATAACAGAGTATAATTTTAGTTGCAGTCGTCACCTTTCCATGATGTACTTATCTAAAGAAATGTTACTTGCCTAATATTCTTATAACTAATAAGATTTGAACAAAATATCAACTTCATGCCCACAAACTCTTAATGTAGAGAAACTTAAAGTTGTGCACAACGAAACATAAATATGTAGTACCCAAGACGACTCTGTTAATGACACACAACAGGTGATGGTGAAGTCAAATTTCTGTAATCAAACGACAAAGAAATTGGACAACATGAGATGGTCATAAACCACTTTAGAATTTCAACTGATCATAGACTCATAAGACCCAGAATTAAAAATATGTATGAAGCTAGAGAGGTTCATTTGACATGAAATTAGAAATGTAAACTACGACCTTTTTTTAAATAGGGAAGTATGTCAGATTAAATTAAGCTATAAGTTCATCACAACAAAGGTTGTACAGATGAAGATGGAAGGGGGAATTATTTAACAAACATACTATTGCATACAGCAAAGTACATTATAGGTGCAAAGAAATCAAAAGAAAAGAAATTATCAAGCGGAACAAGGCAATTATTAAACAGAAGCCACTTGACCCATGAAAATAAGAAAGGTGGCAGGAGCCTATGGTGTTTCAATAGGAATAGTTAAGATTGCAGGCAAAGTAATGCAAAAGAAACCTGCAAAATCATTGGAGAATGGCTGCATGGGAAACTATTTCTCTTAAAATGGAATGATGCTGTAAATGGGTCTCTTAATGAGAAAAGAGATGAACAAAAAACCTGTATAGGCCTATCTGCCTCATCTCCATAATGTACAACATTTTATATAAAATTATCACCAACAGAATAGAAGCAGAAGACTTTAATCAGACAAGTGAAAAAGTTGGCTTTAGAAGTGAATGCAGCACAACAGATCATTTGCATGTCACAAACGAATGTATAGAATAAAGTAATAAGTATGAATTGTCACTCTGTCTGAGATTCATATACTTTGAGAAAGCCTTTGAATCAGTTTCAACAAAAACTTCGCCAACAGCTCTTTAGGAATAAGGCACGGATTCAAGCTATGTCAGTGCATTGAGAAGTATATACATCAATGCTATGTCTTCCGTTAGATTTCATCAGAATTGTGTGAAATTCAATTCTGAAACAGGAGTAAGGTAACAAGATTTCACGCCACCAGTACTATTCTTAACAGCACATGGAGAAGTTCTCATATCATTAAAATGTACAAAAGAAAAAGTAATACCTCAACCACTTGCATTTAATTAAAACATTGTATTATTTGCTTCTTGCATAGATTAACTATAACAAAAAATCGAAGAACATAGTAGAGTAAGACTGAAAATACATTTGAAAGTAAATTACAGTAATATTGGAATAACGTATAATCCAGAAATTAAAACAAAAATAGTACAAATTAATAATGGAGTCATACAAATAAGTTAAATGTTTGTGATATGGATTTGTATTCTGTAGACCATTCAAAGAAACTGAGTCCTAGTCAGCAAGCAGTGGAGAGGTATGTTGTGACGAAGTAGACTGGAAAACAAACAGAGAGATCAGGGAAGAGGCTGCATTGGAAGGCATAATTCTGACTGCTTTGAAAATGAATGTAAGTGGATAGAATATGTAACCAAGCAAACTGACAGATTTAGTTCTTTATTGATTTCCGAGAGAATGACTGAGGTGGCAATGTAAACAGATGACATTTCAAAACTTGCAGCAACACCATAATGCACAGAAAAGACCAGTGGATCCATATAATTGCAAAGGCTCACAAATTAATAATTTTCTCTCTTTGTCTAAGAGGCAGATCACAACACACAGCCAAGATTTTTTTCACACAGCTTTCACTCTCTGCCTTGGGGGGCATATTTAGTATTAAAGTTATCAATATCACCTTATGCAGTTTTAAGTGATGAACTCCAGCTATTCTGATATTCAGGGTGAACCTGAACTCCACTGAAAAAATTTCAAAGGTTCTTCAAGGATATTTTCTGAGTATTTTGGTATAACGGACCCATGGCCTCTGTTGGTTCATTACAATAGTCATGTATAAACAGAAGCTTCCACCGTCATTGACACAGTCAATCAAATTTTTCTGTGTTTGTGACCTCATTGTCAATATGTAAAACTACTGATGTTTTGGTCACTGTTGCAAGTGACCTCCTTCAGGGTGTTTTTTGTTTCCATCCTGCAACAGTGATCAAAACGTCAGTAGTTTTACACGTTGACAGTGCAGTCACAAACCCCAAAAAATTTTATTGAACGTAGTTACAATTTATTCTGTTTGCTACCCCAGTTAACTTTGTTTCTGTGAAAATAACTTCATTACCGCGAAATATCCTATAATGTGCAATCACCACAACATACAACACAAAAAGCAAAGTATTCCAACAACCCACCACTGCAGTGCTGTGATGTGGTGGTGTTCCTGTTGCTGCAGGAACAGCTCAGCATAGTGTCAGTGTGCCACTCGTCCACTGCATTAAGTGAAACTGCTCTCGAGGTCCATAATGATCAACTCTTCATACACCTACCTGCACTACTGTGTATCACTGTTAACGTGCAACTAACTCCACTGGAAAAACAAAACAGAAACAGAACCAAGTAGTACTGAATGCGAGCTTGAGGGCAAAGAGTAAAGTGGGCATTACTGTTGCAAGCAAGTACTGTGAGTAAATGGAAAAGGTCGTTTCCAAACAATACACACACTATATGCCATCGACATTTGCATTATTATTCATATATTTCCAGTATAGTACAATAAATCAAATGAAAGCTATTACTCTGTAACACACCACCCAAGATCACAGATTCCTTATACCAAAATACTCAGAAAATATAGTTAACAATTGTATGAATGCACGGTTTCACGGCAATATGAATTAATAAAATTTTCTCTAGCTTCCAGCCGCGTCAGGTGGTTAAAATGTGGGATTTTAACCACCTGACGCGGCTGGAAGCCCGAGAAAATTTTATTAACAGTTAATAATTCTCTAAATTTTGTCAGCGGAGTTTGGAGTCACTTAGTACACACATTCTACTATTACTGATACTAATTTTATGCATGTGGCAACTACTTTATTATCAACACTGTGTCTGTATGAAAATGCAGCTAGTTTATAACAACTTACATTCCCTTCGTCTAACCCCACGGCAAAGTGCTATTCGACAAGCAAAATATATAATCAATCAATCAGTCTCCTTCAAACTTATAGGCAGACAACACATATTTACCTTATATTCCTGGACGGAAAAGAAATATTGGGCAATTAAACATTAAATGGTTGGTTACTTTATCCAACTAATCAAAGTGATTATACTTCTAACTTTACTGTTACATGATAGGATTCATTTTCACTAATGCTCTTTAATTCTACAGATCTTGAATTTAACCTAACAAGAGGGTCTTCTCCAAAGCATGTAACTGCTTGAATTTGCTTTTGAAGACGAAGTTCCTCACAACCTCCTCAACAAATTTAAGTACAAAACCTTTCCTCGTCCACACTACTCTTCTCACTTATTTTCTCCCCCTCCCTCCACCCATTCCAACAGTAGGACCCCTTCTGCGACAACACCTTTGCCATAAAACATATTTTCTCTTATAACAAGACAATTAGGCACTTTCTTGACAACTTCTCTAAATCACTTAGTGCTAGAATAAATTCCTGAGTTTCGACACACTTCATGATGTTAATGTAGTTACACAAACTAGTGTTGTATTATTTAATTTACACATCCCATGTAGTAGTAGTAGTAGTAGTAGTAGTAGTAGTAGTAGCAGCAGCAGGAGGAGGAAGAGGGAGAAGAAGAAGAGGAGGAAGAATGTAGGCATACACAGGATATTTCATATTCTGACTTACTTTCAATATGATCAAATATTCATCATATTTCTTTGCCAAAGGAATATGATCAAATATTCATCAAATTTCTTTGACAAAGATCTTTGATGTGGCTCTAAAAAGGAGTATTACACTGTTGTCATATTTTTCATCAAATTTCAAGACTGCTGACAACTAGTTATTTTGCACTGCAGTTGCTCTGTGTGTGTACTTAGAAGAAAAGTGGCGGAAAAAAAGGAAACGTACTTGGAGACAGTAAAAGCATTGAGTAAAATTTGTTACGAGAGCTGCTAGTGGAGGACATCAAGTCTGATATATAAATTACTGAATGGATGAAAGTGTATTTCAGTATTTCCTTAGTAAAGTGGCTTCTCATATTACAAAACAGAATACTCTCTTGAGAAATGCTGCATGTGCAGAAGACAGGCAAGCTATGACAAAAAGCACTGAAGGGGGAATACGTGAAGCTAAATAAATGTTTAGTACACTATATTGGCAATAAGAATTTTTTTATTTTTGAATTATTTAATTAATGGAATTAAGAGTTCCAACAACTACAAAACTAATAAAAAGTGTGAAACAGATGAAGTGCCTTTAAACTTGGGGCATCCAGAGTTCCAAAATAAACAAAGTAGAATGGAAAGCTAAGAAAGAATTTATTATTTTAAGAGTATGACCACATCCTCTGCCGGATGTTTCCAGGTGTAGAGGTGGATGGCTGTAGGTGTGATGGTGGACATGAAGTCACCTGCTGCACACAATTAATAGCATGCACTGCGTCCCTTGCTCACCCTCCACCCTAGTTGAACCAAGTTTATTACAAAAAAGTCGAAGCAACACACCAACTTTGAAGCCATGTTTACAAACACACCACAGAGAGGCCAAATAGCTGTAGCGACGCCAGCACTCCAAGCCATTACATTTCACACTGCAGTGAACAGAAGACTAATGACTGTTCTGATCAAATCTACGGCGATGCCCTAGTCTGATCATATTTATTTGATGACAGGCAAGATTTGACAAAGTTCCCTATTACACCATCAAATTTATTTGACAAACTATTTAACATATCAACTTTGACAAAGAAATATGATAGGGTAATACCGGCCTAACCAACTAGTGGGGGTTAAAAGAGGAATAGTCAAGCAACAAATATACACTGTTAACAATCAGATGATTGCTTCAGGAATGAATAATGAATGTATTAAATAGGTTAGCACAGGAGAGTTTTTTAAATAGTCCTCTGCAAGTATGAAGTGAATTCAAGGAAAAACAGAAGTTAAAAATGAATATACCAAAACAGAGATAAAGGTGCAAGGGAAGAAGGTAAAAGTCTACTGAACTATCTAAAAGATAGATATTTATAACATCTCACTGCAGCTGAGGTGAAGACTATCAGGGACCAAGGAAGTAGAAGCCACCAGTATACAATTCCTGTGCTTCTGGAACCTGGACCTTAAATGTAGCATTGTAAAGCAAAGCCCAAGTACTAACACTTACACAGAAAGAACTGGAATAATTTTTAACAAGATAATTTTCTCTATGAAATATCACTATGATTCATTTCTACTAATATCACATGCAGTAAATGCATTAAGTGACAATAAATCCATAAAATAAATCAACTGTCTAATTGAATTACATGATAGATAAAGATAAGAGCAAATTTGTGATGACAGTTAAAAAAACGCCCTGAAACACACTGTCTATAAAAAATTAGTGCACTGTTTCAAAGCTCTTTATGAAGCTCATTGTGCAATGTTTCGCAGGGATCATACAATAAAAAGAAATTTAATTTATGAAGTGACAGTTCCCTTTTCACTAAATCGTTGGTTGTATCTAAGATTTCGTACAAGGTTGTTGAATCACTTGTGAGGTAAATTCTGACAAGCTCTGGGAGACCTCGTGCTGCCTCTCAGAAATAGAATAGTGGAAAGTTTCAATGGTTACGGATTTATTAATTCTTTTTCTTTCATATCTCAAATATGAGTGACTTCTCACGAAAAAGAAATGATTGTCACATTACTTACTCTTCCCACATACTAAACAGTGATCCGAAAAACACACAAATGTATTTACACTGTTCCAAATGAGTGTTAACCGTTTCTGCTATATGGTTTTGCAGTTACATGAAGTCAATTCACAAACAAAAACAAATATCAATTGTACATGTTATTTTGCTTACACATGGTCCAGTCATGTTAATGTGACCATCACCTACATTTGACGTCAACATGCAATAAGCACTCTCAGATGGCTGGTGGGAGCACTCACAGTGGAGATTATATGAAGTGTGTCAGAGGGGATGTGGAAAACGGGGCAGTACTTGTTATATTGTAGGAATTTAGTGACTTACCTGACATGGCAAAATGGCACTATCCAAAACCAATGCAGAGGAAACTGTGATGCACTGCAGACTATAAATGACAGGTGTGACTGATGACTGTGGAGATGTGTACAGTCAAACAGATGTGTAAATGTTGAGTAACTGACTGCCCAGATGAACCAAGGGGCTACCAACAGTCTCTCCTCAATGATCGTTCGGCAAAAGTTGCTCCATATGGACCTCCACAGCACGTGCCTGGTTCATGCGCCCATGTTGACAGCACTTCATTGGTGATGAAGGCTGGAATTTCCATACGAGTACTGCAAATGGACATCCACTGAGTGCTGATAGGTGGCCTTTTCAGATGAATCATGTTTTATGCTCCATCAGACTGAAAGCAAACACTTTACAACTACTGTCAGAGCGGTCTATACAGGAAGAGGAAGAATTAGGGTCTGTGGAATATTTTCGTAGCATTCCCTGGATGATCTTGTCATTCTGGAAGGCACACTGGATCAACATAAGTATGCATCTATACTTGGGTACCATGTCCACACTTACATGCAGTTTTTTTTTTTTTTTTTTTTCTCAGCACGATGGCACCTACCAGCAGGACAATGTAATATTTCACACTGCTCACAGTGCGAATGTCACGTTCAAAGAGCACCAGGATGAGTTTACCGTTCTCCCCTGGTCACTGAACTCCCTGGATTTAAACCCAATCGAGAATATGTGGGACTGTCTCAACCGGGTTGTTTGTGCAATGCTTCCTCAATGGAAAAATAGTGTGCAGCTGGTCATGGCACAGGAGTAAGCATGGCTCCACATCCCTGTCGGTATCTTCCAGAACCTCAATGACACTCTTTCTGCACATCTTGCAGGAGGCCACGCTGCTTTCGATAGACGCTCACATTACTGTGAGTGGCCAGTGTATTTTCTGTTAAAGAGGTGAGCAATATTTTCCTACACACTGAGGTTATAGAACATTTACAGTTCTAATAAAATAAGAAATAATAAAATCCCTTAGGAAGAAGTTATCAAAACAACACTGTTTTCCTCCTTTTAAATGAGCTGATTGATTTTGTGAGACAAAGGAGAAGAGACTGGTGTCCTGATTAATTGGAGACAAGCTTTTGGAAGATTAAGGTGCAACAAGTGTTGTAGGATTACAAGTCATAGTGATAGAAGGCATGCAAATATGACGAAGCTAACAATTTTTAGTAACCTGGAAATTCCATGCAATACTTTAGAGTAACTCGAGAAATTTCATAACAAATGCAGAGATTTTGGTAGACAGTCATGTGTATGAGACCACAGAGGTAATTTCATTATAATCAACAAATTAATGCAAGTACAGTCAACTCATAATAATTATTTCAAAATTATGACAAAATCTAGTTTGTTTTCTTTTTCTGCCCATTTCAAAAGGAACATTTAGTGTAGGTAAATCACAGTTAACACCATCTGCAACACAGACAGTATTCTGAGGAATTAGTGACAAAAATATTGTGTGTGTGTTTTAGTAAGCAAGTTTGCACCACATATACATTGCTGACAAATTTCTGATTGGAAAAAAAGCAACTCTAATTTGCTGGCTCTATACAGTTCAAAACATAACAATATTTACTGTAGTAATACAAATAATTTCATATAGTTGGAGATTTTTCCCAGTTCATAAATTAATAAAATCTCCAATCTGCCAAAATGCTTTCAAACAGCAGTGATACAATGCTGCACACAAATTTGAAAACATCTACAATAACATGCACAGCTAACTGCCAGCAAACCTGATGTGGACATGAAAAAGGAAAGTGATATCTAAAACTATGAACATTTTTTATTGGTCTTCCTAGTTTTCAGAGTGTTTATCAGCAGAGTTTTTTAAGTAGACCTATTTGGCTATAAAACCTTGTGTCAGCCATCAGACAGTATTCTGATCACTCTGTGTAACAGGCTGCACTTATGTAAATAATCAGTATCTTTATTAATCAGCAAGGGCAGTCATTTTCCACAAATACAAATATTTTATATGCCCTTTTATGAAGTGAGAAAAAGTACTAGAATTTAAATGTTGATGTCAGATATATATATATATAAGTGCTGATGTTAGATACTTACACCATCTAAAAAACTAGTTCAGGAATAATTCATTTCATTAATACAAAAAGAATTCTCATTTAACTGAAAAACTGATATAAAAAACTATGTCCCAACATATTTTACTGTGTGTATGAAATTCAACATACCCCTTAGTCAAACTTCAGAATTACTTTAGCCATTTCTTACATATGTTGCTTCAATTGAAAATTTATACATAGCAAAAGAAAATAAGAATTATGAAGGGTGGTTTCAATAAAAAGAATTGTTGTTAGTATTCAATCTATTCTACACAAAAGGGGGGGGGGGGCTAGGAAAGGACTGGGATGCTATGAAAATGGACACAGAAAAATGTGACACTTGCAAATACTTGCTATGAAACTTTTTCAGACCACCAGCCATGAAGTTGTCGTATGCTTATCAACATAAAGTATGTCCCAGACAGTGTCCATCCAGAAGAACCCGTTGGATGCACTTTCTGAAACACTTGAACTGAAGTTCTATATTGTTATGGAGTTCATACAATAACACCAGCATTAAAGAAACTTTCATTACTGTCTCCATTATATACCAAGAGATCTCGATAGAAAGTAGCCATACTCAAAGAATATGCTAAATTTCTGATCATTGACACCACTGCTTTTAGGATGACAATTTTCTGTGATTTTTTTTCTAACAATGGAAATTCCAGATTGGAATATCAATGACATTATGAAAAGGATAGGTTGCAACTCACTGTAAAGACGACATACTGAGTTACACACACACACACACACACACACACACACACACACACACACACACCTCACACAGCTGGACATTGTGGTCGCGCATGCGTGTGTGCATTTTCTTTTCTGAAGAATGCTTTGACTGAAAGCTCGTATGTAACAGTCTTTTCGTTGTGCCTGTCTGTAACTCAACATGTAATTTTTATGGTGAGTAGCTATCTATCCTTTTTATAGTATTATGGAATTTTTTTCTGCTGTTGAAGTCAAAACAATGTATATTTCCAAGATTCCTGTCACATGCTAAAAATGTATCTTGCAACAAATAAGGACAATATGTTAAACACTATGTACACCAACTTCCTAGTAACATTCCTACGATTTAAGTTCATTCACAAGTTCCTTTTCATTTCTTCCTCAACTAGACCAGCACCACCACTATTTCACCCACACCCCTTGTCATTCTCTGTCAATAAACATATTACACACACACACACACACACACACACACACACACACACACACACACACACACACACTAAGAAGCAAAAATGTCATTATATAATGTCTTTGCTGGTCTCATCCATCTCACTAAAATAATAACGATTTTAATACCTATTATTAGAAACTCAGTAAATTCTACTCCACAATATCTCCAGAAGCAGCCACAGAGTGTATAACCCACATCCAGATTACAAATCATAAACAAAGCGTAAAAACAATGAGAACCACTTTCACAAATATTACCAATTTACTTAGTGACAGTGAAATACAATTAGTGTCACAAATTTTATGCAGTGATTTGAAAAAGTTGATATCGTTCTCACTTAAAAGGCTTTATCTTCAAATAAAAGTATGATGCATATTTAGAAGCTGTTTAATGACAATTAACAAAAATACAGATTTGGCGCTAGTTCTTGAGTAAGGTTCATGTATTTCCAAAATAACAAAGTAACAGAAAGGGAAAATAATCTTTATAAATACATTAACTGAAGACATAGCTCATGGACTTTCAGTACACGAACATTAATGTTCTGCAACTGCATGTTATGCCATCTGGGAGTGATTCCTGTGTTTTTTCCTCCTTCCTTCAATCCTAGGGTCTATTAATACGAATAATTAAAACCAGTACATGACCCTCATTCCTATTTTTAACATATCTCATACAAATACCTAAAAAATCAGATTCTCTTAATTTAGTATATGTAAACTTAGTATCAAATTGAAGTTTGCATTGATCAACCATGCACAATAATGCATAGATATATTTCTAGCCACTAAAAAAACATGATCAATAGAAAAACTGTACATCAATATGAAAGCCGCAATATAAAAAGTGTCACACATTGCATATGCTGACCTTGTAACACAGTGTACAGCATGCTAACAGAAAGAAACTAGCAATGAGACAACAATTCTTGCAAAACAAAATATATAGGGCACACACTAATTGAAATTACATGTAGATCACACAGTAATGACACGGAAATTTATTCTACAACATTATGTATGTATGTGTAAATACATATATCTCTCTCTCTCTCTCTCTCTCTCTCTCTCTCTCTCTCTCTCTCACACACACACACACACACACACACACACACACACACACACAGAGTCTCTTTTGCCTTAAAAATGTAAGAAACAGTATGAAAACCACATCTTAAATTTGTGTGAATTAGCAAAAGCACAAATTATATTATAAACAGCATTTAGTTTCTGTGAAATTTGTTCTGATGTCTGCATTTTATATAGCAATCTTACTTCTGTTGTACAAATATGCTGTTTGTATCTGACACACACACACACACACACACACACACACACTGTAAGGATATGAATTAGTATATTCTTCCAGAACAAACTATGTGCCACAGCACAAGGGTAATGAAAATACCATGGACTTTAAGATTAGCTTTCACCACAGATAAGTCACCAACTCAATACATGAAGCTTATTTAACAGACTAACATAAATTAAATTTTAAGTCACAGAAACATCACAGCCTGAAGGCAGCACCAATGATGTTCTACCACCATAACTTATTAAATGTGATATGTTTCTGATCACTCGTTTCAAATCCAATGACTATAAAAGTATGGAAATACTGAAATGTGGCTTCACTGATGCTGAAGATACAGGATTGGGGCATAATTTATGGGCACATGGCAAAACTTGCAGTTAACATGACGCAAAACTTAAGTCAATTCAGGTTTCCCAATTAACAATGATTTACTTTTTACAGCATAACAAAAGGGAAAAAACTGTGATACACAAATACCCAACACACAGTGATTTTAAGAGTTATAGTAGTTTGATAATCAAACAGTGGAGGAAACATACATGTTTACAGGTACTAGTACGGCTGAGGTCTCTGTAGCTGACGAGCACCTACTCTTGGTTTCCCAGCTGTTGAGTACGTGCCTTGGACTCCACTGAAACCATCATACACATATCCTCCTGGGTATTCATAAGCTGTTGTGTAATCCGTCGAGTAGTCATAGCCTTCATAGGTTGTACTACTATAATTAGTTCCAAAATCTTGCGGATATGAGCCAACGTAAGTTCCATAGCCTTGGTTCACCCAATTTCCAGGAAAAACTCTACCACCAGCTGCAGTGACAGTACCTTCTTGATTCACCTTGACCTTTTTGACGTCTACTTCCTTTCCTTTGATGAATTGTTTGGGTGTCTTCAACAGCTCACGAACTACATTTTTCGAGTCGAAAGTTACGAAGCAAAAGCCTTTTCTCTGATTTCTAGCTTTGTCATACGGAGTTTGCACATCGACTACAGTACCATATTGCGAGAAATAAGACTTAATGTCGTTGTCTGTTATGTCAGCGGTCAAGCCACCAACGAATATTTTGCCATGCTGCGACTTTTTTATGATTCGCTTGAGATCTACTTTCTTGCTGTTTATATAGTGTTCAGACGACAGCAACTGGTCAATAGTTTTCGGATCTACAAATACTATGAAGGCGAAGCCTCTTGACTGTCCCGTGAAAGGGTCAATTTTAATCGTAACGCTGTCAACGTCTCCAAACAAACTGAAATAATTTTTAATCTCGTTCTCTGTAATCTGTCTCGGAAGCCCGCCGATAAACAACTTTCTGTCATCATCCCGGCCCGGTATTCCAGCCGTACCTGTAGACTGTATACCATTAGCAGCGGGCGGCATAAAGCCCTGATAATCTGTGTAATAATTCATTCCAACGCACCTCACAATTACGAACTTAGTTCCACACAACTTCCTTACGGTTTACAAACAATCCTACTATACCGGTTCCAACGATACAAATTACGATGGCGTGCAGCCAACATTGAAAAAGATCTCAAGTGTTGTAAGAAAACCAATTGTATTTTCTATGCATTCCATGTGCGTTGAACACAGTTAATTCCCTAATTGCCACATGACGTTAAATTCACTGCAGCGTAAAGTGCCTATCGTAACTACAGCAGAATCTTGAACGAACAGAATTACAAGTATAACAGTACATACCGGTACCATGCCATACCCCGTTTTCCAACGAAATAAGGCATAAAAATCTAAAATGAATTAAACTTAACTAAAGAACTTAACTAACAAATCAATTTCTAGCAGTCAATTGCGTTTTGTAATCTGATTACAATAATTCTGATCTGAAAAATATGAATGTATGCCCTAAATAGTGTGTATGACGAAGAAAAAATGTTACTTTGTTATGTGTGTCAGTACATTTATTTGTAATGGCTAAAAAGTTTGTATTCTAGAAGCCAATAAAAAGGAAAGAAATACAAGTATAACTGGAACTATCTTTGAAACTTTAACAGTTGCTGACAACCATGAAGTTGACTGGAAAAAATATAAAAATATGTAACACATAGAAACGGCAAATGAATTATAACTTGTCTCATTAGATTCTTTATTTCATATCAACGTGTGACGAAAACTACACAATGGCACCAAGTGATTGTGGTAACAACGAAGAACCCATTTGTTGCCTGAAACATCTCCGAATACTCGTTATTTTTCTACGGAAACCATACACAGCATTCAATGGGCCATATGAATAAAACTGAAGCACAAGCTTGGAGAAAAAGGTAGAAGTAAGAGCATTCACTTGGAATCAAAAGGTAAAAGCAGAAGCATTAGTTTCTGATTGTAAGAATAATCTTTTGCTTTTCCTCTCTACCTTCTACTTCTAACACAGTAGCAAAAGCTCCTAGCTGCCTGCTTGGTACGCATTCTCAGCGAACAATTGTTGAGCAAGAGCAGGCTTCGTCACTGTTTCCTTTGCCGTGCGACTGAGTTTCGCTTAATTTATTTTCAGTGAGTACTGTCACTTATGATCTCGTCTGATTCAGATGAAAGCTCGGTATGTGCAGAAAGGACAATAACGTTATTAGTCACGGCTTTAGAAAACCATCCTGAGTTATTAGAGAAGTCACAACTTCCAGAAGCAAAAAGAAAGAAAGAAAGAGGAAGCAATCCTAAATGTTATACATTCATTTGAAACTAATATCGGTATTATAACTGACAGGAAACAATTGCTGAAGGAAGTTAGTAACATGAAAGCGAGACTAAAAAGGAAAACGGATAAGAACAGAACGGGGAATAATCAATTGTTTTAAATGTTCGGGAGAAAAAGTTTTACAGCTGGCTACAAGCAGATGGGAATCCTACAATGAACCAGATACCAGGTAAGATAAACTATAAACTCGTGTGATGTTAATATACATTTATTTTCGTTCGGTTAAAAATATTACACACAGTCTGTAAATGTTAAAATGAGGATTTTTTTTCAAATCGTTAACTTTCAGGAGCAGTGACACTAGGCGTTGCACCGTCCATCTCTACACTATCGCCAGTAGAGCACTCGAAGTCATCTGATAAGATTCAGTTCTAGTTTTTGTTAGTCAAACAAAATTAATTACTGCTACTTATAAAGATACTAGCGGAAATTTTTTTTTCACGAGAGTAGTGAAATGTTCTTATTACTGTATCGTAAGTACTACTACTACTACTACTACTACTATTACTATTATTAGTGGTGCTAGCAGTAATATAATATGTAAGAGCCATGTTTGCTATTCAGTTTCACTAAGTGCCATGGATAGAGTTAACTTGGGCCGCCAACATTTCGTAACCCTTTGCGGAGGAAAGTTTCCGCTGTTATCTTTGTAAAGTAAATCTTCATAAAAATGCAAACGCGCATTAAGTTCTACCGTTGTATACATCTCTGGCATACATATGTGTTTCTCGGAACACATGTTACACCTCGTGCTGGCCCACCATCCTCTTCGTCTAGCGCAAGTCCATATGCCAGGCCACCACCCTTGAAGAAAGGATCATTGCCAGAAACACACGAGACGAACATGCTCAGTACCACAGAATTACACAGGCTGGTGCTGGTGGAGCAACTGAAGCTCACTCGACTGCAAATGGAAAAAGAAGCTATGTTAATGAACTTTCTTAATATAAAGATGAGTAATGTACACAATTTGCAACAGAAGAAAAATGAAAATAGTTTTTATGTATATACCGTTCTGCAGACTGTGTTATTGGCTTGATTCATATGGCTCTGAGCACTACACGTCTTAGGTCATCAGTCCCCTAGAACTTATAACTACTTAAACCTAACTAACCTAAGACATCACACACATCCATGCCCAAGGCAGGATTCGAACCTGCGACCATAGCAGTCCCGCGGTTCCGGACTGCAGCGCCTAGAACCGCACGGCCAACCCGGCCGGCGACTGTGTTATTCCTTTTGTTGTAGACGATCAGTAGTTTTGTATCTTTTCATAAATAAAAAATTCAAAATCCTGCATTTTGTATTAGAGCTGCAACTTCTTGTCTTCTTTGACATCCTCTCCGAAAAGTATCCGCTTCAGTTAAAGGATCCTCCTTCTCATTATCACCATCTCCATGTAAAT